>NC_056669.1:77934684-78574684 GCF_018350195.1 Panthera tigris
AGAAAAAATGCAATTCAATAGAATGTTCTGAATTTTTACCAAGACCTTTATTAATGACTTGCTAGCAAATGTTTTAAGGGAAGTTGGTCAAGAGAGCTCTTAAATTATTTCAGTTATTCTTTGTGGATTTTATGGGATACATCTGAGAAGATTTTTATTTATTTATGTATTTATTTACTTTATTATTTTTTGTTTGTTTGTTTTTAGTGACAACATGAAATTAAGAACATATGATTGTATTTGGTCATCAACTTTCATCATCAGACTGAATGCCAAATGAATTCTAGTTGTTTCCTAAATTAAAACTTGTAGTCAAAAGACAGAGTTATGCTACATTAGAGAAAATTAAAAAAAATAATTGGTCTCAGTATCTGAAGGCAAGGCCATGGTTTGTGGAAGGAAATGGATCTCTGGAGAACCCTTAGGACAGTAGAGTAAGGAGTTTGGATCATTAACCATTTGTAGTTAATAGAATATGGTTACAGTCACTGTATTTCAGTGCTGTCTGCAGTGACCAAGTCATGTTGGAATTAACAGGATATAGATTATGTGGTGGCTAATATTGATGTTGCTTGGAGAGGAGGATTGGGCTGCATTTATATGATTACAACATAGTTAGTTCAGTTCTCTGCACTATTCTGTGTCTCGACAACTAAATTCACGTGTGTGAGTCCAAACTGCATAGGAGACTTGTGTATGTGAGAAAGAAGGGTGTACACATACTAAGATACTGAAAAATCGGTGATGGGGTGTCCTAGAAAGTGCTCAGTCTTTAGTCAGAGATCTGGTGTCTCATCACTGCCATTAGTTAAGTGTGAGATCTGTGCTGAGTAAAGCATTCTTCAAGCTTTACTTCCCTGATTGATAAAATGCAAGCAATAAATTCTAACTACATAGCTGCTATGAGAATTAGACGTGATGCAATTCATCAGAGTGCTTTGTAAGAGGTAAAAATTCTACATAAGGTTGACACTTGAACGCAGGTTTGAACAGCCAGGTCCACTTATACACAGATTTTTTTTGACAAATACAGTATAGTACTATAAATATATTTTTATCTTCCTTTAATTTTCTTTTTTTTAAGTTTATTTATTTATTTTTGAAAGAGGAAGAGTAAGGGAGGAGAGGCAGAGTGAAAGAGGAAGAGAGAGGATCCCAAGTAGGCTCCCCACTGTCAGTGCAGAGTCCAGTGTGGGACTCGAACTCAAAAACTGTGAGAGCATGACCTGAGCTAAAATCAAGTCTTAATTGACTGAACCACCTAGGTGCCCCATCTTCCTTATGATTTTCTTAATAACATTTTATTTTCTCTAACTTATTTTATTGTAAGAATACAGTATATAATACATATAACATATAAAATATATGTTAATCAAATGTTTATGTTATCAGTAAGGCTTCTGGTCAATAGTAGGCTATTAGCAGTTAAGTTTTGGGGGAGTCAAAAGTTATATGTGGATTTTTGACTGCATAGGGGTGTTGGTGCTCCTAAGCCCTGTGTTGTTCAAGGGTCACTGCACAGTTGTAACTTATTATAATTATTTTTATTCATATTACTTTTATTCTATATGTGCTCTAAATCTCAGCTAGAATCAATAAATAACTGGTAATAGTTATAGGTATAAAAGTATATACTATATCACTGATCTCATACTAATTTTTCCTTCAGGAGGAAAAAAAGACCTCCCCCCCCAAAAAAAAGTAAAACACAAATAATCGAGGGAAGAAAATTAAAAATTAGTTTGAAGATTGGAGACCAGTTTTATGTAGCAGAAGATATTGAAAAACAGCAAGAAATAACATCACCCTATTTGTAAAAACTTGGTTTTCATTATTCAGATGTGTGTGTGATCACCACGCCCACTGAAGAGAAATAATGTTTTACAGACTTTTATGAATTAAAGGGAATATTCTAGAGAGTGAACTGGGCTAAGGGTTTGAAGAACCAAATTCTTGGCTTATTTTCTGGGTTAATTTGAATAATAATCTCATAGTGCCCAAATCTCTAATAACACAAATGAGAAAATCAGCCGTGCTAAGTGATCTCAAAAAATTGTTCAGACTTCGAAATTCCAGACCGGACACCAAGTCGCTGCTTCTAAACTAATGCAGGCTTCGTATCAATGATACATTTATTATTCCATTTTATTAATAAGATGGCATCATACATTTCTATAGCTCAAAGTGTACTTTGATCTCCATACTTTTGATTCATGAAAAACTCCCTGAGTTGTCTTCAATTTCTTTCATCAATGTTTTATAATTTTCAGATTACAGCTCTTTCACCTCCTTGGTTAAGTTTATTCTAGGTATTTTATTCTTTTTGGTGCAATTTTAAACAGGATTGGGTTTTTATTTTTTCCGTGTCACAATAAATTTTTTATGGAAACAGGCTGGTGTGGGGACAAGGGGACAAACAAGTGCCTTCAGGTCCAGTGGCTCAGGTGAAATAGTGAGGCCTCTTCACATCGATGCCATACTCCGCTGACTGCAGGGGTCAAGTCCTCTGTGGCTAGCGTGCTGCTTGCGGTCCTTGCTGTTGCTTCCAGAACTGCTGGAAGCTGTGCCCTTCATTTTTCAGTGCTGTAGGGCATCACTGGAAATATCTGAGATGGATTTCTGGGCAGCTGCAGCTAGGGAGATGAGCCGAATTATGCCTGGGTCCAAGGTCTCAGAGCCAGCACCGTGCAGGTAGTAACTAGGCACCGCATCTGGGATCATAGGCGTGTAATCCTCTAGCTGCATCAAGAAATCGACCACAGGCTTCTGTACATCACTGCCTTCACCTTTCCATGGGTCTTGCTCCACAGCACGTAAACCCCAATAGACCCAGCCCCCTTGACCTCGGTGCCTCGCAGACAGTGGAGGCACCCAGCACCACCCCAGTCAAGTGCCCACTGCCACAGCTCCAGCCCCAGGTACCCCCCCCGCCCCCCCCCCGCCCCCCCCCCCCCCCCCCGCCGGCCCTGTGGAGCTGGCCTTGTTTTCCCCAGTGGTGCTCATGGGGCAAGACTAAGAGTACTGCTGAGGCCCAGGCGGCAGAGCTCAGCACAGACGTGTGATTGTTGTCTTAATTTCTCTTTCTGCTACTTTCTTGTTGAGAGTTTGTTGTTGTTGTTGTTGTTTTTGTTGTTGTTTTAAATCATGAATGGATCTGATATTTTGTCAAATGCTTTTTCTATATCTATTGAGATAGTTACATGGTTTTTATCTTTTGTTAATGTGATGTATCACATTGATTTATTTGCAACCATTGGACCACTCTTACATCGCTGGAATAAATTTTACTTACCTGTTAGAATGGCTAGTATCAAAATGACAAGAAATAATAAATGTTGGCAAGGTTGTGGGGAAAGGGGAACACACTCATGGTTGGTGGGAATGTAAATTGGTGCAGCCACTACAGAAAACAGTATGGATGTTTTTCAAAAATTAGAAATAAAACTACCATATCATCCAGCAATTCTACTTCTGGGTATTTATCCAAAGAAAAATAAAATACTAACTTGAAAAGATATATGGACCCCCATGTTTATTGCAACATTACTTATAATAGCCAACGTATGAAGTAACCTAAGTGTCCACTGATGGATGAATGGTATATATAAACAATGGAATATTATTCAACCATAAAAAGGATGAAATCTTGCCATTTACTACAACATGGATGGACCTCAAGGGAATTATGCTAAGTGAAGTAAGTCAGACAAAAAAAGACAAATACCATATAGTCTCTCTTATATGTGGAAGCTAAAGATAAATTAAACAAAAAAAGCAAGGTCAAAGTCACACAGAACAGGTTGATAGTTGCCAGTGTTGGAGCATAGGAGAAATGGGTGATCTGTTTTTGTTTGTTTGTTTATTTGTTGAAATAAATTAAAAACCAAGCCAAACAATGTTAGTTGGCATAGTGTAGGTATAACATCGGAATGAGAATCAGAAACTTGCTGAATTTTGGAATAAGGTAAAGTAAAGGATCTTGCATACACTTAATAAATTACCAAGCTAAGGTTCAAATTCAGGTCTGTCTATAAAAGTCAAAACCTTTGTCATTATTCTAATCTCTTTTTCATCAAGAAGAAAATGTTGAAGCAAAGGGTCATGAGGATCAAAGTTAAGGCACTCTGTTTAATCTAAGCAAGTAGCCAAGGATAATAATCAAGAGTAATCTACCATTTAGATTAAAGACAGTAAATCTAGAAAATGGATCCATAGTCCAGGAAACATGCAGCCAATGTTTTCGGGACAGATATTTGGGTACAAGAAATTATAAATGCAGATTATAGAACTTGATTCTGAAGACAGCTTCTATCCCATCCAAAGGAAGATATTTCAGTGAGCATTTTTTACTGAATAAATTTAAGATTGCCAATAGATGGTATATTGATACATAGATACATAGATATATAAATAGAGAAATAGGATATATGTAGCTTAAAAGATTAGAATTTAGATAGTGGGTGGTAAAAGTGAAGAACAGAAATGAAGACATAACCTAAGAAAATGAAGCTCCTACTTAATGAAAATTTAATGGGTCCTGGAGACAGATGGACTGGGTTCACATCCAGTCTATATTATTACCTATGTAATCATAGGCAAGTTTTATAACCTCTGGAGCCTCTTTGTACTTTTCTATAAAACAGAGACCATGAAATTTATCATGTGTGGTTGTTGTGAATATTAGAAAGAATATATCCAAAATGCCTAGCTGTGCCTCCATAAAGTAGTTACCCAATGAATGGCAATAGAACTTGTCTTTATTATTAATACTGTCAGCTTCACATAAAGTTGCATGTCCTTGAGAAGCGGGGGGGGGGGGGCAGAATGATAGATTCTGATGGCTAAATAACACATTCCTATGCACCAGAGAACTGAAAAGATAAGGGAGAAGAAAATGGATGTATCAGAATAGGCAGGTTCCATTTCAAAGCACTCAAGGAATCAGCAGTTAAAAACTTAAAAAAAAAAAAAAAAGGTCTTATCCATTTGTGTTGAAAAAAGAGACTAAGTTGGAAAGTGACATTTGTAACATTAAAGAACCTGCTCAGTTCAACTTTGCTATTTTTACTATATAGAGTCTGGAACACAGAGAAAAAAAGGTCTTTGAAATTTAGTTCCATGTTTCCAATTAGTAAATGGCTTCTTAATTATTATGATTCTAATTTAGGAAGATGAAAATAATGGTTCATAGATATTTTTATCCTTTCTAATAATAAAGAATAACTGGTAAGTTTGTAGTTAAAATAAACCATAGACGGATAAATGAAAAGCTGAGAATGTAAATAATCTAAAGAAAATTACATTGTTTGCTAAAAAGATCATTTTGGCATAAAAATCTGAGTCTAAGCCATATCTGATGGTAAGTATTTTGAAAGAGAAATAAAAAAGACACAGCATAAGAATTATGTGATGTGTCAACCAATGACTAATGGAGTCAAAGATGAGATTTCTCTACTAATAAAGAGAAAAACAGGAGTTTTGCAGGTTAAAAAAATAAGGTAAACAACTTATATATCTATTTGTTCTAAGTGCACTTATAAAAGACAATAAAATAGGTAGACAGAATATAATAACAATGTTGACATTATGCTCTCAATTTAGTAGAAAATAGCCTATATATAGCCTCCCTAATATCATGACACATGTGACTTATGTATACGTGGCAGTCTTCCCTTAATGTTATGGCTATGTGTGTATAGACACCATTTCAGAATTCAACTTAGAAATCTCATTATGCTCTATTTAATTGGGTGTGTTTTTAAGTAAGTTGAAATCCATAATAGGAGACATAATACATTTCTACCTTGTAACAGATTTATCCCATCTTGAATAATAATTGCCTATTCCACAAGAGTAACCATCTGAGCACCTTAATATGGATGACTGGTAAAGAATAAAGAACACCAGGACGTCAAATATCCTCAAATGAGAATATATATATATATATCATAAATGGTATAGAGTTGTGACAGCCTGTGAAGGATTAGTTAAAGATTTTGCTTAAACAGATGTGACCTGGAATTTATTGTAATTACTGTGGGTCTATGGTTAATTCCAGAGAAAGCAAATAGGAAATAAGAGTAAAAGATTTTATTTTCTCAATTAGGCAAGGATCAAGCTGAGGGAGATGAAATTGTGATCAGTAACACCTAGCTTATCATTACTGAAAAAATAAAAGTCACTTGGAAAAAGACTAGGAGAGCAGAAGGTAGGCAAAGAATCTTGCTGGAAATTTATGGACAAATTACTTGAGCCAGATACGTCATGAGTCATAGGCTCACTATTTCACTGTTTGTAGACACATCAAAACATAGAATGCCTTAGCCTACAGTTACACTAAACCTAATTTGAATAGTGGAGAATCTCCAGAGTTGAAACTTTTTAAATTATTTAATTGCGTATACTTTTTTACTAGGATTATTATTACTGAATAAATATGCTTTTGAAAAATGTGTTTAATTTTTCTTTCTGAATAACTATGCTTAAAGGGAAGCTGTTTCTGTAAACCACAATGCATACTGCCCCCAATCCACCACCTGATAATTAACCTGAATTTACTCATCCTAATTTGCAGAAATGTGGAAAAAAGTAACTTCCTTTTTATAAATCTGTAGATTATGATAAAATTAATGATAACACAATCAACTAGTCATTCATTAACTCTAATTTTAATTTAATGAAGCAAATCTAATCTGAGTCTTTTTTTGCATTTTACCCTTTATCAATAATAATCTGAAACTATGGAATGCCATTAGAGAATGCATTAGTAAGTTGAGATCTGTGCCCTCTCTTCCAAATAGTCAACAAGATCCACAAAGTCTATGTTTTGCTTTTGATCTTAAAAAAATGAAATTCAAACTAAAGTTTCAATTTAATGAGGTGAATAAATTCAGAAAAAGCAAAAGTACAAAGAAATAGAACATAGGATAAATTAGTTCAGACACTGAGATTAATGATTTTCTTTCATAACTAAATTATAAAAACTATTTATGAAATTATAAATAAAGATGCTTTTCTTTTGGTTATACAGGAAAATAAAATATATTCATCTAATTTTGATATTTAAGTAAAGTTAAAATTTAGATTTTTCCAACTATAGTGTTTTGATCTTTTATTAAAGTTAGATTTAAAATTCAAAGAAATGCATTCTCATTTTATAGCATTATCCTCCACTTTGTACTTAAATATCTATCATTTAATAGGTTATACTGGGTAAATATAATGCACTAATGAATAAATCAAGCTGTGTGGGATCAAATTAAGTTGCTTTAGAAAATAAGCTGTTATGTGTTTGAATTCTGGTTTTTGACACTTAATGTCATTTTGACTTTGAAAAGTTACTTTAAAAGTCCCTGATCCTTATTTTTTTCATCTCTAAAATGAAGTTATTAGAAGTAAGTTTATTGTGAATACTAGATATGCTCTATTTGCAATATTTACCATTGAATATGGCTCATGGTGGGAACCAGTCTTTAAAGTGTTGGGGCACCTGGGTGGCTCAGTTGGTTGAGAGCCTGACTCTTGGTTTAAGCTCAGGTCATGATCTCACAGTTTCCTGAGTTTGAGCCCCCGCGTTAGGCTCTGCACAGACAGTGCTGCGCCTACTTGGCATCCTTTCTCTCTCCCTCTCTCTGCCCCTCCCCCACTCGCTCTGTCTCTCTCAAAATAAGTAAACAAAAAATTAAAAAATAAAAATAAAATGAATATTACTCCTCTTTCTCCCTCCCCTTTTGTTTCTTCTGATCCCCCCTTCATCTTCTTTTTTGTATCATTATTATCACCAATTGTTTTAGCATGAATTTCATTTAAACAAATGAAAACACCATCATTCCCATGTTTGAACTACATCATTTTACATCTGGGTAGACTAAAGGGCTAAATGTGATGAATGAGCTGTACTGATTCCAGATCAGAGCCTCTAGTGACCTTATTACTTTAGGGTAGAGTATAGAAAATGCTTTCAGAAAGAAAGATGATCAAATTGATATAGCCAAAATAATCTTTTGTTCAACTTGTCAATCAATTTCATAGCCACAAATGATATATAATAATGAAGACTCTATTCACCATGGATTCTTTATGGTCTCTAGTTCAAGCTCTTGCTATTATTGAAAGTTTTATTCCTTACATTCATTTTTAAAATTTGACTTCATATTTGGATATTATACAGTGATGTTCACAAATGAGAATAAAGTACATGAAGACTTAGGGTCTTTGGGGAAAACTATCAATTTAAGTATATGGTCCATGGTGGTAGAGGTCAATCTGAACAGATAAGTCATTTGTTCCATCCAATGTTAATTTGGGCTGTATGCCTGAAGACAAGGTGTTGCCTAATGGAAATCATCAATTCTGATTTAATTCTGGATCTCATTCTAAATTATATTGTGAGCTTTCAGGTGGCATTTAACTTCTAGGACTAATGAACTTCCTCTGTGAAATCTTTAAGATACTTTTTTTTTTAATTCTAAGGTAGCTACAAGGATTTTAACCTGGGAAATAATGATTTTTGGAGAACTAATAACTGTAAAATGAAGAATTACAGTCTTTGCTTTTCAGGTTATAAAGGGGTCACTTCTGAAGCTGGGCCAATGAATTAGCAAGTATCTATATCTACGACTCTATTTGATCTCTATGACTATATCCCCTCCCTCCCCCCACATTATGCATCTGTGTGTTCAATTTGAGTTTCGTTACACAAATGCAACTTTAGTTATCAGAACATAAAATAATGTGGTAGACTAAGCCAATAATGAAAGGCCAAATTTTCTGCAGCATTGTCCCATTTTTTGATTACCTTGATTGCAGGGTTTTCAGCCGAAAAGTGGCAAGATCTAAGTTATATTGTGAACTGATCACTATTTTTATTGTGTCAGTGCAGAGAAACTAGTTAGGAGGCTACTATAATAATCTAGGCAAGAGATGGTTGTAACTTGGACTGATATTATACTTTTGGAAAGAATTATCAGCGGTAAGATTGTGGATAATTTTGAAGAGATAGCAAACCAAATATTTTCGGAGTATGAGAGGAAGAAAGTCACCAAGGATGATTCTTCAAAGTTTTGTTTCTGTTTTCTGAGCAACTTCATAATAAAGAAAACTGTGGAGGGGAGTAGTTAATGGTGAGTGGGGGCAGAAATACTATTAGTCATGTCATTGGGTTCTCCAGATGCATACAGGTACAAAAAGCTTATTAGAGATGAACAGGTATATATATATTTTTTTTACATTTTTTAATGTTTATTTATTTTTGAGAAACAGAGAGAAAGAGCATGAGTGGGGGAGGGGCAGAGAAAGAGGGAGACACAGAATCTGAAGCAGTCTCCAGGCTCTAAGCTGTCAGCACAGAGCCCAACACAGGGCTTAAACCCACGAACCATGTGATCATGACCTGAGCCGAACTCGAACGCTCAACCAACTGAGCCACCCAGGTGCCCCAGAGATGAAATTGTGTAAACGGAAGGTGGACCAATAAGGCTGATGAGAGAAAAAAATTTAATTGCAATGCAGGGCTGTCAACACCATGAGTAATTTGATGGAGTCCTCTGCAATGAGCATTGCCTATTAGTGTGTACTACAGAAGCTGAAATGGCTGGGCTTATCTATCCTGATCCTCTGTCACTGGATGTGGCTTCCCCCAAACAAGGTAGCTGTCTGCAGGTGAGGCAGACTTTAAAGATCTGGAAATTGGAGGCGGTCTGCTGACCTCACAAACTGCAGCTGGGCAGCAAACCTGGCTTGGAAAGATCTGGCATTTTTTATTGACTTTTCCATATTCATTAAGAGAGCTGCTGCTCAAGGATGCAAATGGACCTTTCTTTCTGAGGAGAACCATACAAAATAGACATTAATTGGACAAATTACAGCTGGTCTCAGGGCTAAAAATGATGCTTACTGTCTCCCTCTTTCACTATCGATTTCTAATTTCCCAACAATCTGAGCTACTATCTCTGTGGCCTTAGTATCTTGCATGGTGAAGTTACCTAGACCCTGCTTTCAAAGGAGTCTGAGCCCGGATCCTCTGCTCTTCTCAGAAAATGGCTGTTGTTATATATTTATAGTTATAATTGGTCAAAAGTGTAGTAAGAAGCATCCAAATGGAACAACCAAGTTTAACGTGCATTTTTTTCTGTGTCTCGTGTAACAGCAGCGCTACATTCTCATAATTGTCGGGGTCCATTACCATTGCCTGGGGAGTAATTCCTCTTCTTGTGTAGAGGTCCTGGAAACAAAAGGCACCCTATATGCTCAGGAATCATCTGATTTTATTTTATTTTATTTTATTTTATTTTATTTATTTATTTATTTATTTATTTATTTATTTATTTATTTTAAGTTTATTTATTTTGAGAGAGAGAGAGAACACAAGCTGAGGAGGGGCAGAGAGAGAGGAGAGAGAGAATCCCAAGCATGGTCTGCATTGTCAATATAGTCAGAGGCAGGACTTGAACTCACAAACCATGACATCTTGACCTGAGCTGATATCAAGAGTTGGATGCTTAACTAACTGAGCCACCTGGACGCCCCTGAATTTTGTAATTATAGTTACATAAGATACTTTTATGTATCCTATGTGAAAGTAATTTCCTTCTAAAGATCAGGATTTCTGATCCTACAAGGTCCAGAGTTGTGGAGACAGAAAGCATCAAATCCCTCTTAGGTCATCAGGAATGATAATGAGACCATTCAGCTTCCTCACTTGGTTTCTAAATGTGAGTGTATTTTTTCTACTGGGTAACATTTTTTTTGTATTGAATATATAGTCAGAGTCCTGAAGGATAGTATCTTATCCTTTCAGAGTATCACCCTAAAGGGGAAAATCAGCTGTGCTTTCAGCAGGCTGTCCCAACAATCTATCAGGTGATGAATGCAATATGAAAAATGGATCTCCCAATCATAATCCCAAACCACACCTTCTTTGCTGAAAGTGAGTGCCCTAGTCTCCTGTGATGTGATGTGGGATCCCATTCCAGTGCATCAAGTAGTGGGTAAGCCTTCAGAAATTGGAGGTCAAAGTCCAGGGGGTAGAAAAAACAAATCCATTACCCAGAATAAGTGTGTGTGTGTGTGTGCGTGTGTGTGTGTGCGTGTGTGTGTGTGGTGTTTTTTGGTTTTTTTGTTTTTTGTAATTCTGTTCTTTCCAAGGAAGGGCCCTAGAGAAATCAACTTCACACTTGGTCTAGTCAAGAAATGATATCACATGGAGGCACCTGGGTGGCTCAGTCGGCTAAGTGTCTGACTTTGGCTCAGGTCATAATCTCATGGCTCATGGGTTCGAGCCCCACCTTGGGCTCTGTGCTGACAGCTCAGAACCTGGAGCCTGCTTCAGATTCTGTGTCTCCCTCTCTCTCTGCCCCTCCTCCGCTCACACTCTCTCTCTCAAAGTTAAAAATATTTAAAAAAAAGAAAAGGAAAAATAAAAAGATATGATATCATATGAAGACTTCACAAGGCTCTCTGTTGCTGGCATTTCAGACATTAGGCAATAATGATGATTAGATTAGTCTTGGGAAGTAGAGTCCCTGATATTGGGCTTATGTGTAGCCTCCATTCCTATAACTAGGTCTTTTTATTTCATATGTGCGCATCAAGGCAGAACGATGTTGGCTAAAGACAGACAATGACTGACATCAACTGGCTGAGATAATTTGTCTACTTAGTTGTCAGTGCTTTTTGTACTTGGATGCTCTCTAGTGGATATTAACATGTTACAGACAGATGTCCAAATGTAGACACTGATTAATTAAAGATTTATGCCGGAAACCATAGGATGGCTAATAAAAATAATTGAGTCCTTATGTTATAATGTACAATTATCGGAAGAACACTGAACTAAGAGTCACAAACACAAGGTCTCATCTTGAATATGACATTAGTAGGACCCAGACCTTGACCAATTGTAACTGCATTTGTGAAAATAGGAATATTACTTGCTCTGAATGCCTCAATGTGTTATTGTGGTAAATAGTAAATTCTGGTGAAATTTAAGTACTGTTTAATATGGAATAAGAATAGTTATAAGCAGAAGTCCAGCCAATGAGGTTTTTAGAACTCTTATTCATAAGAATATAGAGAGAGATTCTTCCTTGTGGAAACTTGATTTCATTCCATCTCTCCTATAAGTCTACCTTTGTCTAACTGTTTCCTTAGAGTAATAGTCTTTAATAGTTGTGACCGCATAAATGCCTTTCAAGTTATAGTACAGGGTGGTTTTACTAAATTGTTTTACCTCAACACTTAGTGGTTTTACCTTGGTACTTAGAGGTCACTTGTTTTGTGTGTTTCTTTATCACCTATTCTCTGATACTAAAGTGAAGGGCACACATTTTAGTTTTTGTGGTTGTTGTTATATCAGTATTTCACTTCTATAGTGTAAATTCTCTGAATTAGATAGTGTAAATTATCAAGCTACCTCCTCCTGACCTGCAAAAATATGGTTAAACAGTATGAAATTTTATTTCTTCTTTATGTAACCACCCAGAAGTGACTGGTTGAGGGCCAAGGGAGAAGTTCTGCCATATTTTTCATCCAATGACACTTAAACTTCCTCTGGTCATCACCATTTTCTAGTCACTATAAAGGAACAGAAAGTACAGAACAATGGTTTGGGCTTTAAAGAGTGATTTATAACCCACTGAATCTAATAAAAGTGTAATTTTGGCTTATCACATCTGATCTCAGTAATTGGAACTAAGAGCCCCTTAGAGAGAGCTGGCCAGTTATCATCAGCCAAGGTGGAAAAAGTATGTCTGTCACAAAGTAATCTTGAGCCTAGATCAAGGCGAATCTAATATAATAAATTATAAACAGGTTGGTAATGAAATAGGAAGCAGCAGCATGAGCTGATAGCTGAGTCATATAATTAGAAATTCTTGAAATAAAAATCTATTAATTCTTATTATTGAGGTCTTGAGAACCTGCAAAATTTCTACAACCAGCTAACAGACTTAAACCATGCCTTAAGTTCTGTTCTTCCATTTTTATGAAAATACATTAAAACTTATCTAACATCTGCTTACTCCTTTTCTTCCCTCTACTGGGATCAAGAAAGTTCTTACGCCATATCATGTGCTGAACCTTTGCAAAAAACTCAAGTCAACTAATTTTTGAAGCCAAAATGACATTTAATTCAAGATGAAAACTATCATATCCATTGTGTTGGCCAAACTAACTTTCAAGGAGAACTTAAAACTATGGAGATTCTGTCAGTGCAGTGACCCAAATTACTTTTTGCCACTCATTGCCTCATCATTGCAATTTAATTGATTCAACAAGGTCATAACTGGGCATATAGGCAAAGCTATAGAATTTCTTCCCAATATACAAGTTGATGTCAACTTCCAACCAACATGTTTTTATTACCAGAATTGTTTGTTATGCTATGATTATTTTTCAATATGTCATAAATTACTTACAGCTATGCTCATATTGACAAAGTTCTTATCTACTGACACCAATTATTTCCCCTTTAATCTTGTCAGATGGCTGCTGTTCAGTATAAGGTGTCCTTAATTAACAACTAACTGTAATTGAAAGTATAATGAAAATATATTACATTGTCAAGACTCTGTTCATCTTGATGTTATACAAGGACAATAGGACTGTTTCTATGAGAATGCAATGCTCAAATATTTAGCCCTCAAAATTTTCTCAGTGCATTTCAAGGATTAGCATTTTGAAATCATTGTTTTAAAATTGCAATAAGTACTAACTCCACTAAAAATAATATATACGACAACAGCTGTTTATGAAATAGTAGCTGTTTATTTTTTGTGTGGAAGTAAAATGGAAAAATTAGGAAATAATTTATTCTTAGTAAGAATCAAAGCTTGAAGCTATCTCTTATTTATTTAGGCCAATTATCCAATTATATTCTTGATATTAGGTCAAATTAAGCCATAAAAATTAATAGTAGTGCAATTCATCAAAAACACATTAATATTTTTACTTAGACTACATCTTTGAGTATATTCATTCTGTCTTGGCAGTGTATTGAGGTTTTCTATTGACACAGGATTTGAAGTATTTGCTTCTTTGTTATCTGCTTTGAAGAAAGAAATGAAATGTAAAAATCTAAATAAGAAACGTTTTCAAAGAGTATTGAAAGAAAATTAGATCAGAACTTCTTCTTTTGATTTTTTAAAAATTGGCCTTCCTTGGGGCGCCTGGGTGGCTCAGTCGGTTAAGCATCTGACTTCGGCTCAGGTCATGATCTCACAGTCTGTGGGTTCAAGCCCCTGGTCAGTCTTTGTGCTGACAGCTGAGAGCCTGGAGCCTGCTTTGGATTCTGTGTCTCCCCCTTTCTCTCTGCCCCCCCCCCCGCTCACTCTGTCTCTGTTTCTCTCTCTCTCAAAAATAAATAAACATTAAAAAAAAAACAACACCACTTAAAATTGGCCTTCCTCTATATTATGTAATTTCTCATCTAATATCCTCTTACATTTTAGCATTTTACTATATACTTACTAAGTACCTGGGGGCTTATAATATATTTTGCACACAAATATGCACTAATTTTTTTGTGAACAAACGATATGGTGATCTGACACATGTTTCAGAGACACTCTGTGAAGTAACAAAGGAAGACGCATAATTACTTGATCAGAAATAAAATTAAGGGTCTCTGACTAATGATGAAATCACAACCATTAAGACAATTAAATATTACAAAGTCAGTGTAATTTTATTTTTTCTCTACAGTGTCAATACCCTACATCCAGTGACTACCAGAAACATAACATTTGGCTGAACTATTTGCGTTTATTACTCATCTCAACAGAGGAAAAAAAAAAAAAAAGACCAGGGCTATATTGTGATTTATTATAAAACAGATATATTTGGTCTTCATATCCCATTCCTGCACAGAGTTCCTAAAACCTTTGGAATTTCTTAAGTGAAAAGAATGATAAAGGTGTCTTGATATTTGTAACAAACCCCTTTCAACCACATCTGAGTTTAATGTTAATGAGGTGACTTTTGGATCTATCTAAGGATGGGGTTGGTTTGCCATGGGAACCAATCTGTGTTTGGAAGGTTGGTAGTTTCAGTGCCATCCTTCTGACCTCCTGGGAGAGAAGATGGATTAGAGGTTGAATGGATCAACAACAGCCAATGATTTAATCAGTCATGGCTATGTAATCAAGCCTTCATAAAACCCCAGAAAGATGGGGTTTGGAAAGCTTGCAGGTTGGTAAACACACGGAGATTTGAGGATACTAGTGTATTAGGAGAGGTCGTGGAATCTCTGCCCTTTTCACATACCTTACCGTATGCATCTTTCATCTGGCTGTTTCGAAGTAACTCACTTATACGATCAACCTGTAATCTGGTAAGTAAAATGTTTCCCTGCATTCTGTGAGATGCTCTAGCAAATTACTCAAATGTAAGGTGGGAGTCATTGGAGAGTCCAATCTATAGTTAGTTGTTCAGAAGCACAGGTGACAATGTGGACGCACAAATTGGATTCTGAAGCATGGGGTTGGGGGGTGCAGTCTTGTAGGGCTGAGCCTTTAGCCTGTGAAATCTAATGCTATGTGCCAGGTAGGTTGTGTCAGAGAGTGAAATTGCAGGACATCCAGCTGCTGTTGGAGAACTGCTTGCTGGTGTGAGGAAAGAACCAACACATTGTAAATTGGAATCAGAAACATTAGACAGCCTGATGGGAATGAGAAGAAGGACTTAGTACCTCTGATTTTCTTTCTCAAACTTTCTTTCTTTTTTGCACAGTACATCAGTTTGAATCCCAAATTTTTTGCAAGAATTACTGAAAAATGACAGGATAGTTTTTTTTATCCTGGAGTTGCTAAATTTTGAGAATGTGTTTCAGGAATGCTTAGCAGGTATTTAACTTTTCTATGGAGAGATAGCCTACCTGTTACAGAACCTGACAAAGAGGAAAGACAAAGAAACCCTGCATGAATCCAGAAGGTATCTCTTGACCTCCTGCATCTAAATATCCTTGAATGTTTTCAAGCTTGAGGTCCATATAATGAAAGCCAGGAAATTCCCTTTATTCCTAAAGTTGGGTTGACTTGGGGTAATTTGCTGCAACTGAAAGATCCCTGTCAAGTTAAAGAGGCTGAAACCAGTGATTAAAGAGGCAAGAGAATAGCAGGGTTTTCCTTTAATAATGCAAATCAAACCTGCACTAAGGGCTCCTTTAGGGGAAGATTTATTTTCTATTCAGATCCTGTAGCACAAAATATAGTACCTCCCAGATATTTTATCCACTGTTCTATTATATTTTTCTTCAAAGTACTTCTATTCTGATGTCTTGCCATCTGATCCCCACCTCTCATTTGGGTGGGGTAGACCCTACCTCTAATAGATGCCCTGCAGTTTTCCTTTATATCGATAATTTCTCTTTTTTTCTGCCATATTTTTCATAGATGTATTTATTGCTCAAAAACTTCCGGAAGCAGTTAAATGGCTTGAGTTGGTTGCTGACAAGTCAATCCTGTCCTCTCAATTTATTCAGGAGCATTTCTAAAGGCACTGCTCATTTTCAAGTGTTCATAAATTCCAGGCTGCTCATAGGCCATATTGCATAGTTTTGACTAAGCCTATTTATCACCTGATGTGAATGTTCACTTGCTCCCAAACAGATCTTTAGATTGCACGGTTACAAAGAAAAACTAGAGCTAGTCATTAGTTACAGAGGTAAAAACAGATTTTATTCAGGACTATTGCGATAGGGGAAAAGAGACCTTGTATAGAATTGGGTTCAATCCAAATATAACATGGGCAAGTCAGAATTTATGGCTAAGAAGCAGGGTGGGGTCAGTGGATAGAAAACTACTAAGAGGAAACATTAAGGTTAAGGAGGACATTGGCTAAAGCAATATAACAGGATTCTTACTGAGGACAGGACAGGGTAATCAGGTGTCACCTGGGGGATGGGGAGGATGACTAACCCAATCAGATATTGAGGGTGATCAGATATTGAGCGTGGGAGGTTCTGGTTAAACTGAATTAGTAGGTTTTTGCTAAAGCTGGATTTTACAAGGAAGTGCACAGATGTGCCTAAGAGAAGGATCCTAAAATTTGGATGAAAAACAAATCTTTATCAAAAGAGTTAAATGTTCTTGGAACTCTAGACTGCAGAGGAGAGGGGAAATCAGAAATCTTAGAAATGCAAATCAGCTCCTTGAAATGGCATACTCTGTGCATCCCGCCATCTTCTCCCCTGCCCAGTCTATAAAATGCCTGATATTGTTTCTTAACTTTGTAGGTATTTGATCAACATGGTTAATTTTATACATCCAAGCAGCACCCACATGATTTGGAGACTTGATATTCCATGCTTATTTTCTATAAACAGATAAATAGTTTCCTCTTGGACAACATTAGTAATTGTCCTAACGTTCATACAGAATTTTCCAGTTTTCAAGGCATGTTACCATACATTGTCCCATTATTTTTTTTCTTCACGTAAACCTCACCTATACACAGACACAGGGGTGCAGTGAGGGTAATGACTTGTGTGAAGCCTTGGGAAAGTGAGTAGTAGAAAGAAGCAATGTCTGGAAACTGGTATGTCAGGTCAAGTGCTCTTTGCACTTTGCTCTGCTGCTTCTGGATTTTTCAATAGGATGCTGTTTGCTTTTGCATTAAAACAAATGCTTCATCACTTATTTAGGAGTAATACTTAACAGGATTTTGTTTCAAACTTGCGGGGTAAGAGATTCTTTTTAGAAAATTCTTTTAGGCTCCACATAAGAGTGAAACCATATGGTATCTGTCTTTCTCTGTATGGCTTATTTCACTTAGCATCACACTCTCCAGTTCCATCCACGTTGCTACAAAAGGCCATATTTCATTCTTTCTCATTGCCACGTAGTATTCGATTGTGTATATAAACCACAATTTCTTTATCCATTCATCATGGGTATTGAGGAGGGCACCTTTTGGGATGAGCACTGGGTGTTGTATGGAAACCAATTTGACAATAAATTTCATATATTAAAAAAAAGATTAAAAAATTCTTTTAAGTTGTATTTTAGAGAGTGAAGGAGTGTGTCTGAGCAGGGCAAGAGGGGTAGAGGGAAAGAGAGAGAGAGAGAGAGAGAGAGAGAGAGAGAGAGAGAGAGAGAGAGAGAGAGAATCCTCACCAGGCTCCACGCCCAGTAGCGGAGCCCAACTTGGGGCTTGAGTCCACGGCCCTGGGATCATGACCTGAGCCAAACAGGCTCCCCAAAAGATTTTATAATGAATCCTTCTTCTGCACACATTTCTCTTCTTTTCAAATGTAAATCAATTTTAGGGAATCCAAATTTCCATCTTCTTCGATCATTTCTTTATTTTATGCTAATTATTATATAATGCTAAAAAGGCAATTCATCTCTGAAAAGTACAGATATTTATTATGTTTGAATCTAAACATAGAGACTGCGTTCAATGGGATTTTCAGCCACTCACCTGTCTATCTTGGCTGACACACTGAAGATTGTTTTTCCCCTTTGGAAATAACAGTTTATGTATCAGTTCCTCTGCAATCTTTGCTTTATGATTTTTAATTCTTTTCATAATATTTTTGTTTTTGTTGCTCAAGAAGAAAGTTGACTCGGTGCTGATAAAGATGGTGTAAAATAGGCAGTCTCAGTGTTTAAGTAGAAACATAGCTTACAGGAAATTTTCTATTGCTGCTATTGCTGCAATCCCTCCTCTCCTTCTGTGAGCCTCTTCCTTGCATAAAATGTTGCACACATACAGATTTGAGCTGCAGGTGAGGGGACAAATGATCAATCTCAGTAATCCTGAAGGATAGTAGAATATGCTACCCAAAACAGGCCACTTTGGCTTATTATTTTGAGCCATAGGCATTTGAAAAACAGCAAATTCAGGAAAAGCTTTCTGGACTTCCCATGGCTGCCTAAATAAAGGTCCCACAAAAGGAACTCAGTTGTTATAGAGCCTCTCCACTACAGTTTCATCACTAAGGAAGATTGAGTCTTATCACAGGGAAGGAAGCTAGAAGTGTCGACACCCCATCCAGACACTTTGTCACAGACTATTATACCTTCCCATCTATTCTTCTAAGGGTCTATTTATCTTTTCTAAAAATCATTTGCTCTCCCCAGGAAGCCTACATTTCCTCCCTCTTTTCCTATTAAGATGATATTTAATCCAGAATTGTAAGCCACTTTGGAGAGTTGCTCATTTTTTACTGTCTCCCGTGTGCATAGGAATTCAGAAAAGTATAGGGAAAATTCTTTTTTTTTCTCCTCTACAATACAGATCAGCTCTCTGAAAGTATGTACTTTGAGGATTCTACCCACCCCTGCCAACTTCAATTACTTTAATGCCTTTTCTAAAGAGCTTTTATTATAGGAAAATGTTATAACACTTAAAACCTGTCAGAATGGCTAAAATCAACAACGCAAGAAACACCAGGTGTTGGTGAGGATGTGGAGAAAAAGGAACCCTTATGCACTATTTGGGAATGCAAACTGGTGCAGCTACTGTGGAAAACATTATGGAGGTTTCTCAGAAAGTTAAAAATAGACTACCTTACCATTCAGCAATTGCAGTACTGGGTATTTAACCCAAAGAACACAGAAACACTAATTCATAGAGATACATGCCTTCCTATGTTTACTTCAGCCTTATTTACAATAGCTAAGATATGGAAGCAACCCAAGTGTCCATCACTTGATGAATGGATAAAGAAGATACATATATCACATCTTCACACATATATGTGTGTGTGTATACATATACATACAATGGAATATTATTCAGCCATAATAAATGAATGAAATATTGCCATTTGAAGAGACGTGGATGGAGCTAGAGCATATATTGTTAAGTGAAATAAGCCAGACAGAGAAAGACAGATACCATATGATTTCACTCATATGTGGAAACAAAACAATTGCTCATGGGGGAAAAGTGAGAGACAGAGATAGTCATAGCAAGAAATAGATTCTTAACTATAAAGAACAGTCTGATGGTTACCAGAGAGGAGGTGGGTGAGGGGATGGGTTAAATAGGTGATGCGGACTAAGGAGTGAGCTTGTGATGAGCACCAGGTGATGTATGGAATTGTTGAATCATTATTTTGTACACCGGAAACTAATATAACACTCTATGTTAACTGGAATTAAAATAAAAGCTTAAAGTAAAAATAAATAAGTAAATAAAATACCTCAGAGAGCTCCAAAAACATTAAAAAATCAGAATATAAAATTGGATGTAAGTTATGATCGTAACTTTCCAAATACATATACGGCAGAAAACTGTAATAATTATAGCTCTCTGTTAATGTTAATAATTTTATGTCAGTGTTATGAATATTAGATTTTTTTATTTGTTTTCTTTTTCTTTTTTTATGATTCTGTCAAATTAGTTGTTCATTAATTAATGATTCTGAGGTATTAAGTCTGGGTGACCCACAGCTTAACATGGTAGAGCCCTTAATATAGACAGTTCATTTTTCAGACCGTTATTTTTTCTTTTGGCAAGTAAATAGCTTTGATCGAGTCACTTAGTTGTATATGTACTATAGCTACTATATATTAACATACTTAAACTATACTTAATTTATATATTAATGTATCTATTATTTATTAAGGTCTCAACAAATTAGATTACACTAATGACTAAGAGATGTCCCCACCCTTTAAAGTGTTTGAAGTTTAGTGAGAAAGAGAAGAAAGCAGACGATTGAAATATAGGACATTAAATGATACAAAAGGCTGAATCTGAAATGTGATAGGAACAGAAAAAAAAGGGGGGGGCAGTGCTTTCAACTTACAAATGTCAGAGAAGGATTTGGGTAGAAAATTACTAAGAAGTCAAGGTGCATATCAGTTGTTTGAGATTGGAGAGTGAGGGGTGCTTCAGGCATAGAGAACAGAATAGGTTGGTGAGATCCTGGCATGTTTAGGTGACTAGAAGTGAGTGAGCATATCTGGAGCTAGGATTTCAGGGTGACATGACAGAAGACGAAAACAGGCAACAAAGATGCTTAGACTTCATTTTGATAGCAGTGGTGGGCTCTGTTTTGAGATGTACATCACCAATTAGAGGTTGAAATGTCAATGTCCTGCAAAGTTTGAACATACTTAAGGAATATTATGTTCAAGCTGAAGTTCTCCTATTTCAGGGCAGAGGCCAAACAGAATGTTAATACCTATTTCAGTGTCACGATGGAATAAAATCATAAATCATCACAAGTTCCCATGTTACACCTTCATGGCTTAAAAAATGAGGATGAACTTTAGATTTGGGCAGTGTTTTGTTCAGTTGTACTACTTTGTTCAAATATCAGCATCTCCCATGAATTGTGTACAGGGGACAAAGTTATTTAATCTTCCAGAGCCTCAGTTTCCTTGTTTTCTAGATGGGAATTAATTCCAACCAGAGGGGAGTTAACAGATTACAGTGACATCTTATACAAAGTTAAACTGAAAGGGTGCCTAAGAAGAAGAAGACATTCAAAAAGTACTCTTCCTATTCTTACCTCTGAGATTTCTAAGAACACACATGAAAATGACTCCAACAGGTCAAAAGCAAAACATTCTTTTAGATGTAGCCAACTCCACTTGGCAGTTGCTGGGTACTATTTTCTAAACAAGGAGTCTGTCCTCTAGCTCTTAAAAATATGCAAATGATCCCCTTGAAATTCCCTACACTGCATATGAACTCAGCAATGCAACACCTTACTTGGCACACATTTTCTCATGATATGTCTTGTAAACTGCAATATTTTAACTTCTACTTCACCAATTGTTACACTATTACTTTGTATAATATCCTATTAAGTGTCCCTTCTAAAGAGATTATAATCACCAGGCCCTGAATGTTCAACACTGCTGAGCAATTCATCACCCCTACTCCACTTTTCTTCCCACATCAACATCCACAATAGTCTCTGTGCCTCTATTATTTAGAAAACTATGAAAACCTGTATCAGTACACAAACAGCTGTTTCTCAGGACATTTTTCAGCTTATTCAAGCACTTGCCATAACTGAAATCATGCATAATTACAATTCTAACTGCCTACATATATTTACAAAGACCAATCTTTGCTTTACTTTCTGACAAAGGCCTCAGTTGGTACAACACAGGTCAATAACTTAATTATACCATCGTGAAATTGAAACAGAGAGGCCAAACATTTTTCAGGTTTATTGCCATTGGTCTTACAATGAAGGAAGGGATATTCATATGAATTACAAAGCATGTTTTTATGTCTTTTTTTTTTTGTATTTGCATTCAATTTCACATACTTCAAATACAATGAGATTGTGTGGAAGTGACTTAAAATGTTTTCCGGTTTATTTTCATCCTAGAATCTCAGTATATAAAAATGGGAAAAGTGGGTTAAGACCAAAGTCACAGCACCTTCTTATTTTGAGTACAAATTTTTGGAAGAGTCTTTATTTTTCTTGGAATAAGCTTCAGGAATTTCACCAAATTCTCAATTTAGAAAACATTCAAAATATTTTTGCAGTAGTTATTTTTTACAGGAGTACCTCTGTAATCATGATAACCACTTTTTTTTTTTCATTTTGTTTTTTATAACGACTATTTTTAAGACTTCTTGGAGGAGGCAGTTCCATGTATTGTTAGTGAGAGTGAAATCTGGTGTAATATTTTTCTTGAACTCTTTAACATTGTTATTAAAATTTATATAAATACATATATGCCCTCCTTTTATAATTTCTTATACTTTATCCTAATAAAAGTATCAAAGATGTAAATAAAACTTCAGTCAAAATGCTACTCAATGCAACATTCTTATAATAATAAAAAGAAGCAAATTAGTCTTACATCATACAAAAAAAAAACACCTCAAAATGAATTAAGGATCTAAATATAAGACTTGAAACCACACAAATCCTAGAAGGAAGCACAGGCAACTAATTTCTCTGACACTGGTTGTAGCAACATTCTTCTAGACATGTCTCCTGAGGCAAGGGAAATAAAAAAAAAAAGCAAATAAATCATTGGAACTTTATTAAATTAAAAAGCTTCTGCAAAGCAAAGGTAACAACCAACAAAACTAACAGACAACCTACTGAATAGGAGAAGATATTTGTAAATGACATATCTGATAAAGAGTTAGTGTCCAAGATATATAAAGAACTGATACAACTCAACACCCCAGAAACAAATAATCCAATTGAAAAATGGACAGAAGACACGAGCAGATTTTTCTCCAAAGAAGACATACAGGTGGCCAACAGACACATGAAGAGATGCTCAACATCACTCATCACCAGGGAAATGCAAATCAAAAACACAATAAGATATCCCTTCACACTTGTCGGAATGGCTAAAATCAACAACACAGAAAAGTATTGGCAAGGATGTGGAGAAAAAGAAACCCTTGTGTACTGTTGGTGGGAATCCAAACTTATGCAGCCATTGTGGAAGACAGTGTGGAGGTTCCTTAAAAAATTAAAAATAGAACTACCCTATGATCTAGTACTTCCACTACTGGATATTTACCCAATGAATACAAGAACACTAATTCTGAGGGATATATGCACCCCTACCTTTATTGCAGCATCATTTACAATAGCCTAACTATGGAGCAGCCCACGTGTCCACTGATACATGAACGGATAAAGATTTCTCTGATCCATTTTAAGAGTTGTTCACACTCGATTCCTTTTCTCCCACCTCTCTGGAACTCACTTCCATTTAGATTTCATCCCTATAGCTTTTCTGAACTAACCCTTGTCAAAGTCAGCAATGACCTCCAAATCACTAACAGCAGTGGTCATTTCTTCATTCTAATCTAATTTTGACTTGTCGACATTTTTTAATATATTTGATTCTCTCCTCCTTGAAATACCATATTCACTTGAGTTTCAGAAATTCATACCTTGCCTCTAATTAAAGGAGAGTTTTAAGGGTCAGTCATTGGAGCTTTTCTCTCTTCTCTCTACCTTCATACTCTAAACTGGGACTATCTAGCAAAAATGTCAAACCAGCCACAGTTCAGTGTCCTGATCTCCTGGTTCGTAAGTTTGAGCCCCACATCAGGCTCGCTGCTGTCAGTGCAGAGCTCACTTTGAATCATCTGTACCCCCCCTCCACCCCTCCCCTGCTCACACTCTTTTTCTCAAAAAAATTTGTTTTTTTTAATAAAATTGTATAAAAAGTAAAAATAGGCAATTTTAATTTTAAAATATATTTTATTTAAGACAACATATTAAAACATGATTGAAAGTACAATCAATATAAAATCATTAGTGAGGTATCTTAGATTATTATTTCACACAATGTCTTCAAAATCTATGGTATTTTATGCCTACCGTACATCTCAATTCAGATGACTCATGTTTCTAATGTTCAAAAGCCCTTTGTGGCTAAGTCTACCATATTGGTCCATGTGAGTGTAGATAATCTCATTTATGGCTTTAAATACCATCCCTCTGGGCTGGGTGCTGTCAAATTAACATAAATGGAACCACTTCCCTGAAATCTTCTTCCCTTAAAAGCTTATTTGATATCTCTACTTGGTGTCAAATAGTTACATCAATATGTGTGTGTGTGTGTGTGTGTGTGTGTGCACGTACTATATATATATATATACATATATATATATATTTATATGTATGAATATATATACATACATATATAAGCATTTAATATAATGATTTAATGATTACCTACTATAAAAGTGTGTGTGTGTGTATATATATATATATATATATATATATATATACACAGACAGTTAACCTTGTTAGAACTAGAACTACTTCTATAATGTGCATAGAGTCTGATCATTTATGTCCATTACTACGCTCTATTATTTCCCTGCCACTAGGTCCAAGTAGGAGTTGCTATTTTTCATGGTGCTTGCATTGTTCCTTTTCTACAGTGAAGTTTTTTTTCTCTTTCTCCAGAATTCTATAAAAAGTAGAAAATAAAAGACAAATTCATACGGTGGTGTAATTTAATGTTTGCACCTAATTGAGTTTACCATTTTCATTTTCTGCCTGGTCTCTGTAGGCATTTGTGCTTATAACACTAGATGTGGACTGTAAGACATGACACACAGAAGGAGGCTTAACATGTCTTAACCAGCATCTGTCCTATTTATCACATTAAAGATGTGGGTGATGTTTGTTGGCATTGCTATGTCTGTAAATCATTAAATAAAATAATGACAATCTTTCCTTTTGAACTCCATAGTTGAATTCTTTTTACAATTGAATCTAATAGTATGAGCAACATTTAGGAGAATTTAGACAAACATACTTGAACTATGTTACCCACCACAGTAGTTTCAAACTTAATGCTATGTTTTTGATTCCTAAAAGAGCACTTGTGACATACAATGTAGAGTAATTACGTGTAATTGAATATTTTATTTCTATGAATAAAAAGAGTATTTGCAACGTGTTATTTGTGCTGAGGTACTTATCTGTAATAAACTGAAACCCTTGCTTTCACCTTGCTATTTTGTTATATAATACATAAAAACTAAATTAATAACCATGAAGACAACAAAAGATGAGTTTTAAAATAATCAAAGGGGTTCATATTCATGTGTGTTTTTTTTTATTCTTTAAGAGAGAGCGCATACATGGGGGAGGAGCAGAGAGAAGGAGAGAGAGAAAGAACTCAAGTAGGATCTGCACTGTCAGTGCCGAGCCTGATGCAGGGCTCGAACCCACGAAACATAAGATCATGACCTGAGCCCAAATCAAGAGTCAGATGCTTAACTGACTGAGACACCTAGATGTCCCTCGTTTGTTTTTTTAAATGTCATAATTACAGACAAATTTCAATTTATATTAAACATAGATGTAGATATGGGTGCAAAACTAATCAAATAAACCATGGAATCGTCAATGCATTTGTAGACAAATCAAGTTTTCTTTTTGAAAGTACTGATTTAAATTAGATGAGACCCATTATCCTCCGGTTAAATATATCAGAGCAAAGGGATTTCCATCTGCATTGCCATCACTGAAATAATCAAAAGGAAACCAAGTAAATAAATTTCAAAAACAGGCAAAATGTGAAAACACCATTCATTAAAAAAAAAAAAAAAAACACTTGAAGTAGTCATAACACCTAACCACTAATTGGAAAGAAAAGCTGTTGTAAAGTGTGAAACTTGAAACAAGTCAAGGGGTGATGATAAAGTAGATGAGGCAGATTCTCAGACTTGACTAGAGGTACCTTTCCCTCTGGATTATAATGTGAAGGTTTGTTCTTCTGGGATTCAATAGAGAAGCAGAAGAGTTCAGGTGTGAGTGGGAAACCTCTCATTTAGTAAGTTCTGTTTTATCCTCTGATAGCTTATTAAATATTCTGTTAAGTGTTCGGTACCAAAGGAGGGTTTATATCTCATCCCACGGAGAGAAAGTCTTGTAATTTTCATCGTAAATCCATTTTTCAGCGTCAAGGATAAGAGTAAATGCTTCCATTAGAAAGTTATTTTCTTAATCACTTCTCCTGTTTCTCCTTAGTATTATGGTTAATTAAAGTAATTTGTTGGATTACGGTTACAAAAAGATAAGAAAGTATGAAGATAATTATGTGCCACCTGGGTTTAACTATTATGCCAGTGAAGATTGCTTCAGTCCTTATGTTACACTTTTAAAATGAAATCTTGTGTAATAATTACATAGTCCTTGTTAAGTTACATTATATTGGAATAAAATATAATAAGCATAATGTTTGGTTTTTTTTCAACCAAGAGTCAAGGACTTGTATTATCAAAATAATTATGAAAAAAGCATTTAATCCGACAAGTAAATATATTTGTAGTGTTGTCTACATATGCTATGCTATCACACAGGAGAAGGAAGGGGACATCTTCCAGAAGGAATGCTCGTTAAACCTTATGATGTCCGTATTTCACCTGAAGGGATGAGTAAGACATGATGACTATTTAGTATCGTTGAATAAGTAGTTCAGAGAAGAAATCAGCAATATGCATTCATTAGTTATTTCATCAAACATTTAATAAGCATCTACCATCAGTCCAGCCCTGGTCAGCATCCTAATGGCAGAGAATAGACAAAGACTTATTCTAGAGGGATAAAAGATGGTAAGTATGGAAACAAAAACAGATACATCAATTGTAGGTTCTCTGAAGATAAAGGAAGGAAGAAATGAGAAAATGAGGACTGGCTGCTATTTTCTGAAGGGGTAAGGAAGCCTCTCTGAGAGTCACAATCAAGCAGATACCTCAATGGAACAGGCTGCTTATCATTGACATACTTGGTGATTCAGTTTGAATGCTGAGATTGTGTGAAATTTGTCCAGGTTATCAGTATATGAGTTTAGATATTTTGTATTCTCCATAAAAAGAGTACTTTGTACCACCATCAACACAACTGTAAAGATATGTATTGGCATTGTTTCCGGTAATATAAAAGCAATAGGAAGGGCTCTTAGGGGTACAATAATGCCATTATTAATTGCCTTCATACACTCATGAGAAATTTCGTTAATGAGTATTAATGGTTAAATAGATGCCTTCCTCTTAAAATCCATGTAACAGAATAACATGTGAAACATGAACTAATTCTCTTAACTTTATTGTAACTCAATTTTCTTATTTGTGTAAAGACTTTTTACTGTCAAATTTCTTCTTTGAATAGTGTATGGGCTTGAACTGACAGATTGCTGGGCTCTTGAGCTCCTTTGAAATGCAGATTGTTTTGAGGTTCTTGGGCACACAGGGCTCTGTAATTATGCCACAACAACAGGGAACCTCTAGCTCAAGAAAGACATTGAACAGCTGCGATGACCGTGTACAAACGTTTTCTCAGTTTCCAAAACAAACAGAAACACACACTGTTCAATGGCCTTTATTAGCAGACTATTCTCTAATTTCATCTCATAACAATCTGCCAGTGTTTTCTTTAAAATTGCTTTCTAAAAGAAAAAATATATATTACTTAGCCATTTTAATTCAAGTGAGGCTAATGCTTGGCACTCCATCAAGACTGCTATTTGAGTCCACTTTTTCCCCTGCGAGACTATTAACTACTCATTATAAAGACCATGATAAAAACATATATATAAATACTAAACCTTAATATGTACAAGTAGATTACATGTACATGTACCATGTGTACATGTAGAGTCACTTTGAATTTATCCTTTTTCATATCAACTCTGAAGGAATCAGAATTTGTACATAAAGTCTCATTGGTCTGGGCCACTGAATCTTACGTAAAGAAATGGCTCATTAATTCTAGGAGACAGTCCTACAGAATGATTAGAGCCAGGGGCCCTGGAACCTGGGTTCAGACCCTGACTCTGCCACTCATGAGGTGTTTGGCTGTGGACTGGTTACTTTGCATTTCTGAACTTCTGATTCCTTACCTATAAACTGTGAATGTTAAGAGCACCAGCTTCATAGTGATGCTGAAGTGATAAATACATCTGGCTTTAAGAGCTTCCCCTGGATCCTGGTAAGAGCTCAGTGCATGTCGCTTCCTCCTGTTTGTGCTCTTTGAAGTCGGGGTGACTATACTGAGCACAAGTACAGAGTGTATCCACGCCCCTCAAAGTAAAAGTGATCCTTTGCTATTTGATTAGAGAAGAAATCATCAAATAGTTCTAGCAATTAGGAACATGTATGAGCGACAGAGACAGAAAGCCTGACTACATTGAAGCCATATACTGCTTTCTCAGCTAACCAGTAGCTGAGTAACTCAGTAACTGTTGTTGCTTGTCTAGGTTCATTTGCACTGTGGTGTTATCAGAGAACCTGGCTTGTAGCCTAATGATTGCAACAGAGCTGCTACAGATGGATACACCAAGAAAGTCCTCAAGGCAGGACTCAAGGGGTATGGGAGTGAAGGCAATCTCTTCTGTTCTTGCTCTTTTATCAGGAAATCAACAGATTTCCCACAATTTACCATCTGAATTTTGTTGATGACTTACTGTTATTCTCTGTGTCATATGGCAATTCTCCGTGGTAAGAGCTACTGAAATAGCAAGCTGGGACCTTGCAATCTCCAACAAATTTTAGGTTATATTAATAGGAATGGAGGTGAGAAACACAGGTTGGGTAATATTTTAGTGTGTGCCATAATAGCCATCCAGGGAAACATCAGAATTGAGTTAGACTTTCATATACTTATTTATGGTTTGGTATTTATTGTTTTAATATCGAATTGCCTATTGGAGAGTGATACTATAAACTTTTCATTGCTTAATTCCTCTGAAGTTTTAATTTAGCAGTAGTACAAGATTTTATTTTGTAGCTGAAATGTTTTCATGTGCTTTTGTTTGTTCGTTTGTTTTCCTGAAAACCATCAGCAGTTGGGCAAGGTGTCCCTAGAGTTCACTCAGTTCATTCATCGCGCTTCAGCTATACTGGCTTTCTATTTCTCAAATAGGCCAAGTTCGGCTCTACCTCGTGGTTTTCCCACTTGTTCTTCCTTCAGGTTTGGAAAGCACTCTTCCAGCCCAGACCTACACCTATCACCACCATCTGCCCACCTCTGATTCCTAACCTAGGTTTGGTTCAAATGTCTCTTTCTCAGAGGCTCCTTCTCTGATCTGACGCCCCTTCTAATCAGCCTCTATCTCACTAATCCTATCTTATTTTATTCATTCTCTTGTTTTAATTTTCTTCCTTTAAAACTGTCTTATTTTTTATGCACTTACTTAATTGTCTGACTCTTCCAAATTTACAGTAAGTTCCTCCAACTGAGGGACATTTGTCTGATTCATCACTACAGTTTCTCAACCTAAAACTGTACTTAGCACATAGTAGCAATTTAAGAGATACTTGTAAGATAAATGAAAGAATTCTTAACATAGGGTTGTTCATTAAAGCAAGAGGAGTGATTTGAATATTAAACACTGAAATGTTTGATTATAGCAAGAGAAAAATGGGTCAATCTCTCCATTCCAACAACTGGAATGTACTTGAGAATACGTCTTCTTACACCTAACAGAACCTGAATGGACATGGTAACAGCTCTCACTTAAATTATACCATGGCTAAAAAACCTCCTTTTATTGACACAGACTTCCATTACCCCTGGTCAAATCTTGCTGGCTTCGGCATCATTGCCTTTGTCTATGTCTGTCCTGAGGCATCAAATATTTATTTAAAAATGCAATTCTATCCAATTAAAAGATGGGCAAAATATCTGAACAGAAGTCTCACTAGAGAAGATAAACAGATGGCAAATAAGCATATGAAAAGATGCTTAACATCATATGTCATTAGGAAATTGCAAATTAAACCAACAGTGAGATACCACTGCATGCCTGTTAGAATGGCAAAATTCCAAAACACTGGCAACACCAAATGCTGGTGAGGATGTGGGGCAACGAGCTGTTGTACATTACTGACAGAAACGCAAAATGGCACAGACATTTTGTAACCCAGTTTTGCAGAGTTTCTGGCAAAACGTAGTATCATTTTGCCATATGACCTAGCAATCATGTTCCATGATATTTAACCATATGAGTTGAAAACTTATTACTCAAAAACCTGAATATCAGCCTGCAAAGCAGCTTCTTTCATAATTGCCAAAACTAGGAAGCAATCATGATGCCCGTCAGTAAATTAATGGACAAACAAACTTGGCACATCGATGCAAGGAATATTATTCAGCAATAAAAAAGTGAGCCGTCAAGCTCCCACAAGACACAAGAAAACTTAAGTGCATATTGTTAAGTGAAAGAGGCCAATCTGATGATGCTACGTGGTGTATGATTCCAACTATTTGACATTCTAGATAAGGCAAAACTACGGAGACACTAAAAAGATATGTAGATGCCCAGAATTTGAAGGGAAGAGAATAGACGACCTATACGATGTTAAACATAAAGAATGAACCTTAATTTAAACTATGGATCTTAATGAATAATAATGCATTAGTACTCACCAATATTAACAGATGTACTACAATAATGCAAGATGTTAATAATAGAGGAAACCAGAGGAAGGGTGTTGGGGAACATGGGAGTACTTTGCCTATTCTGTATTTTTCTATAAACCTAAAATTACTCAAAATAACCCAACTAACATCTATTTTTAAATAATGCTCACAGAGTAATATTTAAATACAGAGCACCTGTCTCTAGTGTCTTTGTATTAACAACTTGTAACATGAAAACTGGAAACAGTGATTGATTGGCTTGGCCATACCTATCCACAGAAGAATTGATTTATTCTCTTTCTCCCTTAGATTAGTTGAATAACCAAAGGCCAGAAATGTTACCAAACCCCATTTAATTCTGGACTGAGATTCAATGTTTTTCAAAGTTCTGTTTTGAATGGCTTTTATAAGTGTTAACTAAACAAAATGTCAGACTTCTCAGATATCAGCATGTCTTGGGAAATTTTAATAAAAAATAATTGTAATAATAATTGACTATATTTTGACTAACAAGTAGATATTTCATTTTCTTCCTCAAAAAAAGGACAATTTTGGCTTTGAGGAAAAAATAAAATTCTCAGGTACAGTAAAAATGTGCACAGATTGAAATGTGTCATTCCGTTATCCATGAAATAGAGAATAAATGTCTTGCTTACATACTAGAAAAACAAATTTCAACCCTAGAAGAACACTAAAATTCAGATACTTTAATACCTCTTAATGCTTCTGGATTACATGGAACAATGTAGTGTAGCTCATGTTATTTCACATAAACATGGAGAATATTTCCTGTGGGCTTTCGATTTTTGGACACAATCCAAGATGAATCAAGGCTTGAAAGTTCAAATACATTAAAAATGAAAAAAAATATTAATTGATGTAATAGTCATCAGAGTTACCAGAAAGTTGTCATCTTATCTCTATTAATCTTAATAATCACGATACTTTGTAGCTTTATCACTGTTAACCAATAGAGTAGTTTCACAATGGTTTTTCTTTCTTTTATTTATTTTTCCTAACAAATATCTATTGTGCAATAAAGGTTAGAGATCATGAAACTGCCGTGTCATTTACAAAGCCTGAGTGATTCATTGATTGCTGATCTCTTGACTCACCCTTATAACTATCTAAAAGGTTATCTTCTCCTTGATGAAAATCTTCCAGCAGGCAAGGCGATAGAATGTATCGATGAAATGTCTAAAGGCAAAAAAAAAAAAAAAAATGCAATTGCAATTCACTGTGAAATTCTAATTGGGAATCTGTTTTAAGACTTCATAGTTGAGAGACATTTCCATTTGTTTCTCCCGCTTGTAAGCCAGTGTCTTAAAGCCAGCTGATGCTGGGGGAAGCTGCAATAACTTATCCTAAATTTCTTTCCTAGCGATCTGATGGCACAATCCAAAAACTAGAGGTTCTTTTCTGATAGTCTTAACCTTAACTGAAACCCGACTCTTGCCAGGACCACATGCGTTTCCAGCTTTCTTTTTTAGAGGATAATGAAAAGTGCTGCATACGTGAGGTCTGCTACTGAGCCTTTAATAAAATTTATCTCATGCAACAAGATAATAACCCTCTGAAGTAGGCATTACTGCCCTGTTGTATAGTTGAAGAACCAGAGACTCAAGAACTTACATATCCTATTCAATGTTTCAAAACTACAATATGGCAACAATTGATTTCTACGTCCCTGATTCTACACTATACATCCCTGTTCCCCCTCCTGGTGTACTGCATAGACTCCTCTGACACGCGCCTGTGGTTATCACTGTCAGCTCTCTTATGTGCAAAGCTCTACCTCTGAGTCATCACCATGCAGTCACGGTGGGTCTCCAATGCTTGTAACTATCTCCATGATTATAGTCAGCTTCCATTCCTAGCCACCTCAACTGTGGCTGCAAATGTCACTTTCCCTTTAACTCCTCAAACCCTCCACCAAACAAGTATCTATCATCAGGCACATGCCTGCTCTCTCTCTCTCTCTCTCACACACACGCACACACACACACACACACACACACACACACACACACACGACTTTGCATCCTACTTTACAGAGTAAAATTCAGGTTTTCTGGCAAAAGATTTCTCAGCATGCTGTCCCTCCCTTAACCCTTTTTTGAACCTATATTCGTCATCAAACTTGTCCTTTCTGTCCTAGCAAAACAGACATCCTCAATCTTCCTGTCCAAAGCTAATCTATACCTGGGCTCCTGAGTCCACCGCTCAGGAACTGGCTCAACATTTTCTTCTCTTTCATGATTTCATATACATATATCTTTTGGAGTTTCTACTAAATCTATGTATATGTAAATTTTAGGAATGATTTTTGCCTCCAAGTAACAGAAAACACTTCTACATATGGCTTAAGAAAATAGGGGTGACTTTTTTCACATAGTAGGAAATCTAGAACTAGAAAGTTACTGTCATTGGTTTAAAAGCTTAGCAGTATCAGGACAATGTATTCTTAATTCTCTCTTCTGTATCCTGTCATGTAAATATGCTGCCATTGTTTCGTACATTACACCCTTTTAGAAAGATCTCCAAAAGGTTTCCACTCTGATCTTATTGGCTGGAATTCATCAGCCAAACTGGTTGCACAAAGCTACCCCAAATGCTTTAGAGAACGGGAAGGGCAGGTATGCAATTTTTTAAGGCTAAAGAGTGAAGGCAGGAGAGGAAGAAAGGAATTGGGAAAAGGTACTGTTTTAGTGAACCGACGCTGTCTGTCAAAGCACGTGTGCAATACTTTAGTGTCTTGTATCTTCGAAACAGGAGAGGTATGCAAAAGAAGACTGTGATAGATCCAGATTCTTGATTAGCGTCCCTGTGTTCAGCTTGTGTCTTGTTCCTCCTCTGTCGTACCTGGACTGCTTCAGGTCTGACCCTCTGCAGGAATTTGTTGGCAGTTCCCTAATTTTTGGATCCATCTCCTTGAACACTTGGAGCTGTGACCACTTCTGCCCAGACACAGGAGTCACCTCTTCTGTTCATTCGCTTCTATCTGAAAACACACGACGGAGCAATCTTGTGTGCTCAGTCCTTTTGACTTTGCTTTGACGTTATTAGTTTTTTCCATATTTTATTTCTGTGTTGCCATTTTGGGACTGTAACTGGAGAGACATTGAAAACTGTGTTGAATCTGCCTTCTTTAACTGTGAGCTTTATCTTATTATGTTGAGTGATTATTTGTATGTCTGTATTGGCTCCTAGGTTCTGAATTATGGAGGCAGGGTCATTTATTTACTTTGTTTTAGTTCTTAGTGTGCTGCACAGTTCTTAAGCACTCGATTATTGATGAATGTGAATATAAATTAATTAATTAATCACTAAATGCTCAGAAGGATTTGAAATCCAAATACCAGACTTGGAGTACAGGATTGCCCCTTTACACCTGCCTGAAGCAGCAAAGTTTATTTCACATCTCAGATCTTCAGTTTCTCAAAATTTAAATTAAAAATAATACTAAATGCACCATGTACTTCATTCATATTCTATCTTAAAATAAAACCAAATAACAGAGAAAGATGCTTGGTGAATTACAAAATGTAAGCAGGTATTATTTGACGCATTTTTCTTTTGAAAGTCTTTATGTAGAATCTGACAAAATGATTAATTAATCCAAAATTATTAATTGAAATTCATCAACAATTTAGTGAATATTTACTATGTACCAATCACTATCCTTGGCACAAGAAATATGGTGACCACTAGATCAGTTCCTGTTCAGATGAAGCCTACTTCCTGGTGGGTGAAACAAGGTAGGTGTATTCATTTTCCATTTGCTGCTGTAACAACTTACCACAGGCTTACTGTTTAAAACAACAAGACTTAATTATCTTACATGGCCAAAGCCTGACAGGTTTCACAGATTAAAGTCGGGATGTAGGCTGGGCTGTTCTCTTTTCTGGAGTCTATAGAAGAGAATTTGTTTTTCCCTTCTGCTAACCACTCCCTGCTTTTTAAAAACACATTGATAGTAAGAATCCTGGGAATTCTTTCCCATACACCATTAGGATGCATTGGAAACTGATGAAAAATACAATACACTAGCATTGCCAAGAGTTTTTTTTTCAAAACCATTTATATTCTCTCTCTCTCTCTTTAATTTTTTTAAACGTTTATTTATTTTTAAGACAGGGAGAGACAGAGCATGAACGGGGGAGGGTCAGAGAGAGAGGGAGACACAGAATCTGAAACAGGCTCCAGGCTCTGAGCCGTCAGCACAGAGCCCGACGCGGGGCTTGAACTCACGAACTGCGAGATCATGACCTGAACCGAAGTCGGACGCTTAACTGACTGAGCCACCCAGGAGCCCCTCTCTCTTTAATTTCTAACTGAAATCTCCTTATTTTAAAAGAATTACATACAAAATCAGTTTACTAAAATTCCTTCAGGGCTAAGTCAAGTAAGGTACATTTATTTCTACTACCAACCCAAGAAGGTGATTATTATTTCTATTTCCTCTTAACATATGAGAAAACTCATAAGTGTTCAAAAAACTGTAACTTACCCAAGAGATGCTACCAGCTGGGGGTTGGCCAGGATCTGGACGAAGGGCTGAGCAGCCGTTGGTACCAGCCTTGTGGTACATGTTAGGCAGGCACACCCACCTGCCTGAAGTCTGTGGGCCTTTTCCATGGCATTGAAAAAGAGGTCACATGTTTAAGAAGAGTAGAAGAAATACCAATTTATAAACCACACCAGGTACAAGTTACATTTCTAAAAAAAACTTTCTCTTGGATAATTTGATGAAGACTAAGACCAGGGGTGCCTGGGTGGTTTAGTCAGTGAAGTGTCTCACTCTTCACTTTGGCTCAGGTCATGATCTCCCAGTTTCGTGAGTTCAAGTCCCGTGTTGGGCTCTGCGCTGGCAGTGTGGAGCCTGCTTAGGATTTTCTCTCTCCCTCTCTCTCTGCCCCTTCCCCACTTGCACTGTCTCTGTCTCTGTCTCTCTCAAATAAATAAATAAATAAACACTTAAAAAAAAGTGTGGCACAATGTGAAAGATCAGATAAGGGGAAGAGCTGGGAAGGCAGATACCACACCACTCTATTGTGCGATACATCTGCGCAAACAATGGGAATTGTAAAATGTTTTCAAAGAGTAAAGCCTTAAAAAATGTCACAGGCCCCAAAAAGAACAAAAGAAAGAGAATACTGGAGCATAAAGCATTCAAGCCCAAGAATCGTTTTGACAAATGGCCTGGAGAATCCCAAACCTCAGTGGCTTTTGATTTGATTGCTGGATACAGAGCAGAATCTGTGTTGCAAAGATTCATATGGGATAAACTTTAGAAATGGTTTAAAAAAATTCTCAAATCTCAGTGGAGAAAACCGAGTCAGAGAATAATGGGGCTGCTCGGTGAACCACAAACGCCCATGGGCTATGAGGCTCAGTGGGAAAGGAAAGATTTATTCCTCACTTGAAATGCAATGTGAGGCCATTGCAAGGATACAGATTTTGGACTCAGACAGACTCCGCTCAAATCCAGACGGTTGTTCTGTGTAATGGTGATACTCTGAGTATCACCGTTTATGTGCCTGAAACAGGAATTAACCAAGATCAAATGCATTTAATGGTCACACATGGTCTCGAATACTAAATCTCAACACATGAAGCCTACTTATTCGTTCATTTGTGGATCATTCCCTGAGTGCCGGAGAACTTTGATAAGGAATGATCAATCTTGGGGATAAAAAACAAGTAAAAAGGCAATGTATTACAGTACACAGTGATACACACTTTAGGATGAGACTATGGCACGCTGGGAACACACAGGAGTGTCACCCTGAATGCCTGGAGCGTAAATAAAGGCACCTAGGAAGGGCAATATCTCCTTAGATGCCAGCGATGCATAATGGCAGTTCGCGTGAGGAGACTGGAACATATTATGAGACTAGAGAAAGAATTAGGGTGCTGCAACAGTCCAGGAGGGTCTATCTCCAGCAATGGGAACTGGAAAATAAGAAATGTAGAGATCAGGAAGAAAAGACCTGGTTAGGAAGCTCATCCCTTTTCTTTCCCTCCTCTGTAAAGTTCAAGCCAGGTTAGGAGCAACCCATATCTCGTTTTCTCTTTCATCCTTTTTTCTACTTACACAGTTAGGAAAAGGCAAATATCAAATATTTATCAAGACACCGGCCAATCAGAACAGTAGTTGTCTTGGCAATGGGGCAGGGTTCTAGGGGAAAGGAGTAAGAGGAAGCAGTGGAGAATTTTAACTCAAATGAAAGCATAATATTTAACAACTGGCATATCTATGTCATTGTACCATCTGAATTTGAGCCCTGGATCAGGTTAAGCAACTGAGAAATAAGGTTGTCATCACTGACATTGATTTTTTATGTTGCACTTACTTTGTAGTAGGTTAACATCCTCCTCTATATAACCCGTGTGTGTGCACGTGCACATGCACACACACCTCAGAACACTTTATATCCCAGCTATGAACAACTGGGTCAAATGTTGAAACAAAGCACATTATTTAATTTCACGGAATTAACCGATCTAAAGGTCAGTGATTCTGGCACCATTAAGACTGTGCCATCAGTCTCAAATGACCCACAATTCAGAGATGATATGATTAGTATAAGACTTTTCTAGTTTCAAAGCACTTTCACATTATCAAATGTAATCCTCACAATAGCACAGTGAGGTAGATAGAGCGGGAACTCGGTCATTTACAAATGCTCTGAAAGTCAATTTCCACCAGCTGAAAGATGGCCAGGAGCCAAAGAAGCAGGTGGTATCATGATGTGTACGTAGAAAATGAGAAAATTGAGACCTATCAAGATAAAGCTGATATCCTTTAAATAATATGCACTACTCTTGAAATGAAAAGATACAAATAAAGAAAGGGACACAAACAGAATTTTATTATTAAAGACATTTCACAAGTTGAATGAAAAAGGACTGAGACTGTTAGAATTCAAATGACAGGACTAACTTCTTTTTCTAAAAGCTTTTGTTTGTGGGCTATTTGGAGTTGCAAAGGATTACAATTTGGTTTTAGACTCGCTAATTGATGTGTGTCTAGTTAAATCCTAAAACAGAATTTACATAGTATTTTGAGTGGACAGGAGGCAATGGCATGTTTTCCAAATAAGAACAAAATAGTGGAAAATCTGTTGCTTTCTTAACCAACATTGGTTTAAAAATATAGTCCCAGTTTTTGTGAGAGTTAGTGCTGATGTCCACACAATTGTGATATTTTTATATAGTGTGGTCCACAGAATTCCAGGGTAAAGGCAACATTTCCTGAGGGATCAGGGCAGGTTTCCTTGGAGGAGTTGGTACCTTGAAGAATGGGCTAAATTAATCCAGGTGCCTTTCAGTTTCAACAACCATTTTGCCACAATACACCTCAACGTTTCTTTGGGATTTATTCACTCTTGCCTTCTGTCTAGACCACATTGCAACCTTGTCATTTTCAGCCAGAAGATTTGATTTGTGAACAAATCAAGAGGAAAATTGTACGAATGAAGGGAGAATTAGTGAAATGAGAATAAAGATATTCCTTTTGGTGTCTGTTTAGGTTATCCAGTACACACTGAATACAGTGGACTCTGGGAGGTGCTATATAGAGGAGGCATAAGCCCAAATTAAATCTAGACCTTGAGGAAACATAATATATGGCACAAATACATTATCTTATGTGATATTTTGTATTATATAGTGTATATCGTATTGCACTACGTTATCCTACGTATGATACAGTATATGATGATGCACGGGAGAAAATGTGATGAAATGACTTAGGAAGCATCTGAATATATTGTATGGGATTTCTGAACAGATAGCAATTCATTTAGGCTTAAGGGGCAGAGGTGGGGTAAGTGACAACAAAGACACATGGAGATGGGGACACAAGGCAAAGGACTGCAGATACAGTGTATAGCAAAAGAAACTGGAAATGCAGGGCAGAGATAGGCAATCATGTGGCACGAATGTTAGGAGGCAAGCTTGAGGGCGGTGAGGTGGGACTGTGAAGCATTGGGGACTGGATCAAGGAAGCCCTTGAACATCCTTATCTGGAAAGTAATTGGGAGTCAGACAATCTTTTGGAGGATTAGCCCCACAGCGCTCTGAAGGATGGTGCATGGAAGGCATGAGAGAAGCCAGGAGTCTGTCTCCCTGGGAGAGCAGCAGCACCGCCCCACAAAGACTTACTGAGTGTGAGACACCATGAAAACTCTGAATGGGACAAGCCTCATAAATAGGATTCTTCTTTTTATTATCACTTTTCATTAGTTTTCTGAAACAAGAAAACCAGATTCTACAGGCAAGTCAGTGTCAAATCTGTATCAAATCTGGGAGAAAAAAATCAGTATCAAATCTGACGGGGGGGGGGGGGGGAGGAGAGAACAATAAAAAAAGGCCCATTGAGGCTGTAAGGCATTGAACAATGGGTGGTGTTTGACTTGGGTGGATTACTGATGTGTGTTTTTAAAAGATTTTATTCTGAAAGGGACAAAGCGTTCTCCTGAAAGACTGGCCTCTTTTCTCTCTAATTTTAGTCCCCCTTTTCTACTCTGCTATTATATTGCTCTAACTTTTAAAAGGAATATTTTACTAACTCTCCTCACACCAGGTAATTCTTTCATTGCCAGGACAGTTAGAAGGTCATTGCTATGTGCTCTTTTTCAATCAAAGAGTGACACCCAGACAAAAGTCCTCCCCCAGCACACTCCCATTGCTTGGCTGCATTCCCCGGGCTGAGCTGCAAATGTGTCTCCTGTAACAGTTTAGCATTCCCCAGAACCTGTCAGGGGCACTGAGCAAGAGCAGGAGAAAGGCTTGCTGATATATTCATGGTCATTTATAACGTCGACAGCCATGCCGAGCAATGAGAGCTGAGGCATTTCTAAAACTAAAGAAATGTAAAAACGCTTGCCCTTAATCAAAGTGTCTCATGCTTTTGCATGCATTGTTTTAAGCAAACGATTTCATCTGAAAGCATTCTATTCCTGACAGTACTCCTCTGGGAGAATGTTGAAAACTCTAAATCTCAAATCAAGTGTGAAATGTTGCACAATTTCTAATTACCGAGCTCCGTGGAAAGAGTAGATCCGATCGAATGTGACACCGGGGGACTTATGGCATGGCGTATTAGGAACACCTGTTGTCGGGCAAAGTGACATCTAAGATGCTGGCACAATCTCCCAATTAAGGTGGTTAAAGCTAGCTTAGGGTAAAGCCAATAAAATTCACAGTAAAACATGCTGTCAGCTGAAAGATAACTGCACAGAATGGGCCTGGGGGGGTTGCTGTTTTTGTTTGTTTTGCTTTTTGAATTTCCTGCCAGCACCATTACCACACAGTTTATTTTCCCAATGGCTCCTTGTTAATCTACAGAGGGTGCAACAAGTATATTAAACTACAGCCATCCTTTGCTGACCTGGACGTGAATGAATACGGGCAGACGTTTGTTTCTCATGAAAGGACACTACGTCCCGAACAGCAGGTTTTCAAATCTCCTTAGTGAATATCTTGGAAATAAAAGTTTTAAATGCGGTTGCTGCCATTACTTTTTATTGCACAGGGTTCCTGCCTTCCCCTGAGCTCAGTCTGCTTTGCGGGTGTTACTGCGTTTGTCTTCACAGTATGGTGTGCAGTTGTAGGCTATTATTCTGGTTTTACAGATGTCAAAACAGACATGCCGGCAGGCTGTGACTTCCCCAACATCACGAAACAGAACTGAAGCTGCCATTCGTTCCTGGACCTACTCGATTACCCATACATTTAAAGGAGAAAGAGGAGGGTGCGAGGTAGTTAGAGAAGAGTCAGAAGAAGAAGATGGGTATAGTTTTCATTACCGACCATAATCTCTGTTTTTACAGGCTCATTTAACCTTATTTTTCAAGTCTGTGTATGGGAAGACTTAGGGCTTTGGGCTTCTGAATCTTGTACATCATCACAAAGCACATTAAAAGGCAGAGCCAGCATTTGAACCAAGCTGACTCTTGAGACTTTTCACTGCATTTTGAAGGTAAGTTTGTCATTACTCCCCACGGTTTGGTTTTCTTTATCCGTCAGAGGGGCTGCACAGAAACAACAGCTGTTGCTTAGATAAATGGGCTTTATTTCTTTATAGAAGTTAGGGATAAATCCTAGAAAGGCAACAGAGGCCAGGTAGAGGAAAAACAGAGGTTTGGCTTTGGGCGAATGTGCGCATAAAGTGCACCTCTGCTTCTTACTAGGTGATAAAATCCTTTTATCAGGTACTTAATTTTTATCCCTCTCTGTTTTTCCATCTGAAAAGAGATACAAGCCTACCTATTTTGAGGAACTGACATAATAATAAAAGATAATATGATTTTCTAGTACATTTACATGTCCAATAAATAGAAGCCATCATTAATTCATGTAGTTCAGATGCGTTCATCAATCAAAGAGGGGATGTCACAATTGAATCTTACATCTCCAGTCCATGTGAAAGAGGGTAATAGAGATGCTAACACGTTGTTAGGAAAATATGTATCATGTGATCGATTTTAGAAAGCATTCCTCTTGTAAAGTATTTCCTATTCCTAATTCTGTCTCCGTTTGCAATCTTACATTAATAAGTCCTATGTTTTGAATTAAAATGACACATGTAAGATTTAATTACGGAATTAAATATATTTTAAATGGTAATTTAGTCTGAGAACCAAAGCCAGTGAACATTTTTGTAAACATGAAGCAATCAGTAGCTACCAAATTCTATTTATCATGAGGTAAATGTGGCAATGGAGCCATCAAAAATTAAAGTTCCATTAAAAAGTTCAATAACAATTAACTATCTCTTTCTCAATTGAAAACAAGAAATTAAACACTAATATTCAGTAAAGAAATGTAGATATTTTTATACTTAGCAGCTTTATTTGTGGGAAGATCATTACTTCTACTACAGCTAAAAAAGGCGAGGCAGAGTGTTCAAAGATGTGACTTCCAAGAATCTTACATTTTGCTAGCTTTTTACTCCTTACTTATTTGAAAGTGGTAAGGTGATTCCGCTATAAAAATTCTCCATAAAAATTTAATATTTTATAATGGAATACTGAATGTTAAGTACACTGAATTGGAGGGTAAGATTTTTTAGTTGTAAATCGAAGGCAAAAATAGAACAGTTTTGTTTGCACATAAACCAAATATCCTACAGATTGAAACATGGCCAATGTACCAAAATGTTAGAAGGTATTCTGAGTCATTTCACCCTCAATAGTTCAGCTGTGAACATTACTGCTGTCATTTAATACCCCAAATTTGTTTTAGAATTAAAAAATGTTCAATTTGGGATTGGATGAACTGAACAGACCTTTTTACAATAGCCATCATAAGCCAATTTGAAATTTCTTGAGGCAATAGGTACAGCTCAGACCAAGGAAATAAGAGAAATTCTCTATCATCTAAAACTTCTTAGTGGCCCGATGTCTTTAAAAGTGAGCTACAGTGGTCTACTGAGACTCCCTTCAGGAAAATCAGAAGACCTTTAAAATAAGGCAACCCAAGTAAGAGTTGAGAAATTAGCCTTCTGAGTGCTTTTAAGTTCATTCTAAGCACTCATTAATTTATGGAATGCTTACTAGAGTCTGCCTCAGCATAAACAGAGGCATTTGAAGTCCAAATCAGGATTTTGAACAGGAAGCTCATAACTTAGAGATCACAGAATCATTGATCCATGGGAACTTTGGAGATGATCTAGTCCAATCCTCTTCAATTGAGAGAGGAGAACATTAAAGATGTTAAAAACTTCAAAAAGTTTTTGCATACATCAACTTACGCATTCTCAGAGCACCTTTTTCTATGTAGAGGCATAGATAATGGTCATGTCATTTTACAAAAAAGGGAAACAACTCACAGAAACTATCTCCTAGTTGGTCATTGGAAGAAACAAGCAACCCTGGGGAACTAAGGATACTAGGACCTTGAAGGCATCCACAGAAACTTCAGGAGTATCTGTAGAGATGAATGGTAACTGAGAATTACCAAAAGTCTATAGGACCATTTCCAAAGGAGATTCAGTTGGGATGTCCATTGGCCATAGCACTGTGAGCCCTACGGCTTTGGCAGGGGCCATTTAGCTACTAAAGTTGAGGAGCAGAATGAAATAAATGGGCAAGTGGCCAAGTTAATCACAAGTTAATCAGTGTCCAGGTGAATTCTAAGCACCAAGAGAGCTGAGCAGCCATATTCCCCACCAGTCAGAGGAAGAACCCAAATGATGGACTGCTTGCTACTGTGGATCCAGCAGAAGACCAGGGAGGCTGAAAATGCAGTTATTATGAGAGGCTTGTAGCAAGACAAACACAGATGTGAGGTCAGGCTCTGCCTCGTTCTTCTGGCTTTGGATTTGGAGAAAATCACTTATTTCTCAGAGTCTGAGATTCCTCATAGTTTTGTCTCCAGAGAATTTGCTTTTTAAATAATATAATTCATGTTCAAAAGCTTTATTGCAGAGTGCTTAGAACGTAAAAGCTTGAAATAATAAAAAAGCTATTATTTTCATTATTATTATTGTTTAAAATATACCCCTTAAGGGGCACCTGGGTGACTCAGTTGGTTAAGAGTCCAACTCTTGATCTCAATTCAGGTCATGATCTCATGGTTTGTGAGTTCAAGCCCCATGTTGGGCTCTGGAGCCTGCTTCGGATTCTCTCTCTCCCTCTTTCTGCCCCTGCCTCACTCGTGCTGTCTCTGTCTCTCTCAAAATAAATAAATAAACTTTTAAAAATAAAAAAAAATAAATAAAATATAAAATATACTCCTCAAGTCAAGAAGTTTTTGTTTTGTTTTGTTTTGTTTCCCCAATCACCAGGCCTATAAGCAACATGATGACATCTGAACATGGAATAGGTGGATGGCAAAGGGGTGGGCAAAGGGGTGGCAAATTCCTTACAATTTAGGTGACTAATCCAAATTATTGGAGACAGAATGGAAAGCAAGTTTCCTTCCTTCTAAGTCATTTATTCCCCTTTAATAAGCCATTAGAGTTTCACAAATTCTTTTTGCATTAAAAACAAAAAAAAGTTCCTTTGTTATTCTCAAAGCTGTATTTAAATTAACCCACAAATATCTATTAGAACATTCATATCTGTTATTTTGAATTTTATGGAAACTCTACCACTGCTTTTGGTAAAGTTGCTAATTCAGTTAAACAATGGGAGGCTCTCATGTCACTATTTTAATGCTCTGCCTTGTTGAGGTTTGTAAATATTCATGCAGAAGAGCCACACAACATACTCAGTATTGTCTTGACAGATAAATGCCTAGTCTTCAATTACAGGAGATTTTTTCCCCCCTGAAGCAAGCATTACATTTGACTAAAGCAAGAAAGAAAAATCAAGTTTGTAAACAGATTTACCAAAGGATATTTAAAAAAAATTTTAAAGCAAAAACTATTATTTTGCCAAATAACACAATATTTTTGGTTTTCCAACATATATGTCCTGATACTCCTGATCTTGATACAGCTTTTCCCTGCTCATGGCTCCTTTATTGCATCTTACCAGAAAACTTATTAAGTCATTAATAAATTAGTTTTGACTGTTCTAGAATTTCAAATAAATGGAATCATACAATATGTACTTGTTTGTTTCAACTTCTTTTATTTAGCGTATCTTGTGATATATACACACTACTACATGAATAAGTAGTTTTTCCCTTATTTCTGAGTAGTATCCCTTACACAGAATGATCGATTCGTTTATCCATGAACCTTTCATGGACATTTAGTTTGTTTTAGAGTTTTTGGTTATTACAAGTGCAGCTTCTCTGAATATTCAGACATATGATTATTTTAAACACATTTTAGTTTTTATTAAGTAGGTATCTAAGAGTAGACGTATATGGTTGTAGGTTTGTTTGTTTTATAAGAAACGCTCAGACCAGTAGAATATTAATGGGTCCCTAAAACTCATTTTCTATAACTATGGTTGTCCAGGTAGCTATGGGCCTAAGTGGGAGAAAAGTGAATAAATAACTTAACCATATTACATGGTAGAAGCCAGAGTAAACACTTTCACCAAGAAACCTGGTTTAAGTGTTCCTGCTATTAAACAACACACGATCCTGCCTCTAAAATAGACTCTCTACGTGCTCCCATGGTCATTGCAGCATTATTCGCGATAGCCAAGACATGGAAACAACCTAACTGTCCATCAATGGATGAATAGATCATGAAAATGTAGTGTGTGCATGTACATTTATATATATATGTGTATATATGTGTGTGTGTATGTGTGTGTATACACATATGTATATATATGTATACATATGTATACATACATATATGTATATATATGTGTATACACACAAACATACACACACACACACACATATATATATATATATATATATATATATATATACACTGAGATCCTCACATGTGTGACAACATGGATGAAATTTGTGGGTATTATTGTTAAGTGAAATAAATCAAAGACAAATTACTGTATGATCTCATTTATAGGTGGAATCTAAACAAATCAAACTCAGAAACAGAGAATAGATTGGTGGTTGCCTCCAGTGGCTCGGGCATGGGAGAAATGAGGAGTTGTAGGTCAAAGTATACATACTTTCAATTACAAGAGGAATAGGTTCTGGGTGTATAATATATAACATATTGTATACTTGAAATATGTTGAGAGAGTTAATGTTCTCACCACACACACACACACACACAAATGGTGACTATGTGAGGTGACGATATGTTAACTATCTTTATTGTGGTAATCATTTCACAATATGCAGATGTCGAATGATTATGTTATACACCTTAAAGTTACGTGGTGTTGTTTGTTAATTATATCTCAATAAAGCTGGACAAAAATTTAAAAATTAAAAAGAAGTACACTATTTATAACAGTGTGAGAACAAAGCCTGTAGTAGAGTGAAGAATGAGGGGACAGATTAAAACCGCATTTGTTCATTAGCTAAGAAATCACATTTTCAGCTGATTTTTCATTTAACTGTAGAACATCTTAGTACTAGGCCTGTGCTGCTATGTACAGTCTAGGCACAGTTAGCAAATTCTTAAGGATGCCAACTCAAAGTTTGACTTTATTATGTTGGACACAAAGGAAAGCCAGTAATAAGAGGGGAGGATGGCCAAGATTTAGCTTTGTAAGATTCTATGAAAGCATAGTTTGCACTGTCCTTCACACCATTACTTTCCCTTTCCCAACTTGGTCAGACCTGGAGACTGTCTATGTAAGGTCAGCCTGCACAGATATTCTCTCCTCCCAATATAATTCTGTTGAGTGAATCCAGCTCAGGTTTGTATATCCCTTTACTCATTTGGAATTGAGAATGATTTGCCTAATTTGACCATTGTATAAGTAAACACACTCATAAGATATAAGGAAAGTATTAGAACTTTTTTACATCTTTTTTTGAAAGTTTATTTACTCTGAGAGAGAGAGACAGAGAGAGAGACAGAGAGCTGGGGAAGAACAGAGATAGAATCCCGAGCAGGCTCCACACTGCCAGCATGGAGTCCAATGTGGGGTTCGAACTTATGAACTGTGCAATCATGACCTGAGCCGAGATCATGACCTGAGCCAAAATCTCGAGTTGGATGCTTAACCACCAAGCCACCCAGATGCCTATAAACGTTTTTATATCTTTAACATGGGAGTGGTCATGCTGTTGTACTTATTTGTCGAAACTCAGCATTTTGCTAACAAGCACTTTTCAATAACAACGTAGAAAAAAATAATGTAATTTGGCATGAAAGTCAATTAGAGAAGCTTATTAAATTCTCTAGATTTGCCAGTAATCTGAATGATTACTGTATTGAATACATGTATTGAATAATTCATCAGCTGTTTATTACATTTAACCCTCCCCCAATTACTGGAAATATTTTCTTTTCCTTTTTTATTTTGTAAAAGGATTAAATTTTTTCACCTGGGAGATGCCAGAAGTTTAATTGCAGTTTTATTAACATGAAGCTTTTGTTACTAGAAAGGGTTTTAGCTAACACTATGTTCTGTGCTCAAATTAAGGGACCTCACTACAGCATTAGGGTATTTATCATAAACCCTCAGTCTATTTATTTATAGGACAAGCAATGGCTAATTCTTTCCAGTATTGTAAGCCACAGATAGATGGGTATCTTGCTTCTAATTGTCTGATCTACTAATTTGAAACAAATAAAAAAGAGTTAAATAGTGCTGTTTTTAAGCTAAACCATAATAATAAAATCTAAGGTAATTTCATTCTATGTAAGTGAACTGCTCTTCCAGAAATGTAAAAAAGAAAAAAAAAGATTAGTAAGATAAGTACATAAACATATATAGAATATACTAAAACATAATTAAATATCAGGTGAATGCATGATAACTTAAATTGTACTAAATAGAAATCATGTTATATTAACTAGGCTATCCTGTGCATCTGTTAATATTATACAATTTGACAATTTAAATAATCTGTCATGAATTCTTTTAAAATGCAAATTATTAATTTATACATATTTTATATTAATATAATGAATTCCTATGATAAGCATGGGATGATTCTAGCATAAAGGCTCTTGCAGTCTATTTTATAAGCAAAGCTGAATTTCATATATGAATAAAGCAAGAACTTACAACTGGCACTTAGAATCTGTCTATAAGGGGTGCCTGGGTGGTTCATCAGTTGAGCTTCTGACTTTGGCTCGGGTCACGATCTCCTGATCTGTGAGTTCGAGCCCTGTGTCAGGCTGTGTGCTGACAGCTCAGAGCTTGGAGCCTGCTTCAGATTCTGTGTCTCCTTCTCTCTCATCCTCCCCCATTTATGCTTTGTCTCTCCCTGTCTCAAAAGTAAATAAACATTAAGAATTAAAAAAAAAATCTGTCTTTAAGAATATAATACTCTTACCTGGACCAGAATACAAATTTTGTCAGTATTTGTGGTATAAGTTAATAAACAGAATACATTATTCATTTTTAACATGTGTTTGAGATTAATTTAAAAAAAAACAGGGTTTAGATTGGTGACATTCATTAACATACTTGCTTTATTTCTTTTGAAAGATAAAAGCACCTCAATAGATTTTCTAAACTGCCAGCTTCCTAAAAAACACAACTGATTCTTTTCTTAATGTATATGAGTTTATAGGTCAAAGAAAATAAAAAATAAATTAGAATAAATGTAAGCATCTAAAATTACCTTGCTCCTTGCAATTCTGCACAGAAAGGCTTACATCTCTATAAAAATGGGACAATGGAGATCAAAATAAATTAATTCATCTACAGTGGTCTTGAACTTGAATCAAGCACACAAAGGTAATTGTCTCCTACACCTACAGAACACATTTCTCACATCCTTAAAATTTCAACATGATGTTTTCAGTAGGGTTATGCGTGCCATATTATAAATGTTTTATAAGTTTGCAATTATAAGAAATAAAAAAAGACATTCTTCAGGTACATTATGTTCCCACCATGTTTTTATAAGATTTTCCTAATGGAACATTTAGTGTTTATTAAGTCCTACTACGAGCTATTCAAGTTTTTGATTTGTCTGAATCTCAGGAAATCCAGATGATGTGCCATAATATAGCAACTAAGAGCTCTAGATTAGACTTTGACAAACTTGGCCCCAAGTTCTAGGTCAGTCTTTTGGCAATTGAGGACTCAGATTTCTGTCAGAACCCTGACAGTCTCATGGAATCGCCACCCTAATCTGAAATGCCTACTTCCAAACCTCTGGGTAAGAAAAATAAAGTCTGTTTTAAGCCACTGTTTTCCAGATTTGTTATCTGTGGCTAAATATGGTTATTAACTAATATGCTAATTGTGTCACTGTTGGTAGATTCTCATTCCATTCTGAACCTCCTTTTTATTCGTTCATAAAATAAGTATAGTAAATATTGAAAGAAATAATCGTACTGAGTGTGCTGGAAGAAGTAAATGAGAACACACATCCAAAGTGATTAACCCAATTGTTGGCAGTGAATTTGCACTCAACAGATTGCAAACATTACATTTATGTACTGTTTAAGAGGCAAGGCTTCCTTTTCTTGCCCCATTCATTTTCAGTATTACATTTGAGAGAAGCTATCAGCAGTCAAATACTTGGAAGATGGAAACAATCTTGTGTCTTCACACCTCTTTGTATTTTTTAACTCTAACAATACAACAAATCAGGAATCATAGAAATCAATCCAAAATTGCTGTGAATCTATGCCCTTGAGAAGTCTCCAGAGCAACACTGCTTACTCAAAATATAGAGAGGAACTGATGCTGTAAGGCTGGATGTAGTTCAACTTTAATGAAAGCAAAATGTGAGAAAATAAAGTACAATCAGATATTCCATACCTTATAAATGAATAAAGTTAGATGGTTTTATTTTTACAAGGCTCTAAAAAGGCAGAAGTAATGTTAATTTAGACAGCTGAATTGTTTCAGATAAACAATGACTTGAGAGTAATTACCATAGCAAATGTGCTAATGATTTTGAAAAGATTATTCTAAGTAAAATCCATCTAACTGAGGAAATAAAAACACAAAGCATTAAATCTCAGATCCTTTTTAAAGTGAAGCATTACTTATTTACTGCTTTTAGGAGATTTTTCCTCAACAGAGCAATTAATTTTTCCTAATTTAATATATAATGAAGTTTCTTATGCATAATTATATTCCTTTCATTTACATTTCTAAGAAACCATTGAACTTCAAAATAAAAAGTTCATTACAATGCTAATATTTAACACTTCAAAAAAATCCCCCTGTGCAAGTAACTAAATTAGTTGCTTGATTAATTCTATTTACCATATTCCTTTTCTGTTTCAACCATGCCATTTTTTTCCCCAGATTCATTCAAGAGCTTAATTCTCTATGATTTATTGGAAAAGCAAACATTTTTCTTGGTTTATTTGGTTGACTTGTTTTCATGTGTGAACTCTGCATTTTTTATTTCCTGCTGTCAATTACTTCCAAAAAGCAATTTTTAAGTTGTCCATCAGGCATAAACTGTGCAAAGGTATATTTTCCCCACCAAACCCTTCTGAAAATCTTCCACGTATCACCCATTACTTAAAGTCTAAAATATGTTCCTAAAATCTTTGTAATATAAGATGAAGGTATCAGATTATAGAATAAAGTTGTTCTAAATAAGAGCTGACTTGTTAGAGTTCTAAAATATCTAAAATAAAAATTAGAGGATACTTGATATATTTTTGTATGTGTAAGTAGAATAATGGGATGGGAAAACTGATCCTCTCTTTAGGTTACATGGGGGTTCATATGTTTTATTGGTTCCTTTATTTAAAGTATCCAGTAAATGTTAAATGCATACATAGCACTGTGGTAAAATGAGGGAGGAGCCTATGCAGTATTTGAAAGCAAGGTCTCTACCCAATTCCTTGTTGTCTCCCCCAGCCTCCAAAATGATAAGGAAAGAGAAAGGAAACACACCAGATAGTAGAAAAGAAATGGAAATAAAGGGGAAAAAAGGATGGAAAGAAGAGAGACAGTGTCTTGAGTTGATTAGAAGCATGGCCTATGGTAGAAAATAAGTTTATCTTCAAGGCCGGCTCTTGTACTTTAGACAAGTGTGTATTCCTGGGCCTCATTTTCCTCATCTGAATAATGGGGAAAATATCATCCACTTCATAGAGTCCTGGGAGAATTAAATGAGATCATCTCTACAAAGTATGTGGCAATACCTAATATTTGCCATATCTGGCAGACCCTATCAGAGAAGTCATCAATTTGAAGTAGATTCTTTCTCATATCTTTGTGGACAGCTTGAATAAAGGAATCAAGATCAAGCTAATTTTAACTCAGTAAGTGATGAATTAAGTGAGCTCATAATTTGAAGTCCAAAAGAATTCACTGATATTACAGAACCAAATAATGAATGGCAATAGAGCAAGTAAAAATTCAAATATAGAATAAGGAAGAACTGGCTCCAGGAATTAAAAAAAAAAACAAAAAACTGATAAATTAGGCCATGGAAGGCAAAGCTAAGTATAATTAGAAAGGAATACTAGATTCGAATATTTAATGATTCAGGTGTCAGTCTTTTTATTCTGTAATGAACAGTTCCTCCTTAGAATCCTGCGTCTTGCCTCAGCCACCTGGATTTAAAAAGGGTAAGTTAAAACTGGAAAAGTTGGAAGAATGAATAATAGAGATGGGATTAAACGCTTGTGAGTAAATGACAGAGTATTTTAAGCTCTTTGACTTTACAAAATGCTATAATGTGATATGATTAACAATTCTATCTTTGTTTCTCAGCAGTGAAGTGAGTTATCAAAGCAAAAATCTTATAAGACAAAATTAAACAGGCAAGACGGACTTTAGTCAAGGTAACTCTTATAGGGAAGAGAGTCTAGCACTTTGAACTCTGTTGAAACAAAGGGAGGGGGCTCTAAGCACTGGGGTGAGCTTGTGGAAAAGTACTGGAAGACATTAGGGGAGGTTGATCTATGGAATATGTGTAGCACATCCAGTTATTCCTCAGTTTGCAAATGTTTGTTCCTATGATTATGCCATCAGTGTTTGCTAATTAGTGCCTGAGGAAGTTGGGCTCTGACCCTCCCACAGATAGGGACACTACCTTCCTTGATATTTACATTTCAAAGAGATGGCCCCCATTCCAATATGAGTCCTGCTACCAACATTTCCCATGGAAAATAAAATAAAATAAGAGATGGCTCCCAGGTTCCTGAGAAAGACATTCTTGGGTTACAAAACTGGCAAGAAGCTCTTCAAGAGATTGACATCTTAGATGGGCAATAAATAAATTAATTAATATAATATAATAATAATGTACAATTACAAGTTTTCTAAAGTAAATGCTCTTAGGAAAAAGGGAGGTTAGGGCCGATGTCAGGAGGAAGTCTGTCTAAAGTTTAGTCAAGCTGAGGGGAATGTGAAGCCAATCTTGGTCAGAGTATTTGTTTTCCAAGGCCATAATAAAGCAGCAAAATAAGGATAAAAAAGAAAAGAAAAAAAAAAGAGAAGAAAAGAAAATGGAAAACAAAACAAAACAAAACCAAAAGATTTCAAATAAAAAGAAGAGATTTTAGTTAAGATTAGTTTAGTTTAGTTAAGATTTAGTTTAGATTAAGAATCACGAAATAAGTCATCACTTCCAGTGTATTGCAAGTATAATAAAATATTGAAAACTATAGTTTGGAGGAATTTATTTATGTTGTACCTATCCATGATGAACATCTTTGTGAAGAAAAACTTTTTTTTCCCCTATACAGCTAACATTTATTGCTCCTCAATGATGGGAAGGTAGACCAATGGATCTCTCATTTTCTGCCTAATAGTTTCTTAAAAACACCAACCACCTTTAATTTAATAATCCTAAGAGAACGAACTAGTTGTGTGGTCAGTGCACTCATGAAACAGAGTAACTCTAAGACTAGAGTAGAAATTCAATTCTTAGTGTGGTAAAATGCAGCTTCCAGATAATAAGAATAGTTGATATTCCTTGAACATCCACGCTTGTCCCATAATGTGGTAGGATCATAAGAAAATTTTATTAAAATTTACTTCATTAAAATTTAATCTTACAGGTTAAATTTACAGATTTCTCCTGTTATTATTGTCATTTTGCATGTTTTGTAATACAGTTTTACAAAAGGACACACATTGGTAAATTTGATGGGGAATTCAGTCAGTCAGAGAAGGGAAAATACTATATGATTTCACTCATATATGGAATTTAAGAAACAAAACAAATGAGCAAAGGGAAAAAGAGAGAGAGAGAGAGAGAGACAGACAGACAGACAGACAAACCAAGGAACGGACTCTTAACTGTAGAACTGATGGTTATAAGATAGGAGGTGGGGGGGCGGGGGGATGGGGTGGGGAGGGATGGGGATTAAGGAAGGCACTTTTGATGAGCACTGGTGATGCAAATGTTGAGTTACTAAATTACACCTGCAACTAATATTACAGTGTATGTTAATTAACCTGAATTTAAATGAAGACTTAAAAAATAAAATAAAAAAGGATAATTTATCCTAATTAAGAAGAAAAAGAAAAAGATTTAGAACCAGAGTTCTTCTTCCCAATTGTATTATTATATGTTTGCCTCAGAACATAAAAAAATAAAATAAAATAAAATAAAATAAAATAAAATAGAAAGAAAGAAAAAAGTAAACCCTCTCTTTTGGAAATGGCAAATATTAGCCTGTAGGATTAAATTTAAATTTAATTTAACAGAAAATTCTGTTTTCTACAAAAAATAAAAGACTCAATTATTTCTGACTTGTACTTTAGTGCAATGTATATAATATAAAATGAGGCAAGCCGTTGGGTAAGGTTTGAAGTAAAAACATGATGCAGTTTGTATTTTAAAATGTACTTATACAGAGAAAATAAGGCTTTATAAATTACAATATGAAAACCACTGAAATAATTCGGCTTGCTACATGGTATCTTTTAGTAATAAAGAAAATTCATAAAAGGTGAGAGAGAAATCATGATGGACTGATGCCTCTAGGTGATTCGTTTGTTTCATTCCCCTGACAATTTTATATTGCTAGTGAAAATAATGTCCATTACACAACAGTGCAAATTCATATACATTGTCTTATTTACTACTTATGCTAATAAAAGACCATGTTGCAATAACCCACTCCAGATAGTTTAGGTAGGAAGAGTAGTATCACAACTCAATGTTCAGTCTTTTCCCCTGCCAAAAGGTGAAATGACTTACCCCAGGGGTATCCTCAGTTGAAATAGTCCTCATGTAAATGGCTTCTTAGAAATATTACAGAAGCAGTTATAGCACATCATTCTCTAAAGAAAGTCTGGGAGTAAATAGTATCCTACCAGTAACACTCTGGGGATTTCTATACATAATTGATGTTTATGGTCTTCAAAATCTGATGAAATCGATAGAATTTCCAGAGACTCAGCAATTGCTCCTTCTCCAGAAAGTGGAATTTTTAAAAAATACAGTTGACACACAATGTTACATTGGTTTCAGGTGTACAGCATAGTGACTCAAAAAGTTTATACATTATGCTATATTTATCACAAGTGTAGCTACCATCTGTCACCATACAACACTATGGTAAAACCACTGACTGTATTTCCTATGCTGTACCTTTTATTCCTACGATTTATTCCGTTTCTGCAACCTTGTATCTTCCACTTTCCTTCACCCATTTGAACTTCCAAATCTCATAGGCAAATAGTGAAAGGTGTGATAAAGGCAATTTTACAATTTTTCTAAGCCATTCCATGTGCATGTTGCTTTGTTTATGCCACTCATAAAATCTTTTATTGATTGATTGATTGACTGATTGAATATAAGGGACAGCCTGTACCGGAATCAAGTGCTCCTTGTTTTCTCTCAGATTTTTTTTTAACAGAATCGTCCTGGCAGGCAATAGTAATCATTTATAGATGATATTTGAGTTGACATTTGTTTACTGTATTAACATCATATTTGGGCAGGAGGGAACAGAAGAACACATTTTTATGATATGGGCACTTTTTTTCACAATAGGTTATAGAAGGAAATGGAGGAATACAGCAGATTAGAATTCAAGTTGGCTATACGCACAAAAGAACAAGGACAATGATGCTCAGCAGGACATTTCAAATATACTTTAATCATGATGTTCCATAGCTTCGGGGGGTACCAGTGAAGAGATTGCTGTGTATGATAAACCAAAGGTCCTCGGAGCTGAAAAAGTTCTGAAGGTTACCTCCTCCAACTCTGTATCTGGTATATTTGTCTCTGTATCACCTTTAAAAGTGGATTTCAAGATTGTGCCTCAATATCTTTACAACTGAGAAAAGTTGTTTCCTGAAGGTAACTCGCCTTTATTTTAAGGCAGCTTCAATTATGACATTATTATTATTATTTTACTGCATAATCCTTAGGCATGGGCTTTCCAGACATTTGAACACAGGTGATTTTTTTCCTTATTTATTTTATAGTTCGCTCAACTGAATGTCTCCTCTTTTCATGTGATTTAACATCTTACATGGTTTCCTTATCTGCAAATTGAGAGGTTGTGCTACATCCATATAGTTATTAGTTTTTGTTTACTTTTTAAGTAATGGAACTCTTTATATAAAACAAAAATCCCATGTGATATCCTTTTAAATAAAATTCAGACCAGAAGTGTTAACTTGTGATTAGACAGGGTGAAAAGCCAAGAACTCAATTACTTGACTTCCCCTGCGGCCTTCTTGGAAACCCTAGCTGGAAGTCTAGGGCTCTCTGGCAGGAACACTGAAAAATATCATTGCATGCAACTATGAAATTTGTGTCTAGCTGAAAATATTAGTATAATTGCTCAAGGTGAATTATCTCTTTCCCCCTAGATGGCCTTCATAGGTGGTTCTGCATCTGTTCGGCATTCTGGTCACTTTTTTGGACACACCCCAATGTGTCTCACTGCAGGATCGATCTTCAAATGCCCCATTTTAAAAACTCAACATTGAAATTGAATTTAATATATATAAAACTGACTATTTTGCTGGCTTTTAATAGAAAATAAATCAATTATAAGTGGTTTACCCCAACATAATTCAGATAAACACTGAAGATTTGATTATGTGAGCCATCATGGATAAAATATAACATTCCCTTCCTCATCACAAGACTCCTCTCAAATAATATCTTAAAAATTCCAAGAAAAAACAATATTGCTGAGGCAGCTCACATGCCTGTATGATCTTCATATGTCATTAGATACTACAACACCATCCGTACCTAACCTTACATTTCAATAAGCAAAGTATATATAGGTGTGGGTGGTCACATTGATTTGTTTTCCCAGTCTAATGCCTTATCCATCTAGAAATGATCAAAAGAAAAATGAGTCACTTGGATGCAAGGCTCTGCTACTCTGCTCTCTTTGATTACACAGGACAGAGTCGTACCTTCTGGAGCGGCAATTTGAATTTTAATGTGCTTTAGGAATATGTAACTATGAAAATTATGTAACACTTAGAATACTGAAGAAAAATATTGTTTTTTAGAGGTAAAATGAAACATTTCCATGCTCTTTTCTAAGAAATTTAAATCTCAACCAAGAGTATAATATTTGATTTAAAAATATTTTGTATTGGCACAATATTAATGTTGTGTTTTCAAGAACATTATATTTAGTCAACAATTTCTGTCATGTCCAGCATTTCTTTTAGTTTGTTTTCCATTGGTATTCTAGGGAAGGAATGGGGAATTTGAATAAGAGTATATCTATAACCATCATTTTTAATTGAAAGAAGATATTTTCTATTTTTCTGCTCTGAGTTACTTTGAAGATGTTTTCTATCAAAGTGTCATATGAATCAACTATTATATTACTATTTAAAGTGTCCTATTTTCACTGGAATTAGTAATATTGTATATAAAAATAACAATGAATCACTAAAGAATTGTGCCATTCATCCTGTGGGTCTTAATTTTCCAACCATTTAACTTTGTTAAATGAATGCATTAGACCAGGTGTAAGTGACTTGTAAGTCTCCTTAAGATTACAAAAAAAAAAAAAAAAAAAAAAAAAAAAAAAGTAAATGACTGCAATGGCCTTTGAAAGTCAGATAAAATGGCCCATGTAAGCATAGATAATAGTTCTGATATTTTTCAAAATCAGATTAATGTCAAACAAAAGCCAGAGAGATCTATTTAGCAGTCAAAAAGAGCAGAATCAAAGTCCTAAAGACCTCTGTATCACCTAAGGTATATACAGTTTAATTAACAAGCTATTCAAATTAGTTGTTTCGTACCATTTTTATTTAGAACTAATCAAAGTTGCATTCATGTCTGAGTTACATGTTCAAACACTCATAATATACAAAAATAATTTAGCAAGTATTTATCAGGGTCCTATATATAAATAGTGTTAATAGTACTGCTTTGGATACAATGATGATAGGGACAGATAACCCTGTCCCCAAATTGGGGAAAGACCTACATTAAATAAATTAATACACAGGAAAATCCCACCTAATAACAATACTATAAAGAAGCTAAAATGGAGTCATGTGGAAAAGAGACTGAGAGGGCCTCTCTTGGAGGTAACCTTTTTTTTTTTTTTTGTATTTTCAAGTTTTTATTTAAATTCCAGCTAGTTAACATACAGTGTAATATTAGTTTCAGGTATAGAATTTAGTGATTCATCACTTACATACAACACCCAGGACTCATCACAAACAGTACCTTCCTTAATACCCATCACCCACTTAACCCATCCCCTTGACCACTTCCCCTCAAGCAACCCTCAGTATGTTCTCTATAGTTAAAAGTCTATTTTCTGGTTTCCCTCTCTCCTCTCTTTTTTTCCCCATTATGTTCCTTTGTTTTGTTTCTTAAATTCCACATATGAGTGAAATCATATAGTATTTATCTTTCTCTGACTTATTTCACTTATAATACACTCTAGCTCCATCCACTTCATTAAAGATGGCAAGATTTCATTCTTTGTGAAGGCTTAGTAATATTCCATTGTGTGTGTGTGTGTGTGTGTGTGTGTGTGTGTGTGTACCACATCCTCTTTATCCATTCATCAGTCAATAGACATTTGAGCTGTTTCCATGTTCGGCTATTGTTGATAGGGCTGCTATATATATGTCAGGGTGCATGTGTCCCTTCAAATTAGTATTTTTGTATCCTTTGGTAAGGTAAATACCTAGTAATGAAATTGCTGGATGGTAGGGTAGTTCTATTTTCAACTCTTTGAGGAGCTTCTATGCTGTTTTCCAGAATGGCTCTAGCAGTTTGTATTCCCACTAACAGTATAAGAGTTTTCCCCTTTCTCTGCATCCTTACTAACATCAGCAAAGTGCAAAAGAATGAAAATGGACCACTTTCTTACACCAGACACAAAAATAAATTCAAAATGAATGAAAGAGCTAAATGTGAGACAGGAAACCATCAAAATCCTAGAGGAGAACACAAGCAGTAACCTCTTTGACATTGGTTGTATCAACTTCTTACTAGATACGTCTCCTGAGGCAAAGGAAACAAATTAAAAATGAACTATTAGGACTTCATCAAGTTAGAAAGCTTCTGCACAGTGAAGGAAATGATCAACAAAACTAAAAGGGAACCTTCAGAATGGAGAGGATATTTGCAAATGACATATCTGATAAAGGGTTAGTATCCAAAATCTATAAAGAACTCATCAAACTCAACACCCCCAAAACCAAATAACTTAGTCAAAAAGTGGGCAGAAGACAGGACTAGACACTTTTCCGAAGAATACACATAGATAGCTAACAGATACATGAAAAGATGCTCAACATCGCTGATCATCAGGGAAATACAAATCAAAACTACAATCTCACACCTGTCAGACTGGCTAAAATTAACAAAAGAGGAAACAACAGATATTGGAGGTAACTTTTGAGCTGAGAACAGATGAGAAGGAGACTGTTATAGGATGTTCTCTTGGGGGAGCATTTTATGTGTAAGTTTTATCAAGTATAGGTGTACTGGTTGGAAATATATGTGCCTGTTGAAGTGACAGGAAAAAAAAAAGGCTAGTACAGCCCAATTTGGAACCAAATAATGTAGAGCCATTTAACTGAGAAAGGGGGAAAAAAAAAGGATTTCTAACAAGTGGAAGCTGGCTTGACATTCATAGCTAGTCAGTGACGTTTTCCTATTGAACAATGTCACAGAATATCAGCATCAAATAAGACAACTCTGGAGTCAGGATGAATCAAGAAATATAAGGCCACTATGTAATAAAGTCTGAATGCAGACAAAAAGCATGAACATTGTCTAAAAGTGATCAAACCTTCTATCCAGACTAATGTGAGTGACTTCTGCCTTTTTCCCAATCCCAGGTCCAGTCTCATTCCATTCTTCCTATAGTTTACATAAGAATTGTTAAGGTACTTAATGGAATGCCTTGATGGCTCAGTCGGTTAAGCATCGGACTTTGGCTCAGGTCATGATCTTGTGGTCCCATGGGTTCAAGCTCCGTGTTGGGGTCTGGGCTGACAGCTTGGACCCTGGATCTTGCTTTGGATTCTGTGTCTCCCTCACTCTCTGCTTCTGTCTCCCTCATTTGTGCTCTGCCCCTCTCTCTTCTCTCTCAAAAATAAGTAAGAATTTAAAATAAAAGTATTTTTAAGATTCTTAATAATTCTTGACAGCATTCAACCTAAATCAACACCTCACCTTCTTGAACCCTTCTCAAAAGTGACTAACACATGCTCAAAATCTTTGTAAGTCATTTCTAATACCCTCCTACAGAGATGACTTGTGGTTCTCCAATTAAATATCATCTCTGTCATCAAAATGAGTCAATAAACAAAACTTTGTTCAAGCAAGTAGATGCTGAGAGATCTTTCATTGAAAGGAATTGACAAGACCATTATAAGGAGGAGCATGGCATAGTGTTTCTTCTGATTACAAGGAGAAATTTGCAGCACCAAATACTTATATCAGAAAAGTAGGAAAGATTTCAAAACAGTGACATCCGCAACTACTTTAATAGCTGAAAAAGAACAGCAAATTAAATCCAGAATAAGAAAAAAATACATATAAATGCAAAAAGGCATTTGACAAAATTTAATTTCTATTTGTGATTTAAAAAACAACTCTTCACTAACTAGAAAATAGGTGTCTATAAAAACCCTACAGCTACCATCACACTAATTGTAGAAACTGAATATTTCATCTGTGAGATCAGGAATAAGTCAGATATGCCCAATTTAATTCAAATACGCCAAATTTAATTCAACATTATTGAATAGAAACCTTTTTGCAGCTATTAAGATGAACATATGATTTAAAAATGTTAATCTATGAAAATATGAAATACATTAATTGATTTTTACATGTTAAATCAAATTTAGATTCGTAAGAGACCAAACTGGAGGTCTTAGCTGGTACTGTAAAGCATGGAAATAATAATAGTATCTAGGAAAGGAGGAAATAAATCTGTCTTTATTTGCAAACAGCGCATTGCCTAGTAGAAAAGCTATCTACAAAAAGCTAATATGTGTGTTATCATGGTTTCAGGTCATATATCAGTTTTTATGTCTATACACTAACAACAAAGTATGCAAAATTGAACTTTCAAAAATAAATAGCATTTAATAGCATCAGAAAATATGAAATAGTTTAAGATAAATATGACAAAAATGTGCTAGGTCTGCAAGTGCAAATGTACAAAGCATTGTTTGAAAAACGAAAAAGAGGGGCTCCTGGGTGGCTCAGTTGGTTGGGCATCAGACTTCGGCTCAGGTCATGATCTCACAGTTCGTGGGTTCCAGCTCCATGTTGGGCTCTGTGCTGACAGCTCAGAACCTGGAGCCTGCTTCGGATTCTGTGCCTCCCTCTCTCTCTGCCCCTCCCCCCCTCAAAAAAAAATGAAAATTAAAAAAATTTTTTAAATTAAAAAAAAAAAGAAAAATGAAAAATAACTAAATAAATCGAGAGATTCACTATGTTCATTGACTGAAATACTCATATTGCTTACATGTCAGTTCTCTCCAATTAATCAATAGACCCAAAAAAATCCCCATCAAATCTGCACCTGATTTTTTTGGTAGAAATTGGTAAATTGATTCTAAAATACATATGAAAATGCAGAGAATCCAGAATAGCCAAAATAACCTTGAAAAGAAGTAAGGATATGGAAGGATTTATACTACTTAAGTAAAGCCTTATCATAAAGCTACAGTAATTGAGACAGAGTGGCATTTGCATAAAGATGACAAAAAGATCAATAGAACCAGATGAGTTTAACATAACCACAGGCATATGATAAGTTGATTTTCAACAGAAGTGCAATGTTATTCCAGTGAATAAAAGATAATTTTCCAACAATTGATGCCTGAACAATTGGGTATCTGCATTCAAAAAATTGAAACTCTACATATTGTACAACGTATAATATTAACTCAAAATGGATCATAAGTTAAAAATAAACTATAAAAATCAGAATAAAACATTGGTGAAAATCTTAACTTTTGGTTAGGCAACTATTCCTGAGATACAGCACCAAAAGCACCACCCATAAAGGAAACTTTTTCAAAGTTAAAAATACCTGTTCTTCAAAAGGTAAATTGAGTAAATTCACTAAGTAAATTGAAAGACAAGCCATAGACTGAGAGAAAGTATTTGAATAGTATATATCTTTTGTTCTTAATGTTTTATATATTTTTGAGAGAGATAGACAGAGCATGATGGGGGCAGAGAGAGAGGGAGACACCGAATCCAAAGCAGGCTCCAGGCTCTGAAACTGTCAGCACAGAGCCCAATGTGGCGCTTGAACTCATGAACCATGAGATACTGGCCTGTGTTGAAGTTGGACGCTTAACCGATCAAGCCACCCAGGTGCCCCTTGAATAGTATGTATCTGAGTAGAACTTATATAAAGAATATATAAAGAATGACAAAAACTTAAGAATAAGAAAACAGAAAGAAAATAAGCAAAATAGTTTTACCCATTATTGCTAGATTGGCAAATGGATGGCAAAATAGCTCATAAACGGTTTCAATACACAAAGACTTGTACAAGAATATTCATAGCAACTTAATTTATAACAGCCGCAAACTGGAAACAACACAAATGTCCATCAACGGGTAAATAGATAATTAAATTATTATATATCTCTAATAGAATACCACTTAGCAATAAAAAAAAAATGGCTAACTGCTAGAACACGCAATAACTTGGTTGAATATCAAAATAAGTTGGCTGAGTGAGAGATTCCACACAAAAAAAGGACATAGTGTGCATATAAATTATTATAAAATGTAAACTAATGTATTTGACAGAAAGCAGATTAGTAATTTCCCGGGGAGGGGAGGACAATCTTAAATTCCACATGTTAAGCCCCCTGAGTAATTCTAGAATCTGCTCCAGAAGAAAAAAAATCCAGATGAATGAACAATTGCTGCATCATAGACACTTGAAAATTTTAGATTTATTCAAGGCTTCTCGACTCTAGTCTCTGTTCGGAAATCTGGGAAATGGCAAAAGGGGACATCTCACCTTTCTTTTCTTTCAAGCTCCAGTGCTCCTCTTACTGCTGGAGAATTTATGGTAGTGGTGATTTCTCAGCATGGCCATGAATATTCCCAACAAGCAGTCCCATTACTCCTTCCTCCCTAGGACCCCCGTCTCAAGGCCACTGTTCGATACTGCCTTCACATTCTGCCTAAATAACCTGACCCTCTTCCTCCTAATGTTTGGTCTTAGGACCTTGGATTTCCTGGAGGTAAATCATTCAAGCAACAAACACTGCGTACTATTTCCAGCAGTGGGATTTTCTCTAACACTCATATACGGGCATTCTTTCCAGGAATGGCCTGATAGTTGTTTTTCATGGGCTGTGACTGGATCTGCATAACCTCCACTCATAACTCTTGAGAAATTGTGAGAGGTAAAACAAACTATCCAAGACAAAGCTATATTGAGAAGTTTATGTAATACAAAGCGGTTTGAGTTCTTTGTGTATAATCTCCTATCCACATGGTTTCCAATACTTTGCTTTTAAGAGCATATTTGAAGACATTAAAACATTTCCAAAGCAACAGCAAACAAGTCAGACATAATTGCATTTCAATCATCTCCTAATGGTAATGATGTCTCACAGCATCAATGAAAACATACTGTGTGCGCACTATTTATTTGATTGACTTTCAGCTTCTGTTTGACTAGTGTTGTCAACTCTAAATTCCTCAATCCTTCCTATACTCATTTTAAAGTTCTTAATGTTTAAGTAAACATGTTCTTTTTTCGATGCAGATATGACTCATTGCCATAGGTCTTCCTTTTAACAGAAGAATATACCCATTCTCTTACCTACTCAGCACAACTATCTTTCTTTCTTTCTTGTCAATAAGAAGGAAGGAAAGAGAGAAGGAGAAAGAAAGAAAGAAAGAAAGAAAGAAAGAAAGAAAGAAAGAAAGAAACAAGAGAAAGAAAGAAAAAAAACAAGAAAATTTTTAAAAAAGATAAAGAGAGAAAGGGAGAGAGGAAGGAAGGCTTTGAAAAGAAAAAGAAAAGAAAAGAAAAAAGAAGAGGCCTAAGAATATGCCATATATGTGAGAACAGATACAAATGATGTTTTGCAAGGAATTTCATTTTAAAATACTGAAAGCAAAATAAGGAAGGAAGGTAAAAAAGGAAGAAAAGAAGGAAGAAAGAAAGGAAGGGAGGAGGGAGGGAGGGAAGGGAGGGAGAAGGAGGAGGAAAAGGAAGTTGTGTCTAATTGAGGTGTCTCTCCATCGGATGGGGAGCCCCAAATGTGGGGTGACAATAGGGTGGATGCCAGTGACTGGAGGAGAAAGAATTTACTTGGGGCAGAACAAAGGAGATGGAAGCTTACTGGATACACCTCAGGCGCTGAGGGCCTGACAGCAGAGGAAGGCTGTCTGCAATGACGCAGCGGGTGGGGTCGTTTTTAAAGTGGGAAGAGAAGTCCCGGGCTCTGCACTGACAGCAGGGACCCAGTCTGGGCTTCTCTTTCTCCTCCTTCTCTCTGTCCCTCCCCTGCTCATGCTCTCTCTCTTTCTCTCTCCCCCCAAAATAAATAAACATTTAAGGGGGGGAAGATAAGGAGGTAAGGTGATGTATGGAATCTTCCCTTTTCTGGCAACTGTCCCTGGTTGTTAGCAGCCTTATTGGTTAATTAGAGCCTATGGGTATCTTGGGGTGTGTCGCCTGATGGGTCTGCCTGTGTTCAGCCAGGTGGTCTCTGTGGCCCTTTCTACATTTCATTGCTCAAGCTTGTTTGCCTGAAAGTGGCCTCTAAGGAAGGGGGAAGGAAGGAAGGAAGGAAGGAAGGAAGGAAGGAAGGAAGGTTGGATGCAGGGAAAGAGGGAGGATAGGAAGGAAGGAGGGAGGAAGGGAAAGGAAAAGAAGGGGAGGAAGGGAGGGAGGAAGGGAGAGAGGGAGAGAGGAAGGAAGGAGGAAAGGAAGGAAGGGAGGAAGGAAGGAAGGAAGGTTGGATGGAGGGAAGGAGGGAGGAGAGGAAGGAAGGAGGAAAGGAAGGAAGAAGGGAGGGTGGGGAGGGAGGAGGGAAGGTAAAGAAGGAAAAGGAAGGGGGGAAGGAAGGAAGGAAGGGAGGGAGGGAGGAAGGAAAGAGGAAAAGAGGGAGAGAAGAATGAGAGAAGGCAATGAGAAAGTCCACTTTGCAATACTGCTGACTGTAGGTCACTGCACCAGCATTCAGAGAATGTCATCTGTTAATTGCCTTGCGTAGTTGTTTTAATTAGCCCAGTTCTTAGATCTCCCAAATGAAAATGCGGGGTATTCCTTCACTGATGAATGTGCCCAAGAAGTTAAGACAGGTCATTTGGGGGTTCCAGAGCTTTTATTAGTTGCTTCCACATTTCATGGCTAATCTGCTCTCTCTGACTTCCTGCACCCTATCAGACACTTGTCAGAGGGCAGGGCACACTGAGAATGAGACCCCTGTAGTGCAAGAACATCACTTGATGACAATTTCTTCTTTACTCTTCATTTTCATTATTTTTGGTCTCTGTGCTCCCTGAAATTTACCTGTCCACTACTGCTAGGGTCGGAGGGAAACACATCTCTGGAAGGGAAAGCCATTGGTCCCTGAGTTGGGAGCTGCCGAGTCACTTTCTCCAAATGAGGCTTGCTTCTCCCGTAGTGTTTTAGATTCTGAATAGTAGAGACACATTTTTTAAAAAAGTATAATTTATTGTCAGCTTGGCTTACATGCAACACCCAGTGACAAGTGCTCTCCTCCATGCCCATCACCCATTTTTAACTTAGGCGAGGACCAAGCAGTTGCAGTGCCCAGGCCCCCACTGGTGACAGAGAGCAGTTGGCTCGGGTCACTCACGCTCCAGGACCCACCTGGTGCTGAGGCCCAGCGCCTGCAGAAAAGGCAGCATGTAGTGCGCGGGGCTGAGCGGCACAGGGCGCCTGCCACGGTTCTACTTCCCTCGCGTCCTGTCGCTCCCCGCTGCAAGGCTCTGTCACTGGCGGCTGCAAGCCCTAACCCGCGGTGGGCAGAGATGGACAGAGGAACAGGCCCCGCTGAAAACGGGGAGTGAGACCCCTGAGAGGCGAGCCCTGCCCCGGACTGTCTGGCACCACTGCTCCCAAGTCCGGAGGGCGCGTGGTCACTCGCGCTGGAGGCGGCACGGGGAGAGGGAAGAGACCCAACGAAGGCCCCACGCTAGCGTGTACCAGCTGCGCACCCGTCCTGGGCCACCATTGATTCCAGCTTCTGTCCAGAATGGGAAGGAACAGGAGGAGGGGATGGAGGCCAGAGAAATCGAATCTGACAATAACTAGATGGGTGTACTAGGCAGGAAATGAGTCCAGATTCACAGGGAGAGACTGTCGGGCATTTAGAGTCACGGGTAGGTGTCCCTCACCAGATTAAACAGTTTGGGGTTGTAGAGTGGGCGTTTACACATATTTTTCTAATTAGAAATGCATAATACTCCCCCTAATTCAGGTGTGTGGGTAGCGGGAGTGAGCAATATCCAGAAATGTACCCTGGTCCCAAATGCAGCTGCAAGTTTTTTCTTTCTTTCTTTCTTTCTTTCTTTCTTTCTTTCTTTCTTTCTTTCTTTCTTTCTTTTTTTCTTTCTTTCCAAACATAAAATTTTTTATGTTTTATTTTTGAGAGAGACAGACAGAGACAGAGACAGAGTGTGAGCGGGGGGGAGGGGCAGAAAGAGAGAGGGAGACACAGAATCTAAAGCAGGCTCCAGGCTCTGAGCTGTCAGCCCAGAGCTCTGTGTGGGGCTGGAATCCCAGAAAGGCTTAGATCATGACCTCAGCGGAAGTAGGGCACTCAACCCAGTGAGACACACAGGCGCCCCTCAACCGCAAGTTTCTTAACAGGAAAATGTGGATTATAAAAAGGGTTCCGGGCAATAAGGAGCCGCTGCTTCTACCTTTTGCAGATTTCTGATCTTCCTCTGGCTTTAACTTCTCTCCCCCACTGGCGGCTGACAGTGGCCTGGAACGGGTGCCCAGAGTGTCCACTCACCTGCAGGGGCTCATTTCCTCACGTGAGGCTCCTGAGGGAGACATAAACTGAAGAGAAATTAAGCGAAATGCTAACAGTAATTAACAAGGTTTGGTGGTGTTGGAAGGAGGTTTTGTTACTGCATTTTTAAAAAATATTCCAAAATTTCCATAAAAAATGGAAAACCCAGTGGACTCTAACTCAAGGGCAGTCCTTTCCCTCAGGTGAAACCCACAAAGGAGGAATAACTGAAGAAATAATCATACTAATAACAGTCATTAATGGAGAGTGACGGGATTGGAAAGGAGAGGATTTTATTATTCGATTTTCTATTATTTCCAAATATTCTATCAGGTGCATGCCATGTGCAATAAACTTTACTTTGAAAAATAAATTAGAGAAATAAAATTATGAAACTCTTCTACAAAAATCTTTTGTAGAAAAAAACCCTGGAAAATCAAAACCTATTTCACATGCTGAGATAAACAATTGTGGACCTTTGCAATAAAATAAGTAACTCAGGACCCTGCAAAATAACCTGGCTAAATGGTTGTTTACACAGCATTACCTATTCACTATTTCACCACATTCCCTCAATCTTGAAACAGACATGGGAATTAATCACATGCTTGTTGTCAAGTTAAGGAAACGAACATCATTAATGTAGCTTATTAATTTTTCTCTGAAAATTGAGTTATTGGGTTTTCCTGCACCTAAACAAGCCTTCCTCTTGAGAAAAACACAGGTAACCTAGCGCTTGGATCAAAGTTTTGGTTTGGTAAAGATTGCTTTCAATAGAAGGGCACACATGGGGGATATACATTGGAATGCTTGTACAAAGGATTCACCCCAGGTTTTCCATCTTGGGAGTATACTAGTGATACAGTATATATTACTGTATACAGTGATACAGTAAATACAATAGCTCCCTTTAACTCATCCTTCTTCTATGAATATATGTAAAACTCCTTCCTGCCTTTGCCAAGCCTTATTATGAAGAGAAAGCACATACACTAACCTATTATGTCCTTATTTTAATGGAATTGAAGTAATAAGCATTCATGCAGAAATAATATATTTAAACCTCCATATCACTAAAATAACTGAGAAGGAACATATGCAAACTGGATACACTGCATTGGCTAATAATAAAAGTGACACAAATATAAGTAGGCAAAATCAACTCGTATTTGAACTGTATATCTCTGGTAAGCGAAAATGACAACACCTTTTGCTAATACAGGACTCTGATGTCAAGGTTACAAAAGACAATTTTATTCTGCCCTTGCTAGACTTTGCTAACAATAGCTTTTCCATTCAGTTTGAAAATTAATCATCTGAGATGCATTTTCCACAATGACATGTGACTATTTTCCATTTAGAACACGTGTAAAGCAGGAAATACTGTTCTCCTATGAAGCTATCATTATGTTTGCATGACGAGTTTACATTTATTATCTCATATGCTCATCACAGAGGTCAAGTGAATCCAGGATTTTAATTTTTGCTCTCTTTTTTTGAGGAGCAGGTGGTCACAGAGAGGTCAGGTAATTTGCTCACAGTCAGTTAAAAAAGAAAAAAAGAGAGTGTGTATTTCAACTCTGTTTCACTTCACAACCTGTTGTGATAAAGATTCCTCTGCAACCACAGAAAGGGAAAACTTTTGCCTCAACTCTATTCAATTTTCATTACTTTCTTCTAGACATATTAGCATAAAACAGCAATCCTCAGCATCTTTATCCATTTAGGAAAGAAGATCAAAATAAACTTTGTTTAGACATATTCCCACATTGTCTTTGTAACTTCTATCCAAAAATAATCCCTAAATTTAATTGACCCGCTGTTCATTTTCTGTAGGGGAAAAAAAAAAAGCTACCTATCTAAGAGAGAAGAGACATGTGTCAACAAACTTTATCTTCGGAAATGAACCCATATAAGATTTTGGAAACACTTTTGGGGGTTAAGAATTATATCTTCAGTTGTTATCGTTCAGTCATACATCAGAACTCTTTTCTTCTTGTGGGGATTACAGAACCATAGGCCTTCATTGTTCAGGATACTCTCCTCTGTCACAGGGAAACTACAAATTCAGAAATTGATTTTATGCCTTCAGAGGGTTGATGTATGAATTTTAAAGGTCTAGCAGTGCAGACAGCAAGAACACTTAGCATACAACAATCCATAGTGAATTGTAACTGTTACTGTTGCTAACTGATGAAGATACTGCATATCTAAGTGTTATCTTACATATGAATAAATCATTTCACTGCAATCTCTCAGAGTCCAGCTTGATTTTCTTTCTGAATTTCTTTTTGTCTGTTGTTGTGATTGTTGTTGTTGTTTAATCTTGTTTTTAATCATATACCTGTTGAATAGACAAAGAAATCAAGCCTTGTGAATGTGGTTTATTTTCCTTTGAAAACTGAGTCATTGGGTTTTTCTACATCTAAGCAAACCTTACTCTTGAGAAAAACACAATTCTTGGGGTTCAGTCCTTCAGGCACTGCCATATTCTTAGTCAAGTTGAGCTTATTATCTTTTTCATGATTTCGACTTCTACCAACATTAGATAATTCCCAAATATGTATAAATCTGAGAGTCATCCGTTATTCCTACTTCTTCCTCCCCTCTCCTATCAACATGACCTGCAGACCTTATCTCCTATATGTTTATTTCATCCACCCTACCACCCCCATCTTCATTCTCAAACCAGAGCCCTAGTTTGAGTATTCATGACCACTTGTCTCTAAATGGAACTACTTCCTCCCAGGTGGTGAATATACATCCCCTGGAGTGATTTGTACAGATTGCAAATCTCATGGGCTTAAAGATTCTTGGTAATGGCTGCTACTTTTCTTTAGAATACATGCCTCTTCTCTTGCTGTTCTCTTCCATGTTGCATTTGAACATATTCATTCCTCCACTGAAAGTGTATATTCTAAATAAAACCAAAGTGATTGTAAAAATGAAGAAATATAACGTGTGTGGCTTTCATTCTGTCCTTCTATCTGACATATGGAACTTTTACCAGCCAGACATGTTATACCTCATACTATTGCTTTTTAGGATTTATTCTTTTTAAAAAAAAATTTAAAAAATTAATTTAATTTAATTTATTATTATTATTCTTAGTGTGTGTGTGTGTGTGTGTGTGTGTGAAGGAGAAAGAAGACGCGCCATATAGGAAGATAGAATCTTAAGCAGGTTCTATGCCCAATGCAGAGCCGGACAAGTATCTCGATCCCATGACCCTGAGATTATAACCTGAGCCCAAATCAAGAGTTGGATGCTCAGCCAACTGAGCTACCCGGGCACCCCCAGGATCTATTCTAACAGATTCCAATATATATTTTCTATTTGCCCTGCTAGGGGTAAGCTGAGGTTGATATGGGAGTATTCAGAGCTTTCAAATAGTCTTGAAGCCAAAGAAGGTTTTTCAGAAGACGCAACACCTGATTATATTCTTTAGCAAGACAATTGGATTTCCATATATTTTATTGATTACATAATGTATTCCACATATATGGTATTTAATCTTCACCAAAATGTTATAGACTAGGAACATTTATCTTAATCTTACTGATGAAAAGAACTAGGCTCAGGGATGTTATATAAGTTGCCCAAAGTCATGCAGCCAGATGGTAGTTGGAAAGAATTTGAAATCACATCAACTTTAAAAAGAAAAAAAAAGTGAGAAAATTGCAAGTCAGTAATTAGCTTAAGGTCAAGAGTGGCTGGGGAAGATTGGACTTGATCTTCTGACTTCTTGTTCCTTTCTAGTTCTACTTCCCCACTCCCCTATTTGTCATTTCCTCCAACAACAAATACCACCTTACATTTACTCTGTACACTTGATTTAAGATACAGCCTGATCCATGAAAATATTTGGAAATCAAAACTAATCTTCTGAAATTTTCAAATAGATTAATGTTTACCAAGCACTGTAAGTGCCAAGTGTTGGAGCTCTAATACCTGCTATAAATAAGCAGGTATTGATTGTGTGGTCAAGGCACTCTCTAACCTACTTGAGCTTTTCCATTCTAAATTTTTGCAATGAAAATGTTGAAACATCATTTCTACCACTTTCCTAGTAGTTAAACTGCCTATTTTTCACATTTAGTTTAGTGTACTATTCTTGTGTTATTTTTTTTTTTAAATTTAAATCCAGTTGATCATGGAAAAATTCACTGTGTTGGACTAGTACTATAGAGAATATTGATACATACTATTACTTTTTTTTTTCGTTGCTGGGGACCTTAATACACTTTCTTTGGGCATTTCTGTTATTGTCCCATAATCTCCTGAAATACAACCGTGCCTATGGTTATTGATTGTGAATTTTACTCCATAGGGTCAGATAAAAAAAAAAAAATGTCAGACAATCACAATCACAATGGCAGGGGAGTATGTCTCATCAGACTGGATCATTCATGCTTGCCTCACATGCTACTGACTTCAAAGCTGAAATCTTAAGACCAAACCAACAGTCACCCACCAAATACTCATTAAACCATTACACCTACACATGTGCTCACAAACTTTTGTATACATACATGTACATATAAGACATTAAGTATTACATGGGAATGTATATAGGTACATATACCACCGACATAATAGATATAGGTATATAATCAAAATATGGAAATATATACAAGGCTCATGGGTAGATGCATGCCACACATTTGTCCAATTAGTGATTCCATCTCTTGACAAAAAGAGTAGTGTGAGTACTGGCAGGAATCATGCATGCAAATCCATAGCACAGAAGATCCCATCAGATACACCATTTGAAGAATTCTCAGATGACGTTTGAAGCCCCACTTCACTCCGTTTCTGTGGCTCCCATGGAATGTGAAAGTAATGGTATCTGCCAGTCATCTCACTTTCCCTGTGCTAGTAGCGACTAGGTGGGATTTTGCACCAGGTCAGACCTTAACTTCATTCACTTTAAACAGATCCCCGTGTTTAGTTTCCACAGTCTGTGCTGGCTTGAAGCTTAGCAGCTATTCCTTGAATCTACTGTTTAATTTTTTTTTTTTTTTGATAAAGAGAGAGAGAGAGAGAGAGTGCATGAGTGGGGAAAAGGAGTAGAGGGAGAGAGAGAGAGAGAGAGAGAGAGAGAGAGAGAGAATCTTAAGCAGGCTTGATGCTCAGTGCAGACTGCATGTGGTTCAATCCCACTACCCTGAGATCATGACCTGAGCCGAAATCAGAGTCGCTTAACGGACTGACTGAGCCACCCAGGCACCTATGGATGTGCTGTTTAGAGTATAAATATTGAGATTTCTAGAAACTGAATGAAGCTCCTTTTTTTTTTTTTTTTTTTTACAATTAGGCTGTGTATGACTTTTGGTTATTGTTAGAGACATTTTTAAATGAAAATATTAAAACATTCCGGTATCTCTATAGATGTACAGGTTGAAAAATGTTGTGCATATAATTAGGTGTATGCAGATGAAAAGTGAAAGGGTTGTATTGACAGCCATATTTAATGCTTTAAACCCTTTTGAAGTTGTATGCTAAGAATCACAGTGTAATCTAAGTGTAATCTAATCTATCATTAGAATTCTTTATCAGTTGATGACTCAATACATATCTCTTCTAATTTTGCTATAAGGACATCATGTCTTCTTGGCCAAAGCCCTAAAATGGCTTCCCATGTTCTTACAGTGTTTGAAACAACCGTATAAGATCAGGCTTTTCATGGTCTCCTTGACTTTACCTCCTACAAATACCCCTCACCCACTAAGCTTTAGTCGTAGTAAATTCCATGAGGTTGGTTCCTTAGATATACTAGGCACTACTGCCACTTTAATTGCTTTTATATTGCCTGTTTCTTCTCTCCGAAGTGCCAATGTACAAATGTCACCTTTTCAATAAGCACCCTTTAAAAAAAAAAGTTTATTTTTGAGAGAGAGAGAGGAGAGAAAGAGTGTGAGCAGGGTAGGAGCAGAGAGAGAGAGAGGGAGAGAAAGAATCTCAAGCAGGCTGGATGCCATAAGTCCAGAGCCCTGCTCAGGGCTTGAACACATGAACTGCAAGATTGTGACCTGAGCCAGAACCAAGAGTCAGCTGCTTAACTGATTGAGCCACCCAGGCACCCCTCAATAAGTGCCCTTTCAGTGACTAATGATTGTCCTCTTTATTGTTGCAACCCAGTCTGCCAACTACATGATCCACCTTCTTATTCTGCTCTTTGTTTAAAAATCTTAATTATTCTTGGGGTGCCTGGGTGGCTCAGTCATTTAAGTGTCCGACTCTTGATTTCGGCTCAGGTAGTGATCTTGCAGTTTGGGGATCTAGCCCCACGTTGATCCCCAGCTTGGGGTTTTCTCTCTCCCTCACTCTCTGCTTCTCTCCCCCCTCCCCTGCATCAAAATAAGTAAATAAACAGTTTAAAAAATCTCTATTATTCTACTGAGTACTTACCAAACCCTATGTTTATTGCAGCATTATTGACAATAGCCAAATTATAGAAGCAGTCCAAGTGTTCTTTGATAGACGGATGGGTAAAAACATTGTGGCGTATATACAAACGAATATTACTCAGCCATAAAAAAGAATGGAATCTTGCCATTTGCAATGACAATGAATGGAACTGGAAAGTATAATGTTAAGAAATAAGCCAGAGAAAGACAGATAGCATATGATTTCATTCATATGTGGAATTTAAGAAGCAAAAGAAATGAATAATTGAAAAAGAAACAAACCAAAAAATAGACTATGAACTATGGAGAACAAAATGATGGCTACCAGAGAAGGGGTTGGGAGATGAGTGAAATAGGTGAAGGGGATTAAGAGTACACTTATGATGAGCACAGAGTGATATATGGGATTGTTGAATCACTATATTGTACGCCTGAAACTACTATAGCACTGTATGTTAATTATATTGCAATTAAAATATTAAAATATTTATTATTTACTTACTATTTTATTATTTGTTTGTGTTTATTTCCATACTAGAATATAAGCTCCATGAAAGCAGGTAACTTACTGAAGTTTAGGCAGATGGCAGGAGAGACCAGGATTGCAAATTAGGCAGCCCAGTTCTGGGATTGGTACTGTTAACACTGTGTCCCAAGCCACATGCGACCCTGTCACCTTCCCACATGCCTATTCCCTTCTGAATACAACCACTTATTTTTGTCGTACCTCTTCCGACTGCTTGACTACCAATTATCGTTGATTTCTTTCTGTCTCTTCCTCTACTAAAGGTAAGAGGTCCTTGGGTGCCTCTTAGCTCCTAATACCGTGTCTGTCAGTGGACATTGGAATGCAGTGTAACTCTTAAAGTTTTTATTATTTTTTTTAATGATCTAACTCACCAATACTGAAAATGTTATCATCCATAGAAGTAGACCATCTGTATTGGTCAGAACATGGGAGTAGGTATTACAAAGTGATACTTTTCATTTCTTTTAAAAAGAGCTGTGGATTTTGCAACACTTTGCATGACTTTCGGGAGTCACCTTTCTTTCCTGCCAATCCAGTCCATTTAGGAAAACAAATTAATCTAGCACAGCCGATGGGAATTTGTGTGTTAAGAAGATTGAACTTTTATCACAAGAAATAAAAAATAAGGTTCGTATTATTTATTTTTCTCTCCCTCTGCTTAGCTAAGATTGGAGACAAGAAAGGACTGAGTAAGCGGCCACAGAACTTTATCTATCTGGGGGAAATTCATCTAACAAGGTACGGTAACAATTCTGGTTGTGTATTGGAGTTCAAACTTTGATTGACTTCTTGGAAATGTTCTAGCTTCATTTCTGGGAAGAGTATATTTTATAAATGCTACTTCCTGGGGCTAAATTGTACTGGGGGGATTAAAGTAACTCGAGTTTTGATCACTTTCCAATGACGTATGTGTGCGTGCGCGCGCGCGCGCGCACGCACACACACACACGCACACACACACACTTTTCTCAAAATATAAAGACTGAGCTGAAAACTACAAGGAAGACTTTATTCCAATTGCTGCTCTGCAGGGAACTCCCGTCTGATATACACTTGCCTGGCAAATTGTGTTCAGGTTTTTTAAAGATACAGGAACAAAGGTGGCAATTTGCCAAGCACTTCCTAGTCGTAGAGGAAACAGAAACTTGACAGAAACTTGTGAATAATACATCTGTAGGGTTCGTCAATTTGTTTGTGTTCCGACATGAAGCTGGTGTGGTTTAGAGAAAGTGAATTTGTCTTTTACTAGTATGCTCACAGAGTGGCATTTTTGATTTGTTGATCTGTGAGATTGTTTTGTTCTAAAGAAGAACACTATAGTCTAGCTTGAGTGCCAGCTCAGCTTCAGTAGAAAGCAGTCAGAGGAGGCCTTCTTTCTTGCTTTCTTGCTTTCTTGCGTTCTTCCTTTCTCAGCCTCACAATCCAGATGTGGTTTCAGCAGTTATGTACTCACAATATATAGGTATGGGTGTAGGCATAGCTCATCTGTTTTTAATAATGTAAGAAAATCAGCTTGTCTTATCTTTTGTCTCTGTTTATTTAAAAATACCCTTAATCATTTATTTATAACATTGGCAGTTATAGAATACTTTATTTAGCCAAATGATTTCAAATAAAACATTAACATATCTTAATTATATTAGATCAAAACTTTTTGCTGAAAACTGACCAGGAGCAAGGGTTATTTGCTAATACTTTATTAGAGAGTGTAACTTCAAGAATACAGAAATGAGGGGAAAGGAAATTGAGGCAGGAAATGAAGGAGACAAAATTTGAGGAACCCTGGCTATCACTTGGATCAAACATTAATGATGGCTCAATCTCATGAGAGCGTCTTCAGATAAATCAAACTGCACACTTATCAGTAACGCAATGACTGTTCAGTAAATGTTCAGTTACTGTTCCCCATAATGGTTCTTGAAGAGTTTACTACTATTTGGATGATTTTTACTTTTCCAATTTAACCCAATTTAACAACTCCTTCACACACAACCTAGTAAACACATATTGTAAGAATTAAGATTTTGACGTTATGGTTTCAGTCTATAAAACACACTCACAAATGTACTAGATATGGCAGTTTCTAGTCTGTGAATATCAATAGGAAATAAATTTGAATTGCTTACCACATTTGAATAAGATTAAAATATTTTATTTCACATGCATATGCTGATTGAGCAAGATGAAGAGGTTGGCTCTTCTAGATCTGTGCATTCTTTTATGCGTGTGCACTGTTTCCACACATTTTGAAATATCCTGCATTCAGTCTTTTGTTTGCTCTGTTCCTTTATAGCTTTAATTCTTAAGTGCACTTTGAGTGCAGACCGAGAGCTCCAATAAGGGTGAAATTTGGTGACGTTAACAATGCAGAGCAAAAAATGTGTTATCCGAAGAATGACTTCCTCATACCCATGTTCCACTAACAGTCACCCACTGTCAAATCTTATTTTCCTCCTTGGCAAATAAAACTAACTTGCACTGTATGTAAATTCTATTCATTTCCCATGTGTTGCTAGTAGTAATATCAACTTTATTACTTATTTTTCAGTTGCTATATTTTTATCTTAAGAAATATGATACGGGTGCCTGGGAGGCTCAGTCGATTAAGCATCTGACTTCAGTTTAGGTCATGATTTCATGGTGAGTTCGAGCCCCGAGTTGGGCTCTGTGCTGACAGCTTGGAGCCTGGAGCCTCCTTCGGATTCTATGTCTCCTCTCTCTCTGCCCCTTCTCTGCTTGTTCTCTCTCTCTCTCTCTCTAAACTAAATAAACATTTAAAATAATAATAATAATAAAAGAAATATGGTAGTTACTTAGATTGAACTGGAATGCATCATAATTTCATCAAATACAATTAATGGAAAAATTTGTGCTTAAAATATATTTTACTTATTGCTGTTATTTTCAGGATCTAATTATGATTTTAAACAAAGGATATGCATATTGCATTTCAGGACAGTCTATTCAAGTGAATAAAAGAATGCATCTACTGGATTTTGTTTTCCATCAGTAAATGTTCACTCTCATGGGCATTGGCTGCCCTGCTTTTCCAGGTTGTTGATCCACAGACCTGGATCCACAGATTCTCATTTGTCAGCAGCTGGGAGGAAATGAGCAAAATCTAAGGTGAGAGGTGTGAGCTGTGGTCAGCTGGCAAACTGGCTTTCCAAATAAAAGAACAAAAGAAGGAAGGAAACAGAGAGAAAGAGAGAGAGGCTGCAGTGACAGCAGGGGTGGTGAAGACCAAGGAGGGCCATTCAGATTTCTCCCTGAGGGATTTCTGAAGGCATAGAAACAGGATCAGTGACTTGTAGTTGGATTATTTGGGTTAGTTGGATCATTTGGATAAAATGATGCACTAAGACAAACAGTTGTGTCGTGTTAATATGGAGACCTGTAGGAATGTTATGAACCTTCTGCTTGCAGATACCATAAGACAACCAAGCCTCTAGCACAGCCTTGGGTCATGAATGGTCCTTGACTTCTGTCAAATATTCATCTTTCTTACTTCTTTTAGTTTCATTATTTTCTATTGTTTTTTCTGTTTTCTATTTCATTGGTTCCCAATCTAGTCTTCATTACCTCCTTCCTTCTGCTATAGGCTTAATTTACTCTTCTTTTTCTAGATGCTTAAGGTGGAAACTTAAATTATTGATTTTCTACCCTTAGAATTTCTTTTCTACTCTTAGAACTTAAAGCTATACATTTTTCACTAAGTATTATCTTAACTGAATTCCATAAATGTTGATATGTGGTCCTTTAATTTTCATTCAAATCAGAATATTTTCTAATTTCCTTTTTATTTTTTCTTTAACGAATGTGTTATTTATTTGTTTATTTTATTATTATTTTTTTAATGTTTATTTTTGAAAGAGAGAGAGAGAGAGCACACGAGCAGGGGAAGGGCAGAGAGAGGAAGACACAGAATCTGAAACAGGCTCCAGGCTCCGAGCTGTCAGCACAGAGACCAACACAGGACTTGAGCTCATGAACCCATGAGATCATGACCTGAGCTAAAGTCAAACATTCAGCTGAGTGAGCCACCCAGGTGCCCCAACAAATGTGTTATTTAGATGTGTGTTCTTTAATTTCCACTTACTTGAATATTGCTCAAAATTCTATTTATAATTTCAAATTTGTTTCCATTGTGGTTGGAGAACATGTGTTGAATGATTTCAATACTTTTAAATTTATGGAAATGTATTTTACTGCCTGGCATATGGTATCTCCTGGAGAATGTTCCGTGTGGGCTTGAAAAGAATATGTATTCTGCTCTCATTGGCTGGAGTGCTTCGTAGATACCAGTTAGCTCAAGTGAGTTGGGAGTTCATTCAAGTGTTCTATATCCTAGCTGAATTTCTCCCTAGTTTTCCCATCAATTATTGATGGTGGGAATTTGAAGTCCTCAACAATCAATGTTACTGTTTCTTATTAATAGTCCTTCCTTCCTTCCTTCCTTCCTTCCTTCCTTCCTTCCTTCCTTCCATTTATTTATGTATTTTGAGACAGAGTGTGTGAGCCAGGGAGGGGCAGGGACAGAGGGAGAAAAAGAATCCTAGGCACGCTCCACACTGTCAATGCAGAGCCTGATGCAGGGCTCAGTCTCAAACTGTGAGATCATGACCTGAGCTGAAATCTAGAGTCGATGCTTAACCAACTGAGCTACCCATTCGCCCCAATAGTTCTTTTTCATTTGGCTCAGTTTCTGTCTCATTTTGGAGGACAGCAGTATTGGTAGCACATATACATTTACCACTGTTATATTTTTTCCTCCTGAGTTGACACTTTTATCATTACGAAAATTTCCTCTTTGTTTCTTTTGCTATTTCTTGTTGTAGAATCTTTTTTTTTCCTGATATTAGTGCAGTTTCTGAGTTTGTTTTTATTTTTGTTTTAGCAATTACCCCAGTGTTGGAATAACTTGGTGTAAACCAATGACTGGTCAGAGGTTGAGCTCAAAAACCCCTTGACCCAGTAAAGATTCTACTGTAACAATGCAGCCATATGTGGGTTGGGTGTAGTTAAGTTAAGTGGGTTGGGTGTAGTCAAAGTTCAAGTAGGTTCTGAGTCTGCCATAGTTTTTGCTTTCTCTCAGGCCCCCTCGAGTCTCTCTTATGTGTGTCTCCAACCATGCAACAGCAGGGGTTTGGTACAGAGTGTGGACTCTCTCAGGACTCCCATACATGAATCTGTAGTCTCCCAGTTAGTCAGGATATAAACATGCTAAACATGCCCCCTTTCCCACCTGATTGTCACTCGTATCCAATATCCCCCCTTTTTAAATTTCGAAGTATAGGTAAAATTCAGAAAAGCTGAAGGGAAATATGTTTTATATAGTTGAAGTAACCAAATTAGCGAATGCATAAAAGAAGTATAGCCTGTGACATGTGAGGCCTAGATAGTGAATTCATGGCAAGAACACTTATCTGAAGAATCTTTTATAAAATTAAATAATTCCAAAAAAAGAGAGGACAACTTTCTTTTTTTTTTTAACTACTTTTCAATGTTTTTTTGTTTTTTTTTGTTTTTTTTTGAAAGAGAGAGAGAAAGAGAGAGCACGAGCAAGGGAGGGGCAGAGAGAGAAGGAGACACAGAATCTGAAGCAGGCTCCAGGCTCTGAGCTGTCGGCACAGAGACCCATGTGGGGCTTGAACTCACAAACCATGAGATCATGACCTGAGCCGAAGTCAGATGCTTAACTTACTGAGCCACCCAGGCGCCCCAGGACAAATTTCTTTCCTGCCGTGATTCACCACGTCTGGACAAAAAATTGCAGTGCTAACTATCACGTTTCTTCTAGAATCTCTTCTCTTGTGTAATAAATCATTTATTGTTTTCAACCAATGTTCTTTTTTATTCTCCCTGCAGAGAATTCTTCAGATGAGACAGAGATTTACTCAGTAGCAGTTTGTCATGACATGTGGCCTTGAACATTTTACCTTAAATACGTTCCTATTTCTTCCTTATAAGCCTTAAAAATATAAGTGATCATAATGAAATCCTGCTGCTGCTAAAAGTCTTATGTGTCTCCATGGTCCTATTGAAATAACGTATTTCTAGAATCTTCTCTTTCGTAGTAGGTAGGCTTTTTTTTTTTAAGAGTTTTTAGTTTTTGTACTTTTTCTTTTTAGTATTGTTTGTGAAGAATAGGTTTTCCTAGTTTTACATATATATGATGAAAAGAAAGGTATTAATAATATATCATGTGAATAGCACTGTGAATGCTATTCATTCACTAATGAATGAAGAGCTCAGCTACACTCGAAAGTCCTCCAGCATCCTTCATTTTAGGAGAAAGCTTTCTCAGAACCTGGCAGAAGTAGCATCTGCAGGCTTTAGCTATGATCGTACTTATTTCTAGACATTTTTATTCCTTACCAAATAGGTTCAATCACATTAACCGTCTACTTCTATAGCATTAATAATTTACATAATGACTTAGAATCTATTATTAATCGTAGGTAGCACCAGCATAATAGTATCAAGTTATAGGAACCTTGAATGCATTTTTTTAGTTTACGGTTTCCCATTGCTGACTGAGTTATTGTTAGCTCTTTAAAAGGTCCCTCGTGACAAAATGAGACGGGAACAATTTCCATCTACTATAATAAGCCCTCGCATCTAGAAAGGGCTTTTAACTTCACGAAATATTATTACTTGCACTGCTTCATTTCATCTAAAAAGCAGTCTTGTCAGGAAGAGAGAGCAATTGCCTGATTGCTATCTGAGATAGATCTCAGAAATCGAGGCAGAGGCTTTTCGTGACTTCCCAAGGTCACACTGCTTGCATCAGAACTGGGTTGATACCCCAAAACGCATAAGGGAAAAGGGGGACTAAACTGCTGTTTGTTGATTAGAATGACTCAGGCACTACACTACACACTAGAGGCAACGTTTATCTCACTCCAGAGAAAACTCCAGTGAGTAGGATGTCTTTCAAAGCAATTTCACAAACGAAAATTTGAAGCTCTGAGGGACAAAGCAGTTTACCCAAATTATATTCCTAAAATCAGAGCTAGACCTAAAACCTAAAATTTCTGGACACCTGGGCTAAGTCAGTTGAGCCTCTGACTTCGCCTCAGGTCATGATCTCCCAGTTCGGTTCGTGAGTTCAAGCCCCACATTGGTGCGGCTGTCAGCCTGTCAGTGGAAAGCAGGCTTCAGATCCTCTGTCCTCCTCTCTCTGCCCCTCTCCCGCTTGTGTTTTCCTCCACATAAATAAATATTTAAAAAACCCTAAAATTTCTGACTGGCAGTTCAACACATGGTTATACCCACCCTATGCCTAAGTGAGAGCCAATATTAACATTTCTTAATGTGTGCTAAGTACTTACTATACAGCAGGCATTGTATGACGAACTTTTAGGTTGGCTATATTTCTAATTAGAGATGCTATAGGAAAATAGAGGATGCCACATTTGCGTTAAGACTTCCCTGCTATATGTGCCCAATCCATTTACTTGCGATGTGCTAAAGATGGGGCGAATTAATCAATTTGTGTGCTAAGTCCCTTGGGTCCTTCCCTTAAATCAGAGCTACAAGCAGCACTTGTAATTGGTCATGGCAAACAATTTCAGGCAGGTAAATATCCCCATCAAGGCTAAGTTTAGCTACTCAGTATTTCGATACCTACCTCTTAAAATCAAGCCAGCTATGGGAATTTTCCTGGCATTAATGTCACTTTTGTATACCCTTTAACTGGAAAGGCATTTGTTAATGTTCTCTGGCATCACTGCATGAATTCACTAACTACAGATTAAGTCTGTCCAAATCCCAAAGGAATGGCATTGTTTACTTTTTATATCTTACTGGATTCACACACTACTGGACAAATGATTTTGGCATCAAAATAAAATAAAAGCCATGTTACATTAAATGTTAATCAACTTATTAAATTTCTGCAAACATAATATCATGCCCTAGAATTAGTGTTATGAAGGGTAAGTATTCATACGTCAAGTTAAATCACATTTGATGCAACTCTCATTTTTTATTGGCTGGTCTTTCCATAGAGGATAATCTTCCTGATGGAGGTGACAGGAAGAGGAAGATTTGTGTGTGTGTGTTTGATGTTGGCTTATGTATGCCAGTTAGCATTTTGACTTATTAAACTTGAGAAAGCCTCACAATGGACCTTTTAGAACTGCTTCCTGGGGGGGGGCACAAAATAGGGCACATTCTAATTCAAAATGGTGTCTCCGTGGATGGCATTTTGAAGAAAACTCATATACATAAATGTAAAATCGTAAGTCTTGCTTCTGTAAAGCAGCTTGTTTAGACATTTGGGGGGAAGAACATTAGATTTTCATTCCCTTGGGCTGAGTGCTTCAACTTCAACATGGAATATTTTCAAAACACAATCTAGTTTTAATAATTTGTTATAATATTAACGAGGCAGAGGTTGATCCATCAAAGACGGATCTGCTATAGCACAAGTCTATCATCTGTGCTGAAAAAAAGGGTCTTAAATCAGTTGCTTAGATGGGTTCTTAAAACAGCATTTCAAAATTTATCCTCCTATTGGCCATTTTTAAAGGGGACTGAATTTTTTTTTTAATTTGAAGTTAATTTTGTATTAAAAAGTGCAAAACTAAAAATTGTTAAAATTGAATAAAAATTCAAATAAAAATGTTTAACACGTTTTCTTCTTTTCTCTTTTAAATAGCAAATGCAATCAAACGTACCAGAGATAAGCTTCCTCAAAGAATAAGATGCACTGAAGTTTTTAGAACTGTCGAAAAGTGCTTACTGGCTTTCCCATACTGATTCCTTTAAAAATAAAAAAAAAACCCACATAGTATTTATTGGAGGAGTGGTTTAATGACTGGAATTTATCAATTGATGGCTTTGTGTTGTTAAAATTATTATCACAAATCGTCATCATCATAACTGATCTCTCTCATCACCTTCCTCGCCTCTATTACAATACGGTATTTGGGTATCTACATGAAAATGTACCTTCCAGATCAGAGTCTGAGCTTCTTGAGACAACGGGGATTTTCTTAGTACTTTTGAATCTCTATAGTTTCACCTGTGCCCAATTAGAATTCAATAACATAAAAGTGAATTGATTTTTTTTCATGTGCCAAAGAAATTAATTTGTGGTTAGATTATCTTGAAAGCCATTTGCCTTATTTTCTACATATTAGAGAAAGTTTTTTTCTATTAGTTATATTTGTTTATCAGATAAAATAAATCTACAAAGACTATTTGATTTGATGCCTCTACTGTATACCGGGACACATATCTATATCTGTATCTATCTATATTTCTATCTATATCTGTCTAGATATAATCAAGCCTGATAACAACCTTATGAGATCCATCCTACTATCTTCCTTTGGTATGCTGAGTAAATTTTCCAGTTTCTCATAGCTAGAAGGGGAGAGTGTGCTAGGCTTCAAGTCTTTTATTTGTGATTCAAAGATGGCACACTCGAGCAGCATGCCTAAGAGAAGAAATCTAAGAAATGTAGTTATGCTAACTTCATCTTAGCTTGCTGTTTTACAGATTGGCAAATTTGTAGATTAAAATTTTACATTTGTAACTTAAGAAATTTGCATTTATAAGTCAAAATGTACGGCACTTTTAATTCTGATGAGGCACGTATTCGCATCCCAGATTGTGAGTCACAGAGCACTGACCAGGTTAGTGCAAATGTTTGTGCACGTACCATTTAGGCAATAGGTAAAAAATCCTTCCACACTCTCCGCAATGTCTGAAAGCTCGTTTCTTTCTAGAACTTCCTGCTTTCACTAAGTTTATTCCAAAGACATATAATGAAAGCTGCTGTAATACCGAAGTTGGTAGTCTAATTGTGAACAATGAAAGTGAGCATGCTTTTAATCATGTTTTGCTCAGTGGAAAATATAACTTACTGATCCAGGAAAGTTGCTCTTTGTTATGAGATAACATGATGCATATGCCATAAAATTTTCTCTTAAACAGATCGTGAGAGCACATCATTCGTAAAAGCAGTTGCCAAAAACTAGTTATTGGCTAAAGTTAAGTTATATATTTACTCGAAAGTAATGTGCACTTAAAATTGTTTAAGACTGAGATTGTAGAAGTCAGTCTCTTCCCTGATCCTTCATTTGGTATAAACTATGAGCTAAATTTTTTTTTACTTTTTTTTTTAACGTTTATTTATTTTTGAGACAGAGAGAGACAGAGCATGAACGGGGGAGGGTCAGAGAGAGGGAGACACAGAATCTGAAACAGGCTCCAGGCTCTGAGAGGTCAGCACAGAGCCCCACGCGGGGCTCAAACTCACGGACCGCGAGATCATGACCTGAGCCGAAGTCGGACGCTTAACCGACTGAGCCACCCAGGCGCCCCTAAAAATTTATTTACATAGTAAAAATTGCCCAAATTGCTAATTACAATAGTGATTGGTTTATTTTTCTATCCTCTCAGACTTTTTTTTTTTTTTTTTTTTACTCTGGGATCTTTTTTCTCTTCTCATTCTTCTTTTCCTTCTCTTCCTCCTCCTCTTCCTCCTCCTCCTCCTCCTCCTCCTCCTCCTTCTTCTCCTTCTTCTTCTTCTTCTCTTTTTTTCTTCTTTTTAAACAAAGTTTCACTCCCAGCTTGGAGTCAAATGTGGGGCCTTAACTCACGACCCTAAGATCAAAGCCTGAGCTGAGATCAAGAGTCGGACACTTAACCTACCGCACCACCCAGAAGCCCCTCTTCTTCTCTTCTTTTTAGGTTTGTTTTTATTTTGTTTTATTTAGAATCTAGAAATGAAAAATGGATAAATTTTTAGAAGTCAGCTAACAGAGCTAAGACAGGTAATAAGACACTTGAAGAAGCATAGGATCCAAAACAAATGAACCAATATAGAAGAATATTCTACATTTTTTTCTAAAGCAACTGTCCATATAATCTTATACCTCTTTGTCTAGAATTATCTGTTTGATCAAATAAAAAAGTGCAATTCTTACCAGCAATATATATTTTCTTGAAATTAAAATGCAAGTGGCACCAAAGAATAATTTTTTCCTTTTAAAACATATTGTAGACATAATGGTCTATGTTATTGTTATTGTGTTCTATTTTATAGCTTTAGCTTCCAAGTGTTCAGATTTTAAAATTTGCCATTAAAAATGAGATTGTTTTGTACAGGAGTGCTTTGTACCAAATCGGAAGGTGCACCATTTTTCATATGATTTTACAACATTGTGTGTGTCTGGATACTTTTTAAAAAGTGCTTTTTAAAAAGCAGTTCTTTGCAGTTGCTGAAGCACATTGGATTTGTTGTCTCCTTTAAAGATCACAACGACTTTGAAAGGAAGGTGATATTCCCATTTTAAAGAGGATGAAACAGAAGTTGAAGAATGAGTTACTATGCCCTGAAGAAGAAGTTGAGGATGTTGTTACTAAGAACCTACCCTGAAACCGAACCTTGGGTTTTCTGGTTCTAAATCTGGTACCTGCATACATTTTTCATTTGCAATAGAAATACGGAGGAGTATCAAAATTGTCTACCCATCTCCCACTAAGCAGAGAAAGATAGTAAAATTCAGTTGTGTTCATAGCCTTCACTTTCATTAATTCCTTTATTTCTTCCAACAAACGTTTTTAGTAGCATGAACTCATGATGGTGAAGAGTTGGTGGCCTCTCCATCCTCTTCTATTGCATAGGGAATGGAAGAGAGGGTGGGGCTGGCCCCAGGGCCTCCTACCAGCACTGGAGCCTGGTGGGCCTAAACAACCAGCAAATATTGCCTAGATCTCTATCAATCACTACATAGTATCCCATGACCATAAAGGACAGGTCCATCTGCCAGCACCTGAATGGATGGAAACTGGAATTTCTGTTCCAAAGTTGGAGAAGAGAAGCTTGCTCTCTGCACATTTGGCAGCAAATGGGTATAGTGTTAAAGAGAAATCAATAACAAGGTACACGTTATTGAAGTGAAGGCAGTCACCGTGGAACTAAAGGAAGAGCGAGCCCTAGAATCAGAAGACACTAATAAGGTAGAACAGTGAGAAAGAAAGAAACTGGGCCTTTAATGACATAATTGGATCAAAATGACAATGAAGCTCACCCTACCTCTGTAATTGCAGTTACATGAGCCAGCAAATCCCTGTTATTGTTTCAGACAATTTGCATTTGGTTTTCAGGTTACTTATAACTGAAAACATTCTAACTGATATGCTGTACATATTATATAATTATATCATCAGTTTGAAAGAATGTAATACTTGTTTATCAAGGCAAGTTAAAGCACTTTTCATTTATAATCACAGAGGTTTCACGGAATAATGATGGGATGTTGTGTAATTAACTTTAACTGTGTACCTTTTTATTGACTTTTCTTTAACACTGTGCACTTCAAGCCTAGGTAACTAGCCCCTTTTCTTAAATTATTTTGTGACAGTCTCAAATGGCCCCTCTGCTGTGATTAAAGAATAGATATATGCAAGAACTCACCTTCTTGCTAATCACTCTCGCTGACCTCACTGACAACACTCTTGTCTCAGGATAGTTGCCAGTCTGCAAACTACTGGTCAAAGCTCAAGTTGGTTGTTTGGAATTACAACAAAAAGTTTGATGGAGGCTGGTCAAATGCAGCCTTGCTCCCATTTGGGAGAAAACCCATGAATGGGCTTTGTCGCGCTGGACAACATGATCAAGTAAAGGAGAGAGTTGAAGCCATAACCTACCTTACAAGCAGGTTAAAGAGAGCTCAGGTAGGCAAAGAAGGACTAATGTGCTGCCAGCCAGATGGAGCTGAAACTCCGCATAGGTCCTCCATATCTCTGGATATCAGATTCCACGGGAGGAATTGGATTGTGAAAAGTGTAGTGCAAACAGACTTCCAAGAACCATGTCCATAGGGAAGATGCCAAATTTAAACCATGATGCACATGCAAATTGAGTTAAAGAACTGGAAACCAAATTTAGGTCAGGAAGATAAACTGAATAAGTAAGGTAAAGAAAGTGGTATGGAAAGACCCCTGGGTGGCACAGTCAATTAAGCCTCCGACTCCGGCTCAGGTCATGATCTACCTGTTTGTGAGTTCGAACCCCACATCCATCTCCGTGCTGACAGCTCAGAGCCTGAAGCCTGCTTTGGATTCTCTATCTCCCTCTCTCTCTGCTGCTCCCTCACTCATGCTGTCTCTCTCTCTCTCTCTCTCTCTCTCTCTCTTTCTCAAAAATAAATAGCATTAAAAATATGTTTTAGAAGCCCATGGGTGGCCCAGTCGGTTAAGTGTCTGATTTCAGCTCAGGTCATGATCTCACAGCTCCTGAGTTCAAGCCTTGCATTGGGTTCTGTGCTGACAACTCAGAGCCTGGAACCTGCTTCAGAATCTGTGTCTCATTCTCTCCCTGCTCCTCCCCCATTCATGCTGTGTCTCTCTGTCCTTCAAAAATAAACATTGAAAATTTTAAAAATATATGTTTTTTAAAAAAGAAAGTGGTATGGAAAACATGTACATAGATCAGATGATTTTACTATCCAAACTCTGTGGAATGGAATCATTTTACAAGATCTCCACTCTAACCCCTGTCATCATGTTTCTGCTGGCTTGCCTCATTACATAGGCATTCTGTACCCAAGCCATGCATCCAGCCCCTCCACCTCCTCTGCCTAAAGGCTGCAGTCTGAAGCAGCCAATCCACATCACATGTTTTGCTTAAGGCAGTGGATGAGTTTGGATCTTGTTGCAATGGTAGATTACTGCATAAGAGAGAAAGGCTTCTTGCCTCCTACTGCAGATATTCTGAGACATCCTTAGAGAGTTGTATGTTTGCCTTCCTAAGAATCAGTGACTAAAGCTTTTGCTTCATTTTGAAAAGCAAATGTCCTTGGGAAATGTAAATTTCAAACAGTTACACTCATTCACACTGAGCAGAGTGCTCAGAGAGAAATTTCCCATGGAGGGCGGAAAAGGAACATATGGGACACACTGCTTATACCTTAGTGATACCACAAGAGAAACACATATTCTATTTTTATGGACATAGGAAGTTCAAGAAGAGTACCGGTCATATCACGAACAATGATTTATAATGAATTGGATGAATAATTACATCCATAACTTTTCTAGTGACAGATAATATCACACTTACCTAAAGAATGTGTATTTGAAACATGTTTGAAAGTAACTAACTGAAAATCAAATGAAACCCATATATGATTTCAGTTAATAATAATCTGTTTCTAGAGAGTTAACATATTATCAGATACCACAGGAATTTGTATAAGACTTCTCTTTTATGCAGAAGCAGCCTAACAGTCATATATAACATGTAAAATTTGGACACTACCTAGAAATGTTTGCATATTTGTTGACATAGAAAAGTAATTTAATTAAAAATATATTGTTAAGAAGATTTTGTAATCAGTCTAAGCTAACGAAATTCAAATGTAATGTCTATTCCTGGAGTAAATAAGCCCAAATGTCCTCTATTGCTTGTTCAAATTTTTATCATTTTTAAAGATAATCAACTGGATTTTTCTTTTGTACTCATGTATTTTACTTTTTTATAAGATAATAGAGATGTTTTTAGGTTGTTATCTATAAGTACATCTCTGCATAAATAGATTATACAAAAATACAAGTAAAATGTTAAAGTTACATTAGATATAGCCATGACTGTATTTTAAATTTTGCATTTTTTTTAATCTGTAAAAGGAACTTGATTTGACTACTTTATTTTTTTTATTTTTTATTTGTTTTAACGTTTATTTATTTTTTAGACAGAGAGAGACAGAGCATGAACGGGAGAGGGTCAGAGAGAGAGGGAGACACAGAATCCGAAACAGGCTCCAGGCTCTGAGCTGTCAGCACAGAGCCTGATGTGGGGCTCGAACTCACGGACTGCGAGATCATGACCCGAGCCAAAATTGGCCGCCCAACCGACTGAGCCACCCAGGCGCCCCTGATTTGACTACTTTAACTTACCAGATGTGGACATATCATCTTGGTATGATTTGAAGAGTTATTATCACACCTAAATTCCTCAATAATTTGTTACTATATTAGTTTTCTCAGACTGCCATAATAAAATACCCTAGACTAGGGAACTGAAATAGCATAAATTAATTTTCTCAATTCTGGATGTTGGAAGGTTCAAGATCAATTTTCTGAAAGATTTCAGTTTCTGGTGAGAGTTCTTTTTGGCCTGCATATAAACTTGCCTCACCTGGCAGAAAGAAACTCTGATCTTTTTTCCTCTTATAAAGACACCAATTGTCTCAGATTTGGACCCTATTCTTATGATTTTATTTAACCTTAATTACTCCCTGAAAGGCCCTGTCTCTAAATATACTTGCATTGGGGTTTAGGACTTCAAAACATGAATTTGGGGGGAACATAATTCAGTCCTTAGCGGAGACCTTTCAACATCTGTGTAGCTTATGCTTCTTCCATTTAATATCTGCTTTGATTTGAATATAAATTTTAAAATATTTGAATAAATCACTGTGACATAAGCATGTACATCTATTCTGCATCTGATTTGGGAATTTCAAACCTCTTCTTTTTTTAAAGAAAAAGTACCTAAATATGTAAATTATAAATTTATACATACTTACATGTATATATAGATTTTTATCTATTACAGATGGCATTCCTTTATTAAATAACTTGAACCCCATACTATACTTTGTGATTTTTGGAAGGAGTAACAAAAAGGTAGCAAAATACTTATGTGCAGGTACCGGTTACCTTTTAATATGACTGGGATTTAGGAATATGAGTTCATACCATTCTAAACTTTTTCTCCCTGGTATATAAATAAACATACGTTAAATAACATTTCTTTCCCGGTATCCTTATAAAATACATCCTGTTACTACTTTTGATACTGAACTTGCAAATTCTTAAGTAGACTACTTTGTGTCTTCTCTCTTGGAAGCCACTGCTAGGTCCCTAGAAATAGTTCTTATTTTCTCAGTCACTTTTAATTGTTCTTTTCTCTATTATACTGTGTCTTTCCTTATAAACAGTGACGAACTGACTGCCAAAGTACAGTTGTTGTTTTCTTTTTACTTAGAAGTCCTCTTGTCTAATGTGACAATGATATTTCACATACATAAACTAGAAATCAATATTCGATTTTTCATCAAAATTATTTTTAAGTCATAAGATAGAGTTGTTGTTACCCCACTTGATGGCATTTAATTTTCCCAGACTGGCTCCCCATTACTCCCTATTCACAGACTGTAATATGCAAATTTACTTGTTTCACTAGCTCAATGGGAAGTTTTATGGTTGTTATCAGGACATAAAATATTAGACTTCTAAAACAAATTAAAGAATGTTACTACCATAATTATGTATGATTTTTATTTTATTGCTTAAAATATATCTATAAAAATAACATTTTCCCCATCCTAACCTGTAATTTTTATTCCAATAAAATGTATTAATCCTTCCAGAGGCATTGTAAAAAAGACCAAGATCTCTGGCCGTTGGGTGGCCATATAACTAATTGTGTAAGAGTCCACATCTCTGACGGTTTCAGTCCCAGAATCAGAGTCGATGCTAATCTCTATCTCAAATTCTTTCTAATAATAACCACAATTGTGCAGTACAGAGGTGCTATCACTGAGGTTCCTTTTCTCATCTGAGTTTATGGGCCTCTATTAATGAGAAAATAAGTAAAGGGAAGAGTAATTCTGTGTCAGAAGCGGCAAAGTAATTTAAAAGGCAGTGTGACTTTCAAAGGAATGATGCTGTTTGGCAACTTAATCAACTCTTTGTTTATAGGAGTAATGGGACATACATTTACTCTTTTACAAAATAGGAGCCGGTGAGGTTTGTGGAGAGTCTGATGACTTTTCTGGGCTCTGACCATACAGATAGGCCCAAATTGGTGTTTCTAATTAGATAACAAGTGTTGTTTTTTTTTTTTTTAATTTTAATGTTTATTTATTTTTGAGAGAGAGAGAGGCAGAGCACAAGCAGGGGAGGAACAGAGAGAGAGGGAGGCACAGAATCTGAAGCAGCCTCCAGGCTCCAAGATGTCAGCACAGAGCCCGACGCGGGGCTTGAACTCACGAACCATGAGATCATGACCCGAGCTGAAGCTGGACGCTTAACTGACTGAGCCACCCAGGCATCCCTAGATAATAAGTATTAAGAAATACTTCAAACAAATATCTTTTGTTGCCTTGGACATTATAGAATCACATTACCAAAAGGACCATGAAGGTTATTTAATATTTTAAGCTCTCATTTTCAGTAAGTATCCCCAAAATACTAGATAATATTATCTGTGCTAATAGAGTAAATCAGTGCCACAATAAATACCCAGATATATTAATTCCAGAACATATCCAAAGCAATTCTTCAGTGTGTTTTAAAATTTTTCATTGATAAAATAAATTCCTTGTTGTATAACTATTTCCAATAAATTCTTGATGGCTCCTTAGTACATAGTATGACATCTAAACTTAGACTTTGCCCAGTCCATTCCATACAGCCCTCAGCCTCCTCCTATATACAAGCGCATGCCCTGAAATTCAGTTATTACTTATTCAACAAAATAGACCATACATTTTTTTGAGGGTGACTTGGTGTGACCCTTCAAATTCTGATAATTTATCATATGGATTTTTCTTTTCAATCTTTTCTTCTACTCCCACAAGACATGGTGTGAACTTCTAGAATGAGAAACAAAATCCATTCCTATCCTCAATGTTTTGAAACTATCCTCATTGTTTTGAAAAAGAGTGTTTTTTTTTTTTTTTTTTGCTCTCCCTTGTACCCGTTAGATGGGGTTTTCCTTTTTCATTTATGAAATTCAAGCACTAACTTAAATGTCAATTACTTATGGTTTCTTCATTTATCTCAACCATCTGAATCATTATTCCTTCTGTTGGGCTTCTTTAGTAACTTGCTCATTCAATATTATAATACAGAAAAAAAATTGAGATAATAGATGACATTATCAGAGTATTTTCCATCTTCCAGGTACAGTTTTAAGCAACTTTAAACTCTCAGCAGTTTCATGAAGTGGGTGGTAGTCAGACAGCAAGATGGCAGCCAAGTACCAAGTTGTAATCCACCGGAAGGATAGGCCTGTTTGTTGAGGGACAACTATATGCATGAGTCATCTTGCAAGTTGATCTTCTGGGTCCAGATGAGCCTTTTGATGTCACAACCCTGTTCAACCTCTTGACAGCAACTTCATGAGAGACCCTGAACCAGAATCAGCCAGCAAATCTACTTGAGGATTCCTAAAGGATTTTCTTTTTCTTAAACTTTTACAATACTCTTCTAACTCAACTCTTTGCCCTCAGTCTGTCTTCTCTCATTTTCACCTGCAAGTCCTAAGTCCTTTCTAAGAAGAAAGCTTGACTCCATTATACTCTCATTAAAAACTCCTCCATGGTCTCTCATCAATCTTTTATTTAGTCCCTCTGTATGTCTCTCCCATAAGCATCCACTGCAGTTCTTTCCACCACATTCTCCATGCAATAGATAAAATAGGCCTTCAAACTTGTCTGTGCTCTACAGGTCTAAGACCTGTAAATATGTTATGTTACCAGACAAATGAGACTTTAGAGATGTAAGTAAGGACCTTAAAATATGGAGAGCATTGTTGATTATCTAGATAGGTCAAATCTAATCACACGAGCCCTTAAAAACACAGAACTTTCTTTGGCTGGTGGCAGACATACAAAAAAAAAAAAAAAGAAAAATTGAACAGATTCAAAGTGTGGGACAGACTTGATCTATTATTGCTAGGAGGTGAGGTGGGGAGGGAAAAGGAGGGCAAGTGGAAAGCGTGAGAAAGAATGTGCGCATCCTCTGGAAGCAAAGACTGGTCTTCTGGCTGACAGTCAACAAGGAAACAGGGATCTTAGTCCTATGATAGGCAGAAATTCAATTTGATCAACAACCTGGCTGAGCTCCATGCAGATTTCTCCCCACAATCTCCATGAAGGAAGGTAGCTGACACCTTGATTTCAGAAGTCTAATCTGTAATTCCAAGCAATGGGCCCTGTTGAACCATGCTACATCCAGACTTTGACCTACAGAACGGTGAGACTATAAATTCGTGTTGTTTTGAGTCACAAATTTGTTACAGCAGCAACAGGAAACTAATACATTGTATGCATCAGAAACCTCATTGAGACTTCTAAACTATATCTTCCTATTTCCAGCTTCCTTGCTTTTCTCAGTTCTCTTTCCTCTTCCTGTAAATTTCCCCTGTCTTTTATTTATATGAGAGATTCCTCTTTTTATTTTTTTCTGGGTAGATAGTCTATAATCTCCCTAATAACAAGATTAGGTGGGTTTTACATTTCCTATTGCCCCAACATGCTTGTGACATCTCTATTACTGTAGAGCAGTGGAGTGGCTAATATTGGAGTGCTAAAGTTAAATGGAATAGAAGATATTCCCCAGGTCTACCACCTACTAGTTGTGTAGCCAAGTGTTAATTATCACAATGGTGCTTCCCCAGTCACACTGAAATTATCTATTACTGAAATCATGTCTAGACTATAAGCTTCTGATGCAGAGACCATGATTTATTCTTATGCGTATTTCCAGGTTTAGACATAGTGCCTGGTACACAGTAGCCACTTACTTTCTCTTTACCAGACCAAATTTGTATGTCAACCTGCTGTATCACTCATAAAGATATTTATCAGTGATATCGTAAGGCTCACTATGAACTCATCTAAGTTTATATTAGGTATCTACATGTCTTTACATATAAGGAAGCCAAGGCATAAAGGGGTTTAGTGTCCAAATTAATAGATGAGAGAGCTGTTTTCACACTGAAAGTTCTTACTCCAAAGTCTACTTTATACCCACTCTATCACAGCACATTCTCAGCATGGAAATTCTCCCTTGGCTGACAGATTTCCTCATTATCTATAAACATCAGGCCTAGATCTGAGACTTGTCATCATTTACATCATGGGATATAAGTTATGCTCTAAATAGTTCCTTATGCATAATTTGATTGGAGATATAAGAGGCCCAGTGAATGGCCCTTCCTTGATGCTTGAGCAAACCTTACACCCTGAAAACTGTAGTGGACAACTTGAATGGATTAATTACTGTACTGTCTTAAGTCTTCCTTTATAAAATGACTGTCCAGGGAATAAGAAGATTATTCACGAAGAAAAAGAGCTCAGCGAGTTTAAACTGTCCTATCAAGTATCCAGGGAGCTGTTCACAAGTGAACCAGAATGAAGAGACGTAATTAAAGCAGCTACTGATAAGTATCCAGTCATTTTATTTTATGGAATTTGAATATGTTAGATGAGCAGCGAGGATAGAATTTTTGCCTCTGCCTTGAGTAACATCAGGCAAGTTACAACTGGAATATTCAATTCCAAATGTTTTTGTGGTGAACAGTGCATACTTTTTTGCCACCATAAAGACTTCTCCTTCTCGCCCGCTGGGTGTCTGGAGGTTGTCTGTCCTTCAGAAACCAGTACAGGTCTTTTCTCTCGCCTACAACTCTCCCAGACTTTAATGTGATATATTAATTTGAATAAATAAAAGCGCAAAAACATTTTTTTATTTAAAAAATGACAAATTCTGTTTCAACCTAATATACTTGCTCTGATGTCATCATTTATTATCTTTACTGTTTTGCAGTTGAGGTGCTCTGAAAGTGCTCTGGAAAGCTATTTAATAACCATACAAAAGCTCCGAATTATAATACATACAGAAAGTTACCTATACATGTGTATGTTTGTACCTTTGTATACACATGTATCTATATGTACAGTCTACACAATCCAGAAAAAACTATATTTAAAAAAAATAAAAAGAATGTTAGCATTCATTGAATACTTATTGAGTGTCCCCTTAAGGAGTTTAAGCACATCCTTTAATTTCAGTTGTAATTAGTGCCCCAATTTTAGAGACAAAATAGATGAAGAAAGTTTAAATCCGCTAAATGAAATCCATACATGTTATGAGGAAATAGAGCTAATTTTCACACCCAATTCATCCATCTACAAAAGCCTCCCATGGATGATCTTCTAAGCTCTTTTCCATTTTCCCCTTAAAAACTTTTTTTAATGTTTTATTATTTATTTTTGAGAGAGAGAGAGAGACAGAGACAGAGACAGAGAGAGAACAGGTGGGGGAAAGACAGAAAAAGACACAAAATCCGTAGCAAGCTCCAGGCTCTGAGCTGTCAGCACAGAGCCCAACATGGGTCTCAAACTCACGAACCTTGAGATCATGACCCCAGCCAAAGCTGGACGCTTAAACGACTGAGCCACCCAGGCACCCCTTCCCTTTTCCCTTGTTAATGAGCATGGCAACTTGGAAGATGAAAAACCTTCATGAGGAAATAAACCTGGATCTCTAAAATACGCACAATTTCAACTCTGTGCATAAAAAAAATAAAATTCTCTTATATTAAGCTATGATGATTCAGAGGTTTATCTGTTCCAGAGCTAGTGTTATCGTAAATAAAACAAGGACTTTGTATTGTGCTCTAATTGCATTAAATTTGTCACCTGATCCAGCATGCAGCATTTTGGAAATGAACCCCTATTTTAACATGCTCTGCTTCTTTAAATTGTCTTCTCTAGAGGTGGAAAACCTGCTCAATCTACCCAAAGCATATTATTTAATAGCAATTCCTCAGAGTACTTACTGGGTTAAGAAAGATTCTGGGGCTGCATCTTTACTACAGACAGACTGTTTCTGGCTTAAGGTACTTACTACCTAAATTGAGTGCATAGGACACACTTACACAGAAATCAATTCCCTTGGCTTCCTGGAGCGACTGACAGGGTAGGGTCTTTGGTATTGGTTCTGTTGGATCCCACAGACTTTTGGTACCACTCATGCTGGTAGCCATCAAGGCTGGCCCCTGACATGAGTCTGGTGGTATAAATGATACCCGGCGCATGGGCTCCAAGGCTATAAATAGTGGCAGAGAAGATGTTAAAACCAAATAGGAAATTTTATTTCCTCTGTGACATGTAAGAAGCTTGGACATCATCGCTCCCATCCTCACAACGAGAAAAAAAGCAGAACTGCAAAACAAGTTTTCTATATCCATCAAAAGAAGTTAAATAACTTTCCAAGCCTTATCTAGTAGTGAATGGAGGACCTGTAATGTATAACCTGTAGTTTCTGATCCAGGGTTTTTCCTTAAAAGGCAATGTTGTGCATACAGGCTAAGACAAAACACAAGGTGCGATGTGATCCCTGTGTTATTGGCATAGATAAGATGTCTGCAAAGGAGAAAAGAAAGCAGTTACTTTTTTTTTTCTAACGTTTATTTATTTTTGAGACAGAGAGAGACAGAGCATGAACAGGGGAGGAGCAGAGAGAGAGGGAGACACAGAATCTGAAACAGGCTCCAGGCTCTGAGCTGTCAGCACAGAGCCCGATGCGGGGCTCGAACTCACGGACCGTGAGATCATGACCTGAACCGAAGTCGGACGCTTAACCGACCAAGCCACCCAGGCACCCCAGGAAAGCAGTTACTTTTAACAGTTAACATTTTTGAGTATGATCCACCATACTAAATGTATGTTAGAGCTTTAGAGACTCATTTTTCATGCTGCACTTCCTTTCTCTTCCAGTGAAATTTTGATTACATCTTAAAAAATATTTTTAATGTTTATTTTTCAGAGAGAGAATGAAAGAGAGAGTGAGCATGAGCAGGGAAGGGGCAGAGAGAGAGGGAGACACAGAATCTGAAGCAGGCTCCAGTCTCTGAGCTGTCAGCACAGAGCCCAACGTGGGGCTCTAACTCATGAGCCATGAGATCATGACCTGAACCAAAGTCGGACACTTAAATGACTGATCCACCCAGGCTCCCCAAATCTTGATTACATCTTGCTGCACATGTCACAAAGTTACTGCTATGTGATGTTGTGGAATTTAAAAATGATGCCTTTGTAACTTTTCCTTTAATTCTGAGGAATTAAGAGCAGACAAATGTAATCAGTTATGGAAGATGTTAATCAAATGATTTATTTTGGTATTTATTTTTTTAACTAATTTATGTACATTTACATTAAAACATTTTTTAAATGTTTATTTATTTTTGAAAGTGAAAGAGAGTGCGAGTGGGGGAGGGATGGAGAGAGAGGGAGACACAGAATCTGAAGCAGGCTCCAGGCTCCAAGCCGTCAGCACAGAGCCCGATGTGGGACTTGAACCCATAAACCATGAGATCATGACCTGAGCCAAAGTCGGACACTTATCCGACTGAGCCGACTTTTCAACCCAGTTGAAAAAATGCACTGTTTTCAACTTTTTTAACTTTGCATTTTCCATTTACGAAAATTTCTCAGAACACTGCTATCCATTCTTCAATTTGTATTATTTGAACAATGGCTATCACTCTGTTTCCCAGGTGACCAGTTGTATCATTTTAACGATGGATATCCTACTTGTGTCTCCTAGATATAATGGTAATCTAATATTAAATATCTTCACTCCAAACTAATGCTACCCTACTTTCTCTTACTGTTCCCTTGAGAATCTCTGATGTCACCACCCCATGTTCGTCCTTTCATCAGCCCTGTGCTCCTCTCCTGCCTACTAGGTTCTCAGCCTCCCCTCAGCTCTGCACTTGCTCCTTAGGGGCTGAGTCTTTTTTAGAATCCAGCAATATTTCACTATTTTGCTAATATAAAAAAGAGCATATGCCACCACAATTTTATTTTGTCTTCTGATAGACTGCATTCAAAACTATTATTTGATCTTTTTTAATATTTATTTTTGAGAGAGAGAGAGAGAGAGACAGCACAAGCAGGGGAGGGCAGAGAGAAAGGGGGACACAGAATCCTAAGCAGGCTCCAGGCTCTGAACTGTCAGTACAGAGCCTGACATGGGGCTCAAACCCAGAACTGAGAGATCATGACCTGAACCAAAGTCGGTGCTTACCCAACTGATCACCCAGGCACCCCAAAGATTTATTTTAAAGTAAACTATTATGATCATCAAAGAAAACAACTTTGTGTATGCAAGTTTATAAATTAGTTAGCCATATATACTCTTAACTAAAGTGCTTTCTTTTATCATTGAAGATAGAAGTATAGAAAATTGAATAATAATAATTAGGAAGTGAAGAGTTTTTAGTAGTACATTTATTACCTTTGATTTAAAAAAAAAAATTGAGTGAGAGAGCTGGAACACAAGCAAGGGAGGGGAAAAGAGAGAGGGAAACACAAAATCCAAAGAAGTCTCCAGGCTCTGAGCTGTCAGCACAGAGTCTGATGTGGGGCTTGAACCCACTAACTGTGGGATCATGACCTGAGCTGAAGTGGGATGCTTAACTGACTGAGCCACCCAGGCGCCACCAAAACTTATTTGATTTAGAGGGTAGAGAAAAAAAAATACAAGCAGAACAAGAGAGCACAGGAATTCAAACACCATTCCCTCTATTATTCTTTCTCTAAACCAAATAGCAATAGTCTTGTTTAAATCTGGTCATCCTAAAGAGACACAAATGGGGCCGCCTAGGTGGCTCAGTCAGTTGAGTACTCCGACACTAGATTTCAGCTCAAGTCATGATCTCACAGTTTGTGAGTTCAAGCCCCTCGTCGGGCTCCACACTGACAGTGGAGAGCCTGTTTAGGATTCTCTTTCCCTCTTTCTCTGCCCCTCCCCCACTCACATTCTTTCTTTTTTGCGTCACTCAAAACAAATAACTAACTTTAAGAAAAGATAAATAGACACAAATGAACCTCAATATCCACTTGTTTTCAAGAGGCAGCACAGAAGAAAAAAAATAGCAAAGGAAACTCAACCTCCTCATTTCCCTTGCTGGACAAACCTCAGGTTTGCATTCACCATCTTATGCAAATAAGCCCAGGAAATGCTGGTTCATGGGAGTCAAGGAGAATAACCTTTGTAAAACATGCCACGAGTGTCCTCTTAACCAGTTTCATGGCTACATAGTGAGAGATTAAGAACAGAGAAGAAACTATATGCTCGTGCTAGAAGAAACCAAATAGTATATATACTATATAGGGTGACAAAGGATAACTTGTGAAAGGCTGGTGGCATGGTGGGAACTTCTGCCATGGGTGAAAGAAGTGAGTGAGTCGGTTGGAGGAAAGGCTTCAGCAGAGGTCAGGGCAGAGTGAGAACCCATCTATGGGGGAAATGTCTCTTGAGGAAGGGGTGGAGCAAATGCTGTCAGAGGAAAAAACAAAAACAAAACACAAAGCACAAACAACCTTGCCAGGAAAATGCAGCTACAAGAATTATCGTGGCCATGGCTGATAGAACAGTAATCATAGAACTTGGGTGTCAGAACCTGAGAAAACAGAGAATAAACACACAAATTCCTAGCTATTCATCACACGGCACCTTATAGATTTGTACCTGGTCAGACATTTACTACATGTACTAATAGGTATTTACTTACTGGTTTGTTTATTTAGCATAGATGTGCCGAGCACAGCTCTAAAGACAACTAGGTTGTATGGACACTGATGCAATCAAGAATCAGAATATTTCCATGACTATAATTCTTTCTCACGTTGATCTTTTAAGCTGTTCTGACTTCCTTCCTGCCTCCACTTCCTACTTAGCCCATGGTCACCACTAATCCATTCTTCATTTCTGTAATGCGTCATTTTAACAAATGTTGTATGGATGGAACCATACAGTATGTAACTTTTGGGATTGGCTTTTTGTTTTGTTTTGTTTTCACTCAGCGTAATTCTGTGTAGATTTATTCAGACCGTCACTTGTGTCAACAGTTCGTCCCTTTTTATTTCGGAGGAGTATTGCATGCCCCACATTTTGTTCCCTATTTAGTCATTGAAAGACATTCAGGTCATTTACAGTTTTAGGCTGTTGTTAATACAGCAACTATGTGTACATTCATTTAATAGGTTTTTGTGTTAACATGAGTTTTTATTTCTCTGTGATAAATGCCCAGCCGTGCAGTTATTGGGTTGGATGGTATGTGCGTGTCGAGTTTTTAAAGAAAGTGTCAGACTGTTTCTAGAGTGACTGTACAATTTTACGTTCTCACTAGCAATCCAGTTACTACTCGCCCTCATCAGGATTAAATGTCACTATTTGTATTTTCAGTATTCTTATAGATGTGTAGAGATACCGCATTTTGTGCTTTTCATTTGCATTTACCTAATGTCTAGTGATTTTGAGCATCTTTTTCATGTGCTTATTTGCAACTGTTGATATATCACATCATTACTTTTGTCCATTTTCTTTTCTTTCTTGAATCTATTTAGATTTGAGTTTTTAAATATTCTAGTTTCATTGTTTCAGATATATGGGTTGCAAATATTTTCCCCAGTCTAGAGTTGTCTTTTCATCTTCTTAACAATACTCTTCATAGTTAGCATTTTTTTAATTTGATGAATTTCAATTTATGAATTTTTCCTTTTATGTAGGATGCTTTTGGTGCCAAGTCTAAGAAATTTCTTCTCAACCCTGAAGCTGTTTTCTTAGGTTTTTACTTCCGACGAGTGATAAAAAATGTGTTAATTATTTTATAAGGTTTAAGGCTTAGGTTAAGGTGTTTTCTTTATTTTTCTTTAGTTTGTTTGCCTGTGAATGGCCAAATGCTCTAGAGCCCTTCCATTTACTAGAAAGACTGTCTTTCTTCTATTGCATCCTTTTGAATCTCTGGAATAGATCTCACTTGGTTATCATGTATAATCTCTTTATATGTCACTGAATTCTATTTGCTAATGTTTTTAAGTAGTTTTGTGTCTATAGCCATGGGTGACATTGGTGTGTAATTTCTTTCTTTGTACTATTTTCATCTGGTTTTGTGATTGGGGTAATACCAGCTTCATAAAGTGCACTAGTGATTATTGCCATCTCTTCTAATTTCTGGAAGAGATGGTGTAGAATGTATGCTAATTTTTCTTTAAATGTTTGGAAGAATTCTCCAATGGAACCATCTGTGTTTAGAGATTTGTCTTTGGGGAGAGATTTTACTTACAAATTCAGTTTCCTTATTAGTTACAGGGCTATTAAATGGTCTGTTTCATACTGTGTGAGGGTGGTGCCTTGTATTTCTCAAGGAATGGTTCATTTTATCTAAGTTATTAAATGTAGCATGTAGAACTGTTTGTTGTAAACATTATTCTTTGATGTCTGCAGGCTCTCCAGTGATGTCTTCTTTTCATTCCTTACTGGTTATTTGTGTCTTCTCGCTCTCTCTCTCTCTCTCTCTCTTTTTTTTTTTTCGTCAGTATTAGCAGACGTCTGTCAATTTCATTAATCATTTACCTCTTTGTTTCACTAATTTTCTCTACTGATTTTCAATTTTCAATTTTCAATTTGATGGATTTCTACTCCTACTTTATTATTTCCTTCCCATGTTTGCTTTTGGTTTGTCTTGCTCTTCTTAACATAAGTTCTTGAAGTGGAATTACAGAGTATTGACTAAAGACTTTTCCTCTTTTTTACACTATGCATTTAGTGCTATAAATTTCCCTCTCAAAAGAACTTTAGCTATGTCCCAAAATTTTGCTGTTGTTTTTTCTAATTCTCTTTAATTTGGTGTATTTGTTGATTTCTCTTGAGAATACCTCCTTGCCCTATGGTTTATTTAGAAGTATTTGGAAAATTTCCTGTTGTCTTTCTAATATTGATATCCAGTCTGAATTCATTCAGCTTGGAGAACACACCATATATGATTTCAATTTTCAAAAGAAATTTTAAAAAATACTGGCATTTGTTTTATGGCCCAGGACATCATCTATCTATCCTGACATATGATCTGCGTACCCTAGAGAAGAATGTGCATTCTGCCATTGTCAGGTGTAGGTTCTATAAGTGTCAATTATACCCTGCTGGTTAACAATGTTTTGAGTCCTTTATATCTTTAATGGTTTTCTGTCTAGTTGTTCTATTGAATAGTATTGAAGTCTCCAACTATATAGTCTCCAACTATAAGTGTATATTTATACATTTCTCCTTTCATTTCAATCAGTTTTTGTTTCACATATTTTGTAGCTCTATAGTTGATGTTTACACATTTAATATTGTTATACCTTACTGGTAGATTAAACCTTTCATCATTCTATGTCTCTCTTTTCCTTTGGTACTTTTTCTGCATTCTGGTTTATCTGCAATTGATATAGCCTTGTTGTCTTATTTTGATTAATGGTTGCATGATATAGTTTTTCATCTTTTTACTTTCAACCTGCATATATCATTATATTTGAAATGAATTTTTTATAGAAATAAATAGTTTGTGTTTTCAATCAATTCTGCCTATCTCTTTCTTTTTAATAGTATATTTAGGCCATTTACATTTATGTGGTTATTGATATGATAGGGCTTAGGTCTTTAATTATTTTACTGTTTTGGTTTCTATTTATTCCAGTTTACCATTGTGGCTATAATAAATTCTTACAAATTTAACAGCTTAAAACAACATACATATGTATATATATATATATACATATATATATATATACATATGTATATGTACATACATAATATTATAATTATGCAGCTCAGAATTCCAGTGATAGCTCAGCTGGTTACTTTGCTTTTTGCTTTGGTTCTGACCAGGACAAATCTAGCTGTTGCGTTGCCTGGGCTATTAACCGGAGGCTCTGAGAGAGAACCCAGTTCCAAGCTCATTCATATTGTTAACAACACTCATTTCCTTGAACTGTAGGCCTAAGTGAAGTTGCTGTTTTCTTGCTGTCTATCTTCCAGAAGACTTTCCCAGCTCTGCAAGCTGCTTGTATCCTTGTCATGTTGTCCTCTCTGTGTTAAGATTAGTAAGGGCATGACCAATGAGTTCTTCTCACACTTCTAATCTCTCTGATTTGTCTTCTCTTATGTCTCTTCATTCTCAGTAGGAAACAATTCTGTTTTTAAAGACTCATGGGATTCCATGAACCTCATCAGGATAATCCAAGATAATCTCTCTATTTTGAGGTCCATAAACTTAACTGTATCTGCAAAGTTCCTGTTTGCCATGTAATATTATGTGCTCACAGGTTCCAGAGCTTAAAGCATAGATGTCTTTGGGCAGCCATTCTGTTTACTGTAGGGATGTTAAAAATTTTTCTCTAAGGGAGATGCTTGACATTTAAAATGCCATTTACTGTGGAAAGATCATGGACTAACAACAGCTTGAAAAGAAGTTGGATGCCTGGCTCATGTCCAGGCTCTGAACAGTTTTATAACTTGGAAACAAATACAGTGTTTGGTAGAGTATCATATGCAGCTGCATCAGCCCAGACCCATCAGCGTTGTAGAGTAAAAAGCTGGAAGCCGTAATTGATTCCTAGCATCTCATTAGTTTCAGAAAGAAATTTACAGCCTCTGTTACTCTTCTTTGCTGAATGCAACCTTCTAATGAGTGTGCAACCTCCTCTTGGATTAGCATTAACAGAAAACTAAAGTTCTCTAACTCAAAATCCAGGCATTAAGTTTAAATAGTTTGTTGTAGTGTGTGTGTGTGTGTGTGTGTGTGTGTCTAGTTTATATTGTATAGTATATTTCTTTCCCTTTCTAGAAGATTTTCTTTGACATACCTGAGATTTCTCTGTATTTATTCTATGCTTTTGAGAGAGGAAATCATGATACATCAGTCTTACCCATAACCTTCTTTGGGAAACACTAATAATAATAGTAATAATAGTAATAATAACAGTAACTAATATAAACCAAAAAAATAACATTGGCTATAAAATATGCAAATCTGTATTCTTCATTTGCCCCTATTTCACCCTTCCTCTATTAGCTTTTCCTTCTTATCCCCTAGCTTAAATAATGCCACTGCTATATATCCACTTGTCCTCACTAAATCCCTAAATAACTCATTTTCCTTCACCATTACTCATACCTCTCATAACCTTCTCTGTCTTGAATTCATAACCTCGTTACTCATTTATTTATATTTTTTAAATAATTTTTTTAACATTTATTTATTTTCAAGAGACAGAGAGAGACAGAGTGCGAGTGGGGGAGGGCCAGACTCAGAGAAGGAGACACAGGATGTGAAGCAGGCTCCAGGCTCTGAGCTGTCAGCACAGAGCCGGATGAGGCTCGAACCCATGAACTGTGAGATCATGACTTGAGCTGAAGTCGGATGCTTAACAGACTGAGCCATCCAGGAGCCCCTTTTTTAAAAAAAAGATTTTTTTTCGTTGCTCATTTAATAAATTTTGAGTACCACCTACATTCTAGGACCTGAATTGGGAGCTGGGAATCCAAGAGAGAAAAATGCAAGAGATAAGGCCTCCATCCTCCAGTCCTAGGGACACTACCTCAATTTGGGCCCTCATCATCTTCCCTGGTACTAAAGTGCTTATCTGATGTCTGTTTCTCCACTCTCTTTTATAGCACTCTACCCTCTGGTGTCAGAATGATAGTGCTCTATGTACAACATATATGTAAAAAAAAAATATGTAAATATGTGACTTAATTTTAATTGTTTTATTTGCATGGAAAAGAGGTTCAATTCAAACTACAAATTTTGGATTTATTTCTGGATTTAGGTGTGGCTGAATTCAGTCATTACTCAGTTTCTCTCTAACTTTAGACTCTGTTCAATGATCCCTGTAGCAAATTCTCACTGAACAAACTTGAGTCACTTTTACTCATCCTTAATCAATCTGTTTCCATGAGGGTGGAAACTTTTGACTGACAGGCATAGTTCACATGCCCAGTCCTAGAGCAAACACCCAGAGATATCTCTACCTGACTCATGTTGACTCTAAATGGAGAAGGGCTCGATCTCCAAAGGACAAGTGTAGTACAATTATTAGAAGAATAAAAGGGCAGAATGGGAGGGAATGGGCAAAGGCTAAGAAACAAATCAACACATGTCTACTAAATCTACTTAAAAATTAGTATGAGTCATCATTACTCAGATCTTTGGGTTGGTATACAAGCTTTTTTCCAACATGGCCCCAGTCTACTTTATCATCCCTTTACCTGTCATGTCCCTGTTGAGCAACTTTTTACTTGGTACCGAATTACCATCATTCTCTAAATATTCTATCAATCTTCCCCCCTGTACATCTCTGTTATGGTTATTCTCTGACTGAAATGCCCCCCTCACCTTTCCTTCCTAGCGCACTCCACGGAAAACGTTTCCCTCATTCTACAAGAATTCTAATTCATATTTCAACACACTTTCTTGTCTCTCCCTCTCAAGCAGAATTAATTTGCCACTTTTATTTTTTTTCTGATTGTGTTTCACCTTGTATTGCATTTTGGCCTGAATTATTTCTGGTGAATTCCCGTCTACATTCCATTCTGCTTCTTCAACTATCAGTTGCCAACTATCCATATAAATTTAACTCTGCCATATTCATCCCTACATTTCTAATCCTTGCATAATGTGAACATATTAGATTTTAGTAAATTTGTGTTGAATTACAGAGTAAAATAAGATCCATAAGTTTGACTTTAATTTAAAAAGCCAAAATAATAAGTCTTATCTTTAGATACTTTCTTTTAAAAAAAAAAAAATATATATATATATATATATAATATTTATTTATTTTTGAGAGAGAGACAAAGTGGGAGCAGGGGAGGAGCAGAGAGAGAGGGGGACACAGGATCAGAAGCAGGCTCCAGGCTCTGAACTGTCAGCACAGAGCCCGACGCAGGGCTCGAACTCATGAACTGCAACCTTGTGACCTGAGCCAAAGTTGGACACTTAACCAATTAAGCCACCCAGGTAACCCTCGTTAGATATTTTCTGAATGTAAGACTTGACTGAGTATTTTGTGGGGAAAAAGTGCCCAAGATACGGCTTGTTACAGACTCTTGCTAACAATAAATTTCATTTATGGTTCCCTAGGTTTGTATCTATTATTTCCTAGTGATTAAATACAATATATTTTACTGCTGCCGTGACAAGGTTGTCAAGGGGGATGACAAGGGCCTTTATTTAAATGGCTTCACAACAAATGGAAATAGATTCCCTTAAAGGCCTTTAAGACTGGAGTGAAAACATAGAGTACTATTTGGCCAGGTAAGCAGTTATGATTCATCTGTTCACTGATCCAAAAACAACTTTTAAAAAAGGGGCGCAGGAAAACAAGTATTCCAAGTTTCCCTCTACAAACTCTGTTTATGTAGTAGGAGCATCAGTGCTAAATTTGTCCCTGCTAGAGATGAGGAGTGGAAGATTTATGAAGTCATACAAGTTGGGAGTGTTAGCATGGACAGTGGACAGAGAGAAGAGCTTCTAAATAGCAACAAACTGACCGATGGTTGTCACGTATCTTTGTATATCATTTACAGTCAGTGTTTGATGTTCAGTGTTCTGTGTTCTGTGCTCTGTTGCTAATCCTGAGTTGAGGAGCTCAGACACATAGAGCAGTCACCAAATACCACACCGTAAGAGCGAAGCTGTCATACGGAGCCTCTGACTCCCAGGCAGGCATGTGCACTAACCCATAATTTGTACCCCGTCTACTTCCTAAAAGGATTCGGAGCCACTTTCAATAAAATGTACTTAAACAACATGATTCAAATATCATGATGTGGGAGAGGATTTTGCCTATCCACTATTGGTTGGCCTAGTTTATCCTAACATGCTTTTCTTTGAGGTCTTTCAGGCTGCTGCTGAAAGGTACAGAACTCATCCTTCAATGAGCAGGACCTATACTTACTCTTGGGAAATGTATGCTTTCTTCTGTCTCTTCCTGCTTCAGCTTTTATTCACAGTAGTCTAAAAGAAAAAAAAAATGAGAACGGTCTATAATTTTATGTCAATGTGTTCCATTTGTTACTATTTTTAGGGTAATCTCCTCCCATGATCTGTGACTACTATGAACATTTATTAGAGCTCCTTTCATCAGCGCCCTAGGCTTTCCCGTCAGTCAGTGTCTTCCCTCCTTAGTGAATTTCATCCCTCCTTACAATTTCTACTCAAATTCTGTTTTTGTTTCTCTCTACGTATTACCTGAAAGTGAAATGCTTTCTTTATCTCAGCCTGTTATTTAAAGGTCCATAAGTTTTAGAGTAAAATACCCATGTCTTTGTATTGAATGAGTCGTCCCCAATATTAATATTTGGGGCCTTCCCAAGCAAGAAGATGCCCTTTTAAAAAAAACGGTCAAAGGGAGTGGATCTAGTGATAAGCCATTTTGTTAGTAGCCTAAGAAAGAATATATTTAGCATATACTTGAAGACACAATGGATTTGCCTGATTTAATATTGGTAAATTTCGTTCATGGCAGGAAGCATGATCATGGGTTCAGGAACCAGAGTTCTCAATAAAATTCCCAGCTTCATTATTTACTCATGATAACTTGAGCAAACTATTTGGTATTTTTCAGCTTTATTGTTCTTCAGTGTAAAAAGTAGATAAGAATCCATCTCCCAGATTTTTAAAGACATCAAGAAATGTAATTTCACATCTTCAAAAACATGAAAGTGACCAAGAAAGGGAAATGACTGTCTTTCAGTCACTTTCCCCCTCTTTTGGCAGCCCTCAGTTTTTGGTATTGTTCTTCTCCACAGAGTTCATAGATCCACCCTAAATGCATATTTCTAACGTTAACATTCGTCCTTGCCTCCAGGTAAGATTCACTTTGCATATGCTCCATCATTGGGGTGAAATGGAGAGGCCTCATAAGAATGTATCTCTAGGCAAACCAGTATTTGCTGCACGAAGAGACATTTAAGCACAGGCACGATTTTAGAAGTGGCGTAAATAAGTACATTACAGATAGCCAGGCACTTTTGAATTAACATTAGGATAGGTGCAGTCCATTCATTTGTTCGCGAGTCTCTGGTGGACTGAATCTAATACCAAGTAGCTATAGGTGCTGGGCATACAGTTCTGGCGAGGGTCAAGACTGCCCTCATAGAGCTTTTGCTGAAGCTCTAGCCTGGATTTAGAATCCAGGAGCTGGTCAGAATAGGTCTAGAGGATGTCTATCCGTGTAAAGCTTTAATGTCTGTTAAAATCTAAAAGGCACAGTGCTCACACTAGAGAAGATGAAGCTTCAAAAGCACCAGCCTTGGGAAGCATACTTATGTGTTCACAGGGTATCATATTTTTGAAAATTTGCAAAGAAAAATCAGCAAAATCCATTCATATCACTGCCTCTCACCACTCCAACTTCTCTTATAATCCCCTCCTGTCAAGTGGCCTCGGAACAGCACTGGCAGTTTTGGAATCCAGCCGAGGAACAATCGCATGAATGATATTTAGTTTCCATTTTGTAAAGTATGATTCTGGGGCTGCAGTCATATCTGTTCATATATGTGTTTTATGAGTCATCTTTTGGTGCAGAAATGGCTTCTGGGATTTTCCCCACCCTTTGCCTGGGACTTAACCTGGCAAATTGATGTAAAGGTGTGGGGCCCAAGGTCGTGCTTAGAGCGAACGTATTCCATGGTGCTTAGTGCTGGGAATAAGGGAATAATATGTCAAGGATGAGGTTTGAAACACAGATAGCCAGGACTTATTTTCTGGAAATCTTATAGCTCCTATACAAACTAAGCTTGAGAGAAACATTTCTCTCAAATTTTTCTATAAATTTGAAAATGCTCCTGAGGGTGTACTTGATATTACCAAATTCAAGTTGTGAAGCAGCAAAAGCGTTTATCAAATCAGTCATATTTCAAATAACTGTGTGACAGAAAAGATGGCCACTTGTCAAGAGGGGCGGAGGTGGACACGGATACGAAAGGGTTAAGGAGTGAAGCGGCGGGTGAGCAAGTAAATGCAGCACATTAGGAAAAGGTGCTCCCACGTTCTACAGGGGGAGGGGGACTGTAATTTGAAGTGAAAGGTTTCCATGACCACTGCTGTGCTAATTGGCATTAGCATTGTATATTGCTGGCATTTTAAGTTAAATTTACTGCCCTGGTTCACACTCCTACTGTTGTTATTAAAAGGCTTTCCTACCTCATGATTTGGAGCTGTTAGATCCAAGAAATAGGTTTAGATGTTTTGGTAGGTCATTTTTTACCTTTTCCTCTTCTTTTTCTTAAAATCTCTATCACTTCTGCCTCTTATATGAGTTTTTCAGAGTCTTTTTGAGAAAGAATACCCCAACATGGGGGAGAGCGTTCATTTTCCAAAGGGTTTATAATGTTCAATTGCATATAAGTCACCTTGTCATTATATGGCTGTCATGGGGACTCCTACATGGTAGGAGAAATTTTATTGTCTACCTATTACCTCCAGACTCATATAATTTATATAATTAAATTATATTTCCATGTTTATGTATTAATGCATTGCCCCAGAAATGGTTGTTTGGATGTCTAACCAAATTATTAGATACGTTTGAGATGGTAGATGGTACAACATAAAATATGCTATGTGGATATATACTATTTGTAGAGTACAAGTACTACTCTAAAATACATTACAATATATGTGCATGTGTGTGTGAGTGTGTGCTTAGAGAACAGTGTGGCACATCATTTTAAAAAAGTGAATAAGTTGAATTGAGAAAGAGACAGTCAACTTCCCCCCCCCAACAGAAGGATGACAAGTAACTGTTAATTTTCTAGTTGATTGCTTTTTTCCCCTGTGAGTGTAAACAAGAGTAAACATCTGACAAAATTTCATCACAAATACAAAAAATCTTAGATTCCTATCAGCAAAAATATTTTTAAGAAGACATATTTAGAAAGAATCTGAAATTGGAGTGGAAACATGCAGTGTCAAGGACAAAAGAGGTAGAATAAATTTTGGCTTCCTAGAGGGAGAGGCTGTCATTGTCCTTCAGACAGAAAACTGAGGCCAAACAAGTGACTGAGGGATTGAGGACTGGAGTGTGTTTTCTAGCGTGAGCAGGTGAAACACAGCCCAGAAAGATCAATGTCTGGTGATAATAGGAAGAGATTTTTCAGTAGTAGTTTGCCAGATGCAAGAACAGAAGATGGTTTTGAATGTGATTTAAATCCCTGTTATGCTAAGAAATCAGTTAATCAGGTTTACTGTAGGTAATTTGCCACTGATTTAAAAGTCTGACCTAGAAAGATGAGTGGAAGTTGTAAGCTGAACCAATGGTGGGGCTCATGTTTGAATCAATTATTGTGCTCCTTGGTGAACAGTTTTGTTGTCTTTAAATATATGAAATATATAAATATAAATATAATCAATTTATCTTAATATAATATATAATCTTTGAAATATCACTGATTTCCTTAAACACTAATTCCTTCAAAGGAGGAATTTATTTCTAAATTTCTCTCTCCTTTCTCCCTCCCTTCCCCTTTCTCTGTCTCTCTCTGTTTACGAAAAAAATCACCACCGCAAGATGAAGAATAACTGCCTTTTCTACCACCATCTGATGGGAGAACAAGGCCATTTATCTTCAGCACTGCCCACCAGAAACTCTTTGGCATGAAGAAAACAGTTCAGGTAAACCTACTCTCCATGCTAAAGGAACAGTGGACTCACTTTGTAATTATGCCATTGCACTCAATAGAAAACTATGTTTTTATCTCTGTGAAAAGTATAATGGCATATGTTCTTTGATTCCACTAGAAAGTGGAAAAAAAACCAGAATCAGTCTCTCAGATGTCTCACTTATTAACCCATATGTTTTTCTATAACCCAAATATTCAGAAAGACATTTTCCAGTTTTAACTTGGAATCTTCAGCAACCTAAGGATGAAATCTTTTATGTGGGAATCCCTATATCTCAAAGATTTTCATTGGTGCCCTGTGTCTGCTAGATCAAATGCAAAGCACTCATGAAAGAGTCCAGATGTGAAAACTGCTCACAGGTTCAGAATTCCAAAAATTCAGAATGCTTAAGATCAGGACAGAGAGAAACTAATTTAAGGAGATTGTATCCTGAGTGTTCATTGAGAGTTATTTACCTGGATATCTCCAATTCCTCCACCACAGAAAGATTTGGCTCACCTAATTTTTTTAATACTATTATCTTCAAGGCGTTTCCTTTATATAATGGAGAACTGAACAAGGTTTCTCATATATCTGGAAATTTGGGAGGGATGTGTTTTTCCTCCCATTTCTTAACTTCTGATAGAGTTGTTTTGACACTTGCTTTGTGTTTGGATTCTTAAACATCTGTCTCTTTTTCATTCCAAGTTCGCGAGCTAGGCAGAAGCTTCTATCAAAAGTTTTTGAGTCGACAGAAGAGATATGTATTATATGCCACAGCCAAAATATATTTAGTTTTAGCAGTTCTTATTTTTTAAGAGTCTCTTAGCCCTTTTTTTTGTCCCTATCAAGACACTACATTCAGTCCTGTAACTTGACTCCAGGCCTGCTTTCCTTGACTGTTGACCCTTTTCTAACTTAAATCCACATCTACTTCTACCTAAGCATGTGAACTATTTCTCTTTGCTACTTAAGTTTGTCTCAAGGTCGTTGTTTTGAAATATCATCTAAGAAAACTTTCATTAGCTACCTGCTTCTAACTGAATCCCTGAAAGTCAGGATCGTGCCAGAAATTTAAAATTCAGTCGAATACACTATCCACATATTTTAAAATACATTTTAATCAATTGGAAAGAAGCATAGCTTTCTTACAAATGCTACTTAATTATAAAAAGAGATATTTGACATTCCACACAAATCCTAAATCTATCTCCTGACATTCCTCTACAAATCTGTGATTGCATAGAAGGCATCCAACTTAATATTAACATCTGAGAACTTGCCTTTAAGTGAGATCCATAGTTATCATAAAGAAGAAAAAAAGTATGAAAATCTTAGACAGAAGAAGGTAGTAGAAAATTTTTACTATTTTTACTTATCTTCATTAAAGGCAAATTAATTACAGTGGTAATTAAATGGATTGTAGTGACGGCAGGTGCTGTGCCATTAAACCATAAAGTCAAACAATTTGGAAGTAACGTATGGCATAGCTAAGCAGAGAAGCATAAAACAAAGCCTCCAAAATTTCTGCTCTAGTACAATCCTGAGTTAACAAGCTTTCTTATAAGGTAAATGAATCTGGGACACACCATAGGGATTTTATCTATATGATTTATCATGTTCTGGCTGATCATAAAAATGTCAGTCTCCTTTTAGGGTAATGCCATTGAAATATTTTCCCCATTTCTGTGTGTGTGTGTGTGTGTGTGTGTGTGTGTGTATGTGTATATATATATATGTGTATATATATATATATATTCTGTTTTTTATATATAAAAATATATATATATATATTCTCATTTTTTGAGAGACAGAAAGACACAGACCATGAGTGGGGCGGGGGGGGGCGGTGCGCAGAGAGAGAGAGGGAGACACAGAATCTGAAGCAGGTCCAGCCTCTGAGCTGTCAGCACAGAGCCTGACATGGGGCTTGAACTCACGACCTGTGAGATCATGACCTCAGCTGAAGTTGGCCACTTAACCAACTGAGCCACCCAGGCACCCCTTCTTCATTTCTGTGTATATTTTGTAATGGTATTTCTCTTATTAAGTTTTATTGAACTTTCTCTGGTGTATATTTTTTAATGGTATTCCTATTATTAAGTTTTATTGAACTTTCTCTGGTTGAGGTTTCTTACCAACACTATTTGCAAGAATAAAAGCAACCAACATGTACAAACAACACTAGCTTTGGAGGTGCCAAGAGAGAAGGCACAAAGACAAAGAGATTAAACTCACTTCCTTAAGCAAGTCAAGATTTGAATTTGCTTTAGTATCAAGACAATAGAGATCCTGCCATGCTGCCCACAGTACACTTTATATAATAAGTGCTCATTAAGTACCAAATCTGTGTCAGGTATGATTCTAGGTTCTGGGGATATAACGGCGAAAATGACAGAGAAAAATATTCTCTCTCACAGAAAACCCATTTTAGTGGGATAAAACCCAAGGACATAAAATAAACAAAGGAAGACATAATAATGGGAAGCACTATGAAGAAAAATAAAGCAGAGCAAATGGATGGAGAAAGGAATTCTCTCTGAGAAAGTAACATGTGACTAGAGTCTTCTCTGAAGAGAGAGGGAAATATACTTAGAGGCAGAGAAGAGCTTTGGAAATTGTTAATACACAAATATATGTATGTGCATATATGTGAATACATACATAATACATAGAGTATACAATATATGCACATATATGTGTGTGTTTACAAATACTACCTTCCTACTATTTAGCTTAAAAAAAAAGTGATAGGTGTCAGTTTTGATATACTGACAGTTCTTGTTATAATAGCTCAAAATATAGTCCTAAAAGTCAGATTGGGGGATTTGTTAGAGTAGTTTCATTTTCTGGCTTCCAGAACATTTCAGAGACTCTATAAAAACTTAGAACTACTATCTCTGAAAATTTTTTTTTTTAAAACTGGTTTTTATTGATTTTGAGAGAGGGAGATCGAGAGCATGAGTGGTGGAGGGGCAGAGAGAGGGAGAGAGAAAATCCCAAGCAGGTTCCTTGCTATCAGCACAGAGCCTGATGGGGAGCTCAATCTCACAAACCGTGAGATCATGACCTGAGCTGAAATCACGAGTTGGAGGCTCAGCTGACAGAGCCACCCAGGTGCTCCCCACCCCCACACCTTTTTTTCAAGTTTTTAAAAATGTTTTATCTCTCAACGTTCTGTTTCAATCATGCCACAATAAACCAATTACTCTGAAAGGCTGGAAATTGTCTTTTTCCCTCACACTGGTTTGGCAGGATGGCTAATATGGGACAGGCTGAGGCAGTACATCTGGAAAGGGGCAAGTGTTTGTTTATACTAGAGATTTCTGCCCTGGGTGTAAGTATGAGTGCATGCTTCCCAGTCATTTATTCATCATCCATATTCTATAAAATCTGCTTACTACCTATGCTGCTTCTCACGAAATTAAAAACAAACAAACAATGGACTATTCTTCTGCTATATCCCAAAATATATCCTCAGTAAATATTCGATGAATGAGCAACCAAAGATCAGTTTCCATAGTAGTTATCCTGTTGAGTACGTATGGGAGTTTAAAAATTATGAGAATCTTGGGGAGACAGAAGCTTGTAAAAAATTAGAAGAGATACCTATTTTTTACTTATCTTCATTAAAGGCAAATTAATTGCCATGGCAATTAAATGGACTGTAGTGATGGCAGGTGCTGTGCAATTAAACCATAAAGTCAAATGATTTGGAAGGAGTGCATGGCATGTGTTAAGCAGAGAGGCATAATTCAAAACCTCCAAAACGTCTGCTTTAGTACAATCCTGAGTTAATAAGTTTCTGTATTTTTAAAGTTTATTTATTTATTTTGAGATAGAGGGTGGGAGCTGGGGAGGGGCAATGGGAGAGGGAAGCAGAGAATCCCAAGCAGGTTCCGCACTGGCAGCGCAGAATCTGATGCAGGTTTCGAACTCATGAACCATGAGATCATGACCTAAGGTGAAAGCAAGAGCCAGATGCTTAAGGATTGACCACCCAGGTGCCCCTATAAGCTTACTTATAAGATGAATGAATCAGGGACACACCCATAGATACTTTATGTATATCACTCATATTCTGACTGGCCATAAATATATTAATCTCCTTTCTAAGGTAACAACTTTGGAATCTTTTTTCCATTTCTGTGTATACTTAAAATTTTTTTCAATGTTTATTTTTGAGAGAGAGAGAGACAGAGAACGAGCAGGGGAAGGGGCAGAGAGAGAGGGAGACACAGAAACCGAAGCAGGGTCTAGGCTCTGAGCTGTCAGCACAGAGCCTGACGCGGGGCCTGAACTCACAGACTGCGAGATCATGACCTGAGCTGAAGTCGGCCACCTAATCAACTGAGCCACCCAGGCGCCCCATCCCTGTGTATATTTTAAACAGTATTTCTAAATATTAAGTTCTATTGAACTGTTTCCGGTTGAAGTTTCTTACCAAAACAATTTGCAAGAGTAAAAGCAACCAACAAGTACAAACAAGTTATTTTCAAAAACTTCATGGCAGCGTTAGATAGAATCCACGCCTTTGATTTGTCAGACAGCTCCAAGCAAGGAAACCACTCAAGTGTAGCCTCTGCAGACACACACTCTGGATGTGACAGCTCATTGGTTTCACCGCTCTGTGCGTCTGAGTCAAGCATCCATCCAGTGGTTAGCACACTTCCATCCCCCTTCCAGAACAAGCGCGGGGCACTTCAGATCTTTGAGTCACAAACCCACGGCAGCGGTGGAACACGCAAGCTGGCTCAGATGCAAAGTGCAACGTCAGCCCTTATTCACTGAAAATCCTTTTCAGATTCTGTGGCATTTGATACATTTTTTTTTTTTTTTGCCATTTCTCTTCTCACAAAAGAGGAAATTAATATAAAGATATTTTCAACTCTCTTGTTTGTGCTTCAGTTGCTGAACTTATTTTTATTTTGGCATTTGGATTATCATTTTAAAATGAACCATGGCGGGTGGGGGGCGGGGGGGGGGCGCCTGGGTGGCTCAGTTGGTTAAGCATCGGACTCTTGGTTTCGGCTCAGGTCATGATCTCAAGGTTGGTGAGTTTGAACCCCACGTCAGGCTCTGTGCTGACAGCTCAGAGCCTGGAGCCTGCTTTGGTTTCTGTGTCTCCTCCTCTCTCTGCCCCTCCCCCGCTCATGCTCTGTCTCTCTCTGTCTCTCAAAAATGAATAAATGTTAAAAAAAACTTAAAAAGTAAAAAAATAATAAAATGAACCATTGGGAGATGAATCATCCCTTTAATAATTTTAATATATGGAGAGGTTTATGTTAACATAGCAAATAAAGCCATTCTGCTTTTTTATCCTGCTTTACTGTAGGGAGTCTTCCTTTGCTGTTTACTTATTTGTTCCTATAATACATATTAAGTATGCGTTAGATTAATAGGAAGATGCTCTCATCTGTCACCAACTTGTCTTGGATATGGGGCCTTCGGCTCCAAATGACCACTGCCCAATCTGTCCATGGGTTTCTATTCTCCTCTCTACTGCTTTGTCCCAAGTATGGTTACAGACTTTTGTTTTAATTACCCTCAATAATAGCTGAGACCAGATGGTAAATTGTGATGAGAATGTACCACAAATTTAGGAATGATCCAAGAGAGGTACAACCCAAGAGTAATAGGAGTGACATAATTTCACCCAAACCCAGTCCTATTACAATAGGATTCCTGTTGAATTCCGAACTGTTTCATCATGGAAATTGCCAGCTTATCCCTGCCCTTTCATGGCATTTTTTGAAAGTTTATTTTTATTTATTTTGAGAGAGATAGAGAGCAAGCTGGGGAGGGGCAGAAAGAGAAGGAGACAGAATCCCAAGCAGGCTCTGCACTGTCAGCCCAGAGCTCGACGTGGGGCTTGAACTCACAAACCCTGAGCCAAAACCAAGAGTCAACACTTAACCCACTGAACACCCAGGTGCCCTATGGCATTTTTTACTAGATGCTATCAATCTCTCAATTGTGGAAAATATGAAAGATAAATAGTATATTACTATGGTTTAACTTACATTTTAAAATGTTTAGATTAAGAATTTCACTATGCTACGGATGTTTATTTTATGTGGCATATTTCTTCTTAATCTTTGTTTCTTTTTAACTCTTTTGTGAATTACTGCTAAATTTTATTTTTAATTTATATTCTACCAAAATTCCATAACCCATATTTAAATCCAGTAACAGGATACTTATCACGAACTTGAGTTTCCTACATGTTTCTCTACCGTGCCAACATTCAGACTCCTTCTAGCCAGTTACCACATAGTTTGTCGCACAAACTATTATATGTCTGAATTAATTCTTCCTCTTATAGTAATCAAGTTTAAACTAGGCATTCAAATATCCAGCTAGGAAACATTATTTCCAACCTGGCTAGAATACCCATGTGACTAATTTATTTATTTTTCTTAGGTATAAAAACATTAAATAAAAAGATGCAATTGTAAGCATATAATTCAGTCCATTTCCACAAATGCATAGATTTGTATAATTTTCACCACTAATAAAACAGAATATTTTCATCACTCCAAAGAGTTACCCTATGCCCTTTGCAAGGTAATGCATCCCCATATCAAAGCAAACTAAATTCTATCACCATATGTGAATTTCCTTTTTCTAAATTCATATAAATATGCATTCTATATCGTGTCTGCTTTTTTCCATACAGCTTTAGGTTTTTGAGATTGCTACGTATTTCAGTAGTTTGTTCTTTTATACTGCTGAGAAGTATTCTAGTGTATGACTATTCCCATGTTTTTCCAATCTTGTTGATGGATTCCTGGATTATTTGTAGCTTGGGGCCAAAATGAATAATATTTAATGATAATTATTGCACAGTGTTTAATGTGGATATATGTTTTCCTCTTGAATAAACGTTGGGTGGTGCATTGCTGAGTTGTAAGGTAGATGCAGCTTTTTAAGAAATTATAAAATAGTTTTCCAAATTGTTTGTAGCATTTTACCTACCAAACAGCAATAAGATTATCAGGGTTCTGATAATATTTTGTCACAGGTCAGCAATGTCTTTCTATAAAGGGCTAGCGAGTAAATGTCCTTGCTTTGTGGGCCATATAGTCTCTGTTGCAATTACTCAGTTCTGCTATTGTAGCATGAAAGCATCCACAGAAAATACATAAATAACTGGGCTTGGTTGTGTTCTGTTAGAAATTTATTTAAAAAGGCAGCAGATTTGGCCCATGGGTTATATTTTTCCACTCTTGTTCTGCATCATCCCTGACATTTGATGTCACTAATATTTTTCATTTTAGATATGCAGGCAGATGTGATTTTTAAAACTTTACACTTCTTTGATGGCTACTGATGTTGAGCATGAAATCTTATGCTTACTGGACATTGATACATCTTCCTTTCTGAAATGTCAACTTCAAATTTGTTTCTCATTTTCATTCTGTTTTTTTTTAAATCTTTTTATTATTAGGGAGCAGACAAGTCCTTTCTTAGATGTATGTTTGTGAATATTTTCTCCGACTATGGCTTGATTGTTTATTTTCTTAATGGTAGGTCTCTCTGGGCAGATGTTTTCCTTTTCAAACGTTCAAATTACAATTTATGTTAAAAAATTCTTAGTGTTTTTCCTTTTCTCTTGACAAAATCTCAGCTTACTTATGATTGTGACGTTATTCTCAGATGATTTCTTTTCTAGAACTTGTATAGCTTTAGATATTGCATGGGTTTGTAATCCAATAAAAGAAGAGCTGAGAGAAGGCATCTCTTACAGAGAAAGGGGAAATCTCTTGCGCTGTTGCCAGGAATGCAAACTGGTACAGTCACTCTGGAGAACAGTATGAAGATCCCTCAAAAAGTTAAAAATAGAACTACCTTACCATCCAGCCATTGCACTACTAGGTAGTTACCCAAAAGACACAAAGATACAGATTTGAAGGGGTACATGTACCCTGTTTTTACAGCAACAATGTCAACTATATATATATAATGGAATATTACTTAGTCATTAGAAAGAATAAATCTCACCATCTGTAATGAAGTGGATGGAGCTAAAGTGTTTTATGCTAAGCAAAATAAGTCAGAGAAAGACAAATACTATATGATTTTACTCATTGGAAACAAAACAAATGAACATATGGGAGGGGGGAAAAGAGAGAGGGAAACCAACCACAAGAGACACTTAAAGATAGAGAAAAAACTGAGGGTTGATGTAGGAAGGTGGGCGAGGAATGGGCTAGATGGGTGATGAGTATTAAGGGGGGCATTTGTTATCATGAGCACCGGGAGTTGTATGTACGTGATGAATCACTGAATTCTACTCCTGAAACCAATACTGCACTGTAATGTTAACTAACTAGAATTTAAATAAAAATTTGAAAAAAAAAACATTTAAAAAATTTAAAAAAGAACACATCCTTGCCCTTTCTCTGAACTTAGAGGGAAACACTATCCCTCATTATCATGTATGATATTAGCTATTTTTTTTTAAAGGATGCCATTTACCAGAGGAAATTCCATACTGTTTCTATTGTTGACAGTTTTAGAAACAATGTGGAATTTTGTCAAATGTTTTTTTCTGAATCCACGTAATCACAGCTAGTAAATGAAAATGGCAGAATAGAACTGAAGCATTCTTGAGACAGGGCATGACTTTAATGACTGTGGGTTATAGATAGATATAGATATAGATGATATAGATATAGATATACATTTGAAAAAACAATAGTTGAGGGTATATAATATAGAGTTATATGTTTCTCAGCTAGATAGAGCTAAAATAGGACACAAGCAAGACTCTTGACCTAGTATATTTAATAATTTTATTCAAACCGGAATATTTGAACACAGAAGGAACTGAGAATTTGGCCTCCATCCCTGAAGTCATCCAAACAGAAGCTGAGAAAGCATAACAACAAATGCCAGAACTTCTCAAGGAACTAGAAAAATAGAAGATATGATAATATCTTCCCTTTTCTGAGTTTAAATGAATAAATATAGTAGACATATAAAAGTACCATCTATGTATAATTTGCTAGAATAGAATTGCTAGTATGATCCAGTCCTTCAATCTGTCCATGCAGCTGTGAGTGATCCAAGAATTTTCCTGTAACTTTTTTCTTTAGCGTCTTCACATCATGTCAGGAGACTCAGTCAATTAGTAGCAGAGACTGACTTCAATGAGTAACATTCAATCTGGCAATGAGATGAACGGGACCAGTTAGCTAAGTTGACTTTGAAATGAACAATGACACTTACGCTAATATCCTGATGTCCTGCTTCTCATGAAAGACAGAACAATTCTCTGTAGTTCTTAAAGGAGATGACAGGAAATATACATCATCTGCTTCATAGAAAGGAATACACATTATGAATTTCAGATAATTGTGCCTGTGGACACCCTGAGTATATAAGTTAACTATACCTGACATTTTCATGTATGTCCTAAGCTGACATTACCTCCATTCTAAATTGTGGGGCAACATTCATTATAAGTAGCATTCAAATGGTTAACATTCTCATCATCAGAAAATAGACTAAGGTATATAACAGGATCTCGTCATTACAACATCACCCTTGATATTCTAGTCATTTATGAATGACAAACAGTATGCTAGAGGCAGTTAACATCTTTGAAGAAAAATCAATTTCAGACACATGAATTCTTTTCTTTTCTTTTTTTTTCTCCAGACACTGTATTATTTTCTGATGGGGAAGACTCACTTTATCATTGGTAATACTCTTAAATATCCAGGTTAGGTATAATAAACAAAACACAGTGGGTGGTATGATGGATCCAGAGAAAATATGGTTGCAACATTAAGTTTTTAAAAAAGCAATGTACATTTAAGTCTAAGCTTTCATGTCAAAATGATAGCTTTTATCTACTGATAGATCCATTTTAGAATAAGTATTTATTAGGTTTTGAAAAACGAAATCCTGGATCTGTTGCATTTAGGTACCATGCAATAGGCATGTTGATCAGTAGCACACAGAACAATAATCAATTTAGTAATAATTAAGATAATTTGAAAAGGCTACGTTATAGTTCCCTTAATATGCAAAAATTAGCCAAATTAAATATAATATATGAATATTTGAATAAATTATTCTATTCAAAACAGAGTTATAAGTAATCATAAGTGAGGGTTCAACAATTAGGAATTTAAAATTTCAAAAAGAGGGTCGCCTGGGTGGCTCAGTCCATTAAGCATACCCCTCTTGATTTCAGCTCAGGTCATGATCTCATGGTTCATAAGTTCAAGCCCCACGTGGGGCTCTGTTCTGACAGTGTGGAGCTTGCTTGGGATTCTATCTCCCTCGCTCTCACCCGCTGCTCTCTCTCACTCTCTCTCAAAGTAAATAAAGAAACAAAATAAAATAAAATAAAATTTCAAAGAGAAAAATGTGATTCTCCAAATAATAAGCCAGGCTCCAAACTGGATTTTAAGACTTTATCTTATAAGAAGCAAAAATACTCTTTTTTACATTTGTAAACAAATGTTAACAGTATGCATTAAGAATTGAGGTTTAGGGGAACCTGGGTGGCTCAATCGTTTAAGCACCCAGCTTTTGATTTTGGCCCAGGTCATGATCTCAGGGTTGTGAGATCAAGCCCTGTGTTGGGCTCCTTGCTGAATGTGTAACCTGCTTAAGATTCTCTCTCCCTCTCTCTGCTTGCTTGCATGTATACTTTCTCTCTCTGCCTAAAAAAAATAAAGAGGGAGAGAGAAAGATTTAAAATATTGTCCTTATTTTGTCCTTAATAAATCCTTAATATTGTCCTTAATATTGTCCTTAAAAAATCAAGAAATATTTTGTCTGCAAAATAATTATGACCATATTGCCTAGAGTGATAATTTTATGTAACATCATCTATAAATAGTTTTTGGTGACAGTAAATAAAATAAATCGTAAAAAGAATAAAATAAGAGTAAATGATGAACATCTTTAAATGTTTGATCAGTCTCATCTCATCCTCGCTGGATATTATGGAAATAATAATCTGGTATTGTTTTTAATATATGAGTACCTATGCTCAGGTTCTAATATGATCTTAGGGTCATTAGAGCATAATATCAAAAGTGTATTCATTTTAACTGCTGTAATGCTTCATATGTCATCATAATACAGTCCTAAGTTATACATGACACCAAACAATAGTCCAAAATATGATAAATCCATTTTCTTATTAATAATTTAATGACATTATGTACTCCTTTGGCCCATATTTGCAAATCACCGTCTCTGAAGAGGCATCTCACTTGTAATCTAACACTTCCTCATTGATTTATCCAACAGATACCTGCTTTTTTTAGTGCTATCTACTCTTAGGGATTTTAAAATTTTAGTACAACCTAGTCAGTACCTATGGAGTAACTCACCGAACATGATAGCGTAATTATTGCCATGCCAATCTTTCCTACATGTGGATTAAGAGTAGGGTAATTGAACATCAATGTTTCTGAATACAACATCTGGAGACTTCATAAGAGCAACGTTGCTGTTTTGTGTCAAATTGCCAACTGACACTTGTCCCATGCCAGCGTTGTGCTGTGCATGAAAAATAAACAGATCTCAAAGAACATTCAGTCTCCTGGGGAAAAGTAAACATCATTAATATTTGCATAAAGCAATGCACTAAGAATTATAGCATCAATGTTAAAACTTTTTGCTCAAACACCAAAAAGGCATAAGGACCACTGAAAAGATGTCATTTAGGCCACCTTTTTGGAACCCATGGTGTTTCTCTAGAGAAAGGAGAGCTTTGAAGGTAACTTGGTTTCACCGAATAGAGTCTCTCCAAGTGGAAGTGTAGCAGATATAAAGGTACAGACGTGAGAGTGCGTTTTTGCCTGGTTTGTTCATATGCATACAATGTTTATCACACGAGGAAAACCAGAGTGCTGCAATCAGCAAACAGTCACTCTTACCCATAGTGTCGATAGATAGAAGTCTATTGGATTTGTCATTTGCTTTCACACATTCAAAACTACACTATTTACTTAGCAGATGCTCTGCACAGTTGCCTTGACAACTACTCTTTTATAACCATTGAGCCATGAAGGCAAAAGTTCCTAAGCGAAGTGAAAAATTGCTATTCTTTTCAAATTGTTGCTCTGTTCAACTAATTAATCATAGTGTGACATTGCTGTGCAGTTTTAGCCAGTTTCAGGCCAATAATTAACATGCATTTTGTTTGTATAATTGGCATCAACTATCTTAACAAAGGTCAAGAGCATCACTGAGGCTTCTAATATTAGAGATACATGATGAACAACATTTCCAGTATTATGTCAGCTTCCTGTATTGCCTGCCCTAAAAAAAAAAGACACTATCTTGACCTTTCTGAACATTGATCTTTACGTTGATCATGAGCAAAATGTAACACAGCTGGAAAAACAATATAAAAACACTTTAACCAAAATGTATAGGTGTTTAAATCAGGCAATTCCAAATTTCTGATAAAGTAAAGATGACAACTAATGCTGAACAAGCAAGACAAAACAAAACAAAACACCAAAACAAAAAACAACAAGCACTAAACTTCATCCAGCTATAAAAATGTCTTTTCTGTTCAGACAGGGGAACAGGTGATTAGTTCACACTTTTCCGCTTCATCTTCATATTTCTTACTAATGTAGTAGTCAAACGTTCTCTTCCTTTAAGTGAGTTATTTACATGAGTGAATTTACATGAGTGAGTTTAGAAACACAGAACTCTGAGGTTGCCACCAGCAAGAGAGCTGAGTGATGGCAAAAGTGGCAAAAGCCTTGCCAGCCACCATCTGTGTAGCCATCATGGGCTACAAATGCCTGGAATCCCAGTACTAATGCTACCCTTGTCTTCAGTTCAGAATATTAAATGCATTCGATGGTTTGCAACTATCCTGTATTTCAGATTTTCATTGGAAGATGCGTTTTCTAATCTTTGCTTTACAATTTAGCAATGATAGGGGCGCCTGGCATGATCTCATGGTTCTTGACTTCAAGCCCCACGTCGGGCTCTGTGCTGACAGCTCAGAGCATGGAGCCTGCTTCCGATTCTGTGTCTCCCTCTCTCTCTGCCCCTTCCCTGCTCATGGTCACTCTCTCTCTCTCTCTCTCTCTTTCATTCTCTCTCTGAAAAATAAACATTAAAAATATTTTTTAAGATGTAATCAAAATTTCTCTGGAAGAGAAAGGAAGTGCAGCATGAAAAACGAGTCTCTAAAGCTCTAACATACATTTAGTATGGTGGATCATACTCAAAAATGTTAACTGTTAAAAGTAACTGCTTTCCCCGGGGCGCCTGGATGGCTTGGTTGGTTAAGCGTCTGGCTTCGGTTCAGGTCATGATCTCACAGTTAGTGAGTTGGAGCCCCGCGTCGGGCTCTGTGCTGACAGCTCAGAGCCTGGAGCCTGTTTCAGATTCTGTGTCTCCCTCTCTCACTGCTTCTCCCCTGCTCATGCTCTGTCTGTCTTTCTCTCTCAAAAATAAACATTATTTTTTTTTAAATTTATTTAGCAATGATACAAATTTTATCCCAAATTTCCAATGTCTCATTTCCCCCTGTTAAAATTGAATTAGTAACAACTGGTTCCCTACTGAAACTGGTTTATTATGAAAATCCAGGAATACAAGAGGCCTTAAAATTGTTTGGTTATATTTCACATGAAAAAATATACATCACAGTTTTTATTTTATGTATGAGAGTTTTATTTTTTTTCTAGAAAGAGTTCTTCTGGTGTTCTGAGGGATTCCAGCTGAAAAACATGCAGGCAAGTGGAGAGAAATTGAAATATTTGTTACTAAAGTTGGACTTGATTGCAACATGTGCATTCTGCACCATGAATTGCAATCACTCTGCTACTGACATACAGCGCACGCAAGGGAACCGCAGCTTTCCTGGGAGTGACAGACATCATAGAGTGACCTCATCTCATTGACAAGTGGAGAGTGGGTTCAGCCTAAAGAAAGGACAGATCTCAATGGGAGACTCAAAGGAAAGGTAGAGCACATGTATGACGATAATGTTCTAAATGTTGCCCATCAAGAAGAGTAAATAAGCAGAGAGTAGTTTCCGGCCCACTATTTACAAGGTGGTGGAAATCTCTATTTCATGAATCAAGGCAGAAATGCAAGGAGACAGGGGGAATTTTACCTCCTATATACCTTACATTGTGTCACTTCTAATAGTTTTAGTTTTGAGCCCCACGCTTACGGTTATCTAGGGCTATTGCTGACCCCACAGGGAAAGACAAGCAGGGTCCTAAGGGAGTCCTGCTCTGGTCTTTAGCACACAGTCTGCGAATATTAACTGCTCGTATAGCTCCTTTTGCAAACTTCTGAGAAGTACACATCCAAAAGGTTCTGAACTTTTTTTCTGAACTTAATTAGAATAGTGAAACAACCCCAAAGCCAAGTTGCATTTTTCATTCCCATAAACCACGAAAGTTATTTTAATCTTGCTTTACGCCACATCCAGGACTAAAAAGGAGAACAAAAGTGAAGCTGACATTTAAATTTCTTCACTTACCCAATTGTATATTGAATATTGTACTGTTGAATACATAATATGGAAATCTGTTATATATCAGGAACTCTTATTGGTGCTGTGTATATATCAGTACGTAAAACAGATACAAAATGTTTTTCCTTGTGTAGTTGTATTTTAATGAGAATGGGCAGGCGATGATGTAATACATAAGATAGTATATTATATGGTTATGACTACTGTGGGTGGCAAGAAGAGTAAAAGAAAAAAAAGAAAGAAAAGAAAAGAAAAAAGTGAGGGATTCTAGAATACCAGGGGATAGTTACCTTTTTAAGTTTAGTGATTACAATAGAATTGTTGAAAACGTGACATTGGAAAAAATTGACAGGAGATGAAGAAATGAGCCAGCATTCCAGGTTAAAGAAAAAAAAGAGTTTTTAATATGATTTGATCTTCTATTATTGAGAAATATATTTAGAAGCTTGTAAAAAAATTAAGTGAGAATGTATGTATTCAAAGGCAAACAGGTGTGGGGTGCCTTGGTGGCTCAGTTGGTTGAGCGTCCTATTTTGGCTCAGGTCATGATCTTGCAGTCTGTGAGTTCCAGCCCCGGGTTGGGCTCTGTGCTGACAGCTCAGAGCCTGAAGCCTGCTTTGGATTCTGTGTCTCCTTCTCTCTCTGCCTCTCCCCCGCTCATGCTCTGTCTGTCTGTCTCTCTCTGTCAAAACTAAACAACAAAAAAAATTTTTTTCAAAGGCAAAGAGGTGAAATGTCTAAAATCAGAGTGTTCTTAAAAATCAACATTCTGATGAATAATGTTATTTTAGTGACCGTAGTTTATAAACTGATTTTGGCAATAGAATCCTCTCTTTATGTGAATTTCATATGGTGTGATGCCCTAGGATATAGAGCAGCTAAAAGCAGAGCTTCTCCATTAAAGCCAGATGAGAAGGCCTATCATAGGTCACAGGTCACACAAAGAACACGGTCTGATTTCTCAAAGAAAGAACCACATAAAATACATAAAGTGGATTTATATATGCAATTCTGAAAATGTTTTTTCAATAGCAAAGTGAAAAAATTATACAGAACAATTTGTAGTGTAAGACTTTCTTTCTTTCTTTCTTTCTTTCTTTCTTTCTTTCTTTCTTTCTTTCTTTCTCTTTCTTTCTTTCTTTTTCATGTTTTATTTCTTTTTGAGACAGAGAGAGACAGAGCATGAATGGGGGAGGGTCAGAGAGAGAGGGAGACACAGAATCCAAAACAGGCTCCAGGCTCCGAGCTGTCAGCACAGAGCCCGACACAGGGCTCGAACTCACGGACCATGAGATCATGACCTGAGCCGAAGTCGGACACTTAACCGACTGAGCCACCCAGGCGCCCCGAGACCTTCTTTAAAAATGTGTGGTGTGTTATGTGTGTGTGCATAGGAGAAAAAACACCAGGAAGAATAACCATTAACAGTGGTTACTTCCTGGAAATGAGTTACAGAATTCAAATAAAATATCTATGTTGTTTCAGTGGCTTACATTGACTTTGCATTAAATATAAATTCTTTAAAAAACGGAACCACTGTTCAATATTGTCACATGTAAGTAAAAAATATATGTTTATCAAATTCGTCTCAATTTAAGTCAAACTCAAAGAGTAAAAACAACATGATCAGTAGGTACCACTGTGGAATTCTATGCAAACCCCAGGCATTATTTTTATCTACTAAAGTACCCCCTGTCTACACAGTACTATCCATCACTCAAACTCAGTATTGAGACTGTTGGAGCAGATGGTAGTTCCTGAGAGCAATCAGAATCCATGACTCACGGGAGGAAGTACCTCTCCAAGGATTAGAGGGACAGTTTCAATTTGAATCACATATGCCATCCAACATCTGTCAGATCACAATGCTCTTCTTTGCCAATTTAGGACAAAGTTACTAACCACAACCTTGTCCCTGAGTAAAACAGTTGTATTAAATAAATATAAGGCAGGGCTGACTTATTGGAAACATTTTTCAACTGTATTTTGAATGACAATTTCACCTTAACATTACCAATTCATACATTGTTCATGAAATAGGAGTTAAAGACACAAATATTCTCCCTCTCCAAATGGAAGTACACAAGTATGGAAAAAAGATTTTTCATTCCACATCTTTATACAATAGAATATTAGAAAAAAACAGAAAAGGCAAGAGAACTAATATATGGGAGTTTCGGTGGCATAATATTTTAATAACACTGTGGGCACTGTGATAGTTAATTTTACATGTCAACCTGACAGGGCCATAGGATGTGCAGATATTTGGTTAGACGTTGTTCCAAGTGTGTCTTTGAGAGTATTTCCAGATGAGGTTAACATTTGATTCGGTAGACTGAGTCAAGCAGATTACCTTCCTCAGTATGGGTTGGTGTCATCCAATTTGAGGCAGGCTTGAATAGAACAAAAGTCTGAACAAATTAGGGAGAATTATCTTTCTGTGCCTTACCATATTACAGCTGGCACATCAGTCTTCTGCCTTCAGACTTCTACCCAGACAGGAACCACACCATCAGCTTTCCTGGGGCTCCAACTTGTTGACTGCAGATCCTGGGACTTAGCCTCTATATTAAGTTTAAGTTTAGAATTTGCATGAGAAAACTCTTCATTTTATCCATCTACATAGATTGACAGATGATAGGTAGATAGGTAGCTAGCTAGCTAGATTAGACTGATTGATAGAGATAGATGCCCTGTTGATTGGGCTCTTCTGAATAACCCTGACTCATACAGACACTTTTTAAAATTAAAAAACAAAAAAGGTGTAAAATGTTCTCCTCATTCTCCACTTGGTAGGCCACTGATCTACACTGGTTGAGCTCTCTCTCTCCTGCCTACTTACTGAGTGTTCCATAGTTCCGGGCTCTGCCTAAGAACCACTTTAGCACTTTAATTAGGACAAGAAATGGATCCTTCTTTACAATTTGAATTCCCTTGTAGACTTTGCAGGAAAAAAGAAATATATGTCAGGATATACCACAAATCCCAGCATCCATAGAAGAGCCACATTTATTAAGGTAAATTCTCTTAGCATTGTTCTATTTGCTGTGGTTCTTGTTCCCCATCTTCTCTTCTATGTCTCATGATGATCTGCTCTTGATTCAGTTTTGTTTTTAATTCCTTTAGGATGTCAACAACAAGTCTTGATTAAATTTAGATGTAAGAAGATTAAAAATATAAGCTAAAGGAAATAATACTGAGTTTGGAACATCCAAGTAGATGATACTCAAGAGAGCCTCTAGAAAATGAGTTATCATAAAAATAATTTTTCATCTCTTCCTGTACGTGAAGCTGCTCCTGAAAAATAAAACTAATAATTCAATAAGACTTTTATGTAACTATGAAAATCTCTAATCATGCTGTTTCATACACAAACAAAATAAGTTAAGAGATAGATGAGATACTATGGGTCATTTGGAACAGTGTTTCTCAACCTTTTATTTATTATAATCTCTTCTAAGCTATTTTATACATATTATTTTCTAACTGTCCACCAATGAAATTTTAACACCACAGACACATAGTATATCTGTTTATATACTATAGGTACATCTGTGCTGTATACACAAAATGAGCAAAGGGGCACTTAGGTGGCTCAGTCAGTTAAGCATTGGACTGTGTCTCAGGTTCATGATATCCCTGCTCATGAGTTCAAGTCCCATGTGGGAGCTCTGTGCTGACAGCTTGGGCCTGGAGCCTGCTTCAGATTCTGTGTCTCCCTCTCTCTCTGCTCCTCCCTGGCTCATTCTCTCTCTCTCTCTCTCTCTCTCTCTCTTTCTCAAGAATAAATGAACATAAAAAAATACATTTAAAAAAGAGCAAGATTTTTGGCTCCCCCAAAATAATATTTACTCTCTTGGGGACAACATTACCCTGATTGAGAATGCATAATCTAGAACAAAGATGGAAACTGAGGCTCTAAATGGCAAAATAACGTCTGTCTTTGCTAATCTAGTTATATGCTGTCACCAAATCTGAAAATACATAATTCTGTGAACAATGGAACATAATTTTGGCTGAACAAACAGAGATACATGGAAGTGAAATAAAAATTAGTGCTAATGCGAGTTCATACTTTAAAATTGCATTTGAAAATATAACTGTGCTTCATTATAATTATTAATATGCTAATGTAAAAAGTGTCATTTGCTATTCTTGTTATCATCACTGTAATTGTATGTGGCTCATAAAAGGGGCCTCCTTTATAAAGAGTATGAATTATAATAGACTTTATATTTATTAGACATTTTAGGAGAACAGATTAAACTTAACTTTCATTAGAAACTCAAAATTGGATTTTAAAATATTATAGCTCTATGTGTTGTGGCTAAATTAACGAATAGGTTAAAAATATTTTACCCAGAATGAAATGTCCTAACTAACATTGTCACCCAAATAGGTGTGTTTTCAGTAAGAATTAAATACATAAATTTATGGAGAGTAAGAGGAAAATTACCCCTCAATGAAATTAAGAACGTTTGTCTTTAACATTTCATTTTCGTCTTTAATATTTACTACTTATTTTCATGATTAGTAAGTATGTACATGCCCCATGGAATCACTTGGAAAACATAAAAATACAAATTACAAAATCTGTTTTTTTCTGTTTCCTCTCTTTTTGGTGGCAACAACCAAAAATCTGAGAGTCATCTCTAACCCCTCCCTCACCCTTATTCCCATTATATAATGCTCTGCTGAAGGAACCTGGAGCCATTCATTCACTGGTTCATTCTCTCCTTTCACACCCTACATTAAGCCAAAGTTCTGCATTAGACTGGCCATCCTGATCCCAGTCATGCCCTCTTCCAACTATTCACCTCACAACAATTATTGAGCCAAATTCAGTGTTTTTAAAGACAAAAAAGAAAGCTGAGTCATGTCACTATATATATAAAATTGAGTCGATAAAATGATACACTGTTTTCATTCATATCACTTTTTAATATTAAGGGTAATGGTTATAAATTTGTGTGTATTGGGAAGTTACTCAAAGTTTCTGTTTCATATCCTTTCATATTTGTGTAGCTTGGTTTTAATGTACTTTAAGTGATTTGCCTAAACAGTGGAAATTTATAATTTTACTTTATGTAATATTTACTTACTATAAATATTATGTAGTATTTATTTACTATAAGCATTTTCTAATGCTATCTTGATCTTAACTATCTTTGACTCTTGGTTTGCACAAATTCTTAATATTTATGTAGGAAACATATCTCTTTCATAGTGCTTTTAGCTTTATACCTTAATGCTTTATACTTTAACTTTAAATGTACATCAATATTTTTATGGTTTATTTTTTATGTTTTTTTTTTTTCCAAATTGCAGTATCCTTTGTGTCGGTTATATTTACAGTAAAGTGTTAGGTCTATTCAAAGGTGGCTTACTTATTTCTAATTTTAACTAATGTTCTTCTTTAATTTAGATTATTTTATGATTGATAGGCATGAAAACCCATGAGATCATCATGTTGTTTAACTTATTAGTTACATTTAATGTTATAATTTTATCAAGACTGCAATATACATTAGGAAATAATTCCCTTTATTAAGTAGACAATGATGGATTACAATATCATGAAGTACTTAAGTACAAGTGTATATAAAGTTGAACAGGAAGCACAGGAGATACAGCTCTTCTGCTGCTTTGTTCGGTTGGCCTTAGGCTTGCAGATCATAATGGCAACAAAGGTAGAAAGTTGACAGGATGTTTAAAGTAGAAAGAATGGTTATCTGGAGATGGAGAAGAATAGGAAAAGTTTTTAACATTGAGTGAAATGTTAAGATATCAAATGCATATTTGCTGAGTGACATTTCAACTTATTACTCATTTAAGGCTTTTATAAAGAAATACCAAATTATTGCAAATATTTTAATTCTGTTATTCCTATTCAGATTTTTTGCCCACCTAGAAATAATTGTTTTTATAATCCAATATTTATTAAAGTGAGGCATCTTAAAACATAATTGCACTATTATTACAGCTGCAATCATGATATTGGCACATCCACATTGCCAATGTGCATTGCCTTGGTGACTTAACGCACATTTGTTATATTATCTTACAAGACAGGCTGTGGTCTCTGCGGTCTTTTCTAAAACATGGACCCATTGGCACATACACCCTTGAGGTATAAGATGGAGGCTTCTGTTATATTCATCAGGTATTCCCTGACCATGGGCTCTACATCTCCCTAGCTGAGGGTGCTTCTAAGAGCCAAGGGAAATCCTTCAAGGAAATAGAGTACTTGAGAATCTTTATTAGCTCAAACTTATCAAGGGCAATAAATTGCTGTGCTGTGCTAGTAAAGGGGAATGGAATGAGGCACCTTATCATATACCATACCCTCATTAAGTATATAAAATCAATGCTGATGACCAAAGCCCTCAAATATAGAGTTAGTAGGAGATCTTCAGTTACATTTGTATAGTGAAAAGCAAACCCAACAAGAGAAACAATATGAAAAGTAAAATTATTTCCATCTTATCTCTTCTATTGACGTTTTATCTATAATGCTGTGTGTGTGTGTGTGTGTGTGTGTGTGTATCTGCTTCTGGATTTATACTATGTGATCTAAACTTTCTAGAATCACTTTGAACATATATTATGCCAGTTTACATTAAAATGTAAGAAATGGACAACAGCACAATGTATTTACAAACTGGCCCTTACACACTGTATTTAGCACTGGCCCTTTGTGTTCGTTATTGTTAGTTATTGTGGTAATATATTATAATTCCACATATATTTTTTAACCCCATAATACATTACTACTTTTGAAACTACAGTTAATTACTTGTAAGGAATGTAGGAAAATAAAGAAAGTGACCTTTTCCAATTACCAATATATTTAGCATTCCTGTTGCTCTTTATTTCTTCCTGTAGGTCTAAGCTTACATCTGGTACTATTTTCCTTGGTCTTAAAAAGCTTCTCTTATTTGTTCTTGTAGTACATGTTTGCTGGAAACAAATTGTCAAAGTTTGCCTAGCTGAAAATGTCTTTATTTTACAAGCACAGGATTATAGATTTAAAAAAAAAAACAATAGAATAAATGGGCTGGGTTAATATAAATACACTAAATTAATTCAAAAGATGTCAAGAAAAGAAGAAAAATGGATCAAAGAGCACACTGAATAAATAGAAAATAAGTAGCAGATGGAAGATACACACACACAATTTTATCAGTAATTTTAAAAATATAAATTAAAAGAGACTGTATGAATTATTTAAAAAATAAGGGCCAAATAGTATCTGCATACAAAAATTGAATAAACGGACAGTTTAATCACTTCTACTTCTTTTATTTAAGAGAAATGAATGTGTGTGTGTGTGTGTGTGTGTGTGTGTGTAACCATAAAAAAGACTTCTATTGGAATGTTCATAGCAACTTTATTTATAATAGTCCCAAACTGAAAAGAACCCAAATATCCAGCAATAGTTAAATGAATAATCAGTTGGTATATATTTATTTGATGCAATAATCCTCAAAAATAAAAATGAATAAAGTGCACAACAGCAGGTTTCATCTTAAAAATATTATGGTGACTCAAAGAAGCCAGGTATAAAATAATATATATTTACATGAAGTTTCTAGAACAGGAAAAAACTAATCTATGGTGATAGAAACCAAAAGGGTACTTGCCTATTTTAAGGTGAGAATTAAATGGAAAGGGGTATGAGGGAAATGTTTCGGATAATGGGAATGTTTTGCTGTTGTTTTTATTTCATGGTGATTACAGTTCTATGAGTTACAAACTCAGTTAGAATCGATGCATTTTAGCGTATGTCAACATACTGTAATAAAAATGAAAAGCAAATACCCATAGAAAATAGTGCAAATCATTTCTGAAAAGGGGTGATAATAAATTGATAATAAATATAAAATAGAGAAAGTATCAGTTTTCATTAAAAAGCCCAAAAAGCATGTTTGATACATACATGGTAAACCCTATGATTGGACCTGATCACAAAAAGAAATAATCTCATAAAGAGAATGATCAATTTTACCATGTTATAAATGGACCTCTCTTTTTCATGGAAAAATTAAATATTTGGCTGCAACATAATTTATCATTATATTACCATGATTTTAGGCTCAATCTAAATCGGAACCATTCCATATAGTGGAAATAGGAAGTAGGAGGGGCTTTAGAGCCAGAGACTTCACTTCAAAAACTAGTCACATCACTAAATAACAGGTGGTCCTTGAAATAATACTACTGACACAGTATGGCAACATTGTAAAGAAATAAAGTTATTATATGTAAAGTATCTGGCACATGGCAGGGTCATATTCACTGTTTTCCCTCATCTTGATTTAATAATGGGCAAGGTATTACATTAACATGAGCCCATCATTGAAAAGATAAGCTTTCATTGATTAAGTATACTTGCCCCTCCCTGGAAAAAATAAGTTAATGAATATAAGTTCTGGTTTATAAAACACTAGGTAATATAAAACTTTATTTTTAAATGTATATTTAGCAAAAGATCTTGGGTATAACCTAATGTGAATTTTGAGTGGCTTTTTTTCTGTTCTCAGGTATTATGCAGTATTGATTGCTTTTACTAGACAGTGTGTATCTATTGAATTAAAGACATTAAAAAATAACATTAAAATGACACAAACTTTTCAGCAACTGCTTTCTGAGTGATTATTGAAAGCATTTGGCATATAAAATATAGTTAAAATATAGGATTCAGAGATTATGGTATCAGTAATTGTTTAAATAACTTGTTTCTTTGAATTCTTTAAAAGGAAAAAATACTTTTTTCCTGTTCGTTTGGAATACATTTTTTTCTTTCCCTTTTCTTTCTTTCTTTCTTTTTTTTTTTTTTTTTTTTTAATTTGGGCAAGTCACTTAGTAGTTTCAGCCTCCTGAATAATTAAATCAAAATTATCTGAAATCAGACTAACTGGATTAAAATTCTGATTGATATTTAACTTTTTACTTAACCAATTTGTATCTCATTTTTATCATCTTCAGAATGGGTATAATTATAGAATCTACCTCATAGTTATATGAAGTTTAAAGGCAACACTATAGTTACTCTGCTTAGAATAATGCCTGTCATAGAATAATAACCAATAATTGTTAGACATCAGTTCCTCACCTACCAAAGTCTCTGAAATAGATCTCTAACATTCTTCCAACTAAAACTTCTTACCTTTGTAATTCTGCTTATTTTCCACCTACAATAGTTCTTGTCTACTGTGTTTTAAGATAGTTTTCCTGTGAGCCAGTATATTGTTTAAATATGTATGTTTGCCTTTTATTGCATATTTCAGCGTGAAACTTGATTTACTAACACAGACTGCATTGATTTTCATTCTTTCTTTGCATAATCTACAGCCACAACATTTTTTTTTAAGATGGTAAACTATTCATTTGTTTTTGGAACATTGTGAGTCAAGGTGGGTTCTATTTTAATTTCAAACTTTGAATCAAGATTTCCTAGTTTGTCCTTTCATAGAGAAAATTTTACTCCAAAATCAGTTAAGAGGGAAAGAAAGAGGAAAAAAGCTAGAGATGTACTTTTTCTTTTTCCCTTCCTTCCTTCCTTCCTCCCTTCCTCCCTCCCTCCTTCCCTCCCTCCCTCTCTCTCTTTCTTCTTTCTTTCTTTCTTTCTTTCTTTCTTTCTTTCTTTCTTTTTCTTTCTTTCTTTAAATTTGTATTATATTCTTTCTCTTTCACCTTTATTTATGCTAAGAGAATAAAGGAGGGAAAGTCAGAGAGAGCATAAGCCCTCGCTGAAGGCTTGCTCAGCACTATGTAATCATGGAACACCCTGACCATCATGCCTGAACAAAACTGACCAAGCAAATTCAGTCAGATTTGGCAGGTTGCAAGTAGACGAATAAATGATAGAATTATCCTCACATGACTATTTTTCTATTTTCAGTTATATGTAAATGTAATATGATGAAGCACTTGTCTATTTGATGCCAATTGTTGGAGCCTCTGCCCATAGTTTTTCCCTCCCTATCTTGCTTACCAATCTTCATTCTCTGTGTACCCTTCATGACTAAAATGTACTTATTGAACACTATTAATATATTTTATGAAAGTATGTTATTCACTATCTAAAGGATCCTCTCTAAAGGATACCATTTTATCCAATGTACTTTAATGGCATTATCTTAAGCAGTCTAAAAATAATATAGAATGTGCATGGTTAAATTTGTCCAGTAAAATAATTTTTATCATATAATTTTATGTGTAATGATTTTTATGTCTAAGTGATATTTCCACTACTGTAGAAACAGAGATAGAATCATTATTAAATGAGGTGACTAGAAAGGTGAAGAAGGTTTTTGTTTTCTGTTTTTAACAAAGTAAATATTGTCAACCAAAGGTCTTTTTATCATATATGGGTACAGATTGGAAGTCTTTGTGTTCCCTTTCATGATGCACACAGGCTCAAGTAAATAAGGTTCTTATATAAGCAACCTAAACTTTAGAAGTCTTAATGTGTTTATTTCTTTTACATATGTTCTCACTAATATCCTGACATTTAGAAATGAATCAATCTTGGTTTACAGAAAAAAGCAAACATAAAAAGTCATTTTATATCATATTGCGCATTTGATAATTTTTCACCACAAGTTATATTGCACTTAAACTAAGGTTTCTTGTTAGAATTAAGCAAAGAAAATTTAGTTAATTCCTCATACTTATTTTGGAAATCAACCATCGCCAAACTGTTGAAGTAGCTTTTTCCTGAATTCATTATATAGCTGAACTTATAAAACTTATTGACCCAAATTAAAAATATTCTTTAAGCTTTAATTATTAAGTATTTTTAAAAATATTTTATTTTTAACTAATCTCCACACCCAACATGAGGCTCAAACTTATTACCCTAAGATCAAGAGACACATGTTCTACAGGCTGAGACAGCCAGGCACCCCCAATATTTTTTATGTTGATTTTGGCTATTGTTATCATCCTTGCTTTTTGGTGTGTGTGTGTGTGTGTGTGTGTGTGTGTGTGTGTTGTATTAAGAGTAGGAACAATCAGATTCAAAGTCTTTTTTTTTTTTAATCTAAGTTAAAAAATTTTCTTTACATTTATTTGTTTTTGAGACACGGAGAGAGAGCACAAGCAGGGGAGGGGCAGAGAGAGGGAGACAGAATCTGAAGCAGGCTCCAGGCTCTGAGCTGTCAACACAGATCCCTACGTGGGGCTCCAACTCACTAACTGTGAGATCATGACCTGAGCTGAAGTCGGGTGCTCAACCGACCGAGCCAGCCAGGGCCTCCCCCCCTCTTTTTTTTGACGGAGAGATAGAGAGCAAGTGGGGGAGGCACAGAGAGAGAGATAGAAACCCAAGCAGGAGCTGGAGCTCACGAACCTTGAGATCATGACCTAAGCCAAAATCAAGAGTTGGACGCTTAAACAACTGAGCCACCCAGGTGTCCTTAGACTCAAGTTTTTATCATAGATTCCCCATTGACTAATATAGGAGTAAAGTCAAAGTTGTTCCACAATTTAAAGAATTACATCAATTCCTTATCTGCTAAACACAATATTTCAAATGATAACCAATATTCTCCTTATCCTTTTCTTCTGGAGACAATTTTTTTTTCATTTGTAGTATGTGTCCTCTATGATACTGAGTATGGAGGAAAAGTCCAGAATTTATAATATTTTGCTGAAAGTCCAAAGTTGCTGAGGCAATACAGGAAAATAAATAGGGACCTGAAAGGATAAACATATGCTCTTGTAGATTACAGCGTCAGGGTGACCCCTCTATAAAAGTGTATGGATATTAGAGTCTTGGAGTAGGTTGAAATTAAAGGCTTCCCAGATTCTTTGGCTCAGGCCACTTTCCTCCATCTTTAAAGTTCTCAATGTTGCAACCCTCTGGCCATTGTTCCATAGTCACATCTTTCTCTGAATGTCTGTTGCCAAGAAATCTCTGCTTTCAAGGATTCAGAGGATTCGATTTTTTTTTATTTAAATTTTTGTTAGTTAACACATAGTGCAATATGGGTTTCAGAAGTAGAGTTCAGTGATTCATCATTTATATACAACACCCAGTGCTCATCACAGCAAGTGCCCTCCTTAATGCCCATCCCCCATCTAGCCCATCCCCCACCCACCTCTCTTCATCAACCCTCAGTTCGTTCTCTTGTGGTTTGTTTCCTTCTCTCCTCTTCCCACCTCCTCCCATATATGCTCATCTGTTTTGTTTCTTAAATTCCACCTATGAGTGAAATTATATTGATCCTACTTGGATAATCTACAATATCTCCATTTTAAAGGTGTTCTTAACCCTAATCACGTCTCCAAACTGTCTTTTTCCACGTAGGGTAATATATCCACAGGTTTGGGGGACTAGGGGATAGCAATCACTAGAGAATTATTGTTCTGCCTACCCCAATTTTAAGTACTTTCACTAAAACAAAACAGAGCAACAACAAAACAGTGCACAAAGTAAAGAAATACTACTAGCACTTGCTATGGACTGAATTGTGCCCCCCCCCCAAATTCTGATTCAAACACAGATTCTCAGTGTGACTGTATTTGGAGATAGGGTCTGTAGGAAGTAAATAAAGTTAAATGAGGTCGTGAAGTTGGCACCCTAATCCAATAGGGCTGATGCCCTTCTAGAAGTGCAAGAGATATCAGAGGTCTTTCTCTGCCATGTGAGGACACAGAGGGAAGGCAGTCATTTATAAGCGAGGAAAAGAGCTCTCACTAGAAAGGAAATTGTCTAGTACCTGTATCTTGGACTTCCCAGCCTCCAGGACTGTAAGAAATACATTTTTCTTGTTCCACTAAGCAGTCTGTGGTATTTTGTCACAGCAGCTCAAGCAGACTGATACAGTGTTCTATTCATTTCAAATTAGTAATAATATCTATAAAGTATCCCCATCATGCTGTAATCATAATTTCAGCAACATCTTTATACACGTGTTGTGTTTAGTTTTGAACATTATAAACGACACTATGTTTGATTTTTAACATTTACATTGGTCATATTCTATATCTAAACACACGCTATTTAACACTGCTGGTAATGAGTTCAAAGTGAACTGATACCACTCCATATTTTCTCTTCCAAAAGAAGCTTCTAGTTTACCATTCTTCCCCTGACATTTTAAGAAAGGAGGATCAAATTTCTATCACCTTCCGTGCAATTGGCAAGTCTTCACAATATGTAAATTAAAAAATAAAGAAAGTAACCAAGAGGAAAATGTATTTGAACACAAAGAAATAGCTCTAAGCTTAATAAAAGCAGAGGTCATGTAACTTTTAATTTGCCAACAAATTCCCAACAATAGTACTCTAACTGAACACCTGTTGAATGACTGAGTAGAAATAGATTCTTTCCACAAAAACACATCACATACCCAAGTTAAAAGCCTGCAGTATTGTTGAATCACTATATTGTACATCTGAAACTAAGATAACACTGCATGTTAACTATACTGGAATTAAAAAAAAAAACACCAAAACTATGGCAAATGACAATAACTATCACTGGGAAAAACCAAAGATGCACCAAGATAGAGCTAATAATTTCTTGTGGATTTAGCAATTTAATTTTTATCTTTAAATAGGGGGTATTATAATTGACTCCACCAAATAAATAAGAATCTAAAGCTCAAAAATTTTAACTATTTTGTTCAATGTCAAGTACAGAAAGTAATGTAAAGGTCCAGAACACAATACTGGCAGATGTCTATGTTTACATACATTATACTATTGTGTCCCCATAATAAATAGCTTAACAGATAACTTAACAGCCTTTGAACATAGAACAAGTTTGTCCTAGAGAAGCATTCTGAAATAGAATTTCATTTTCTTCTATGTATGTTGAATGTAACATGAATAGATTTTATGCATTTCACTGTTAAGTAATTTTGGTTAGGTCTGTCTTCTTCCACTTGCCCCTGGGACTCCAGGTTGCAGATGCTGCCTGGACATCAAGAGTCATGTTTGAAATGTACTGCTTTTGTTCTTTCATCTCTGCTATCGATAGATTGTGTTCGTGCTCATAATTCAGTCTCTTCCGGCGCCACGAGAAAATGAAGCACCAGATTAAAAAAAAACAAAAAAGGTTAAGTATGATGATGCAGAACAGAGAATTTTCAGATCATGGAATCCTAAGAGAGCTGATTCACAGGTCCTGCCATTTACCGCAAACATTTCCAGATTTCTTAAGGCCCTGACTCTAGTAGTGTTCACATAAATATTCTAATGCAACACGCACATTACACCACCAAACAAGGGGTTTTGGACAACTAAATTTGAGACATGTTAGTTTACAGGAAGTTCAGTTTTTATTTCTGGACTTGGGAAAGCTTGTTACATGGAAACGTTTAATCTACAATGTCGAAGGATATAGCCTGATGCCTTTTCACAAATCTATTTAATCCCTGATCTTTTAATACCTGATCAGTATTCTATGTAACACACTTTGGGAAACACTGGCTGACTAATTTCAGAAGTCCTTAAGACACTTTCACAACTACACTGAGGATTAGATAATGGACTCTTAATAGACCTAAAACTAGAGTCAAAACTAAGCTAGCTTTACATAATTTCAAGGCAATTTAAGATTCTGGTGCCATTTAAAAAAATGAATTACTTGGGTCGCCTGGGTGGCTCAGTTGGTTAAGCATCCAACTTCTGCTCAGGTCATGATCTCACAGTTCGTGTGTTCGAGCCCCACGTGGGGCCCTGTGCTGACAAGTCAGAGCCTGAAGCCTGCTTCTGATTCTCTGCCTCCTTCTCTCTCTCTGCCCTTGCCCTGCTTGCGCTCTGTCTCTGTCTCTGTCTCAAAAACAAATAAAACATTAAAAAAAATTAAAACATTACTTTCAGAAAATGTTGCAATTCCAATGATTTTGATGGCAGAAAGTATGACATTGGGTGAATAGGTAAGGACATCAACCTCCATGAACACAAGGATATTCAGAAAAATTAGACTCTATATGCTAACAGGTTTTAGAAATAATTAACTGATTTATAGTGCTTATATTTTCCAGTTTTTGGTTTTCGGTTGTGTTTTTGTTTTTGGCAAATCTAAGGGTGGTATTGACAAGACTCCAGGCTAAAAGAATACTTTCTACCTGCATATAAAATGATACAATTAGTGAAAAGAAAAGATTATGATATAATATAAACACACTGTTTTCTATTTCTTAAACAAACAAACAGACAAACATAATGGAATGCCTTAAAGTCTAACAAACAAAAATAATGGAATGCCTTAAAGTCAACACGGTCTTAGATTGAAAACTACACTAATTTAATTTTTAGATGAAGGAACTGGGGCTTAGTAAAGGCTAACCTCCTTGCCTGGAAACTTGGATTCTAAAAAAGACCTAGAGTCATTAAATAACTTCAAAGATCCATAAAGATGTGTTTCTTGCCTCCTACTTTGTTATACTGAAACTACCTTGGAGTGAGGATTTAAATATATATCAAAACAAGTAATTTAAGAAGACTAAAGCAGGCTCCTGGGAATGTGTCCTACAACGCAGTTACTGTGCAGCAAGGAGGACAAAGGAGAGTGCTGACTCAGCAGCGGCCATCTTCTCTGACATTTGGCATTCAACCCAGTTGAGGAGAAGTTTGTGGAGCCAGTTGTAAATCTTCTATTCCTCTTGTGAATTCCTTAGATCCACCTTCTTACAGGAAGTGCATGATCCATGGACTTATACTGACCGTGTTTCAAATATAATTTTTTATATTTAAAAGTATTGGGTACCTGGATGGCTCAGTCGCTTGAGCGTCAGACTTCAGCTTGGGTCATGATCTCGTAGTTCATGAGTTTTAGCCCCGCATGGGGCTCTGTGTTGACAGTGCAGTGCCTGGAGCCCGCTTGGAGTTCTGTCTTCTTCTCTCTCTGCTCCTCCCCTGCTCACACTCTCTCTCTCAAAACTAAACTTTAAATTTTTTAAGTGTTTAGGGGTGCCTGGGTTGCTTAGTGGGTTAAGCATCTGATTTCAGCTGAGGTCATGATCTCATGGTTTGTAAGTTCAAGCCCTGCATCAGGCTCTGCAACAGACAGCGTGGAGCTTGCCTGGGATTTTCTCTCTCTCTCTCTCTGCCCCTCCCCACTTGCTTTCTCTCTCTCTCTCTCAAAATAAATAAACTTTTAAAAAAAGTATTTAAAACAAACGATTAAATGATTATGTTATAAATATGTCATTATGGTTTACTCATCCATGCCTTTACATAGGTTGGACCCTGGGCCAGGAATCTTTCCCTGCTATACTCACCATTGTTGTCCAAGTCTCAGTTCCAATGAATAGTTCCTCTTCTACAAAGTTTTCTCATCCCAAGTTAGTTTCTCCCTCCACCCGGCATACTGTGTCCTATATTACAATGCCTCTCTCATGTCATTATATTTGTATCTGCCTCTTTTACTAACTTGTAAGCTCTTTTATGAAATCCTGGGCATAGCATTGTATTTAACACATAGCAGCTATAAAGTAAATCATTCTTTCATATTATCTGAGATGATTTAATCTGGAGTTTTACTCTGAAATGTTCATCCTTGGTCAGGAACCCTGCGGCAAAACATTTTATAAAATATTAAGTGTATTTTTAAAAAGAAATTATTTTTGGAGTAATAAAGAAGAGAAATAAATGTTCCGTGCTTCACGCGATTTAAACATGGAGAGACTTAAGCAGGAAGACAAGCACTTGGTTTATTCTCTTGAAAAAACTGCCATTGAAATTGAAGAGGTTTTTATGTTTTTATAAATCTTCACACTGGTAATGCAATCTAGTCACCTTGACTTACTTATTGGAGTAGAGGTTCCTGACGGTCTATGTTATTTTTATTTTTACTGTAAATTTATTTTAAATGTATTAGAGAAGAGAAAATAATAAAAATGTACTCAACTTTTTTCCCTCTAATACAAATATCTATTGGAGAGATTGATAGGAATTCCCTCAAGGCAAAAATAATGAAGTCATTATTTGACTTAATCTCATTTGTACTAAGATGTCTGTGGGATTGGGCTTGATGTTCTATTTTGCTCTTTGGAGGAAAAAGAACACTTCTAGTGGAACTTGGAAATAAGATTCTGAATATACGGGGAATGAAATTGATCTGTTAGAGTTTAATCAACATACAGTGAGATAGGGAAAAAGTTTACTAAACCCAGTAAAATTGCTATCTGAGTTAAAAAGAAATGAAATATCAGTAGAAGGAAGTAGGCAATTTAGAAATCAAGGTTTATAATATCTACCCATTCCTGACTTTCCTCTAATTTTTTGCTCACTAGGGAATACTCTCATTACTATTTTGAATGTTCACATGCCCAGGTACAAAGAAATTGTGTGTGTGTGTGTGTGTGTGTGTGTGTGCACGTGTGTGTGTAGGGTACTGGGGTTGGGGAACCCTAGCCAGGAATATACCCTAAACTATTATAAATTAACTAAGAAAAAACTACTTGTCACTTGGCTTTCTTTTGCTAAAAAACATTCTCTCCATTTCAGGACCCATATCATGGATTTTCCCACTTTGAATATACCTTTGGTTTTTATTCTGTCTGCCACTATATCACTATATATGTTGTTCTTTCTCTTTGAACATGCAAGTCAGAACCTTAATAGCCACAGAGATGATATTCATTTCACCTTTCTAGAATCCAAGACACAGACTTGACTTTATGTTTGGCTGGAATTCAGCTATTAATCATCTCCTCAAAATGTGAACACTATGACTTAGCTCTGAAATGAAAACTTTCGGTGAGTACCTCAAATGTTACCAAATGTCACTTCATAAAACAATTTTATTTTGACAATGTCATGCCAGCAAAGGTTAGTAGTGGGTCATAAAGATTCTTAGAACCAGCTATTGTCTGAAGCTTTCACCAAATAAAATGTCTTGCCTCAATGGTTGTAAAGTGATGGCTTGACTACCTATACAATCCAATCCCACACTGTCCTTGGAAGCCCTTTCTTTTGGTGAGCAGAAGACTTCAGATTGAACTTGCATATTTTTAATATGTCATTCATTAAATGGTTTTGACTGTACTCCCAAACTGGCTTTGCTCCTTTGAAAAAATTAAATTTTTCTGTTTTGATCTTAAAAAATTGTGGTTTGAAATGGTTGTGATATCCCAATGACATTCTGATTTCTAGCCCAGTGCATAGTAGTCTTTAATCCTGAGTACTACCCATACATCTTGTAAGGGCCTCTATTTCTTCCTTCCTATCTTAGCATCGGATCAAATGAGATGACGGTCTTCTTCTAGAATAGAAGTTTAAAGTCCTCATGAATGAAAGATTTTGCTGATCAGGCTTGGAATCTATATCACCATTTCTCCTTTTACTGTAATTTTTAACTTGAATTTTTACTCATTAATTCTTCCTCTTTGAATAGATCCTATGTACTTCATGGCAACACCAGCTTACTTCAGGAATTTTACATTGCAAAAATCAGCTTATTGAGAAATGTTATTGGCTGCGTGATCCAGTTAACCGAGCAATTCATAATTGAAGGAGGAAAAATAAAGAAATTATATATATATATATATATATATGTGTGTGTGTGTGTGTGCGCGTGTATGTGTGTGTATACAAACACACACACACACATATATATATACATCTTTAAAAATAGGGCTATTTTTAATTTCATTTATAAATCCAGCAAAAAAAATTGTAAGCTTTTCTATTTGTCTTTCAATGAGCATATCTCAAAGATTAGCGGTTGTCAAAGTGTGGTTCCTTTGCCAGCTGCATTGCAATGACCTCAACCCAAAACTTACTAGAAAAAACATATTTTTTATTAGAAAAACACCCCAAACCTACAAAATCAGAAGTCTGGGATTTGGTCCAAGCAATCTGTGTTCTTAATCAGCACTCTAGGTGACTCTGATATGCACTATAATTTGAGAAGCATGAAGTTGATATGATTTCTCATTTTGAAGACCTTTCTCATCTTTATCTGGTAAGTGCAACACCGTATTATACACAGCCTTCCCTGCATAAAATGTCATTTCTTTAAAAACACTCTGCCAATAAAGGTCTTTCTATCCAACAAACACAATAGAATCATCTATATTTTCTTTCTTAGAGATATTCACTTATTTATAAATGTTTGCTTAGAGCTCTTCAAGTTGTATATTTATAGAGTTAGTTGAACTATGTAAAATAAAATACTAATAAGACAGAGAGGGATTATTAAGCTTTACAAGTATTTTGAAAACTTGATTTACTGGCAATAAGTACTTACCAATTACTGTTTTATTCTGTTATTGCCACAATAATGTTTGATAAGAAATTTTCCCAAAAATCCACATTTAAAACAGTATTAATTTATTTTTGTTGGTGAATCTGTGGTCATCTGGGGGTGGATTTAGCTGGGTTCTTTGGGTCTTGTCCACAAGTTGCATGTAAGTGTGCATGTTTCATCCTTTCTAAACTAGCAAAATACCAAGAGTGTGTTCTCACAGCAATGGTAAAAGTGCATGTGAGATTCAGGGGCAGAAACACAGGATGCCTTAGTCAGATTTAGATTTGGCACACTGCCACTTCCATCTACATTTCACTGGCGAAACCCAGTCATATGGACACACTCCGTATCAGCGGGGAAGGAAACTATATTCTACTTCTAGATGGAGAAACTGCAAAGTCATCTGGCAAAGGCTACACACACACACAGAGTGGAGTGAAGTATGGAGAACAATAATGTAACTTACTTAAGTACCCACTGCATCCTAGTCACTTTTCCTAGCACTGAGAAGGCAGAATGAGATAAAATAAATTCATCTCTTCTTTTAAAGCTTATATTCTAGTGGAGGATATAGACATTAAATAAGTAGGTAATACAGCAGAGAGAAAGAAATACTTGGAAAAAAATAAAGCAGATAAGGAAATAGAAAGTAATGGGAAGGAGGGGGATTGTTTCTTTAAATAGGATGATAAGGGCAGGTGTCTGAGGAAGGGACTTTTGTGTGGAAATCTAAATAAAAAGGAAGGGGTAAGATATTAGAATGGACAGAGCCTTCCCAACAGAGAAATGTATGAGGACCCTGGAATGTATGGTGCTTGACATGTTTGAGGAACAGTAAGGAGGCCACTGTGGAGCCTTGATGGAATGTAGGGAAAAAATGGGAACAAAGAAGTAGACAGAGGGACACCTGGGTGACTCGGTTGGTTAAGCGTCCAACTTCTGCTCAGGTCATGATCTCATAGTTCGTGGGTTCGAGCCCCGTGTCAGGCTCTGTGCTGACACCTCAGCCTGTTACCTGCTTCAGATTCTGTCTCCCTCTCTCTCTGTCCCATCCCTACTCATGCTCTGTCTCTCCCTGTCTCAAAAATAAACAAAACATTAAAAAAAAAAGTAGACAGAATCTGATCACACTGACTTTGTAAGCTGTGGTATAGAAATTGAATTTTAATCCACAGATGATGATAAGCCTCTGGGAGATTCAGAGCAGAGATGTCATGATATTTAAACTTTAAGAGAATGATTTTGGATGCTTTGTGGAGAATAGATGGGGAAAGACACATAAAAATATTTGGAATTTTGTTCTTACATTTTCAAGGTTTAAAAGAGACATTACATTTTTAATATGAATCATTTGAAGATATATCTTCTCTTGGAATCACAGAAATTCTATTTGAGTAGACATTTTTCATTGTGACCCTGGAAATAACTAAGAATCAACAGATTAGTTAGGCTGCACAAACTTGGAACAGTTTAATTGTTGCTATGACAATAATTTCATTGTGGAATAAGCATATAGATTTGTCTTTTAGAGTTTCTTCTAGGTACTAAATTATGTTGTCACAAAATTGATATGTTGAGTCCCTAACCCATAATGTGATGTTACTTGGAGATGGGACCTTAGGAGATAATTAGGTTTAGAGGAAGTCATGAAGATGAGGCCCTTATGCTGGCCCTTATAAGAAGAGAAAATGACATTAGAGTTCTCTCTTCAGTGTGTGAGGCCACAGTAGAAGGCTGCTGTCTTCAATCCAGGAAGCAAGCCCTCACCGGGAATGGAGTTGGCCAACATCTCGAAACTTAATGAAAGACTTATGGAGAACCATATATGTCAGATATTCAGTGATACTGAATGAATGGGAAATTTTGCAGAGATCAGAGTCGAAAAAGACTTACAAGATGTGATTAATTAAAGGAGCAGCGATAAATCTTCAACAGGCTTTACGCAAACACTTCAGAAGGAGCAGCCAACTCAAAATGATCAAATACTACTTAGAGAGTTGAAAAGCCTGAGGAACATAACCAGCAAAAGCAGAGTGTGAAGCAAAGGCTTTGGCTGTAAGAATGGACTGAGAACAGTATCTGCTGGAGACTGATAATTCCCTTGAACAAAGATCTGTTCTATCAGAAGATAGAGCCATGAAAGAACTTAGAGTTAATTAGTTACTGTCCTTCTCTGAAAGTAGGAAACTATTTCAATGTATTTGAGGAATAGCCATTGCAATTTTGCTTGAGCACTTTCCAACATGAGAAGGTCACTTCTCCATAGAGGAGTCATTTCTACTTTTGGAAAAACTTCATGATTGAAGAGTTCTTCCTTATATTTACAATGCTGCTGTATGTCTTCTCGGATGTTCCTTTTTTTTTTTCTATTCTCTGGATACTCAGCTTGAGGTAGAAGGGTTTAGATCATCAAAGTCATTCTCCTTCATGTGGTTATGGTTACCACTCCTTCATGTGGTCAGGGACTTGTCACTCCTCCACATATTCCATCGGTTAGTCATATAACCCTACCTAACTGAAAAAGAGTGTGTGAAAGGTGGTCTACCTGTGTACCACGGTGCAGGGAAGAATGAATTTATTTTGTTAAGGTTCATATACACATCTCAATAAGAATATGGAGCCATTGAAGCTTATCGCCAAGCTAGGGAGTGACAGAGCAAAGTAAAGTTAGACATGGCATACACGCTCTGTGTAATGAAGAAAAGAAACTGTAATGATGCCCTGAGAGGACTTTTGGTCTATATTTAACTCAATGCAGGAAAATGAGTCCATTGCCAATAAAGCTCTTGCTTTTTCATCTAGAACCAAGAGCACATGCTGACCATCATATCACTTACATAAAAGACAAAACTACATATATTTTATTAAAACACTTCAAGCACCCAAGTTTGAAGCCCTGTATTAATATAAGAGCAGGCTTTGTTTTATGTTCTTAGTCTCACTTTGGAATGAACCATGAAATAATTAGATTTCCCCACCTTTCCAATAAAATGTTATCAAATTTCAGTTAGATGACTATTCATTAAGTAATTATTGGGTCCCTAATATGTCTAGGCATTGTGGTAGAAATTCGGTTGATGGTGTCAGCATTCCTCATAAAAATATGCAAAGTGAAGGACAAAAAAATATATAGTTGACTCTCAAAGTATGTGTAAGATACCTGTTTTAAAAATCTGTCACAAAGTTCTCTGTTCTTTCACTCAGCTGAGAAACCTGCGCAAAGCAGCCTTGACATAGACAGATTAATTTGGAGAGCAGCTGGGCAGAACAGAACTCCTTCTGGGAAGCACAAGGCTCCAGGCTGATTTTGAGCTAGGCGGTAATGTTGTAAGTGGTGACAGATATTTCATATCATGAAAATGTCACCAAAGAGTAAAATTCCCATGCATGTCTGTGAGCAGAACGGGCGGTTGGCCTGATAGTACCCTGTTTTATTTGATCTTCGAAGGAACATTAATGAATGCTCTTAACACTAAGAGAAAAGACTACAGCCAAAATCAGTCATGATGTGCAATCCAAAACGATGTAAAGGCATGAAGAAGATACTAACATTGGCTTCGAGAAGTTAAAGTGGATTTGAACATACGGTAAGAGTTGGATAATCAGTTAAGTAATGAGTTAAAAATGATAAAATATGGAGGAAATAGATTGATTGTGGCTATACGTGGGGCTGAAGCCAAATGATGTAAACAAGGAAGTAGCAAATGAGTACCAAAAGGTTGATCAGTTGAGGCACTATATTTCTTATAGCCAGCTATTTTTTATATTGACCTTCTTTTTGTATATCTGTGTTCCATTTTCATAAACCCATCTGTCTATCTAAAAGTAAAGTTCTCTGGGCCCAGTATCTGCATTGCTTTTATCATCAAGGCTTTAAAAAAATGTTGTTAAGGGGTGTCTGGGTGGCTCAGTTGGTTAAGCATCTGACTTCGGCTCAGGTCATGATCTCATGGTTTGTGGATTTGAGCCCCACTTTGGGCTATGTGCTGACAGCTTGGAGCCTGGAGCCTGCTTCAGATTCTGTGTCTCCCTCTCTCTGCCTGCCCCCACTCATGTGCATGTTCTCTCTCTCTCTCTCAAAAATAAATAAATATTAAAAAAAGAAAAATGCTTTCAATATTGAAAATTTATAACATTCTACTTTTAACTATTTTGCATATAATTTACCAATGGAAAATGAAAAATCTAATTGTAAATTCTGAAGAAAAAGTCCAAGTAATTAGACAGAAAATTGTGTTACCCGCCCCTTTTTTTGAGTACAATAAAATGCTTCAATTTTATACAGATATTTTTCAACAATAATATTCTTTTACTTTTAAAACATGAAGATAATGTCCCTGCCTAAAAATGAATTGCCTATAATTCAGACCACTGGAAAACTTTATTGACATGGCAGGTCACATCAATGTGACTGTACAATAATTTTTTAAGACCTCAGAAATGTCTACAGTAGTGCCGTAGACAAAAACCTTCTTAAAGAGATTTAGAGTGTGCTTCATAGTTTCTGTCCATCAAACACCAGAACTTCTCATAAAGTCACAGGAGTCTGTCACTCAACCTTCTCAGCAGAAGCCAAAAGAGAGGAAGAGCCCGTCTTGAAAAGATGTATGGATTTGGCTTTTTCCATATGGAGTGGACCTTGATACTATCTATAGACAATTCACAAACTTTTAAAAGAATGATATATGCAGAAACACTGACAGCTTGGACTGAAAAGGAAAAGAAACAGTAAAAATAGAAAAGAGGCCTTTAGACTCCCAAACTGCTTCTGGCAGGAATCAAACTGAGACATCTACTCAGATACAAGAATGTATTACCTTTCATAAAAATGGAAGGATGATTTAGAGTGGACTTAAGGACCCAGAGGCAGTGCCAAGAGCCATCAAGCATATTTCCTGGTACTTGAGACCTTAATCAAGAAACGTCCAACATTTACCAAAGCTGATTTCAGAATTGCTATGGACCAATAATTCCTTGATGTCTCCTATTTTCTCCCCCTTTTAACAGTAATGTCTATAGTAATTATTTTATGCCTGTCCTATGACGGTGCATTGTGTCTGTGGAAGATAACTTATTTTAGCTTCACAGGTTGAAGGGATATATACTCAAGTAGTCACACTTAATGAACTATATCCAAGGAGTCTCATCTGCACCTTGTTTTAAGTCTCACTTAATGACAAGTTTTGGGACATTGCAAGGGAGTGTGTATTGAATGTGAAAGAACCATGTATCATTGTGGACCAGAGGACAGATTGTGCTAACCATGCTCCAAGATGGTTCCAAATGATATCTGCCTTTGGTATTCACATCCTTGTGCAGTCCCCTCCCATACTGTACTAAAGTCCTGTGTAGCCAATAGCATATGGCAGAAGTGATAGTATATAACTTCTAATACTAAGTTATAAAAGGGAATGAAACTTCTCTCCTGGTCTCTTTCCCTTTCTCTCTCTCTCTCTCTCTCTCTCTCTCTCTCTCTCTCTCTCTCCCTCTTTCTCATCACTGCCTCTGGGAAAAGAAAGCTGGCATGTTTGGAACAGTTCTATGATGATGTTTGTTCACAAGGCAGTTTACTAAACATCTCACCAATAGCTATTAAGGACCTGAGACCTGCCAAGAACCACATAAGTAAGCTTGGAAGAAGCCCAGGTCAATATGATTGTAGCCCTGGCCTACAGACACTGAACTAAAACTATACAATTAAGCTGCTCCTGGACTCCTGACCTTCAGAAACTGGGTGATATAATAAATGTTTGATGTATTGATTTGCTAGTCTTTGAGGTATTTTTTTCTCTCTCTTTTTTAAAGTTTATTTATTTTGAGAGAAAGAGAGCAGGGGAGGGGCAGAAAGAGAAGGAGAGAGAAAACCCTAAGCAGGCTTCATGCTGTCAGCACAGAGCCCAAACTGGGGCTCGATCTCATGAACTGTGAGATCCTGACCTGAGCTGAAATCAAGAGGAGGATGCTTAACTGACTGAGCCGGCCAGGAGGTATTTTGAGGTAATTCTTTATGGAAATTTTTAAACTAATACCTTTATCAAAATGAAAACTTCCAGTATCCAAAATCTATAAAGAACTTATCAGTCTACACCCAAAAAAACAAATAATCCAGTGAAGAAACGGGCAGAAGACATGAATAGACACTTTTCCAAAGAAGACATCCAGATGGCTAACAGACACATGAAAAGATGCTCAACTTGACTCATCATCAGGGAAATGCAAATCAAAACCACAATGAGGTATCACCTCACACCTGTCAGAATGGCTAAAATTGACAGTTCAGGAAACAGATGTTGGCAAGGATGCAGAGAAAGGGGAACCCTCTTGCACTGTTGGTAAGAATGCAAACTGGTGCAGCCACTCTGGAAAACAGGATGGAGGTTCCTCAAAAAGTTAAAAGTAGAACTATCCTACAACCCAGCAATTGCAGTACTGGGTATTTATCAAAAGGATACAAAAATGCTGATTCAAAGGGGCATATGCACCCCAATGTTTATAGCAGCATTATCAATAGCCAAACTACGGAAAGAGCCCAATGTCCATCAACTGATGAATAGATAAAGAAGATGTGGTATATAGATACAATGGAATATTACTTAGCAATCAAAATTAATGAAATATTGCCATTTACAACAACATGAATGGAACTAGAGTGTATTATGCTAAGTGAAATATGTCAGAGAAAGACAAATATCATATGAGTTCACTCATAAGTGGAATTAAAGAAACTAAACAGATTAGCATAGGGAAATGGAAGGAAAAATAAAATAAGGTACAAACAGAATGGGCTCAAATATAGGGGACAAACTGAGAATTGCTGGAGGGGTGGTGGGTGGGAGGATGGGCTAAACGGGTGATGGGCATTAAGGAGGGCACTTGTTGGGATGAGCACTGGATGTAATATGTAAGTGATGAATCACTAAATTCTACTTCTGAAACAAATACTACACTATATGTTAACAAACTTGAATTTAATTTAAAAAAATAAAAGAAAATCCTCCCCCAAAATTAAAAAAAATAAAATGAAAATGCCCCTTCTTTTAGAAGGTGATTCTTCCATTGCAATTATCGCATTAAATTATGATAATTTATTTACACATTACTAGAATGTGAGGAAAACTACATTTAAGTATGTTTCTCCAGTGGCCAGACTAGCAACATATAAATACTAAATATTTACAGAAAAGAGGGAGGGAAGTAAGAGCTTCTATTTTTCTTACATTTTCATTAATTTTCCAGACATAAATTATACTCAAAAAGCACACATACACACACACACACACACACACACACACACACAAATGAAAACTAATTAAGACCCAAGTACCCCAAATCAAAATACTTATTTTTTTTCTGTTATACATATATGTTTGAAAATGGAAATCTAATGGAGTCATGAGGAAGTGGTTAGGCAGGTCTGTGTTGAGAAGTTAAAGACCATATGGGCTATGCAACAGAGTGCTAAGTAAAACAATATTCTCAATCCCAAATCACTTTCCTGCCTATTTTTATTTTCTTAGTTTCTTTACAACACCATGAAAGAAAAGTATTATCTCATGCAATTGCTAAATATCTTCACTGGATATAAATTGTTCTTTCCTTTTGGTAGGGTTTTTCTTCTCCCATTTCAAAAAGGATTAACAAGATAGCATAAGCAGGTGACTAAATAACATTTTCATTATATGGAACAGTTATATAATCTCAAAGTGATATCTGAGGTAGATGCAAACACATAGGAACCCTCTTAATGGGCCAAAGGGAAAGACTCCAACTAAATCCCTGACAGAGTAGCTCAGTTCAGCAAGCTGGGCTATCCAAAGTCAACCACCTTTTTGGGTTAACACCCAAAATATATAAAGAACTCCTACAATTCAAGATCAAAAAACTAACAATCTGGTTCAAAAATGGGCACAGGATATGAATAGACATTTTTTTCAAAGAAGACATACGGATGATCAACAGGCACATGAAAAGATGCTCAACATCACTAATCATCAGGGAAATGCAAATCAAAACCACAATGAGATACCACATCACACCAGTCAGAATGACTGGTATCAAAAAGATAGGAAATAACAAGTATTGGCAAGGATACAGAGAAAAGGGAACACTCTAAACTGTTGGTGGGAATGCAAATTGGTGGAACTTCTATGGAAAACAATATGGAGTTTTCTCAAAAAAATGAAAAATAGAAATACCATATGATCCATCCATTCCACTTCTAGGTCTACCTGAAGAAAATGAAAACACTAATTTGGAAAACATACGCACCCCTATGTTTATAGCAGCATTCTTTACAATAGCCAAGATATGGAAGCAGCTTGAGTCCATAGAAAATGAATGGATAAAGATCTATATACATACATCTTTATATATACAAGAATATTACTCAGCCATAAAAAGGAACAAAAACCTTGCTACTTACAACAACATAGCTGGACCTAGAAGGATCATGCTAAGCGAAGTAAGTCAGAGAAAGACAAGTACTGCATGATTCCACTTATAGGTGGAATCCTAACCTTCCCCGCCCCCCACACACGCACGCACACACACAAACACACACACACACACACACTCACACACACAATGAACAAAACAAACAGATACAGAGAACAAATTGATGGTTGTCAAGGGGGATGAGAAATGGGTAAAATAGGTGAAGGGAATCAAGAGTTACACTCTTTCAGTTATAAAATAAATTAGACATGGGCATGTAATATACAACATAGGAAGTGTAGTCAATAATATTACAATAAATTTCTATGATGATGGGTAACTGGAAATATGGTGGTGACCATTTTGTAATGTACATGCATATTGAATAACTGTGTTATACCATGAAATTAATACAATATTGTATGTCAATTATGCTTGAATAAAAGAACAAAACCATAAAAAAAAACCCAGACAAATAAAAAAATAAATAAAATCAATCCCCTTTTCAATTAAGAGTGTTTTGACCATTTTTCTACATGCACTGGGAAGGAGCTCATCTGATAACGGTGGGAGAGGAGTTATGGGGCTTAATATTACCAGCTAATTAGGAGTGCCTGAATGGCTCAGTCAGTTAAGCCTCTGACTTCCACTCAGGTCATGATCTCAGGGTTTGTGGGTTCAAGCCCCATGTCAGGCCCTGTGTTGACTGTTGACATCTCAGAGCCTGGATCCTGCTTCAGATTCTGTGTCTCCCTCTCTCTCTGTCCCTCCCCTGCTCATGATGTGTCTCTGTCTGTCAAAAATAAGTAAATGTTAAAAAAAATTGAAAAAAAAATATTACCAGGTAATCAGTAACCCTTTTATGGTCTCACCCATACAAAACGTTCCCAGCCAAATTAGACCATTCATGTTCATGAAACAAGCCCCGTATTTTAATAGTTCTCTTATTTTTCTCCCTACTTGGAATCTTTCTCCTTGGTTAAAACTGACACTTTTCTGATTTTTATTGGAATTTAAATAATATATTAAAATGTCACTAAAATTTGCTTGAAGTATTTTTGAGAACTTTGCAAACAACAGAAATTCATTAAGCAGCAAAGTCATTTGATATAGCAAAGCAATAGACTAAGATATCTGTATAATCATTTTTATTAAAACTCTAAATTCTATGGAAAAACAACCTTCAAAGACTGTTGTCATTAATATAGGAAACTTTAGAATCCCTAAGGCAAGTTACAATTCAGAACTCAGGAAGAATCAAAAAGCTCTAAATTAGTTCACATCTGTTTTTATAAAATGAATTGAGTGTTTCTTTATTAGTTGATGTGCTACACATTCTGGCTACAATGATACATAGGATATGGTCTTTATTTTAGAGATAATTATAGTTAAGAGGAAATGAGGAGAACTCAGAAATGAAGTTTCCTCTATACTATAGACACAGGATGGCTGGGGATCTGATGGGCATGCACATGGGACATGAGGAGCACAATATAGAGCACTTCCTTGGGGCACCTGAGTGGCTCAGTTGGTTAAACATCTGACTTTGGCTCAGGTCAATCATCTCATGGTCCGTGGGTTCCAGCCCTGTGTGGGGCTAGGCTCTGTGCTGACAGCTCAGAGCCTGGGACTTGTTTTCGATTCTGTGTCTCTCTCTCTCTGCCCTTCCCCCACTCATTTTCTCTCTCTCTCTCTCTCTCTCTCTCTCTCTTCTCTCTCGCTCTCTCTCTCTCTTTCTCAAAAATAAATAAACATTAAAAAAAAGGAAGGGGATTAAAAAAAAAAAATATATATATATATATATATATATATATTAGATAGATAGATAGAGCACGCACTTCCTCTAACTAGGATTCCACAGAAGATCAGTGGTGGCAGGCAAGGGTAGGGTGGATTTTTAAAAACAGACAGCAACATGTAGAAATGTGCTGTATGAAAGTGTAAGGCACCACAGTCAGTTTGGTATTACTATAGCATCATTTAAGGTAGGACCAGACTTAAAATTGTGGGGCCCAGTGCTAAACAAGACTCTGAGACTGTTCTTCAAAAATGATCAATAATGTCAAGCTTGCTTCAACAGAACATTAAACCAAGTTCTGGGCCCTTTTGAGCAAAAAGCCTGTGCAATTGCTCAGGTCATATGCCCATGAAACTGGGCCTGCCCAAGGGCCATACGTGGTGGTTAAAAAGTTGGTCTCCAGAGTAAAGCAGACCTGGATTCGCATCCCAGCTCTGTTCTTTGTATTGAAAACTAAAATCACAAAAGTGCTGTTAAAGAAGTGGCAACTGGGGGACATCGGGGTGGCTCAGTCAGTTATGCATCGTACTCTTCATCTCAGCTCAGGTCTTGATCTTAGGGTCATGAGTTCAAGCCCGGTGTTGGGCTCCATTTAAAAAAAAAAAAAAAAAGAAAGAAAGAAAGTGGCAGTTGGGAGCTTCACATTTAGATTCTGTTTTTTATGAGATCTGAAAGAATTAAAACCTCCAGTGGAGATCCCTGAAGTGAGGCTCTTTCCTCAATAGAAATCCTGATATGAAGTTGTGTCCTAAGGAAAGAGTCAAGTCTTAGCACAGACAAAAAAAAAAAAAAAAAAAAAAAAAAGAGGAGAGTGTTTATCATATAAGAGACTCAGGTAAAGGTAGTTGTTTACCAGAAACCAGAAGGGTCAGCTGAAAGTTCTAGGAGGAACAGCATTTGAAAGGCGAAAGAGGATAGAGAGATAGAAGATGATAGATGATAAACAGATACTAGAGATAGATAGATAAGATAGACAGATAGATGATAGATAGATAGATAGATAGACCATAGATAGATAGATAGATGTTAGATAGACAGATGATAGATATCAAGAAAAAATTGTAGCAGATAAATGAAAATTAGTAATAACATTGAAATATCAGACTATAACCCTCTACATGTACATTTACTTTGATCGTACAATGGTATGTTTGAAATATTCTGTAAGCATCACTTTGCAACTCCATTTTGCTATGTGCCTACAGATCTGTTATAAGACAAACACCAAGTTGGTCTTATTATGTTATATGACTATTTTTTAATCTAATGTATATGATATGGATTATTTGCCACCAATATTAAACCAGATTAATGTCCTCACAGTTATTTGACATGGACATACAACTTTGTCTTTTAAAAATATCACATTCCCCTTGAATCTATAGATTGAGAAAAAGGAGTGGGAGACAAACTGAATTGGAACAGTTAGATTGAAAGAAGGAAATAGGTAAATGTGGTGTCTGAGGGTATAAATAATATTTCAAAGCATAGTTATGGTAAGCAACAATTACTGTTTGTTGATTATTCTCTCTTTAAAACTAGTTAGGATAAGAAAGTAAAATATCATTACCCTGTATAATCTTTCAAAGCCTGGTCGTAGCAAAATTATTTACTTATTAATTTTTGCTTATCTTTGCCAATATAAATAAAATAGCTGTAATAGGTTATTTTAAAGCCTATTGCTCAATGATATCCAGGAAAATGTCTGGAGAAAGAAAGAAAGACAGACAGGAATACAGAAAGAAAAGAAAGAGGAAAGGAAGAAAGAAAGAAAGAAAGAAAGAAAGAAAGAAAGAAAGAAAGAAAAAGAAAAAAGAAAGAAAAGGAAAGAAAGAGGAATAAAGCAAGAGAGAGGAAGAAAGCAAGCAGGAAAGAAAGGAAGGGAGGGAAGGAAGGAAAGAGACAGACAGAGAGGCACAATTAATTTACTGTAGTGAGGGAAAACAATACATTTCAGAGGAATTGTAGCAGTAGCTGGGTTTTACTGGTGTGAATTGGGGCTTGATAATTCTCAAGAGGGACTAGGGCAGCAGAGGCCAGCTCTGGATTGAATAGTCTCAAGGAGCAGGTCTGGTTCAGTAATTATTGGTCAGGAAGAAGAAAGAATGTTAGGAAACAGTGGTCACTCTGAAAGAGTTGTCATTTTGGTTCTATCCTCCTAGAGGCATTGTTTTCCTATGACCCTGGGCCTATTCATATGAAAACTTTGTTGATATCCTCTTAGAAACATCACAGTCTGATTACCAGCATAGCTGATTCTCACTCTCATTTATACCATCGGGGGAAAAAAAAAGAAAGCAGATTGAGGCACAGAAAGAATGAAGAATTTCAAATGGTCACTTAACTCATGCAAACCTATTTAACACCAGTAATCAGGTTTCATAACTCCCAAGATATCAATCTTTCTAATACCAACATAAGAAGAGTTTTGAAAGATCAGTCTATTTTTTGTGTTGGTGTTGGCTGTGATTAACAAAGGGATGAATTTCCAGGAGGGGGTTTTTGATTTCATTTTATGGGATTATTTTTGTATATCATCCTTCTTGTTAAATCCTAATGAAACATATTCTTTGTAATTGGATTTGTGCATATGTTGTTAACAGTAGTAGGTTCATTCTGCATCAAAATAAACAATTTGCAGATCCCCCCTTAATGACACGTACAAAATGATTATATTAAGTAATTACCTAGAGTGTGAGAGATCTCTTGTGTTCCACTGCATGCCAAAGCCACCCAGCTGAGTGTTTCAGCCCCTTGCTTCTTACATTAATATAGCTTAGGGAAAGTTCCAGCTCATTGGAAGACTGCTCAACCTGAAACTCAAAGAACTTCATGGTAATGCACTTATTTTTCATTATTAACAGACACATTTCTTTTTCTCTGAAAAGCCAAGTACAGAGGCAGAGGGTCTATGCATACAAATCCTCAAACGAAAATGAAGGTTAGAATAGTACACTAGCCAGAACCATTCATTTTGGTTTAGAGATTAGATACCACCTTATGAGGTTAAGCAAACTACTTTGAGTCGTGATCCTATTACTTGATGTTAATCAGTGCTTAATCTCAAAACTTGCTTGTGTGAAAGTCTCATATCTTGCCCCCTGGCATGTATCTGTTTTCTTTAACCTTCTTTTTGTTATGTTCATCCCCTCAGTTTTCTCCTAGACATACATATGGTTTCTTTTTTAAAAATATTTTCTTCTTATACAGCTTCATTGACATATAACTGACCAAGAAAAACTATATTTATTTAAGGTACAAAGCTTGAAGTTTTGATATACATATACATTGTGAAATAATCAGCACAATCAAGCTCATTAGCCTACCCAACATTTAACTTAGTTGGCATACCTAGAATCTTTTCCACCAGTCTTTTCTCCAGAATGCTCTAACTTTCTTAATCCTGCTGCCAGTATCAGTTTCAAACAGTGGGCTACACAGTATTTTATTCTTATTAAATACAGTAATGAAAAAGTTGAATTGTAACATCAAAATATCAGTTCTACCATGCACCTTGGGTTATTTATTGTCTAAGCTTGTTTCCTTATTGTCTTAATGTACTTAGTACGGTAACTGGGATCTTATGAGTTAATTATATTAACTATTATAATTATTAGTGTTAATGAACAAATATCTGAGCAATGAAGCAAACAGGTGATTGAGGGTGTTTTGAAAGTGAAGGACTCTCATGAAAAAAATCTCCCTGGGAACATTTTAGTACCAGAAAAGTGAATAAATTTACCCCCTTCTAAGGCATTTTATAATGATTAATGGAGAAATGTCTTGCTTAATTTTCAGTCATACCCTCTTACCTTCTGTCCAGATGCCTTCAATGCATCCCATCCTTTCTGCTGCAATAGCCACATCCCATTTGACCACCATAAATTCTTTTCACTTTTCTAAATTCAAAATAAATGCCAAGTCTCCCATGCAGCTGTCAGAGGTCTCTACTGAATTGCTCAAGGTGAACCCCAAGCATCATATGTGAGCGTCCCTCCCTTTAACTCTCTCCATGAGTCCATCAGCAAGTCCTATAGTTCCTTCACCACCAAAATACCATCTCAGATCCACCCAACCCTCTCCATCTCCAGTATCACTGAGGTCCAAGTCCCAACTGTCTTTCTCCTCTTTGACATTAACAGCCTTTATCTGGGGACTGCTTTCTGACACATACCTCTGGTCCATTCTTTATACAACAACCAGTCTGATTTTTTAAACATCAAACCATCTCAGGTTTTTCTCTACCATAGCATCCTTCCATTTCATAGATTGACATCCCAACTTAGAATGGCTGGGAAGGTCTTGAAAAAATGGCTTTGCATGCCATCTCTCTGCCCTCAGCTATATTTGCTACAGTCGAATTATGCTCAGTCTCTTTCTGTTCTGTAACAGGTAGATAAGGGTTTTTGAACTTCTTTTCCCTCCGTCTAGAATTCTCTTCCCCAGGTGTGCACATCATTAAGTCTTTGCTATGATACACCTCCAGAGAGAGTTCTTCACCAACTACTCTTTTCATTTTATTTTTTGAAGTTTTAGTTTTCATTTCAGTTTGTTAACATACAGTGTTGTATTAGCTTCCAGTATTCAATATAGAGATTCAACACATCCATACATCACCCAGTGCTCATCACAAGTGCACTCCTTAATCCCCCTCACCTATTTCACCCATCCCCTTACCAACCTTCCCCTTGTAAACCATCACTTTGTTTTCTACAGTTGAGTCTTTTTCTTGTCTAACTATCCCCTTTTTATAACTTTATTTACTTATTCTGAGAGAGAGAGAAAGTGCGTGTGTGAGTGGGGGAAGGGGCAGAGAAAGAGGAGACAGAATTTCAAGCAAGCTCTGCGTGCTGTCAGTGCAAAGCCTGATGTGGGGCTCAGACCCACAAACTGTGAGATGATGACCTGAGCCGAAATTAAGAGTCGGATGCTTAACAAATTGAGCACCCAGGTGTGCCATCTAACCATCCTTTTTAAAGGATGCTGGGGCCCCTGGGTGACTCAGTCAGGTAAGCACCCGACTCTTGATTTTGGCTCAGGTCATCATCTCACAGTTTATGGGTTTGAGCCCCACATCAGCCTCCCTGATGATGGTGTGGAGCCTGCTTGGGATTCTGTCTCTCTCTCACTCTCTATCTCTCTCTCCCAAAATAAATAAATAAAAACAACCATTAAAAAAATTTTTTTTAAGTAAGCTGCTGACTCCCTGCCATTTTACACAGTCACTTTCTATCACACCACTTTGTTCCCTATCTCTATAAGAATTATTATAACTTGAAATTATGTTTGTTAATAAATTTATGTACAGAAGAATGCAGCTTCATATGAGTATTTTGGCCTGTTGATGTATTTCTAAAATGTAAAACACTTCCCTGGTACATAGAAGGCAATTGAACAATAGTATTTGAATAAATAACTCCTCTCCAACCAAACATTATATATTTTTTTAGTATAATTTGTTATAGCATTTTATTTTCATCTATTTTATGAAGCAGGTTACATTTGTGGTAAGTTAATAGTTTGTGCATATGGCCTGTTGGCTTAACTAAAATCAAAGTCTCTTGAGACATTGAATGTCTTCTAAATTTTTGTCTCTTCTTTGGGCAGCAGAAGGTAGAGTGAAAAAAAAAAAGAGCATTACTTCAAACTTAATCTCAGTTCACATTATCCCTCTCATACTTAGTTGCAATTTGGAGAACTTTCTCTGAAAATTTGTGCAGCTATAATAGTCCTTGAAAGTATAAAAATTAGATTCATATTATATCAAGTATCTGGCAAACTGATACGCAAATGATATATGTATGCCTTATTAGTTTTCTATAATGTTTAATATTGTTTCTTGGACACAGAAATTACTAAAAAATTAATTTGTTAATAATGAAACAACAGCTCTGAAAGTAAAATATTACCCTCATTTTATAAATCAGAAAACTGACAATTTAAGTTATGAAACAATTTCCCCAGGGGACTTAGCTACTGGTTAGAAGATCAAAGATTAGAACCCAGATTGGGTTGTGCTTCTACTAGAGAATTTGGACTTCCATTTGTGTTTATTTATTCACTTATTTAGAAAAATTGTGAGCATTTTTAGATTGTGATTAATATTAAGAAAGGTAATTACAAATTCTAAAAGATTAAGTCATATAATTAATTTTCTTTCATATGTGTCTTTAGGCTCAATATAAAGAGAATTGACATAAGCATCAAATATACATTTAAAAAATTATCTTCAGATTTTTCCTTACCTTTTATCATATTCTCAATTATGTAAATATTTTAATTATAAACTGTAGAAAATGGTAATTAAGTGAATTCACCAGTGTTCAGTATATTAGCTCTTGATATCAGTTAGTGTCTTGGGATAACATGATTTGATCTTATTATTTTTGTTTTTTATTTAGGTGTTTTGTTGTTGTTGTTTGTTTGTTTTTCATTTTGTGTTGTTTAAAGGAAAGGGATTAGAAGTCATTACAATACAGGTTCCTAGAATAAGATACTTCCTTTCCTGGAATGCAACCTGCATTATGTATCTTCTTAGGGGAAGAACTAACTATTGAATTTACTTCCAAATGAAATAACTTCCAATATTTCAGTCAAACAACTATGTAAATGTCTCTCTTTTTCTATAAATCACTAATTAATCTTAGAGGACTATGGAATTGATGTGTAATCTAACAAACTGACTCTGTGAGTGATGTCTGTATTCAATGAATAAATTCCACTTTGCTGCATTCTTGATCCATTTATTGGCCCATAAATTCATTGAGTGCTATGTCCAGGGACTAACTGTGTTTATTTAGCAGGGATATTCTTCTTTATGGTCAATATTCTGTACCTTTTTCTTATCCAGATGACCTCCGCATCTGGGAAGTCCTGCATAATTCAGTGTATAAATACGATGGGAGAAAATCATAAATAGTTTAACACTATGGACTGCGTGTATTTTCAATAGCAACATTGCTCAGCTTTTGACCATGTGGATAGTATATGAATTTTTGCACAGGTAGTTTTTTTTTTTTAATTTGTTAAATTGATTTTGTTTGTTAACACGGTTTGCTAGAAAGTACAAAGATGAGGTAGGAAGCTCTCTCTGGAGCTAGCTATTCATTTTCACACTTACTACTCACCCTATAGAGTAGCTCTAAACTCATTTGCGATCTGTTTTTGTTTTTGTTTTTTTTACCCTTTGACCAATGATGGTGATAGTTAGTGTACCATGCCAGGTGACCACATAATTTATCTTCTGAACCAAGCCAGTTTAGATCAGAGGCAATACTAGTAATAATAATGCTAAAACAACAAGTGCTATCCAGGATCATTGTCATCTGCAATGGGGGTTGTATGACACTATAAGCATAAAAAAAGGACATGGATTTCAGATTCAGATCTGCATTTGAATGTTACTTCTGACCCTTGTTGGCTGTGTGAATTTATATGAGTTACTTTAATTCTTGAGTCTTAGTTTCCTTGCCCAAAAAATTAAAATAATAATTCAATTGATTTTATAATTTGTGATAATTACATTCAACCTGTATCAAGAAAAGAAGGGATTAGGGGCGCCTGGGTGGCTCAGTCGGTTAAGCATCCGACTTCAGCTCAGGTCACGATCTCACGGTCCGTGATTTCGAGCCCCGCGTCGGGCTCTGGGCTGATGGCTCAGAGCCTGGAGCCTGTTTCAGATTCTGTGTCTCCCTCTCTCTCTGCCCCTCCCCCGTTCATGCTCTGTCTCTCTCTGTCTCAAAAATAAATAAATGTTAAAAAAAAAAGAAAAAAAAAAAAAGAAAAGAAAAGAAGGGATTCAATAAATAGCAGTTAATTTGTTCTTATTCTCAGGGTTTACATAGCATCTGACATATGAATGATGATCAATCAAGGTTGTTGAATGAGTGAATTAGTAAATGAACAAATTAATCAAATTAATAAATGCAATAACAAATGGATAAACAGATTAAGTGTATAACGAAATCACAGGTGAGATTTAATCGTGATCCGCTAGGTGGGTCAGTAAACTGACAACCTGTATGTCTTTGGGGAATGTCTCTCAGGCACAGAAAAATAATGAAATAAGGAAAACAATCCGAAATTTAATACTATTAAGCAGAACAATAATTTAAATACTTTCTTGCATACATTTAAATCCCCAGGATGATTGTAATCATAATTTCTATGCATTTGTGTCAATCATATAAAAGAGATTAAGACATTTTCTACTTTTGTTACCAAGTATTTTTTGGTTTTTTCCTTGGTCTGTTTTAATGAGTGTTGCATTTAATTATGATAGACTGTTATGCCATATTAAATAAGCATAAAATACAAAATGCAACAAGGATTTATTTTCTGTGTGTGTGATGGCCTTTATAGCTCCAGATGACTGTATAGGGCAACTGTCCTCATTAAAGCAGCTAAGCAGCCAAGGGTCTTAGAACTTTTGGCTTCATCACCGCCATGCAAGGGTTTCTCTCTGATGTCTGTTCAGTGAACCATTGTTTTCTGTTGCCTCCTTTTTTCCTGGGACTTGGTCTCCCCAGCCATTTTTCATAATAGACTGTAGCAACTCTGGATACTGATACTTCTCTCCTCTGGGCTTGGTTTTCTTATTGTTTTCTTGATCATTTGTTTTCTGACTTTGCTGGACTATTTTAGTGAAGTCTGTTCCTGACATACTGTGCAGTCTTCAAGGTTGCTCCTCAGAGGGTGTGGCCTTGTGTGTGCACACAGTCATCCTGGGACAGTGGTGTTAGTAGGGCTCCCTTTGATTCCCTTTCCCTGATCTTCCCTGATCTCTCGGTTAAGCTGTCTACCTCTGTTAGATTTCTACTCAGCTGTTAGCCTCCACTTACTGCCAACTAATTGCTCTATTGTTTTCAGCAGTGCCCTCCAGGCACAAATTCTTCTACATTCTGATTCCATTAAATCTGGGCTGCTTTGCTGGCATGGTTTTTGAGAATTATTTTTTAGATAATCTTTTTGTTTGTTTTTGTTTCTTCAAACTCTAGGTGGGTTCTTAGCTGTTTATTTCCTTGGTACTGCTGATCAATTACTTAGTTGGGTTTAACTTCTCAAGAAGCTACCAACTTCCTCTTAATTGCTTACCGCCAACATTACCATTGTTTCTGAGAATAGCATTAGACTTCACTTTCCCATATTCTGTTGCAAATAAAAACCATTCCCTGGGGACAGCTTTGCCTCTCTGTCCTTAAGATAGGCCTCTTTTCCCTGGCAAAATCTCTACCACTGCTTGGAGCTGGGGGCAGAGACAGTGGCCATCTTCTTGTGGATTGACACTGTTGCTTTACAAAAGAGGGAGCTGGGCAGGAAAAGCAGTGTCTGGTTTTCTCTGCATACTTCTTATGATGGGGAGCCTGCACCCTATAAGCAAGCTGGAGAAAGGGCAAATGGGGCCCAAATATTCTCAGTGGACTAAGGTAGAGTCTCCACTCTACCAGTGGGAGCAGAATGGAGGGAAGGGCCCCCAAACTCTTGTTCTTCCTTGCCTGGAATTTAGTCTCTAAAAGAAGGGGAAGGGGAGGAAGAGCAATGATGGCAGTATGTCCTTCCCAGGAGGATACTGTAGCTCTTGACCAATAGCTGGGAGGAGAAGGGATTCCATCTTCTTGTCAACTTCTGCTCACAGTGGAACTTATACAGTGAGCCAGGGAAGAGGGAACATGTTGGGGCTCAAATAGCATAACAGCTTCTTGTTAACTAGATTCAGTATTTTTCTTGAACAAATGTGTCTTTATTCACTGTATGCCCTTAGGGCAATTTTCAGAGACTTAAATGCTGCATTTTTGTTGTCATTGTTGTTTTAATTTTCACCATTTATGGGTGTTTTGCTGAGATGAGGGTTGACGAAGCTCCTTGAATTGCCCATTCCTACTTATACATCTCTCTACTAGAGATTCTTTTTTTCCCCTTTAGAATAAGTTGTATTTTATTTTAATTTTTGTTATTTTATTTTTTATTTTTTAAAATTTACATCCAAATTAGTTAGTATATAGTGCAACAATGATTTCAGGAGTAGATTCCTTAGTGTCCCTTACCCATTTAGCCCATCCCCCCTCCCACAACCCCTCCAGTAACCCTCAGTTTGTTCTCCATATTTATGAGTCTCTTCTGTTTTGTCCCCCTCCCTGTTTTTATATTATTTTTGTTTCCCTTCCCTTATGTTCATCTGTTTTGTCTCTTAAAGTCCTCATATGAGTGAAGTCATGTGATTTTTGTCTTTCTCTGACTAATTTCACTTAGCATAATACCCTCCAGTTCCATCCACGTCGCTGAAAATGGCAAGATTTCATTCTTTTTGATTGCCAAGTAATACTCCATTGTATATATATACCACTTCTTCTTTATCCATTCATCCATCGATGGACATTTGGGATCTTTCCATACTTTGGCTATTGGTGATAGTGCTGCTATAAACATGGGGGTGCATGTGTCCCTTTGAAACAGCACACCTGTATCGCATGGATAAATGCCTAGTAGTGCAATTGCTGGGTCATAGGGTAGTTCTATTTTTAGTTTTTTGAGGAGCCTCCACACTGTTTTCCAGAGTGGCTGCACCAGCTTGCATTCCCACTAACAATGCAAAAGATCCTCTTTCTCTGCATCCTTGCCAACATCTGTCATTGCCTGAGTTGTTCATGTTAGCCATTCTGACAGGTGTGAGGTGGTATCTCATTGTGGTTTTGATTTGTATTTCCCTGATGTTGAGTGATGTTGAGCATTTCTCATGTGTTGGTTGGCCATCTGGATGCCTTTTTTTGAGAAGTGTCTATTCATGTCTTTTGCCCATTTCTTCACTGGGTTATTTGTTTTTTGGGTGTTGAGTTTGATAAGTTCCTTATAGATTTTGGATTATAACCCTTTATCTGATATGTCATTTGCAAATGTCTTCTCCCATTCTGTCGGTTGCCTTTTAGTTTTGATGATTGTTTCCCTCACTGTGCAGAAGCTTTTTATTTTGATATGGTCCCAGTAGTTCATTTTTGCTCTTGTTTCCCTTACCTTCAGAGACGTGTTGAGTAAGAAGTTGCTGTGGCCAAGATCAAAGAGGTTTTTGCCTGTTTTCTCCTTGAGGATTTTAATGGCTTCCTGTCTTACATTGAGGTTTTTCATCCATTTTGAGTTTATTTTTGTGTATGGTGTAAGAAAGTGGTCCAGGTTCATTCTTCTGCATGTCGCTATCCAATTTTCCCAGCACCACTTGCTAAAGAGACTATCTTTATTCCATTGGATATTCTTTCCTGCTTTGTCAAAGATTAGTTGGCCATACGTTTGTGGGTCCATTTCTGGGTTCTCTATTCTGTTCCACTGATCTGAGTGTCTGTTCTTGTGTGATCTCATTTACAGTTGCATAAAAAACCATAAAATACCTAGGAATAAATCTAACCAAAGAGGTGAAAAATCTATACAATGAAAACTATAGAAAGCTTATGAAAGAAATTGAAGAAGACACAAAAAAATGGAAAAAAATTCCATGCTCCTGGGTAGGAAGAACAAATATTGTTAAAATGTCAATACTACCCAAAGCATTCTACATATTCAATGTAATCCCTATCAAAATAACACCAACATTCTTCACAGAGCTAGAACAAATAATCCTAAAATTTGTATGGAACCACAAAAGACCCCAAATAGTCTCTACTAGAGATTCTCAATTCTCAGTACACAACTCAAAGGTGAGCTTTGTAAGAATATCAATGCTTGTCCCAAATCTGCAGAAATTCTGATTTAATTTAACTGAATGACATTAACAGGAAGCAAATACACTCATAACTGCATTCATTTATAGTATATCTTAAAATCAGTGTCTCAAATAGTAATTAGCACTCATTAATATTTCCTTTGTTTGCCCGTGACTGGAAATACAGGATACTATTTTTTCTTTCCTCTTTAAAGTTGGATACATTCATGTGACCAGATACTGTAAAAGACAAGTAGTGACATGTATCATTTTAGGGGAACAAATGCTTAAGCAGTGATGTTCAATTTTCTATTCTCATTTTATGCAGTTATTTTTTTTCCTGCTCTGACAAGCCTGAAACCACATCTCGAGTTTCAGGTGACACAAGATCAATGCAGCCGGGAATCCTGAATCCCTGGCAGAGGTCAGTTGTCTTGAAGAGCTATCAGAGCCTGCAGCAGAGAAATAAAACCGTGGTGTTGATATCCTTATTTCTTAGGCAACACCTAGTTTAATTCTACTGAATCAATCATTATTATCAATGGTCCCCCAAATAATTTATAGACTGACCGCTATCTCAGTAAAGATGTCAACAGCATTTTGGGGGAACTTGACACATTGCTATTAACATTTAAATGGATGAGAAAAGAATTTCTTAAATAAGATGAAAAAGTGCTACTGAAAATTATTGATGTCTTTGACTACATGAAAGTTAAGAACAGTTTTTTTTCAAAATGCATCTTAAAGCAACTACAAATCCCAGCTATAAACAAGAAGCATTTGCTACATCCATCATTTACAAAGAATTATTGCTACAAATATATGAAGTAAAACTTTATATGGAAAGTACAAATATATGAGGTAAACTTTATACAGAAAGTACAAAAAGTAAGCAGATATAAAATTAGCATTCTTTAAAGAAACACAAAATGAGATATTTAATCTCACTCTAAGGGAAATGCAAATTGCGATCATAGTAAGATTCAACTTTTAAATTGCTCATGAAATTAATTAAACAATATACAAAATGAGCATTGGATAGTCTGTAATTCAACTCTTTTTTTAAAAATTTTTTTTAACGTTTATTTATTTTTGAGACAGAGAGAGACAGAGCATGAATGGGGGAGGGTCAGAGAGAGGGAGACACAGAATCTGAAACAGGCTCCAGGCTCTGAGCTGTCAGCACAGAGCCTGACGTGGGGCTCGAACTCTCGGACCGTGAGATCATGACCTGAGCCAAAGTCAGCTGCTTAACCGACTGAGCCACCCAGGCCCCATGTAATTCAACTCCTTAACACATTTTTGCTGGTAGTTTAAGTTCAGCAAATAATTTGGCATTACCTTTTAAAGTTGAATGTGCATATATTCTAAGATGTACCCATTCAACTCCTAAGAAATGTGTACACAGACATTTTCAAGAATATTCATAGCAGCGCTAATTTATTTATTTTTATTTTTGAGATAGAGTGTGCCTGCACACAAGTTGGGGAGTGACAGAGGGGGAGGATCTCAAGTAGGCTCCATGCTCAGTGCAGAGACCAACCTGGGAAGCCTGACACGGAGAGCCCAACACAGGATTCGATCCAAGGACCATGAGGTCATGAAATCAAGAGTGGTAAGCTTCACTGAATGAGGCACCCAGGTGCCCCTAGCAGCACTAATTTAATAGTAAAAACTGCTTGGACACAATCTGCATGTTAGCAAGAGAAGAAACAAATGAACTGTGTTATATTTACCTAATGATTATTACATCGCAATACAAATGAATGAGCTACTGCCACACATAACAACATGGTGAGACTTTAGAGCATAATACTGAGTAAAGAAAGCCAAGAACCTAGACATGATATTTGATATGATTACCTAGTTAAGTTCAAAATAAGCAAAATAAAATAATGCTTAGGGTTGTGTGTGTATATTTGTGTGTGTGTTTGTGTGTGTGTATGAAACAAAAATAAACCCAGCAGAATGATACTCACAAAATCCAAAATGATTGTTCTCTCTGAGGATTGGAGGAATTGGGATAAAGGAGGCATTACACATATAGCTATAGATGATAAATAGTGTTCTAGTCCTTAGGTTGAGTGGTGAGTTCAGGAATAAAATAATAAAAATAAGCCAAGATTGGAAAGATGATACTATCATGTCTTGAACCAAGGGTTACTTTTAATTTATTCCTCTGCACCTAAGATCCAATTAAAAATTCTCCTGGCAATTTGAGTGGATAGCCAAGGTTGAGAATCACTGAACTAAATCAATCCTTGTTATTCATCATATGATCTGACAATTAGTAGAATGAGAACCTCCTGGGGGCTGGTTAGAAATACTGAATCCCAAGCACATGTCAGACCTACTGAATTAGAATCTACATTACCAATATATATCCATTTTTTAAATATACTCCAAAATAATTCCAAGCAAAAAGTGAAAAGGTAAAGACATTATAAAAGTTTGAGTTATTCTCTGAAAGCATGAAGTTTTGAAACAAATTAAAATTCATGTTATTTTAAACTTATTCATATACAATAACTACTTGCAATAAAAATTCAAAAATTAAAAGATCAAATTTGATTTTCTCATACCAACTCAAATAATAAATAAAGGAATTATTGAGCAGTAATGTCTCTGAGTAGAAAGACTATGTACCCTGAAACACAGAAATTGTGTCATGAAGTCATTTATATGCTTAATGGAGAATATGTAAAAACTATTGCGTAGATACTTTATATCAGTGAAACTCAAGGGTATGATGGATTTTAGCCTTACTTGTAGTTTAGGGTCTTTGCTTTAAATCCTATATCTCTTTTATTGTTTTTATGAACAAAGTGCAAGAACCTGTTGGTTTTCCATCCCCATGTGTATGTTATAAAGAAAACACAATGGAAAGCCATTGTCTAGTAGGAATTTAAGGAATAAACAACTTCAATTAACTTCCTTAACTCACTTCCACTTTTCAAGAACTTCGGGCAATTGCTTTGTAGACACTAAAGTCAGGTAAAAAGATTATTTTTAAAATATAGTCAGGAAGTTTCTATTTTCTCTTTAGTTGGACTGGGGTGAATACTCTAGGGAAGGTCTGCATAAGGATGTTTCATCATAACCACTACAGTAAAAATAATACTATTGAGAAAGATAACCTTTTATTTTTTTTTTTTTTTACTATTTTCTTAAGTTAATTTTACTTATATGGAGATAAAGAGAGCATGGGAGGCGAGAAAGAGGGAGAGAGAGAGGATCCCAAGCTGGCTCTGCACTGTCAGCTCAGAGTCTGATGTGGAGCTTGAACTCATCAACCATGAGATCATGACTTGAGCTGAAACCAAGAGTCAGATGTTGAACCAGCTGAGTCATACAGGCTCCCTGAGAAAGATCAACTTAAAAAAAATTTTTTTAATGTTTTATTTATTTTCGAGAGAGAACGAGAGAGAGAGAGAGAGAGAGAGAGAGAGAGAAAGAGAGAATGAGTGGGGAAGGGACAGAGAGAGGGAGACACAGAATCTGATGCAGGCTCTAGGCTCTAAGCTGTCAGCACAGAGCCCGACTTGGGCTGGACTCCTGAACCACTGAGATCATGACCTGAGCTGAAGTCAGATGCTTAACTGACTGACAACCTGGCACCCCGAGAAAGATAAACTTTTAAAGGGCACATTGGGGACATATGATATTTTTATATGATGGAGAAAACATAAATCACTTATAAACATTTGCAGAAAATTCAGATAAGATTGGGAAGACGGTGGTTTGAAATACCATCTCTGACTCCTTCCCCTTCTCAGTCCCACTCAGGAAAGCCACCATCTGGAAGACAAGGTGGTGAAATAAACTGTGTACTCGAGACTGAGTGTTCTCATGGTCAATGAGAGGTGCCAAAGTCAAGCCAAGGGGCAGCAGTATAGGGGACTGATCCTGCTTCTCCTTGTCTCAGATAAAAACTGCAAATCCTTGAGGAGACCTCAGAAGGCAGTCTTTTAGAGTACAACTTTACCTGCTTACCCCCAGAGTGTCTCCAGGGTGATTGGTCTTACTTCTAACCCCTTGCCCGTCCCACTGAGGGGTCAAAGAGCTGCTGTCAGAGGTTACTGCTGACTGTACCCTTGGAAACCGTTGCTTGCACTCCTAGAAACCTGCAAAGAAGCTCTTTTCCAGTCCTAAGCAGAAGGATGATGGGTGTAACTTTCTGATCCCTTTCTGATAATTCATTCATAAGTCACAAAAGTAGAAACTGTTGTGTCATCCAGTGCCTGCTGGTTTACCATAGCACAAGAAACCTTAATGGCCTGATCTGTTCTGAGCTTCAGGGAATACTAAATCGCTTAAAATCAGGGATTGGCAAAAACCAGAGAAAACGATGAACAACAGCAAAAAATTCCCGTAAAAGACTCCACCCCTGATGATGAAAGACTGGTATGTACATGGAGATAACGGAGCCTCCTTAACAGAGGACTGATTAAATAGTTGAAAGAGAACTTTGGCGAGAAAGGAAATCTCCTAATGAGATGGTACTCGAACACACACACGCAGGTATACATACACAAAGTTCCTGGGACAGTAAAATAAATGCAATTTTTAACTGTAAAAATTCACAAACCAGATTCTATTTCCAGCCACAATGTTATAACAAACCACATTAAACTAGAAAAGCAGCTATTCTCCCATATTTCTTAAACCTTCTTTGATACTCTGCACTTGTTTTCCCCTTTAGGGCATTCTGGTATAAATCCTTAGGACTTTCTAGATCTCTCATTTGCTCTTCATCTCATCCACTCTAATCAGCATATATATGCAGAGTGTTTTCACTCTTTGAATTTCAAAATTAAAATTTTCCTTTTGGGAATTTTTGCTTTTTGTCTCATTGCTCGTGATTCCATGGATGTGGTGTATTGCTTACTTCTCTGAGATGATTAAATAATACATATAAATTAATACCTATAAAGGGCTTGCAAGGATCTAACATAGGAAAAAAAAAGACTCTAAATGTTAACCACCACTACCATTTCGACTACTACTGCTATTACCGTCATGTTAGTAAATTCCAACACTGCTTGTGCCATTAAATTTTTCTTTAGGCACCGGTTTTACCTTATGCAGAGACTTTTTTCTTACTTATTCACGTGTTGAGATTCCTCAGTTGTTTGAACTCTTGGTTGCGTGCTCTCAGGGAGAGAACCAAATGTCAGGAATTCTGGCTCATTTTCAGACTAAGAAAGGGGAAGTGCACATTAGCTAGTGGTTCTCTTCAGTGCTATCTTTGAGGTGTGGAATCTTCCCGTTCCTCCTAAATGCGCAAAATATGACACAGCACTACCTCTCTAGAAGGGGACCCCTCATTCTCTGTTCCTGTCTAGAAAGAGACTCTGGAAATTCACCTTCTTGCTTAATTCTATCCTAGTTCCTCTGATTCTATTCAGTGCTTCCATTCTTGGAACTTATATAACTCTCTCAACCATCCTGTTTTCCATTTTAATCATAATCATTGGTATTTGGAAAAGGGGTCTTTGGGAGGTAACTAGTGTTAGATAAGGTCATGAGGTAGTGCTCTCATGTTGCCATTAGTGACCTTATAAGAAGTGGAAGTAGGACCTCTCTCTCTCCATTAAGCAAGAACATAGTAGAAGTCCACCATCTACAAGCCTTGGGGAACTTCTTACCTGAACCCAACCTTGCTGCCCCCTTGGTCTCACACTTCCAGCCTCCAGAACTGTGAGAAAATAAAACTCTGTTGTTTAAGCCACTACTTTATGATATGCTGTTTTGGATGCCTGAACTGACCAAGACTCTTGTCATTGCTATATTCTATTTATTGTTTTCAAAATATTTCTATTTTTTTCTATTATATTTTAGGAATTTGGAAAAAGATGGGAATCTAGCAGCCTCTTTTAAGGAAGTTGGTTCTGATAGATCTACAGTGGAGTTTCCTATAAATTTTAAAGTGAAATAGTTAATTGGGCCAAGGAAAAGTAAAGAAGCATTCCAACACATTTCATACCCCAAGGCTAATTTAGCTTAGTATCAACATAATTTATTTAATCAATAAACTGAATAAAATATATAATTATATGAACATAAACAGAAAAAAATTGATGAAATCTGCCAGTTATTCTTCATGAAAATTTAAATAAAGTGGAAATGGGGGAACCTGAGTGGCTCAGTTGGTTAAGCATCCAACTCTTGATTTTGGCTCAAGTCATGATCTCATGGTTTGTGAATTTGAGCCCATTTCAGGCTTTGCTCTGGCAATGTGGAACCTGCTAGGAATTCTCTATCCCTCTCTCTGCTCCTCTCCACTCATGTTGTCTCTTTCTCTTTCAAAATAAATGGATAAAAACTTAAAAAAATTAAATAAAAGGGAAATAGTAGCTTTGACAGTCAACTTTCATAATATATATATTGTAGATATGTATTTCTCCTTCTTTGTTTTTTTTATCACTGCTCTGCTCAAAAGTCTTCAATGACTTCTGATTAAATTTTTTTGCTTATATTTGATACACAATATTACATTAGTTTCAAGTATATATCATAGGGATTCTACTTCTTGATTTCTTTTTTCAACTTTGCTTTATGTATCTTCTGCATTTAATCATTCAGGAGGAGGAAGCAGCCCTAATCATGAATGCACTGTTCTTATGTTCGAAGGAAAAATGAATCTTGGCAAAATCTTGCAATGGCCTGACATTCTACTTGGACATCCTAGATAACGGTTTCTGCTTATGGTCTATTTACCAGAGCAAGCCACATGATCAAGACTGCTGTCCATGGAGCAGAGATCTAAATCCTTCCACAAGGAGGCACCGCAAGTCAAACTACAATAGACAAGAAAGTACACACCTTTCAAGTAAGGGCAGTCTCTTATCTGGGAACAGTAATTCTTTTTTTTTTTTTTTTCCTGATGTTTATTTATTCTCGAGACAGAGACAGAGCGCGAAGAGGGGAGGGGCAGAGAGAGAGCGAGACACAGAATCTGAAACAGGCTTCAGGCTCTGAGCTGTCAGCACAGAGCCCGACGCGGGGCTCAAACCCACAAACTGTGAGATCATGACCTGAGCCGAAGTCGGACGCTCAACCGACTGAGCCACCCAGCCGCCCCTGGGAGCAGTAATTCAATCAATCACAGAGGTGACCACTTTAAACAGGAATAAGTTTCATAAGCTAACCTTCTCAGTATACTTCATATTTAATGGTAAAATACTAATGTTATTTTTATTAACAGCATGAATAAAACAGGAATACCTGTAATCAGCATCATCTTTGTTTCAGTCAACATTTTAAGAGGAGAATATAAAATAGCTGCTTTAGAGAGCCAAAAAGAAGACAGCGCTTTGTTGTTACTTGGTAATAATATTATTCAATATTTAGAAAACCTGAGAATCTCTATTATTCAAAAGATGAGAGGGAGGGAGAGAGAGAGAGAGAGAGAGAAAATGTAGAAGCAAGGAATTTATTTTTAAAAAATCCAGGGGCACCTGAGGTAGCTCTGTCAGCTAAGCGTCCGACTCTTGACTTCAGCTCAAGTCATAATCTCACGGTTTGTGAGTTCAAACCCCACATCGGGCTCCATGCTGATGGTGCAGAGCTTGCCTGGGATTCTCTCTCTGCCTCTCTCTCTCAAAGTAAATAAATAAACTTAAAAAAAAATCCAGATTAGTTTGTAATGGAAAACAGCAAAATCTCCCTTATACAATAGTGAGAAAATCTATACAATAACTAAGAATAAAAATAACAAGTCCATTAAAAATATTTCAAATTTCAAATAACTTAATGAAACAACTGAAGATAGGATAAAGTGCAAACCTCGTAGATGAAAGGATCTACTGCCAAAAACAAAACAAAACAAAACAAAACATTAATACTTCCAAAAATAAAGTGCAAATTTAATGGCACTCAAATCAGTATCCCCATTGTTTTACTCTAGAGAAATATACTTTAAATTTTATATAGCTGTGGTGGCACACACTACTGTTCCTTTTATCTCATTTGTTACTCTTTTTCTCTTCATAGGTTTCTACTAATTATTTGAATCCTAATGTTTCTTGGAAATGTACTGTGGGACCTCTTTGTTACTCTTGTTATACTCTTTCCCTGAGTGATATCATTCATTCTTACCATGTTAATTACCACTTAATGCCAATAATTCTCAAATTTTGTTTGTAATATGATCCTGTTCTTTTAGTTTTAGACAAGCATATCTAGTCAATTGACTGACATGACCACTCATAGATTTCACAAAACTTTAAACTTCACCTAGTTAAAACTTAACTTCTAATTGCTTTACATAACTTGCCCATTCCATTGCTTTCTCAGAGCACTTTTACTTGTAATAGTCCCCAAACTGGAAACAACCCAGTCTAGCAACAGGTGAATGAATAAACAAAGTATGGTATACTCATACATTAAAGGACTATTCAACAATAAAAAAAGAATAAGCCATTGATTTGCATGATAACAAGAATGAATCTCAAAATAATTATATTGAATAAAAGAAGCCAGACAAAAAATTTAGGTATGTAGTATATGACTTCATTTAGATAGAATTGGTCATAATGCAAACCAATTTCTCATGACAGGTGCATGTAAATATGACTGCCTGGGGATATAGGTGGGTTGTGGAAGAGAGAAATTACAAAGGTGCATGAGAAAACGTTGGGAGGTGATAGATATGGTTGCAAGGTTTTTCATATGGTAACATTTACCAAATTATTTGTTTTAAGTGTGTGCAGTTTGGCTCATATCAAGTTTACCATAGTAAGAAGTAAGATGTTACTAAAAATCTGTACCTCCTACTACCTAAGGTCTTTCATTTTGAGTTTCTATCATAGACCATTTGTTTTGTATACCTTTTATCAGTACTGTTCCAACTGCCTTGAACCCTCTTTTCTTTGCTTTTTATATGGCTGGCTGCTTCTCAGTTTTCAAGTACTGTTCCTTTGTGACAATCCTGCTCAAAGTAAGGCCCTCTTTCCTTATGATCCCTTCCCTTTATATTTGCATATAATTTTCTCTTGTGTTTGTCTATACTACATTGCTAATATTGCTTGCTTCCAGAAGAAATTCAGCCCTGTTCATATCTTGGGTTTAGCTCAGTGAGACCCATTCAAACCTCTGACCTAGAGAACTAAATAATAAATTTGTATTGTTAGGCTCCTAAGTTTATAGTAAGTAATGTAATAGAATCAGTCTCTGAAGTTTGGCTCTAAAATCAATTAGAACAAGAACCAGGTCAGTCTTGTTAATCACCAAAGCCCCATCATCCTGTAAGACTTATGTACATGGTAAGAGCACAAGAAATATTTGTTGATTGAATAAACTACACCAATATCAACAATCTAGAACTTTGTTATATCAGATTACTGTACTAAGCACTTTACTTACTTCTATCTGTAGGTTGTTAGTGCTATTACTATGCATGTGTATAATGCAGTGTCATGAATTATATGCAGATGAATGAGCTTTGTCCAAGGCAGAAAATTTATTTAAAAAAAAGAAAAGATGCTAAACATCCTACTTGATGAGCATGACAGATAGACATACAATAAAATATTACACAAAGCAAGATTCACTAAGAAATCGAGACCAGAAACTGCTGTGTGAAAGAAAGAAAAATAAGAAGTGATTCTGATTTGAGATGTCAGAAAAACTTTTATGGGATTTGATATAAGCATCAAAGTATTAGAAAGATATCAACAATAAAAAATGTTGGAAAACTTCTACACAAAGAAAATTAATATTGCTATCAATCTTTGTCAAGCTGAAAAGTTTAGAAGGTAATCATGATAGGTATAACGTATCATATTTATTCTAAATGTAAGAAAAAATTACCGTTGGATTATTTGTTCAGCAACTTCACTTTATTAACTGGATGTTCATTTGGTGACTGTATTTAACTTTAGAAATCTGAAATAAGAAAAAATCTTTTAGGGGCGCCTGCGTGGCTCAGTTGTTTAAGCGTCTGACTCTTGGTTTCAGCTCAGGTCATGATCTCACGGTTCGTGAGTTTGAGCCCCGTGTCAGGCTCTGTGCTGACAGCATGGGGCTTGCTTGGGATTCTCTTTCTCCTGATTCTGCACTTTCCGTGATCACTCTGTCTCTTTCTCTCTCTCAAAATAAATAAATAAACTTAAAAAAATTATTTTAGATTTTATTTCTTGAAACATATTCACTATAATCTTCTCTTCGATATTCTACCACTCTCTTGCTATCTCTGCTGTGCTCTCCTTTACCTTTTCAATTTTAAAAACAGTATCACTTTCAAGATAAAAAACAAAAATCAGCGAACTCTCTCACAACCTCACATTATGCAGCAGAAGTAGAATACAATATTGAAAGACTGAAGCAGGCTCAGACAAAAAGGGTGGTGAGTTAAAGACATGTTCTAAAGTATGAAGATAGAATTGGTATCTGGTAAACAAAATTGTTTAAATTATTGATTTCAGGGCACATGTATTAAAAATTCCTCCTGGGATCTACAATTTACAGAACTTAATGATATGCAGAAAAAGGATGTGTTGTAGAAACATGAATCTCCACTTCCAAAGAGAGTAAACAAACCTTCAGGTCAGTCTTTCCATCCAACACTGACAAAGGTACATGGAGGCCATTTTATTTTGTACAGAATTTGGTATAGATTTCTGAAGGCACTTCATTCTTTGAAACAGAGTGTAGCTAAAAGAGAAAATGTAAAATCTATGTGGATTACAACACCTGGCAAATTTCAATCTGTAAAGTTCACCTGTAGAAAGAAAACAGTAACATGCTGGTGAATGTTTAACAACCAGCTCTTTTTTTTTTTAATTTTTTAATGTTTATTTATTTTTGAGAGACAAGAAAGGGGAGGAAAGCAGAGAGGGAGACACAGAATCTGAAGCAGGTTTCAGGTTCTGAGCTGTCAGCACAGAGCCCGATGTGGGGCTTGAACCCATGAACCGTGAGATCATGACCTGAGCCAAAGTCAGCCATTTAACGAACTGAGCCACCTGGGTGATCCAACAGCCAGCTCTTTTTATGTAGTTCTGACATGGTTGATATATGTGTTTAAGTAACAAGTCAGATGGAAGCAAAACAACTCAGAAATAATTAAGATGTATGTCAGAAGTTCACCCATTTGTCAATGACACGAGTGACTTCTTTGCTGAATTGGATAAACAGTGTTCAAATTTTGAAAGAATATTTTCTCAATTTTTGTGCTACTCACAATGTGATGCTAACAGATGCAGCATAATTTTTAGTTTAATCTGTTATTAACATTTCATTTCTTAAGTTGAGACAATGAGAAAAATAATCAACCAAGACCTGCTTTGTAGTTTCTTCTGATTTCCGTGGCATAAATACTCCTTCTCTGGACAATTTCAAGTGAGCAATCTGACATCACTGGATACAGACTCGGTAAGAGGTGTAGAGAAGCACATTATAGATGTCTACTGTGTAGACTCAACAGATGTACATCACTTCAACAGAGAGCATTAAAATATAGTAAAATACTTGGAAGGAAACACATTTTGAGTAGTTATTACCTTCTTTTAATACAATTTAATAAAATTTAAGTCTTTTTTTTTTTCAATGTTTTTTCTTGAGAGACTCAGAGAGAATGCGAGTAGGCGAAGGGCAGGGAAAAGGAGACCCATAATCCCAAGCAGGCTCCAGACTCTGAGCTGTCAGTACAGAGCCCGATGCAGGGCTTGAACTTGTGTACCCTGAGATCATGACCTAAGCCGAAGTCAGAAGCTCAGCTGACTGAGCTACTCAGGTGCCCCATAAAATTTAAGTCTTAATGATGATTGCATTTAAGTACTAATGCACAAAACTCCTAAAAATGTTAACAATAAGCTCTCATTACCTGATATGAACCAACTCAGCACTGAAAAACTATTCAAACTCTTGTTTCTAAATTACCCTTCCATGGAAAGTGTATTTGGACTCATTCTGGTATAGCATACAAGGGTGAAACTAGTCCTTGCTTCCCCTTTCTCTCTTCTCAAGGAATTGTACCATCAAACACCTAGATGATTACATCAAAGAATTTTACCTATAGATAACAAAAACCTCATTGCAGTGAATTGGACAAATGGAGGTTTAGTTGGTCTCACATAATTGCAAGTCAGAAAGTAGGTAGCCAGCAATGATGCAATGGCTCAACACTAATATTAAGAACCCAGGATCATTAGGACTTACCATCCTAAGTGTATGGGCTGTATCATCATTGTCCCAATTTGCTTGTTACACCACCAGGGAAGTCTTCATTCCCACAGATGCATGCAGGTAAGAAACAAGGAGTTTCCAACTCTTTGTAAATCTCTGCCTTTCTTTAAAAAACCAAAGATTTTCCCAAATCTCACCTAGACAACTACTCTTCTGTTTGATCTGACCTCCCTCATTTGGCAACACTTTTTTTTTTTTCCATACATGGTGCCACTAAATGCAGGCAACTGATTAATCCCTGGATTAGTGTGGTAACCTCTCACTGCCTCCAGGACTGTCCTCATCAAACCATTCTCCTTACTCTATGAAAAGTGGATTTCCCAAAATGCAATGTTGATTATGTAACTCTGTTGCTTGTAACCCTTACTATTGTTCTGTGTTATAAAGTCTGTGTTCTTTAACATAACAAATAAGACCCTTTATATTCTTAATGTTCTGGGCACTGATTCCCCTTCCAGATTTACAACTCATTGATCCTCCATCAAAGGATTTGGGTTGGGGGAGGGAGTGGAGGGAAGGATAGATTGAGGATATCCTCTTTGTCACCATCTAGAATTGAAACAAACAAACAAACAAACAAACAAACAAAACCAAGTGGGATTTGAGCTGACAGTACAAGAATTTCCAGAAAGCAGTTTAAAACTCCTGGCCAGACTACTCTTGGGGAGTCTGATCTAGTGCAAGCCTTCTCAAGGCAAGTCCATCCTGCCCCAGAGTCTCATCTCATCTAAATACCCAGTCAGGAATGTTGCAATCTGGGATCACGACTGAAAAGTTTTGGTCCTTTAGCTAACAAAAAAAATCAAGTCAAAATCAGTTAAATTTTTGTTAGCATCCTATAGGCAAAACATCCAGATGATTATCTGAATTGATTAAATGGTTTGTAATTTTGTAATTGCAGTAACTGTCCAGAATGGGCAATAAGATCAAAGTAGCTATTAACATGGCAGCAAAAAAGGGATGTAGAAAAAAAATTGTAAGCAGTTCAGTTTCAAAATCATACTATATATTTGATGGGAAAGAGGCTAGTATTCACTGAGAACATCTTACATATTAAGTACCTTGATATGTTATGTATGAACCCTATCTTCTTCCTATAAATACCCTTTGAGGTAAGAATTATTATCTTCATCTTTACGAATGAGGAGATAGAAATTATAGGAAAATAGGAAACTTGACATAATCACACAAGTATTAAAAAGCTGATCTGGACTTATAATTCAGGTATTTTATTCTCTATAGGCTCATCTTTTTCCACTACAAGTTTCCCAAAATGGGGAAGTAATTTTCATATTATCTAGAAGTAATAATATTCGGAGAAAAAGAACCAAACATAATTTGAATTCAGTACCTCATGTAAGGTCTTACATTGAAAATATAATCAATAAATAGATATACTGATGTCATGTATCTGAACACTGATATTTTAGATGAAAAATTATGGTTTTTCTTTACAAAAAATAAAACTGCCCTACTGACATATATGATTAGGTATATAATTCAGAGTTACACAAGCTTTTAAAGTTTTGTAATCCCTCATTATTATGAAGAGATTCTAAAGAATACTGATAGATAATTATTTCATTGATTTGCAGATGAAAGTTTACTTATTATGAAATGTTATTATTCTTTGGGGACAAACAAATATGCAGTGTTGATTTCTGTCTGAGCATCATTCTTAGAACACGGACATTTCAAAAGTATGAGATCAAGAAAAATTAATTTAAAGACTTGCAGATTTAACTAAAACTCATACAAAGCTATGAAAGGACTGTTTACTATATGAAGAGGAATATTTTTTCCTAAGTTCCAATTAAAGTTGATCTGCCAAGGTCAATAAACACCATGTGTTAAGTATTATGGAAGATTCAGAAAATTTGCCATCTTCAAAACTATTTTAGTTTCTGAAACTGTGCTATCTCCATTTTGAAAGACTAAGCTCTTGCTATTGCAACAAACAGAAAACTATTAATTAGAAAACGCTTTCAAAATCTCAAATGCATTTGCTGGGCACAGATGCTGCATTTGTGTACTGAGCTAGGAGCTGTTTACGTGCCCACTGCCTCAGACAATAATGTATTCTTATTAGGCAGATTGTTTTACTTGCGTTGAGAAAGAATTGCTAAATAAAAACATACTTACATTTTATAATTTCAACTCATAATTACTTATTGTTTCTAACACTACAGGTAAAACAGCTTGAAGTTATTATGTCTTGCATTTGCTATGCCCATCTCCCCCGCCCCACTTTCTGAATGGACTGAAAACTGTAGACTGATCACACAGAAACCAGTAAATTATCACAAAGAAAACTAACAGCATAAATTGAATACAGATTAATGGCTTTGCTAATTCATTTGTCTTACGCAGTCATTAGCTGCTATTTTCTTTAACCCTCTGTCCATAGTCACTATTTTTATTAAAAACTTTGGGAGGCGATAGGCATATTTACTCCTAACTTGTTTTATTTGCAACATTTAAGTTTATGTATCAAAACACCATGAGATTTCAACATAAAAAGTAATAACAACTACAGTATTTACTTCCACTTTATAAGCTTATATTTCCAAAACTCTCCTTCACACTACAAAAATTTAGAACATTTTAATGCCATTCACTCTTTTTCCCCATAGAGAATGAAGTTAATAAAATGCAAAATAAGCTACGATGTTTTTGTGCTGATGTCTTTAAAAATAAGACAATATTAACATGGATTAAGACAGGGATTGAGTCAAAGAATTTGGGAAATGTTAAGTTAGACAAAGATAAATGGGGATTTCCCCCAAAGGATTTCTCATACCCATAATGTGACGTTGTACAATGTTCAACTCTAAGATATTTACCAGGTAATGCTTCACAGAATTATTGAATTGTAGAATTTTATTAACTTCTTCAAGACTAGTTATTTCAAGAGAAGCAGTATATAAAAAGCAATTTATGAAGCTTTTTTTAGAGCAGGCAGGTGGGAGAGAGAGAAAGAGTTCAGAGGTCAAGGAAAGCATAAGGTGTATATATTATATATATTTTTACAATTATTTTAAGTAAACTCCAAGCCCAACATGGGGCTCAGACTCACAACCCCAAGATCAAGAGTTATGTGCTCTATTGGTTAAGCCGGCCAGGTGCCCCTAAGGTGATAACATTTTTGATATGTATACATAGAAGGCAAATTATTCTTATTATTGCTATTGTGATTGTATCCACCTAGTATATTCTAATCATTCATTCAGCCCAAATGGAGGCATATAGACCAGGAGTGGAACAAGGACCACTCCAGTGTTGTTATCCATGTTTATACCAAATGTTATTTTCTCCCTGTTCCATTCATTTTATTCTCTTCATAACCATATATTTACTGAAATTATCTTGTCCGTACTTACTTGCTTATATTCTTACTCTCTCCATTAAAAGAACAGAAGATCTGACTTCTCCACAGTGCATCATTTGTTACACACTTTTGGGTAAATAATACGGTAATCAACTTTGTTATTGGATAGCTGGAGTCTTTCTTCCTGATTGTGTATTTTGTGTATTTGTTCATTCAATTATTTATCTAGTGATGTATTTATTTATGGTGTGAAAGTAGTCAGCAAATTCTCTTCTCCATCTCCCCTTTGGTTTTGCTGTACAAGGATACTATTTAGTATTATAGAAACAAGTTCCAGTGGGAACTGCAGGCTAGAAATACTGGGCCAGAATTTGCTAATTTCCGTTGCATTCATTACAAATGATGTGATGTCATTTGATTTTAAATCTAGATACTTGCACTCCTTTTATTAAAATCAAAATGAAAACATAAGGATTATCTTTTCTCTATACGTGCATATTTCCAAGTCTCTTTCATCCAGTTTTCACAGACAAGCTGAAGGAGACATGAACCACTGAAGTGTCTATAGAGGGAACAAAGGGGTGCAGGGGGATATGCTTGAGATACGAGCACCACTTGGCCAGGATAATGGGTTATTTCTGCAATAACCTTTAGGAATGTGAGCACTAGGTCCTTGAGAGCCCAGACTGTAAGAATTATGAGTTTGAATTTTACCCAGTTATTAGTGACTCTGAGGGCGAATGTTATTTGCTCTCTAAACAGTAGAGAAATAATTAAATGACACATCTAGCCTCCACTGAACATCCTTTTTGTTTTTTCCTCTCTCTCACTTCTGAAAGTTGCGCTTTTCTGAGCAACATGATTTGAAAAATACTCTGAGGACAAATTGAAGCATCAGGTGTATAGAGGAGGATTAAAATAATAACTTAACAGTTAATCTTCAGGTCTGAGGGTTCAAATCCTATCAGAAGGCATTTGCTGCTGATCAGGAGCAAATCAGGTCATCCCCCCACACCCCCCACCCCCAAGTAAGATGAAAAATTCCTAGGCTTTTCCAGAGGACCAAGTGATGTAATTTATAGAAATTAACACAGAACCTGATATGTGATATGCACCCAGCGAACATTAGCTGCCAAATATTTTAATAAATTATTTGATAGTTCATCTCTCCTTAAGCCCATAGGGATTTATTACCAGGCAGGAAACATTCTCATGAAACTGTAGTCTTCTGGCTTCCTAATACTACTAAATGTGTCTTGACTGTAATGTCTCACACCACAATGATACTAGCAGCCTCTGGCTCTGCATGCGAGACGCTACACACGTAGGCACTCGTGCACCAGCAAGAGAGGGTGATTTTATTTAGAAATCCCATTTTTGACCACAGTGGTTTAAAGAAATACAAGTTCTTTGCTATCGATTTTCTTAAATATCTTGAGTATTTTCATGTCTTCTTAAGTCTGGAAATAAAGTCTGCTTTAGAAAAGTAGATTCAATAACCACCGCTTGAATGCAAGAGGTGATATTCCTGAATGGGCAGTAAATATTTGGAGCTTAATATTGAGTAATTATATATGAATTTAATGCAATTGGAGATGCAAGTAATGGGGGAGTTGCTTTTAATGTGAACATTTTTTTTAAGGTTTATTTATTTTTGAGAGAGAGACAGAGCACGAGTTGGGGAGAAGCAGAGAGAGACAGAGGGAGACACAGAACTCAAAGAAAGCGCCAGGCTCTGAGCTGTCAGCACAGAGCCCAATGCAGGACTCAAACCCACAAACCGTGAGATTATGACCTGAACCAAAGTCAGAACCTTAACTGACTGAACCACCCAGGCACCCCAATGTGAAAATATTTTTAAGCATTCAAGAAGGCCACATAGTTCTAATAAAGAAACTTCCTGTTATCATACTATCATTATTTGGCACATGATTTTTATAAAAATTAAAAGCAGAAAAAGAGTAAGAAGATACAAATTTTAAATGACTGATATCTCAAAAGATATTAGAACTTAGGTTTGAGTTTGTCAATAGGTTCTTTAAGTTATTTATTTTCTTTTTTAATGTAAGTACTATATGCTACCCACTTTGCTTCTTATTCAGTTACTAATAAAATACAAATTTCCTGGGGCCAATAAAAAGAAACTACTTACATGTGTTTCAAATGTAAATGCTTTGGATGTACAGACATGTTATATAAAGTGAGTCAAAATATTTTTTGACATCTTGCTCAAAATTTTAATCAACTTATTATTTCATGCATAAAATATAGCTCTATAATTATCTTTTGAACCTACATTGCTTGTGTTTTTATTTTTTAAAAGTTTATTTATTTATTTTGAGATAGAGAGAGAGCTTGAGCAGGAGGGAGAGAGAGAGAGAGAGAGAGAGATGACAGAGAGTCCCTATCCCATGCCGGCTACACACTGATAGGGACATGGGGCTCAATCTCACAAACCATGAGATCATGACCTGAGCCGAAATCAAGAGTCAGACACTTAACCCACTGAGCCACCCAGGCGCCCCTGCTTTTGTTTTTTAATCATTTTTGTTCTTGTCTGAAACGGATTATACCCGTATTACTATAGGGTCACTTCAGTTTCCATGAATGCAGAATAGGAAGCTAAAAGCAATGAAACCTACTGCATCTGGCCTTCCATGACTCACTGCATGTCCTTGTGTCGCCAGCTAGACCTCGAGACCCGAACTTTACTGCTCACCTGCTTGTACTCACTGACCTCTGACTTACATTTAGTTAGGCAAATGAAACCCCAAACCACCCCTTAGGTGTTGGCGACTGCCCCAACAAGACCTCCTGTCAGCTCAGACCACCAGGACCTTTTGAGCTAAACCCTCCCGCTCAACTTGTGTCTGCATCTATGGAGTCACCCCTGGGATGACTGGCAACTACCTTTACCTCATTTGAATACCCAAATCTCCACCCTAGGAGGAGTCTTGGCCTCATTTGGGGAATATAGGATGTGTACAGGCATGTTTCCTTAAGGCGTGTGCGTGACTTTATTTCTGCCTCTACATATGAAGACAAGGCTTCCTTATCTAAATATTCGTCCTAACCCTAAACAAAAGGTGCCCATTCACTCTCTCTTGAGGATTCACAGCTTTGAATGCTGTGACCTCCCCCCCCCCCATTTTTAACTGCAAATAAAATTTACTTTGTGCAACTCCTCCTGGTGCCTCTGTGATTCACCAAGGAGTCAACTCACATTGGTTCCGTCACAGTTGGACAAACTATTTAAGTTTCAGTGTGTCAACTTTCTTTTCTACAAAATGAGATTAGCTCCAAAATGCCTGCCAGTAGCCAACTTCTTTGATTCTGCAGTACTATTCAAAGATATTGTCTCTTTTTCCTTCTTTCATTTCTCCTCTTCTCTCCCTCCCTTTCTCTTTTTTCCCCATGAGGTTCTCTTTTTCCCTTCTTCATCTCTCTCTCTCTCTGTGTATATGGAAAGAACATAAATATACATATTTCATTATAATATATATGTGTAATTTTAAACAGATTGTTCAATTATGGAAAAGTTTCAAGCTATCATAAATTTAAAAGTGGTTTTTACTATTAAATGCAAGAAATAGACTTTCCTTTGGTTTTATGAATTATCTTATTTCATTAAGTTAATAGAACAGGTGATTAATGATCCAAAATAAAAAGAGCCTGTAATTCTTTCACTCTTAGCTAAGTAATTCAGTTGGATACAAAAATAGAATTGATTAGGATAGATACACATATGCACCTTCTAAGATACAAATGCATTTGCAGTTGGTTTTATAAATGGTCTATTTAAAATCAGAGGTCATTAAAAATGCTGAAAGTACATTCTTTTTCTTCCTTCATTTGTTCCTTTAGTCCTTCCTTCCTTTCTTTTAATTTGATTTAACCTGACTGATGGAATTTGCTTGATCCCATTTAATATGACAAAAGAGGATGGCCAGGAGAAGCACTATTAGGATTTGCTCTTCAGTAGAAATAAATCCTAGAGATCTGCTGCCATCTATTATTCTCAGTCTTGATGCAAGGATATTTGCATTACAATTAGCTTCTTATTTATTGTGCTCATATCTGCAACAGCTGATTATGGCCTTTAATTTATGTACCACAGTTAGTAGCTAGAGAAATGATTATGACTTCAGTTAGATTAGTCACAACAAGAAAGGAGAGCTAGAAATATACACGTATAATATACATATGCTTGTGTCTGCCTGTCTGTGTGTGTTTAATACACACACGTACATTCATTTAAATGCCTAATCTTACGTTGCCTAAAGTATGTCTACCCCAGCTTACTTTTAACTTGAGAGTCTAAGTCACTTGGTCACTGTTAAATGGACTGAATCCTATGTCCCCTCTTAACCACCCTGCAAGACCTCGTATTGAAATTGCATCTTCTGTCCTCACTTGAGAGCACTAAATATGACTGTTCACATTTACCGGGTCACAGATCTTCAATAATTGTTTGCTGGATGAATAATAAGAAAAGAATATTTACAATGTGATATAATAAAACTAAACTAAATTCTTAAAGGATTTTGAATAAGGTAGCTATTAAACTTTGAAAATTATTATAGCATTTGGATTATTCTTTTTTATTTTACAATGTTTGAAAAACTTTGATAAATTATATAAGAAAATAGCAAATAACAAGACTGCAAAATCTTTTTTTTCCAGGGAACATTTGGAAAAACTGTTTAATAAGGACCAAATCAAGAGTAATTCCTCCCTTTCCTCAATCAGATTTTGAACAGACCAAAATTCCAAAAACTAGCTGTATTTTGATTGATTCACTTGCCAATACTCACAATATTTTGCCCCTCTTCTCCAGACAGATACAGACATTTGAATTCTCACTGTTGATATATTTGGGAAATAAGAAGGAATTACTCTTGGTTTGGTAGCTGTTGACTGGACAATTTGTGTTCATTCAAAGGAGTGTGGATGGAGGACAGAGGCTACAATAAAATGCATGAAGGATGAGGAGAAAGAATTATGATGGCCAAAGTCATGTCAGAGTCACAATGAAAAACTTTTAGTATTTTGGAATTTCATACAGTTCCCCCTTTGGTCCACAGAGAGACTGAATTTCATGGCTTAACCACATTTTGGTTTGCTTAGTTCTCAAGATGCATACCACTTAGGTCATTCAAAAAAATTTTTTTAATGATTATTTATTTTTGAGAGAAAGAGACACACACAGAGTATGAGTGGGGGGGGGGGAGGGGCAGAGAGAGAGGAGATATACAATCTGAAGCAGGCTCCAGGCTCTGAGCTGTCAGCACAGAGCCCAATGCAGGGCTGGAACCCACGAACCATGAAATCATGATCTGAGCTGAAGTCAGATGCTCAACTGACTGAGCCATCTAGGCACCCCATCACTTAGGTCATTCAAATCTTAGATCTGTTGTTGCTCACTGTTTGCTGGGCACTCGACTCATTAAACACAAATAAATGTAAGTCTCTCTAATGAACTTGTAAATAATAGATTATGGTAATATTAATTACAAGAGTATTTTAAGTATTAACATTTATTGGGGGTATTCTCTAAGCATAATATAGATAATTTACATACTGTACTAGTACATTATATATATGTGTATAAACATATATATAATTAAGAGATTTATTATAAGACATTGGCTCACATAATTATGGAGACTGAAAAGTTCCAGGATCTGTCCTCTGCCAGTTGAAGATCCCAGGAAAGCTAATAAGCCTGTAGAGTAGTTTGGCAGTTTAAGAGCCAGAGAGCCACTGGTATGGATTCTAGTTTAGGTCTGAAAGTTTGAGAATCAGGAACATTGAGGACAAGAGAAGACCATTGTCCCAGCTGAAGCCAGGCAGTTAATTCAACTTTCCTCCTCCTTTTTGTTGTTCAGGCCCATTTAGATTGGATGAGCCATATACCTTACTCAACTCACCAGTTCAAATGTTAATCTGTCCTGGAAACACCCCCATAGGCACATTTAACCCCCAGAAATAACATTTCACCAGCTATCTAGACAACCCATGGCTCAATCAAGTTGACACATAAAATTAACCATCACACATTCATGACCCCAAATTTAAAGATAACCCAAGAGATGGGTATTATTATATTCCATTTATATACTAAGAAACAGATCTCAAAGAAGACAAGTAATTTTTATGCAACTTTGAAGTTAGCTTATGCCAGAGGCAAATTTGAAACCAAAGCAGGTACTCATTCTTCTCTAATTTCTTGAGGGAAGGAAGTAAAAATGAGGTCTTTTGGTTACTGAACAACCCCTTATCCAGCTCCTTGATTAGCTGTCACAAATGTCTAGGATAGCTGCCTCTTTCTGGTTCTCACATGCGCTCATTTATGCTCACTGTTTTTAAGTTAAAACAAAATTGCACATGATTAATAAAGCATTAATACTTGTAAGGGCCCAGGGCAGGGTGCCCCAACATGGGCCACTTTGGCAAAGACATTATTTTGAGTTAAAAGTAATAAAAACCCAGCCAATGCAGGAAAATCTTTCTGTCTCCTGTTCAATTGCCTAAATTTACATTGGAAAGGAGAGTCTGTACCAGGAAGAGAGCTATTAACAGAGACTCCCCTTTTCCTAAAAAACTTATCTGCATAACAGGGCAATCTTGTTTTTCCAAACATTTTTCACCTTTTTCTAGTGGTGGTTCTCCTTTCTGGGTCTGCAGGCCCCGCCTCTCTCCTTAGCTCATATAAGCTTCATGTTCCCTCATTGTCTTTGGAATCCCACGTCTGTGTATTTGTCTATGTATACATGTATATGCTTATTAAATTTGATTTTCTCCTGTTAATCTGTCTCATGTCAATTTGATTCTAAGCCCAGCTAGAAGGACCATAGGGCAGAAGAATGTCTTCCTTCCTGATACCCTACCCCTCCTTTTGATCTTCCACTGATAGTACCATTAAGCATGCTTTCCCAGGTAACCATTTTTAACTCTTCTGTTTCTTTTAGTAGTTAACTGAGTATCTCTAAATAACATCTTTATACAATGATTTTTCAAGTTATTGTTTTTAAGCATTGTTTATTTTCTTCTTATTTAATGTTAAAACTTTTCTTGTATTATTTCATGAATTATTTCATTACTTTTATTGCCTCTGCTTTCACTTTCTGGAACCTATTTGTTCACTATTAGACTTCCGTGTTCCATACATATTTTTGTATTTATCATCTCTTCCCCATATTTTCTGACCCTTTAAAGATTTAAAAATATTTATTTTCTAAGGTGTGTGTGTGTGTGTGAGAGAGAGAGAGAGAGAGAAAGAGACACACCTGTACCCCTATGTTCACTGCACCATTATTTACAACTGCCAAGACATGGAAACAATGTACATGTCCACCAGCAGTTGAATGGGTAAATGAATATTTCAGAATATTATTCAGCCATAAAAAAGAAGGAGATTCTGACATTTGCAACAACATGGATAAACGGTAACAGCATTATGCTAAGTGAAGTAATTCAGATTGAGAAAGACAAATATTATATGCTATCACTTATATTTGAAATCTAAAAATGTGAACTCAGTAACAGAGAGCACATTGGTGGTTGCAAGGAATGGGATAATGAGGGTGCCTGGGGCTGCATAAATGTGGTTAGTGGGCACAAAGTCCAGTTTTAATGGGAATATGTTCTGGGGATGAAATATATAGTATGGGGACTATAGTTAAGAATACCTTATTGTACATTCGATTGGTAAGAGAGTAGATTTTATACGTTCTCATTACAAAATAAATTATATGAGACTATGGATGTGCTGCTAACCTTATTGTAGTAATTATTTCACAAAATATGCATATATCAAATCATTACATTTTACGTATTAAAATTGGACAATGTTACATATCAATCATATGTCAATAAAGCTGGAAAAAAATAGAAAAATAGCATTGGAAATCTGGACCTAACTGAGACTAAGTCCTTGAGTTATCCCTGTGTCTATAATAGCATCTGGAATATGGACAAGGGCCATTTTTATTGGGTAGCCAAGAAAATATTAGTCTATTTCTAACAGATTAATTTTGTGATAACCTTAGTGTAACCTATAATGTAACTGCTATTTAATGGAATTTTGGATTAAATACTATTATTAATTTGATTGGTTTTAACAAAACCTATAAAAATACTACTGTTAATCAAGGATTTTAGGACATTGAATTAAAACTTCCAAAAGATTATTATCTGCTATTCCACCAAGATGCTCTAAAGTATTCTGTCTTTATAAATATTTTTAAAGAAATGCATAACACAATTCATATAAAAATACACAATAATCAGAAATACAAACTCATTCAATTATATCTGAAGTGTGTCATCTGAAGGCAGCTTGAGTCCCTCAGGATGACATTCTTACTTTTATCACAAACAATCATTTAGTTTTCTATTTATGTTTAGCGAAGAATAACATATAAATGTAACAATCTGACTTTGTTAAGACGTTCTTTGCTTCAGACTCCTGGATTTTCGAAGCAAAGGCTTTTTTTTCTTACTTTATTCATGAAGTGACACACTCTTAAATACAACCTATTTTTCCAAGGGGTAAACTCCCACAAATATATCTGTGCCAGTAAAATTTAAAAAGTATTAAATTTGTGGCAGCAACAATTTTCTGAGAGTCTGATTTTCTCTCAGAAAAGTTAAATCCAGGGGTTTCTGGGTGGCTTAGTCAGTTGAGCATCCGACTTAGGCTCAGGTCATGATCTCGTGGTTTGTGAGTTTGAGACCCGTGTCAGGCTCTGTGCTGACAGCTCAGAGCCTGGAGCTTGCTTCTGATTCTGTGATTCTGTATCTTCCTCTCTCTCTGCCCCTCCCTTACTCTCTCTCTCTTTCTCAAAAATAAAATAAACATTAGAAAGAAAGAAAAGCTAAGTCCAGAGAAATGTATGTGTGTTTGTTCCTGCTTGTATTAGAAGGTGAATAGGTTTTCATGGTGATCCAGTTTAACAGAAAACTGAAGCTACTTCATTTTACATTTTTCCTTACTTTTCTTTGAATTATAAAGGGAAACGACATAAACGATAGGAGCAGGATGTGACTCCATGAAATACACAGCTGTTCAAAGACAGCAAATCTGGTATCTAAAGTTAATGCTTTTCTCATTAAAATTTTAATTTGGGGAGATGTGTTTAAAACCATTTAATATACCATGGTAGTGCTAGGAAACATTTAATACAACTGAATGATCTTAAATATAAGGACCTAGTAATGAAGTAATTGTACTCATCATTCAGTACTTTTGCACCTCACCGTGTTCACCATTCGCCTTGCCTTGTTACAGTTTTTGGATATTCATGAGCCATCGCAATACAGCTTATCATGTTCTTGAAACCTATTTTTCAAATTACCAAGGTTAATCTTAGCTGTGTAATTTTCACAGTATCTTTGAAACCTTGTAATATCACCGTTCATGAGAATAAAGTATTTATTAACTGCCTTTCCTTCTAATGAGAACCAACCAAAGGGATCTAAAGGAACCTGAACATCATGTACCATGATATCCAGTTTACAAATATTGGCAATAGTGCAGAAAGTAATAAATCTTTCTCCAGGTGGGAAGTTACAGTGACAAGTTAACTGTAAAGGGACTCAAAGGGTTAAGATAATCCCAACTGTACCCTGAGGTTTTCTGGTATCTCTGTGGATGTGACTCTAAGTTGCCGTGAGCATGTGCAAAAGGAAATGAATGGATCAGTTACATGAATTAAAAAAAATACATCCTTCTCTAAATTCTTATGTATGATCCCAGAAATAGGGCACTGGGGTGTCTCTAAATTCCCAATCTTACAAGCCTTAGTCATGTCTTTACAATGAGTGCAATTTCACTACTTCCTTTTCCATTTTGCATATTTGAGACCAAAATCTTTGCAGTGCTCATGTGTACAATTTTAATGGTCTAGAAAAGAGGATGATGTCTGAGCTATCAATTTTTCCTTCCATTAAATTTAGGCTCACTGAAATAACGTTAAATTAGAGAAAATGGTTTTAATATGGCAGGTTATCAAATCATCTGTTACAAACGTGGCCTGATTTTACAGGGACTTATTTGCATGATAAATCTCTGATTCATTGTTAATATAACAATGCACTAGCAATTATGTATTGGGTTGGCTGGCCTAGTTAAATATTGTTCAATTCACTCATTTCTCACGTCTGTCACATCTGAAATTTTAGTTAGTTCATTTTTAACAGAATTCGAACTACTACAATTCATGTTCTAAATATACTTTTAGTGGGCACTAAAATTGGGTACTTTAGAGGGCACTTTAGTGCTCTCAGGAGAAACTGAGGCATGTGATGTCAACTTGTTTGTCTCCTTGGAGTTCAGTTATTTTAAAAATAAGTAGCTAAAGGAAATTTCAATAGAATCTGTGTAACCTGCCAATTTGTTGGTATCTCCCCTGTGTGCATTAAACTTAATCAGTTAATCCTGTGAAAAAATTTAGTTCACAGTTTGGATGATTTTGCACTGCGTTAATTATTTTCCTTCAATAAAGGCCACAAAACTTCTCAACTTTAGTGACATTCAGTGTATGATACAAATAAGATAAATTACCTATTTGCCTGAGATAAAAATTTCCTTTACTAGGATTTATTTGAATTCTCACAAAATGAAGACAATGGCTTAATCATGTTAATGACCAAACCAGTTCAGTTCCTTGACAAAAGCATGGGTTTGATATCCTGGAATAATTTTATCCACTCACAGAATATTTAAGAGTCTCATTTTGCATAGTTTTAATTATACACAATGTCATTCAGAATGAAAGATATCCGAAGTGTAGCCACATGAGAATGTATACAAAGGGACTCTCACACAAACATTTTGGAAAGAATAAAAACCTTTGAAATCATTTTCCTTCAGTGATTTAGAACTCTCAGTAGGTTCTAATGGACCAATAAGCCAACACAGGTGCTTTTTTTTAATGTTTGTATATTTATTTTGAGAGAGAGAGAGAGAGAGAGAGAGAGAACACTCTAGTAGGGGAGGGGCAGAGAGAGATAGAATCCCAAGCAGGCTCCACACTCAGAATGAAGTCCAGTTCAGGGAGGGCTTCATCTTGTGAACTGCAAGATCATGACCTGAGCTGAAATCAAGAGTTGGACACTTAGCCAACTGAGCCACCCAGGGGCCCCCACTTTTTAAAAAAATGTTTATTTATTTACTTTGAGGTAGGCTTTTCATACATATTTGTGGTTAATGTGGCCACTATGGCATCTCAATTTCCCTTAGTATTTTTGTTTTCCTTGATCCTCAAATGTGCATGCAACAGATTCTGGGCTCAGAACAAAAAGACTACATTAAGTCTGATGCTTTATTACTATTGGGAGGACAGTCTTTGTTGCTACCAATCCTTTTCCCTTCCTCTAGCACACTTTTATGTCCCGCTGCCGTCTCAGGACCTAATATGATGCTGAAAACAGAAATCTGTAAAGTAATTTGGGAAGCAGCAACAGCTATCTTGCATCTTTGCAGTTTATTTTTGTAGTATTTTATGTTTAAAATGTCTTTCATTTACATTTTAATTTCTTCATTTCAATTAAGTAAGGCTTCTGAGTAGGCACAAAGAATCCTTTCTGCCTTTATTTGTACACTTAAAATTTTATAGACCCTTCATTTTATTATCACCGAAATGAGGTAATTTTCATCATCGTTTAACAAAACCACTTTCTTGCCTTTGTAGAGCCCAAACATGTGAAAATAAGCTAATTTTGAAAAGTCTATAAATACACTTAAATGATTTTAATTGTATAAATATGTAGAAATAAGCACTAAATATATTTCCTTAAGGCTGACCAAGTTTTATTCAAAACTTTACCAAAGCAGCCCATGTTTTAAAAGGTGCTTCATTCAACTTTTTTTTTAGTTTATTTACTTATTTTTAGAGACAGAGAGGCAGAGAGAGGAGAGACACAGAGAGAGAGAATCCCAAGCAGTCTCTGCCCTGTCAGCACAGAGACCAATGAGGGACTAAATCTCATGAACCATGAGATCATGACCTGAGCCGAAATCAAGAGTCAGATGCGTAACCAACTGAGCCACTGAGGCACCCCCTTTTCAACATTTCTTAACTTTTTCTGTACCCACAGCCTTCTTAAGAGTTTCCCTAAAAAAGGCACATGATCTCTTCAAAGGCTAATATATCAAACACAGCACTATTTTAAATCTGTACAACTCATGATCCTGTTAGGCAAAAAGACTTAGAGCATTGGGTATATTTTCTGTCTCTGACACTATTTTCTAAAACATTGCCTAATAGATTCTCCCTAGTAATTTGGTCTGCTGCAAGGCATGAAATTGAAGAGATTTAGGGAGAGAAGTCACCATTTCAGAATTCCCTTGTTAGGGGATTAGGCTTCTGGTTCCCTATTGAGGCTAAGTTTTTCCTCCTTTTTGAATTAGCTTATCTAGTGATTTCTCCATCCAAGAAGGAAAATGGATATGCCAAAAAGGATCCTGGGTGATGTCAGGGGCTTCCTGAAGACAGGCATCCATTTGCCAAGGGACCAAATTCCTGTACAATTTCCAAGTAGTAGCCATTAGACTTTTGAGTCACAAACCTAATACTAATCATTGGACATCACTCAGTGATCTATTTTCAGCCAAAATATCCCTATGGGTTGTCAAATAGTGTTGTAACATTTTGGTGCTCCTGATCCTTGAGATCTTCAATTTTGGCTCAGTTTATAAAACTATCAGTAAGCCAACATCTAAATTACCTAATATCTTCATAAATAGGGTAGTCCCTGGGAATAGCAAGGAAGAAACCAGAACATTTAATCTAGTAATTTTATCTGCACTCAAAGTCCCTCCCTATTATGATAGTCAATGTGATGTCACAAAGGACAAAGGAATGTTCCTCAATTAAGATGTGTGACAGTTATGGGCTGGGCTGGAACATGGTTATTATCTGAGGATAATAGAGCTCTTTGCCACCTAAGTATTGACTTCAAAGGAGAAGTTCAGGGTAAGGAAATCAAGAGCTCAATTCTGTCTCAGAGTTACTGTCCCTCAGAAAACATATTCAAATATATTGTATAAATATAATCTCAACTCATATTTAGTTTCATAAACAGGCATAAAATGTGGTGAACCTTTTGATGGCATAAATGTGAAAGATTCCTGTTTTGTAAGATAATTTACTTTTTACTTTTTGATTTATTCAAGCTAGTTCTGAATTCATTCTAAAACATGGTTCATCTTTCCTGTGATGATTCATTCAAAACAAATACAAGAACAATCGCTGACGTTACATCTCTGATATTAAAGACAGAAAAAAGGACATCTGGGTGGCTTAGTCAGTTAAGCATCTGCCTTAGGCTCCAGTCATGATCTCACAGTTCCTTAGTTTGAGCCCCACATTAGGTTCTCTGCAGTCAGTGCAGAGCCCACTTTGGAAGTCTCCCTCTTTCTCTGCCCTTCCCCTGATCTCCCGCACACTCTTTCTCTCAAAAATAAATAAACATTTAAAAAACAAACAAACAAACAAAAACAACCCAGAAACAAACAAACACACAAAAATCCCTCTCTTTTCATTGTTTGGTTCTATTTAAGCAAGATGCAGAAAGTTGATACTCCAAAGAGAATTAAGTAAACTACATTATGATTTTCTGTAGTACTTTAAAAATAGCATTAATTCAAAGGCTGTAAGATATTCAATATTCTCCACAAATTACAAAAGCATAGAAACTAATGCTTTCAATAAATCTTTATGTGTACAGTCAACAGAAATTATATAGTTTATAGCAGAAGTCCAACTTGTCTTATCCTTCTGCAAATACCACGTATCCAGAATACCAAACCCTTTTATATTAAGCAAAATTGAATATTGGAATTATTTTGGGGGCACCTGGATGGTTCAGTTGGTTGAGCGTCCAACTTCGGCTCAGGTCATAATCGCACTGTTCGTGGGTTCGAGCCCCGTGTTGGGCTCTGTGCTGATAGCTCAGAGCCTGGATCCTGCTTCAGATTCTCTCTCTCTCTCTCTCTCTCTCTCTCTCAATGCCTCTCCCCCGCTTGTGCTCTGTCTCTCAAAAATAAATAAATGGTAAAAAATTTTTTTTAATATATTGGAATTATTTTTGTGCAGTGAAAGAAATTATTTCTGAGATTTGTTTTGCCAGGAATAAGAAACATATAAAATGCATCCAATGTGATAAGTATATATTTTAGTACATATTACCAAATTCTCAAGTTTCATATTTAATCATTATCATGAAACTAATTTAACCATGTAAAAATAAGTCAGACTTAGAGTATAGCATATATTTGAAAAGATATTAACTTCTGTGAAGCTCAGGTTTGTTTTCTGCTCTTTTTTCTGATATTAAAACTCACTAAATAATTAATTTCTTTTTTCTAAGATTCTCAGCAAGAAAGTAAAGTAAAAAATGAAGGAAGTTTGTTCACAGGCACCTGCTATTTCTTATGTATAAATGATGGACAACATAATTACATAATTAAATTAACATATTTCCAAGAATTATGTGGGAAATTTTGTTGATAAGAAAATGACAATTTAGTGGAGATTTTAAAAATAGATTATCGGGGCACCTGGGAGGCTCAGTCAGTTAAGTGTTCAACTTTGGCTCAGGTCCTGATCTTGGGGTTCGCGAGTTCGAGCCCTGCATTGCACTCTCTGCCGTCAGCAAGGAGCCTACTTCAATCCTCTGTTCTCCTTTCTTTCTGCCTCTCTCCTGCTTGTGCTGTCTCCCTCAAAAGTAAATAAACATTTTAAAAATGGATTTATCTATTTGTATGAAGAGGAAATAACTTTTGTAGACACTAGGAACTTATTGTGAGGTGGATTTCTACTGGAATGGCAATACGGAGCCAAATATAATCAAAAGTAAAGAGATAAAGATTGTTTTGCATGATGGTGTGCTTAATAGTGTGAGTTACCCACATTATAAATTAAGAAGATATTCTCAAAAAATGTATTTCAAGGGTCAAAATTAATTCAAAATGATTGATACGTTGACATTAAAATATACTGTATTAAGAACAATCTTTAGGAGAAAAATATATATTTTCTTCTGTTTTCCAAAGGAAAAAAATACTGTTTAATCTTGATTTATAAAAAAAAAAATTGACAAGGCATAGTTACATCCATTGTCCCAGTGATTTTTACCAGTTTTGTTAGTATCTGGAGGATTTGTGACAGACTATGCCATAAACTGGATTGTATCTTTCCAAATTCAAATGTGGAAGCCCTAATCTGTAATGTGATGGCATTTGGAGATGGGGCCTTTGGGAGGTAATTAGGTTTTTTTTTTTTTTTTAACGTTTATTTATTTTTGAGAGAGAGAGAGACAGACCATGAACGGGGGAGGGGCAGAGAGAGAGGGAGACACAGAATCTGAAACAGGCTCCAGTCTCTGAGCTGTCAGCACAGAGCCCGACGCGGGGCTCGAACTCACGGACCGCGAGATCATGACCTGAGCCGAAGTCGGACGCTTAACCGACTGAGCCACCCAGGCGCCCCGGGAGGTAATTAGGTTTAAATAAGACGAGGGCAGAGGCTTCATGATGGAATTAGTACCCTTATAAGAAAAGACAGAAGAAAGCTAGTCCCCTCTCTCCTGCCATGTGAGAACATAGAAGGAAAGTGGTTGTCTGTATACAAGCTAGGTAGAGAACTCTCAACAGAATCTGACCATGCTGGCATCCCAGTCCCAGACTTTCAGCTTCCAGAACTGTGAGGAAACAAATTTCTGTTGTTTAAGCCACCCAGTTGATGGTATTTCATTATAGCAGCCCAAACTGACTACAATAGACTACCTGTGAAGAAAAAAATAAGTGTCATCCCATTGAGTTTCATGGAAAACAAAAGCATTTTTACTAAAGGATTTCTCTTTCTGAATAGAAAGAATATTTCCAATAGTGTACCCTGCAATGGGGCAGATTCTCCCAGGATAATCAGCACTGATTTGTTGTAATATACCAGCTAAACTATCATGTAGAAAGTCATAGCATACCTTGTAGACTACGGTGTGGATATTGTGGCGGTGTCCAAAAAAGTCTGTAAAAGCTAGAAAATGCCAGCTGACTTCCTATTGGGGTTTTCCAATTCATAATAATAATAACAATGATAATTTTTTACAGATACTTCACTTGATTCTGGGCTGGGCAAGGCAAGTATTTTTACCATTTTGAAGATGAGGAAACTAAGCACCCAGTGATTTCAGAGGCGACCTTTATCATAACATGGTGTTGAATATTGTGTTCCCTCTGCAGGCCAGTATATTTATAGTTGGCTTATTCAATTCCACAATCTTTGCCTAGTCACGATTTGTTATCACACTGTTTAATTATAGAGGACTTATGTTTTAATATCAGTAGAACTACTGACCTACTGTAGTAAGCATTTTCAATGTCTTTGTGGGTAATATTGAATATTTATTTTTCATATCAATATTTATATCAGCCTATCACTAAAAACATTTTTTGAGAGGAAAGGTCATGTTAAGTTAATAAACTGACTTAGCAGCAATTGATATATTTATTATGTTGAATCGACCTGAGAACAAAGCATGCTTTTCCACTTGTTCATGTCTAATTTATTCTTTTACAAGTATTCTTTTACTTCTTCTACAAGTGCTTTAAGCTTTTCTTCATAATAAATTTCACGTTAGTTAAAGTTTATCTCTACCTATTCTATCTTCTTTGTGGCTATTGTATATGGGATTGTCTCTACTATTATACTATATAAATTGTTGTTTGGGCTTACGAAGGTAAATGATTTCCGTATGCTAATATCCTGCAACCTTATAAATTATTTTGTTTGATTTACTTTTTTCATTACAAAGCTGTAATGATTTCCAGACATACTACAATAATATCTGGAAAGATTGCTTTGCTTCTTTTTCTCAATTATATCTTTGATGACTTTTGTTTCATTGCATTTACTCTTCCATCTATCATAATGTTAAATTATATTAGGGAGATAATAGCAAATCATCTGCCTCCTATATGGTTCAGTAAAAATGTCCGTATTGTTTCTCATTGAGCAGGATAGCTACATGTAGCTCAAAGGTGTAGTTATCGATCTTCGCATTAAAACAATGCTGGCTAATTCTATTTTCTTGCCTGTTTTCATCAGAGATAAGTGCTGAAATTATACCTAAGTCTTTTTAGCACAGGTGGAGATAGTTATATAATTTTTACCCCCAGATTTACTGACAAAGTGATTTATACTATAGGTTTCTATTATGAAAATCTTGTAATCCTTGAGAGAAATTTGACTTGACATTGGTGTATTATTATTTTTAATGTGGTTTTGGATTGTGATTGCTAAAGTTTTATTTAACTTTTGCTCATTGATATTTATAAGTAATGTTTCTTATAATTTTTTGTAGTACATTTATCGGGTTTAGGTATCAGTGATATAGTTGCTTCCCCAAATAAGAAATTTTCCTTCTTTTCCTATGCTATGGAATAATTCTTCTAACCTTAGACAATCTGATATTTAAAGATTTGGTAAAATTTGCTTTTAAATCATTGGGCATAAAGATTTGGGGGTTACTCTTTGATAACACTGTCTATTTCTTCTGTAGATATCAATTATCAATTTGCTTAGACTTTCTACCTATAATGGTTTAACTTTGATATTGGGTTTAAAAATGATATTTTGCTAGAAAATTCTTATTTCTTCTAGGTTTTTATGAAGGGTTATAAAATAGCTTCTTAAATCTTAAAATTCTTCTCTGTCAATGGTTATTCCTCTCCTAATTTCTTATTTTGCATGTTTTTACTTTCTATTTTCTTGATTTAGTTAGGTAGTAGTAGCTTCATTTTGTTGTATTTTTACAGAAAAGGGTTTTATTTATGAGCTAGGGATACTTTCTTTGCATTTTCTACTTAATTGTCAATTTTTTTTAATTATTCCCTTTCTTGTCTCTTTTGAATGCACTCAAATTATTGAATAATAAAATAGAACCTGCTATACACTTAATTAAAATCATATAACTATTTATATGGATCCATTTGTTCTTGTAAAATCTTTTGTTTTTTTCTTTCCTATTTGAAAGTAACCGACACACTTGGTTTCTTTAGCTTTAAATATATCAATGTGTAGTTCTTATTAACAAGATATTTTCTTACATTTCTGTAGAGCAGTTATCAAAATCAAGAAATTTAGCACTGATACAATACTCTTATATAATATATAATTCAAAGATCATATTCAGATTTCCTCACTAATACAAGTAATGTTTTTTTGTTTTTGTTTTCCTCCAAGACAGAATCCTATCCAATACCATACATTGTGTTTAACTGCCCTATATTTTTGATCTCCATTTATCTGGAAAGATCTTCAGCTTTTCTTTGTCTTTCTTTACATTGATTTGAAAAGTCCAGACTAGTTATTTTGCAGAATGTTCCTCTATTTGGATTTGTCTTATGTTTCCTCTTAATTAGATTTACGTGATGCATTTTGTAGATAATGCCACAGAAATAATTTATTGATAATGTTTGGTCACTGGGTCATAATGGTATCTGCCAGAATTCTTCACTGCAAATTACCATTTTTCCTTTTGTTACTGAAAAGTAATCTTTGAGGGAAAATGTTATAGTTTGCAAATGTATCAATACTCTTTTTAAATTTTTTTTTACATTTATTTATTTTTAAGAGGCAGAGAAAGACAGAGCACAAGTGGGGGAGGCGCAGAGAGAGAGGGAGACACAGAATCCCAAGCAGGCTCCAGGCTCTGAGCTGTCAGCACAGAGCCCGGAGCGGGGCTTGAACTCCCCGACCATGAGATCATGACCTGAGCTGAAGCTGGATGCTTAACCGACTGAGACACCCGGGAGCTCTGCAAATGTTTCGATATTCTTATAATTATTTTTGATGCTTAAATTGACCTATATTTGGTCATTATGAACCCCTTCAAGCTCAAACCTTTATTAATTTGATATAACCTCATTGTTTCTTGAGTACTTCCTGACTTTATTTATACAGGAAGCAATTTCAGGCTCAAATATGTTTTTTCACCCATATGTTGAAATATGCCTTTACTAGAAGAAATCCTAGTTCTTTTTTGGTTTTCAGGGTTTTCTTTTTCTTTTCTTTTTCTTTTTTTCTTTTTTTCTTTTTAATTTAGAGAGAAAGCATACACACAAGTGGGAGGCAGTGGGAGAGAGAGAGAATATCCTAAGCAGACTTCACGCACAGCACGGAGCCCGATAGGTGGCTTGATCCCACAACCATGAGATCGGGACCTGAGCTGAAATCAAGAGGGGGACACTTAACCTACTGAGCCAACCAGGCACCCTGGAGTCCTAGCTCTTTTCAGTGAAGAATAGGGTTTAGAAACAGAGATCTAAGTAATAAGTGTGCTTAATGCTTCTGGGCTATCATTGTTTCTGGTCTTTCTCATTGGACAGATTGAGGAAACAACACACACACACACACACACACACACACATATATATATATATATATATATATACATTCCATCTACATATTTACATGTATATACAGACATATCTTTTCTATCAATATCTATGTATTATGTCTATACATATCTAGATATTACATATTCTGAGTTTATACTTATGTCTCCATTATGAATCAACACTACAGAGTGCATTCTAATCTTCCTCCTGATATTTGTGACTCTCTTCTTCAACAATGAGAAAACTGTCTCTCATCCTCGATATAATCTCTCATTTGCAGAAGACATTTCCAGTGTTATTTTTTTCTGTAAATGTAAGTTTCTATCAGTTGACATAACTTTCCAGAACATAGAATTTCCTTTAGGATATCCTTGTAATGACATTCTGATGGAGAGTTATTTTTTATGCTCCAATTTCTTCTCTTCTTCCAGGACTCCCATATCTTTGATCATTGCCAGATATTATTTCACAAAAGGCTGACATAAATCCCAGATTTTAGTACTATTTTCGTAAAAAGTGTGGAAAAGTTTTACAGTTTTTATTATGTCATCTTTTGTTAACATAAACTCTCATGATCATCAATATTTCAGTTTTCAGGGAAATCAAGTGCTAAAGCATGAATCTATTTGTCATAAGTATCTGCAAATGACCTACATAATGACTTCATAGTTATCAAGACTATTATTATTTTATTTAGTTAACTTCCTTGAGGGAAGGAAATAATTTTACTATCACTCTGTATCCCCCACTGTGCCTAGCTCAGAGAGAACAGCTACTCAAAAATCTTCTGCTGATTGCTTATATGTCTCCCTACTGATCTCCATTTAATTCCCCATCTCCCCAGGGCCTACTTCAATCTCATATTAGACAAGGTCCAGAGAGTAGAGAAACAATATAGTGTAATATGTGTGTTTACACCGATAGCTTTCTGTTTAAAATATGTATCTTGCAGGCAACATTGTAATTGCCAAAAAATCGAATGGAGGAATTGGGTACTAATTTTACCTCCATAACAAATCATCTTTCTTATTCCCCCATTGCCTTCCAGCCCCTATTGGCAGGCTCTACAATTTTGCATTCCTAAAATAACAAGTTGGTTAAAATTTTATATTCACTATTGATTACATTTTTAATAAGACATATCTGAATGTCTGTTGTGTTTACTGCACATGACTACAAGCTAAGCCCTGCAAATTTATAGGGAACTTAGATCATCCCATAAGCACATTGAAATGGCTGTGGAACACAGGTTATTAAAGACTGAAAAATATATTATGAAAAATACTGGCTTTTTCTGTAACAAGTAATTTCCTTAAAATTGAGACTGTGGAAATATGTATGCTAAATATATTTTACTCATTTGTACATTTAGAGTGATTTGGAGAAAATGGAGCTCACAGATGGAGGAGAAATGTTTGAAAACCTGGGTTGAAAATATTTTGAATCTGACAATAGTCTAGAAAGAAGTAGAAGAACTAAAACAAGATAGCAAAATGAGTTACATATGGTATGGTCATTCTACTTGGTTGATCATTATTGATTCTCTTCTCCCAAAAAAGACGATTTGGATCTCAACTGTCACATCTTAAAGTGAGGAGTATGGGCAAGATAATATCAAAGTTCTTTTTCAATCTAACATTTTAGATTATACTGTAATGCTTGACTCTAAAAAATGTGGCCTACAGGAATAGATGGTTGAAATCAAATCCCTACTAATCCAGAGTTTCATTTGGCATTTCATCATCTGGTGGTATAAAGCCTAAGTGCTTTCTGCATTAAAAACTAATCTAATTATTATGTACAGAAACCATACACAAAGGGCTATATTATTTGCATTCCATCTTAATATGTAGCACAAATGTTCTCTCTGCAAATGTACTAGATTTAACACTGATTCTACTCTGAGTCTCCTTCATGTGTTTACTATGTCTTTTTGTATTCAGCTGCTTCCTGAATGTTTAATGGGAAGATAGTGGCAATTGAGTAGAAGGTTTGGAAACACAAATTATTTTTGAAGTCTATGTTGCCATTGCATATGGGTACTTCCAATTAATAAAATATTTATGTCCCCAGGAATCAAAAATCAGGATTCAATGTGACACATGCCAAATACTTACTTGCTAGAGATATAGGATTATTTACCTGCACATGCAGAATGCAAAAAATGACACTTAGGCAAAAATTCATAGCTAAAATTGAGCACACACCAAAGGTCATGTATCGTGTTAGGTAATTTTCATGTATAACAGCCCTGAAAAATTTGCACTGCTCTTATTTACAGATTGGAAAACTTAGAGCTAGTTGAGTTAAAAAAATAATCTGAAACTCACATCTAGGAAGTAAGTGATGGATCTGAGCTTTACGTGTAGATCTGTCTGAATTCAAAACCCATACTATTTTAACATCTAGTTAAAATTGGAACATTTCTATTGTTAACAATGGAGGCTTTACTGGGGGGATGTACCATCCAAACCTTTCTAATTCATAGTAGAATGAATTACTCATGCACACACAGCACTATAGGTAAGGTTAATTTTGATCTGTTACTGAATTCAAGTCATTAATTTTCAATGACCGGAAAATGTTCTTCCTTCAATAGCTCTATTTATTTAGTTATTGATCTTGATCTTATATCACCATATAAACATTTTAGAGTTTATATAACATTATTGTATAAATTGTCTGGTTTGAGCCACGTAACAATCCTGTGACATAGACAATTATTTGAAGTAGTCTCAGAGAGACAATCTAGTGCTTCTAGGTTTTCTGGAAACTAATATGATGTCTTTTCAATTGTATCACACTTATTGTATATATGTATATATATATATATACATATATATATATACATATATACATATGCATATATATAGTTATATACATATGTATATATATATAGTTATATATATATAGTTATATATTTAACAAATAACATCCAGTTCCATCCACATTGTTGCATATGGCAAGATTTCATTCATTTTCATTGCTGAGTAGTATTCCATTGGGCATATATATATATATATATATATATATATATCACATCTCCTTTATCCATTCAGCAGTTGATGGACATTGGCTCTTTCTATAACTTGGTTTTTGTTGATGGTGCCACTACAAACATTGGGGTGCATGTGCCTGTTCGAATCAGCATTTTCGTATCCTTTGGATAAATACCTAGTAGTGCAATTGCTGGGTTGTAGGATAGTTCTATTTTTAACTTTTTGAAGACCCTCCATCCTGTTTTCCAGAGTGGCTGCACCAGTTTGCATTCCCACCAACAGTGCAAGAGGGTTCCCCTTTCTCTCCATCTTCACCAACATCTATTTTTCCTGAGCTGTCAATTTTAGCCATCCTGACAGGTGTGAGGTAGTATCTCACTGTGGTTTTGATTTGTATTTCCCTGATGATGAGTGATGTTGAGCATCTTTTCATGTGCCTATTGGCCATCTGGATGTCTTTTTTAGAGAAGTGTCTATTCACATCTTCTGCTCATTTCTTCACTGGATTATTTGTTTTTTGGGCGTTGAGTTTGATTAAGTTCTTTATAGATTTTGATACTAACCCTTTATCTGATATGCCATTTGCAAATATCTTCTCCCATTCCATCAATCATCTTTTAGATTTGTTGATTGTTTCCTTTGTTGTGCAGAAGCATTTTATCTTTATCAGATACCAATAGTTCATTCTTGCTTTTGTTTCCCTTGCCTCTAGAGGCATGTCTAGCAAGAAGTTTTTGTGCGGAGATCAAAGAGGTTGCTGCCTGTTTTCTCCTGTAGGGTTTTGATGGCTTCCTTTATGTTTAGGTCTTTCATCCATTTTGAGTTTATTTTTGTGTATGGTGTAAGAAAGTGGTCCAAGTTCATCCTTCTGCATGTTGCTGTCCAGTTTTCCCAACACCATTTGCTGAAGAGACTGTCTTTTTTCCATTGGATATTCTTTTCTGCTTTGTCAAAGATTAGTTAGACATACATTTGTGGGTCTATTTCTGGGTTCTTTATTCTGTTCCATTGTTCTTGGTGTCTGTTTTTGTGCCAATACCAGACTGTCTTGATGATTGCAGCTTTGTAATAGAGCTTTAAGTTCACGATTGTGATGCTGCCAGCATTGGTTTTGTTTTTCAACATTACTTTGGCTATCCGGGGTCTTCTCTGGTTTCATAAAAATTTTTGAATTGTTTGTTCTAGCTCTGTGAAAAAAGATCTGGGACAATGAGAATAAAAGGGAACTTAGTTTCTTTTAGAATCCTCTAGGATAAGCACATTTGAGAATGCAAGAAAACAGAGACAGTCAGTGAAGACAGTATTGTGGTATGTGACAGAGGCTCAGCAGACAAGCTCCACAGTTTCCTGGCTGGACAGTACTAAGGACTAACACCTGCCAGGAATAAAGTCACACTGGACTACATGGGAAAAACTATCTGTGGATTCGCAGAAAGATAGGGATTCTCAGGAGACTGAAGCCCATCACTTATTCAGGAAGGAGCTGTGAGTAATGGTACTGATGGCATAACATTACCCACGTTATCTACCATTTAATTCAATTGGCAAGTGATGTATTACTACTATAGCAGCAAACTCCCCTGAATTAATGGTATTAATCAGTGATATTAATGAATGGAGAACAGAGAATTCCAAAAGACTTGACTTAGAATGTTGGTTCTGTGTGGAACCCTGGTTAATCTCTCAGATTCCTTTTTTTTTTTTTTAAACTCTGATTCTTAATCATCTAATCTTTAAGATAATGCCTTTAATGTAATAATGACATTAAGATAATTAAATAAAATAGCAAATATTTCACATCTACTTTTTCAGAGCACACAACAGTAGTTAGTACTCAATATGTCTTGTTTCCTTTCTGCTTTCTTAACTTATTTCTCTAATACTTGGTTTCCCCTATGGAACACTTTATAGCATTTTCATTTATGGTGTTTATATTTAAACTGCCATTTTTAGTATGTAATAGAGCAAAATGTCTTTATGTTCACAACTCTAAAAATGAGAAAAAGGTAAAACAAGTATTTGATAAATGAATGCAAATTCATATAGCTGACTTTTAATTTTTCATAAAGTGTTTGCCAGCATAAATGCAAATGAAACTACAATTATTGTTAAGTAATTGTTTTGACATTTTTACAAATTAACAGCCAGCTATTAAAAAATAGCATTCGTTTAGACAGGATTGTGAAAAGGATTATATGTTGAAGTATTAATGTTTATAATAGACTGAAACAAATAGGGCACGGCCACTTTGGGACATTTACATAAAATATATGTAGGAATAGCCTATTCTTCCAAGGGTTATATATTTGTCAACCTTAGATTTTTAGAATGAAACTGAAAATGAGAGGAGAAAAACAAAGTAATTAGATAGTATTATATCCATAACAAAATGTTTATAGCACAGAATATTGTGTCCTCTGTTATATCTTCTTATTAAAAGTATTTTTCTCTGCTTATAAAAAATTACATTCTTATGAAAATTATGGAATATAAGGAAAGATTAAATAAAGGCAATAACAATCATTCACAATCCCATAATATTGAAGTATATTTTCTTCTTTTTTCTACATATGTTTTTATAATTGCCAATTATAACAATTACAAACTTAGAATAACAAGTTTGAAAAATTGTCATTGTTCAGTGGTTAGTAATATAATTTCTGGTATTCATTAACCACTCACTAGTGTTCCAAGCAATGATATACAAATTCGTATTTTTATGTAATTTACATTACACATACACCAGAAATAATCTATTGATATAATTACTAATACAGAGGTATTATTCATGATGAATGTAGGGTTTTAAGGTACTTTCTTGTTGAAAGTCACACAAATAATAATCTGGATTTCAGAATTAAATCCAAATCTTTCTAAATCTAAAAACCTATTTTCTTTTCAATATGCAATGAGACTCAAGATATTACTACACATCCAAAAATCACATTTAAAAGGAAAAAAAAAAAAAAATGATGAGGGGGTCAACAAAGGAAATGGTCCAGAAAAGCAAATCCAGAAATGGCCCAGATGTTCAAATTATCATACAGAATCTTTAAAATAATTGTGATAAAACTTCCAAGGTATCTAGGGGAAGAAACTGACACTGTGCATGAGGAGATGTCTTTTCAGTAAAGACATGGAGAAATGTAACAAATGAAAATGTTAGAGATGAAACTTAGTATCAGAAATGAAGATTTCATGATATAAACAACAGAGTGGATACCGCCAAAGAAAGGATCAATGAATTTGAAAACAGGCTAATTGAAACTATCCTGAGACACAAACAGTAATAATAATACTAAAGTAAAATAAAACAGCATGTGCAAGACTTGTATGGGTAATATCAATGAGCACACTTGGCAATCTAGGAGAGAAGAGATGATGGAGCAAATGAAATACTTGAAAAATTGATGGCAATGATATAAAGAAAGATATTAACCAACATATTCATTAAGCTCATTGACCACCAAGTACTGTATAAAACAAACACAAATCAGATAGGCATTTTATTTTTTCAACAACTGAAAATCAACAAGAAGTTTGGGACATTGTTGTATGTTTATTCTGAAACCCTAATGTTCAAATAATACATATTTTTCTTCATATGGAGTATTTCATATATAAAATTTATTGTGTAAGTATTGCTTATTTTGTGTTAAAAAAATGTATGTACCTAGTAAGACCCAAGTTGCTAGAACCCTATCTATTTTCCGTTTGCAGAGCAATGAGATTTTAGAAATCTTCCATTAATTCTTGAAGAGTGTGTAAGTTGTTCAGAAGAAGAGCTTTTCCAAGAATTTATGAGCTAATGAAATTTAAAATATTAAGATTACTACTTTGTAGATTTGTTTATAGTCACTGGCTTTAAATAGATGATTTCCTCAACTGACCTAAATAAAATTAATCAGAAATTGCAAGTACCATGAGAATGTATTCTGATAAAGTTCTAAGATTAAAACAAACAAACAAACCAAAAACCAAAAAACACAACAATCATACTAGAAAAATAAAGTGGAGAAATGTACACAATACTATATTTCTATGTACTTGAGGGGAAGTTTCATTATTAATTTCAAATATCTTAAGTATAATTTTATTCATAATTCATTTGCTATAGTATTAGAAAATTTAACATGACATTTCTTTTTAAAGGACACAAAGTGTGATCTGCAAAAGAATTTCACTCTTGAATTACATTATTTGAAAAATAAAATTAATTGTTACTTTGTGTTGACAAGTAAAAAGTTCCTGGTAATATAATAAAAAAGTGATACATATTTTTCTGCCAATTGTTACTTGATACTTCTACAAAGTTTATTGTTGATGGTGACTATCAATAAAATGAAGACATTATTTATAAGCACCTTGATCAGAAATTGTAGTTCACCATTTAAGTATAAAATAAGGGATAACAATATGTTCATGAATATAAACTCAAGTCTTTTCAGAAAATAATACAATATTTATTTTCCTTCTACTTATATAAAAAAAGGGTGATGACTTACTTCACCAGGATTCATATAGACACATCCACAGCCCCACTACTTAAAAAAAATTTTTTTTAATGTTTATTTATCTTTGAGAGAGAGAGAGAGAGAGAGAGACAGAGTGAACAGAGGAGGGGCAGAGGGGGAGGGAGACACAGGATCTGAAGCAGGCTCCAGGCTCCATGCTGTCACTACAGAGCCCTATGGAGGGCTTGAACCCACGAACCGTGAGATCATGACCCGAGCCAAAGTTGAACGCTTAACTGACTGAGCCATCCAGGCGCCCCCAAAGCTCCACTACTTTAACTCAAATTTCCAATAAATACATTTTTCTCTATGGACAGTGATGTAGAAAGCACTGAGAAATGTTGACTTATAATATATTCTTCCTATAACCTGAAAAAAAAAAAAAAAGCAGATCTGAGATTTTTATGGTCGACAAAGTCCTGAAGAGCTAAATCTTGGATGAATAACTAAACTTTAGACAATTACATTGTTAGGAAACCATGCCAAAATGTTATCTCTGGAGCTTAGCATGAAATTATACTCTAGATCAGTTGGAAAAATAAAGCAAATAAAATAACAAAAATGTTAAGAGAAAAATGTTGTTTTCTTTTCTATCCTTTTTTTTTTTTTTTGGTAGTTTTAAGTTTTTATTTTAATTCCAGTTAGTTAACATACAATGTAATGTTGGTTTCAGGGGTAGAATCTTGTGATTCATCACTTACATACATACAATATCCTCTGCTCATCACAGCAAATGCCCTCCTTAATAGCCATTAACCACTTAAATGACTCCCTGCCACCCCACCCACTTCCCCTTCAGCAACCCTTAGTGTGTTCTCTATGGTTAAGAGTCTTTTATACTTTGCCTCTTTTTTTCCCATATGTTCGTCTGTTTCCTTTTTTTAAAAATTTTGTTAAAGTTTTGTTTGAGAGAGACAGAGAGAGAGAAAGAGCGCATGAGCAATAGAGGGGCAGACAGAGGGAGAAAGAATCCCAAGCAGGCTCCGCACTGACTGAGGTGGGGCTCAGACTCAAACCATGAGATCATGATGTGAGCCAAAACCAGGAGTCGGACGCTTAACCAACTGAGCCATCCAGGCACCCCCATCTATTTTGTTTCCTAAATTCCACACATGAGTGAAATCACACGTTATTTGTCTTTCTCTAACTGACTGATTTTACTTAGCATAATACACTTTCTTGGGCAAGTGAGTCTGAGAATCAGTGCAGCCAGCCCCTTTCCCAGAAGACCAGCACAATCCACGTCCTTCCTCCCCACCACTGCATGCACCGTCTACTGACCATAGAGTTCTGCAAAGCTTCAGCTGAGAGGCTAAGAGAAAAATTACCAGGTGTACTCAGAACTGCAAAGAAAAGATTCCCCCCCCCCCCCCCCCCACCGTTCCAGAAACCAGCCAGGGCGCACCCGGTTGTAGTCTGACATAAAGGCGGGAACCAATCAAGTTCTGCTGAATGGTTTAAAATAAAGGCGGGAACCAATTGAGTTCTGCTGAGCTTTCAAATTTAAATGTTAACCAACAACAGCTCTGTAACCTCTAAAAAAGGGTCCCTAACTTGTTTGTGCGGGGCTATAAAAGAAGCTGTAAGATCCTTACTCGGGGCCTCTTAGCGCCACCGGCAACGAGTGCGCGGAGGACTGGGTTCGAACCTGCAATAAACGACCCTTGCCGCTTGGCTTTGATTCTGGACTCTGGTGGTTTGTTTTTGGGGGTGGGGGGGTCTCTCGAATCGGGGTATATCACAGCATTAGTGGAAATAACATCAGGTCTCTTTTAACAAACAGACCAGAGCACACCTAGTTGAAACTGGCCACACTCTGGCCAAGCTACAAACATTCCCTACTGCAGGCACAGAGAAACTCTGCGAAGGTCTGACCTGAGAGAAAGAGCAGCCAAACCACAGCAGCAGAGTGCATACACAGCATACCCCAGAGATAAAACTTCCTGAAGTACTAAGCCCTGGGCAGTATTTGACTTTTTGTTCATAAAGCCACTGGTGTTTTTTCTCAACCAACTCAGTGTTCTCGGTTGTGGAGAATGAAAGCCGTGAATGGACCATATAGATTTAACTGTGGCTGATATTCTAGATTTCAAGCTTTGGATAAAAATAATCTTCATTGAAGTTCATTAAGGACAAGTACTGGCACATTTCACCCAAATGAAAAGTTTAGCCTAAATACACTCCCTTGAATATGATGACTCTGTAATTTAATATTCAAATCGAGACACTTCTGAGGGTGAAAGATGACCCTGTTAATAAAGATGTCATAATGATTAGCACATGTAAACCTGGTCCAAGCAAACTAGGACATACTGCTTCCCTGACTTTAATCCTAATGCTAATAACAGCTAGATTCACCTTTTGCTTACTGTTGTGTAAACGGCAAGGGATGCTATTTTATGTCCATATTATGCTGTATTCCAAATGTCACTAGTCACATAATACTCACTGTGAATACTCTTCCCTACATTTGCTGATCTCCTCCTTTTCTCTACCTCAGCACTAACAGACTTTATATAAGTATTTGTTTTTTTTTTTTTATAGCAACTCTGAGGTACATGTATTATTATCTTACAGCTGAGAAAAAAGAGATAAAGACCTTGAAGGCCCCTATTCATAATCTCACAGCTAGTAAGTGATGGAGCTGGTTTGAGCACAAGAAATTCATCCCTCGATCCCATGCTTTTTGTCATTGAACTATAGTTTTCCCTATTAGCAATTTTTCTCCAGTCTGACTTCCTCAGCACTCCTCTGAGGGTATAAACACTTGGGGATTCAATATGCTTCCCACGAATTTATTTCATTTAAATCATTTCCATTGTATTAGTCAAAAGCATGCATGTGAATTACACAGAAGTGAATTGAGAACATACACAAAGAAAAGTTTGAGGGGACACTGCTGTACTTGTATTTTGAATTTTCAAACACATTACATATTCTTAGAATTGCATTCATGTGTTTATTATTCAAGCATTGTAAATTCCCATTCACTTAAAGATTCAAAACTTTCTTTCCTTGGCACAATATCTTAGTTTATAGCAGTTTGACCTAGTAGTCAATATCTAATGATCGGAGCATGCTCCTCCGAAAAATTTCCTTTAAATGGGAAATTAAGTCAATCTCAGTTTTGACATTATATCAAACACGGAGTAAAGTAGGTGTTTGGTTTTCCTGAACCCATAATTTTAAAAATTAATGTTGAAATACTTATATATGCTGTATTCAAACCAAAACCTAAACATGCAAATCACCCAAGGAAATGAGAATAGCAAGTGGGAAAGGAAGCCAATAATGCACTAAATGTTAAATATTCATCATGAGTATGGCTCCTTTCTCCTCGTTACTCTACAGTAGATGGGAAATGCAAAATGGATGTTAACACTGTGAATATTAAAGTGTTGGGGCACTTGGGTGGCTCAGTCGGTTTAGCATCCAACTTCAGCTCAGGTCATGATTTTATGGTTCGTGAGTTCGAGCCCCGCATCAGGCTTTGTGCTGAAGGCTCAGAGCCTGGAGCCTGCTTTGGATTCTGTGTCTCCCTCTCTCTCTGTCCCTTCCCCACTTGTGCTCTGTCTCTCTTTGTCTCTCTCTCCCAAAACTAAATAACCATTAAAAAAAAAAGTGCTAACTAGGTGTGTCAATCTTAGCAAACAGTGTTAATTTCTCAAGCAATGTAATATTTGGACTTGACAAATAAAAGAAAATTATCCATCTATCTCTGTACACACTTTTCTTCAGATAAGGAACATTAATAATTTAGATAAACAGAGATAGATGACAGACAAATAGATACAAACGTATAGATTTTCTCTCTGTATCTATACAAATCAGTGTTTCCACTTGTCCATTGCTACATCCTGTGAAATATCTAAGAGACTCATTTTTACCTTGTAGGTCTTGACTTGGCACCCCAGGATACAATACACCAGGAATCAAGCTCTGCTCTATACAAGCAAAACAATAAAGTTAAAAAATATATTGTTGGCAGGGACAGGCAGGCACTTTAGCAGATAATTAAAGAGTAACAGTATTCTTGTCTTATAATGAGTGATTTTAGACTTGTTAGAAAAAGTTAAGCATATGGGCAAAAAATGTAGGAGTAGCCACTAAAGGACTAGTGGTAAAATATATAGTTCCCAAAGAAGAGTGGGTAAAAAAAAAAAAAAATTAGAAAAACTTTATGAATCCATTAGGAAAAAAATTCCAAATAACCGAACATTAATAATAATAATAAAAACTATAACAATAACACAAAATACAGATTACTTATTCATTTTTTTTTAAATAAGCATTTCCACATAGTCAACATGTTATAATGACAATTTGTAAAGTAAATAAAGCACAGGTAAGACATTGGTCATCCTTGCCTTGTCACTACTGGGTTGTATGGCCTTAAGCAATTCACTTCACTTCAACATGTCTTTTTTTTTTTTAAATAATGTTTACTATTTATTTTTGAGAGAGAGAGAGTGCAGGCAGGGGAGGTTCAGAGAGAGAGAGAGAGAGGGACCGAGGATCTGAAGTAGAACATTCTAGAAAAAGCAAAGTAATACATAAAAAGATAAAGAAGTTAATGTGTAAGACCTAACCTTTTACAATCTTGTTTCTTTTTTTAAAAAAATGTTTATTTTTGAGAGAGAAAGATAGACGACAAGTGGTGGAGCGGGGGTGGGGAGGAGGGAGACAGAATCCCAAGCAGGCTGGTAAGTGATATGGTCAATACCAGCAGTCCTAAGTCTGAAGGTGTGGTAAACTGTAAAACAAAGATGTGCATCTATCTCACATTAGAGATTCTGATACACTCATATTTTTAAAAATATATATATTATTTAATGTCTTCTCAATGTATATTTTTAACGTGAATATGTGTGTATATTTGCATATGTTCACAATATGCCATTCAGAAGGATTCTGACTTCATCGGTGTAGCTACAATTCATAACAATGTCTAATTGAACTGGTTCTTCCCATGTCTTTCTATGGTTTTTGAATAATATATTGAAGCAAAGGAGCTGCATGCTTACCAGCTACCTAGTATTACTTTTCCCTTTAGAAATAAAAAAAAAATTACTTTCATCATTGCAAATCTAAGCTACTTCCTTGGAGACTGAACCTCATCCATAGTGGTTTTAAGTACAACGTAATAATGTATTACATATCAAAAGGGTACAAATAGTACTTGAAATTCTTATTACTCAGAGAGGTCTTAGCACAGGTACCCCTGGAGCCTACCAAAGTAAAATTATGCTCTGCATATTTACTTTGACCGTTTATCCAGGGTTGGAAATAGAGATTGATATAACCCAGGTAAGTAATGCCATACCCTTCTAATCTGCCTGTTTATGTCAACAAATTCTCTGTTTAGATCTCCTCTGCTAAGTGGAATCTTCAGGAAGATTCTATGGCAATGTCATTTATTTTTATTCCCAGTTGATGTGCTAATTCCTTCTGGCAACTTTCCCTTCTAATGTCAATATAGAGCAACTTCGTTATAAGCAAAGACTCTGGCTTTGTAACTTGACTTTTAAATACCTATGAACAAAACTGATTCAGATGAAAGTTTATCTGAGGATGAAAATAAATGACAGCCCAACCAAATATGAACTCTAATCTGTGCATAATTCTCCTTACAAATACTCTGGGGAAAACCCTTGAAGCATAATGCTCAGCAACTGTTTCCGGCTGTTTTTCTACTATTTGTCATGCCCTGTCTGTTTATTCATCAGCATCTCCATTCCAGGAATACACAAGCTAATAAACAGAATTGCTCCAAAAGCATCTTCACTGCCCTTGAGTGCAAACCACATTTAACAAACTGCTTCATATTTCTGAGCCTCATGCTTTGAGATGACATTATGGGGCTATGGAATTTTCAGTGGCAAAGGAAAGTGCCTTCACACATCCACCCCCAGGAAAGTACCTCTATTTACAGAGTCAGATATTTGGCTACTAACCAGGTACTGACATTTACTACCTCCCCACCCCAAATTTTTCTACTCCAACTTTTTCTGTGTCATGGGATCCTGGTCAGGAAAGATCCTGTAAAAACAGCCATTATATTGGCTCACCGAAAACCAGAATACTAATATTTCTCAAGATATATTTTGCAGCAATTTCTTTTTCACAAATAAGATCTTAAATACTAGCTTGCTACAATGAAAGTAATTATAACTATGCTGTTATTTAAATTTAGGAGTTCCATTAAATTATTATGCTGGGGCTTAAACAAAAAGTTCAATTACAATAACCTAGGAATAAAAGAATTGAATGTTATTTTCTCATATTTTATATATTGTTTAGATATTAAGATCTTAATGAAACCTGATATTTAACATATAATGAAGGACTGTATTGGTGTATGTTTCTTTTTATTTTTGTCTGTTTTTCAGAAAATCACCTACAGCCTAAGAATAAAACATAGACCCAGTTTTTCTCTTTGATAATCCTTTTAATACCTTAAGTTACATTCTCAACAGCCATTTCTTCTGAGCCCTGAAGCCACATGACTTAAAAGTAGGTTTTCCCTCATTCTCCTCAAGCAAGGTGTTCAAGGTAAAAGGCCTAGAAACTCATCCATCATATATAAGGTTGCTCAGCAACCACCACTATCCACTATTATTGAGATGCTTCAATGTTTCAAGAACTACTATCCCATAGATCAATTATTAAGAAGACAATGAAGACAAAGATGTAAAATATTGAGTTCCCCATGGGTAAAATGTTATCCAGGTACTAAAAATCAAATTTAGTACAAAATCCCTCTCTCTCTCTCTCTCTCTCTCTCTTTCTCCATCATTATTGTTATTATCATTGGTATTATTATTAATAGTAGTATTTTGTCTTTGAGGACATATATATTCACAAAGACATTGAGACAGAAATTCATCATTGATCTACCCCACAAGCAGTCTTGTGCTAAACAAGAGCCAGTGGTCTCCTTATAGCATCTAAGTACCATTTAGCAAAACAAAAGATACACATTTTAATTCACCCTTTCATTACTTCAGAAGCCTTGAGAAAAAGACTTCTCACCCCATTTAAGCAAGGTATAGTTTATTTGTATATCTCCAGAAGGAATATATTCAACTTTTCCATTATTTGGTCAATTGTTTCTTTGTTTTCTTAGGGTTTTAGCTTTTTATTAGAATCACTTCCCAAGAGGTGAGCAGGTAGAACAAAAGTATATGTAATAAAAAAACACTCGCAGTTCATGTTCAATGTTCCTGATGGAGCCAAATACCATGTGTAACCTGAGCAGTTAAGACTAGATGCTGGCACAGTTTAGGTTATCAAAAAAGCAATCTCTCAGTTAAATTTTAGTATATTTGCCTAACTTCTTAATTAATAATTATGCAGAGAATGCTGTTTCTAATAAGAATGTTTTAGGAAATTATATTTCATACCTAAAACTTCTTCTACAAAGATATCATTATTTCAATAAGATAAAGATGTGAATATTATGCCTGTCCTTTTTTTCATGAAGGTAGAAAAATGAAGGTTTATTGTGTTCACCACTGGAATTCAAAAACAGAAACATTTTATTGTGTATTATTTCTACCACAATAGTGGTAGAATGGAATGGAATAATGTAAGTTGGTAATCATAAAGATGATATCCATATAATAATAGCTACTATTCATTGAGAACTTATAATTCCTGCAGTGCGTCCTATTATCTCCATTTTATAAATGAGAAAATGGAGGCATGGTGATTTAAAAGCTCACCAAGATCCCACAACTTGATGGGTGTGGCAGTTCTGTGATATATAAACTTGACTCGACTGTACTACGTTTCCAAGAATTTACTTAGCTATTTTTTCTGAATAGGATGGGCCAGAAGAGACATTCTTGTGTGAAAACTAGAGGGCGTAAGTAAATCAGAGCCAGTTTTTTAGCTCATACACATTGTCCCTTATCAATCAAGTATGCAACAACTCTGTTCTTCACTAGATCCTTCTCAGCTTCTTGATTCCTAGGCTAGGTTTGTGTTCAGCTCCATGATGGAGGGCCTCAGTTTCTCCTATAGACTTCCATACCATCAACATCAGGGAGAGCAAGAACGAGTTTGTATCCTAACAATCCTATGTTAAACAACTAATAAGTGAAAGAGCCAGGTTTTGATCCCAAGTCCTTTTCCTCCAGCGTCAGCAGTCATTATCTGTATGCTTGTTGAATAGCCATTCTCCTTAGTTGGGCACAGCACAACTTCAAATTAAAAACTACATTTCCTAGGTTTCTTTGCATTCGTGTGATATCCCATCAGTGAGTTCTGGACAAAACCTCACTTAAGAGGTAATTGGCAAATGACTTTTTCCCTTTATGATTTTATCTTTCAGTTGTTCAGCCACCTGAAACATGACAATGATCACCTTGGAACACAAGGATCAAGGCCACCCTTGGCAATGGAAGAGGAATAAGCAGGGGGAAACTGGTATCCAGAGGATTTCATGAAGTAAAGTGCCAAAGGAGCCCTGAACCACACACCTTTAGATTTTTATAAAGAGAGAAATAAGTTTCTATCTTGCTAAAACCACTCTTATTTTGGATCTTTGTTACATGCAGTTAATCCTAATCCTTGGGTAAACTGTTCTCAAAACTTTGTTTCCACCATCGGTAAAATGGGATAACGATGCTACCTATACATAGAGTTGGGGTGTAAGGATTAAAAGGGTGCCTGGGTGGCTCAGTGGGTTTTGCGTCTGACTTGGCTCAGGTCATGATCTCGTGGTTGGTGAGTTTGAGCCCTGCATCTGGCTTGCTGCTGTCAGTACAGAGACAGCTTTGGATCCTCTACCTCCCTCTCTCTGTCCCTCCCTGACTCGCGTTCTCTCAAAAATAAATAAAACATTAAAACAAATAAAATAAAATGTAAAATACATGTAAAGCACTCAACACATGGCCTGGCACTCAGCACACTGCTGGAATGTGTGCTGCCCCCAAATAAGAAAGTAACCTGGAATTCCCATCCCACAGAGAATCCAGGGCATGACAGAAATGAAAAATCCCTTCATCTTGCTTATAAGAAAACTGTTCCAAAAGTTTTAAGTAATAACTCAAGTAAAGTAAGAGTCAAAATTAAAACTTCATTTCAAAACCTAAACCCTCGATCACTATGCTATATTGCTTTTCAAATAGAAAATTATACAGTTCAGACAAAGATGGTGGGAGTCTGGACCAAGAATGCCAGGATGGACAGTAAGGAAGAATTATGTGAAAAGTCATAGAATGATTGAAAAAATGAAAAGTATATATTTATTAGAAATAAAATATGCCATTTTGCATAAAGTTTGCATTTTAAAATCACAATTTTCTTTCTAAAACTTATGCAGCCATTTACTTTGCAAAAATAAATTATTTTCAGTTAAAACAAAGATTCAATATTATATGGAAACAAACAAACAAAAAAAGCTAAGAGTTTTCCAGAAATGTGAAATAAACTTTAATTGAGAAAATATCTTAGAGCAGATATTTTACCAGAAAATGGTTTCACATCCCACCCTTTGCCATAAGAAGTAAGAGTAAAAATTTGTATAATTAAAAAAAAAATTACTATGGAATTTATTAAAAAGAAAAAATGTTTTTTTTTTCTTTTTGTTATTCACTTTTATTTTTTTCTATTGTTAGAAAATCATTAGATCTCGTGATTTAGACGTTAGATAAACGTCTAAAAGATAAATCGTTAGATAAATCTATCTAAACGTTAGATAAACGTTAGATAAATCGTTTACAATCTCTGAAATGTTCTTTCATATCTTGCAAGATCTTTAAGTGGGAAAATGTAAAAATAAAATGTTCTTGTGCTATCACTAAGCACTCGAGGGATTTTTAAAATAAATGTGCCCATTGGGAATGGCCCATGATAATGACTGACACTTTGTTTATTGTAAAATAATAACTAAATAAGTAATATAATATACGGGGACATAGGATAATTGCTTTCCAAGGATCAAAGACCAAGATAGTTTAATGTTTCCTGAATAAAAATTTGAAAGAATAACACCTTATGTTCTTGTTGCTTAGTAGAACATATATTTACTCTGATGGAGTTCTTTTACATCTTGATTCATGCTCTTTATCTTCTACAAGAGCTCTGTGACCAACACGCTGCTAGAGAATAGCTTCAGATCTCTCTGTTCTGCCGTGTTGTACAGATTTATTAAAATCTAGCTTTTCTCAATTTCCCTCTTGAATTCAGTGAGTCTCTAAGAACCTGGACACTTAAGTCTAAACTACTTGGTAATGCTTCAATATGAGAACTTTGATCCACTTAGAATTGCTCTAATGAAAACGAAAAATTCTATAGAAATATTGGCACTTGCTGATCCTTCCCCTCCTTGTTGATATCTTGGGAGGAATATATGTGATGAAATAAACTGGTTCTACGCAAAAATTGCTAAGGCGTATCAAGTTAGTAATTTCTGAGAAGTTCAGTGAATGCTTCTGTTGGAAAAATACATAAATACTGCCAGGTGCCACTGCTTTAACAGCACTTTTTTGGCACTAAAGATAATCTCTTGGGCTCCATTACTGCTATGTCTTATTGACTCAGCAAAAAAAAAAAAAAAGAAAGAAAAGAAAAGAAAAAAAAGAAAAAAATAATCCTATCTTTGTTTTGTTACATTTTAATAGTTAAGAGCCTGTATATTGAGACAACACATTGAATATTCATAACATACACAGAGACAAAGGTTCTGAAGATAGGATAATAGTTGGAGAACAAAAATAGGAAATTTATATAATTCAGAAAAATATACTAAAAATGCATATTCTGAAAACTGATGTATTATTTCCATAGCATATGAAACTAACTGAAATAAAGATACTGTTGCATGATCACCCCCGTGTACTTCTGCACTACAGAAAATTTGGTAATTGGAGGAAAAAGTTATTTGATTAATGAGAAAGTATAAATGATAACACTTCAGGCCTTAAACAGGCAGTATGGTTCTTCTGACAGTGCATGAGGACTAGACTCTGAGAGAAGGCTGAGGAGGGTTTGGGGCTGGAGTCTGGAGTAGACAGACAGCACCTTAGCAGGTTACTTACAACAGCTGAGGACCATGACAAACTTCTGGGAAAGAGGATGGGCTTACTCAAGATGAAACCCTATGCTTGCCTGAGGAGGAACATTCATCACTGTAAATGAGGTAGCGAAAGCCAAAGAGAGCACAGTATCTTCAGAAGGGTTTGGGATCTCCTATCATCTTGAAAACTAAGAGAACTTGAAAGGAGTCAAGCTCCAAAAGTATCAAGGGCATCTGTTCACTGGCCCCAGTAGACAAACGCTAAGATCCCTGGAATGAGTGATAAGCTGAGCCACATGAACATTGCATATTGTATTTCAAATTGATCTAAGAAGTAGAGTGAGGGAGAAGAGACCAAAGTTTCAGTCCTACCCATTCCATCTCATTAACAAACAAGACAGCAGAAAATTGTCACAGCTAATGGGAGAGAAACGGAAATCTACAAGCTCTCAAATACTTCACAGAATGAAGTGCTAAGCAAAGACTGGAAATAACCCATGATAAACAAAAAATAGTGGAATACCAGTAGAAAACATTCTAGCAGAAATGTATAATGCAAGAACAACTTCAAATGCAAAACTAAGATGAGGCATTGAACCAGAAAGTCTTCCCTTAACCCATTTTCCTGTGAATTGGAGTTGAAAGTCAGTATCAAATAGTGTATTTACTGTGAGCCATGATATATTGATGTATATAATAAATACTGAGTATTAAGCATTATGAAATGTGGATTGAACCATCACAGCAAATCCTTCGTCTTCATCAGAAGGTTCCGAGGGAAATAAGCTGCTAAATATAGCTTTATTGTGTATTTACATCCCAGTTCATTCTAAAAAGGAAAGTGGTATTTTAATGTTGAGTAGATGTTTTTATGTAGAGAAACCAACACTGGATAAACCCCACTAAACATCTGTAGCAAACAACACAGTGTGAAAAGATATGTAAAGTTCTCACTTACAAATGTTTATTATGATGAATTTTGATAATATCTGTGTGCGGTACATACATATATGCAGTTAAGATTGAGTTAGCCTAAACCTGCTTAACACTTCAGACCTAATTGTAGAATTCTTAATATCACTTTGCAGTTTCTCCCCTAGAGGAAGTGGTGACTGTGTTAGGTGGAGAACCGGAGGTACGTGATTCTGTATTCTCTGATTATCCGTGTTTCCGGGACTCTCCATTGTTTTTGTCCCGACCCAATTTTGACAGATTGACAGCCCTCTGTATCAAGTTGTTTACTAACAATGACATTGAAAATTATATCTTTGTCAGCATTTGTTCAATTTTCAATTGCAGCCTAATCACCAACTCAAATGGAAGACTGTTTCATTTCCTCAGTATGCCTAGGAAAAAAGCCTAATGGTAGTTATTTGTAAATGGCATCTTGCATTTTTTTTTAATGTCTGCTCATCTTTCTCTGAAATATGCCATCTGTTCTGTGCCTTTGTCACTATCCAGATGCCTGGTGTCTTTCCAAAGCAGCCTTTGAGGTGCTGTTGTGGGTAGAAGTACCTATAGTTTGTACTTGGCTCATGTCAAGGGCAAGAAGGACATACAGATTGTATGTAAGTTGGAAATGATCCCTAAACAGGTGACACCTTGAAACATCAGTAAGTTCGTTTTTATATGCCACTTGGGGCTTTCAAGTAGTTTTAAATACTTCAAGCTCATTACTGTTTGGGTACACAGGAATTAGAGTACACCCATGCTGACAGGGTGAGGAAGCATATGCAACATAGCACTGTGATAATGTTTGGTGTGTGAGCCTCTCAGGACTCAATAAAGACCAGCGAAAAGCAATTGGTAGGTGGGTCCAGAACTTCTGGTGACAGGATTCTAAGCTTGTATAACAGTTTACAAGCAGCCATAAACGTTGGATAAACATTTGTCTAGATTCTATTTATCCTGATATATCTTATCCTTATGTGTTTCCATTACACAACCGGAAAGGATTATGCACAGTTAAATTTTCATGTCTTAACCCCATGATTACACAGAACCAACTCTGAGCCAGTTTCCACACTTATGACTCGACTGAACGATTCTGCCAAGGTTATCAGTGTCCTACATGAGAAATGCAACTGATATTTCATTATTGTTTGTTACTTCTTAGCAGTATTTGATATTATAGAATATCCCTTCTGCTTAAAATACTTTCTTACTTAGTTTCCTTGTCCTAACTCTCTCCCCTATTTTCTAGAACTCTACTTTCTGGTCTCTTTATCTCTTTTGCAAGTTGACCCTTTCTACTTTCTATTTACTCAAGCTCAACCTCCTTCAGTAAGATTCTTCTCTTCTCATTATACACTTTCTCCCTCGGCAATCTTATCTTTGTTCGTGGCTTAAATTACCACCTATATGTAGATCACTCATGAATGGAGATATTCACCTAAGAGCTAACTTTTGAGCTCTAGATACATTCATTTGACATTTGATATCTCCATGTGAGTGTTTCAGAAGCACTGTGAAAGAACACACATTAAGTGGAACTTCCACATTGTATGCCTGTTTCTTTATAATATTTTCTCCTTCGTAATCACAACACACAGCCAGATATTTGACTTACCTTTGACACCACTTTTACATAAGCCAGTACTGAGTATTACTGATTTTATCTCCTGAGTATTTAACAAGTTTGTCCATTCTCTCTAACGTCATATTTTTATAAACTGCATTACAGTCCATGGTTAGGATATACCAAATTTTTCTAGTCATTCCCCTCTTGGGGGGTTTCAGTTTGTTTTCATGTTTTCCCTGAAAGTGACCTTTCAGAATGTGAACCTGACCATGTCTACCTACATTCTGCCTACAACTCCCAACATTCTTTAATGGCAGCAAGTTCCTTTTTCCTCTTGCCCTTACATATTGATTACCACCCTTTATTTCACTGTATGCACACCATCCACTGTCCTTTCATTCCCTGAGCTACACTGTCTCCCTCTCCCCTAGGACTTGGTAGTGCACTTTGTTCCCAATGGCTGGAATCAATGCATCCCTCTTTCTCTCAATCTTTCTCTCCCACCTCCCATCTCTCTCTCTCTCTCTCTCTCTCTCTCTCTCTCTCTCTCACACACACACACACACACACACAAACATACATTTTGCTTTGTTAATTCATTTTATTCCTTCAGACTTTTAGTTGAGTTTTTGCTTCCTTAAATAGGCCATTTTTCAAGTTGAATACTCCTAGAGTCTATGTATCTGTATGTGGTACTGAGCATTGGAATTTTATATTTATTTCTGTAATTATTTGTTTTTTTTTTAATTCTACTTTTTGAGGGGGGTGTGAAGGGAGAGAGAGACAGAGAGAGAGAGAAACAGAGAGAGAGAGGGAGAGAGGGAGAGAGGGAGAGAGAGAATCTTAAGCAGGCTCCGCGCTCAGCACAGAGTCTGACACAGGGCTCGAATCTATGATCTTGGCATCACAATCTGAGCTGAAATCAAGAATCAGACACTTAACTTACTGAGCCACCCAGGAGCCCCTGTAATTATTTTCTAATTGTAATCCCCTTGAGTGTAATTTTTTGTCATGTCATTGAACCTCCAAGCACCTGACAGAAAATGCTATATATAGCAGCACTCATTATATATTTGGCTATATATATCAACATATATTTGATAAATGAATGTCGATGAATGGCATAAGTGCATTCAATAAAACAGGGATCTCTGTCTATATAAATATATACATATGATATGATTATAGTCTATTGGAAGTATAAATTAATATTCAGAAGAGAAGAATAAAAAAGAGACCAGAACAAGGATAAGCTTGCCCTATAATTTTACATAGTTATCAAAGCAGTTGTGATTTTTATTTTAAAGTTTTATTTTAATGGCAAAGCAAAAAGAAAAACACCAGAGAAAACATGTACAGTCTTAGGGAAACTGCTTTCCCAGCACTTAGTTCCAAAAAAATTTTTTTATTTAGACTTCCAATAGTATTCCAATATTCCAATAGATGAAATATTTTTCTCCTTATCCATTTTATTTTTTGGGGTGGGGGATTTAGTATATCCCTTCTGTATAACAATAACAAGAACAATTACGAGAAAAACTTATATGGCACCTGATCTGTCCTTGTGCAAGTGTTCTGCATTATTATCTTATTTAACCACTGCAGCATATCTGGGAAGGAAGTACAGTTACTCCCCACTGTAATCGGGATGCCTCTGCATCTGAAATCCATGGGAGTGCAGACTCTATAACTAGTAAGTGTTGGAGGTAATATTTCTTAACTTGTCAATTAATACACAATTAAAAAATCTTTAATACTGGTGAAGAAAACAATAATATATAAAAAGTAAATTCGTAGGAAATCCAATATGGCACACTCTTTAGTTCCCATTTCCTCTCTGCCCAAACATTTTTTTAAGCTAAATTATATAACAAGCAGATGACAGATTACTGTAGATTTCCCTTATACTTCTTTAGTTGTCTATACTCTTTGAAGCCATCATAAAAATAATGAGATGGGAAAACGGATGTAATATGAAAGAAGACAAAAATAATGTAGTCTAAATTTTTCACATTTTAGTGAAATGGGTGCATACATATTATACTCAAAAAGTAATTTGCTTGAGAATCTTAAGTTACATCGAGTACAATACAAAAAATTATTTATTCAACGTATAATCTGTTTCACTTACACCCTGAAATGATTAAAGATTATTTGCTTAAATGACTGCTATTCTCCTACTGTAAAATCTATGAACGTAGAGAAAGAGCAGTAAAGATACGTGAAAGATATCCAATGCAATGAACAAGAAACTAATTATATTAGTCATATATTTGTATATGCTAAGGACTTTTTTTGTGCTAAGGACTTTTAAATGATTTATTTTATTTGATCCTTTCAACAAGTTATGAAGTATTTTTGTATTATTATTACCACGTTAAAGTAGTAGGAATTAGATTTTAGGTCACAAAGCTGATACCTATATAACACATACAGTTATGAGGCTCAAATTTAAACTCTGTAGGCTAACAATCATAAGACTGTGTTATGAACATTACAAAAGAGATGGAAAATCAGCACAAACTAGAGAATAGAAGGTTAAAAAAGAGAACTTCCTCAATGACTTTGATGCAGCTTCATCTCTTTTAAAAAAATCACAGCATGTCTCAGGGTGTCTGGGTAGCTCAGTGGGTTAAGCATCTGACTCTTGATTTCAGCACAGGTAATGATCATTGTTTGTGAGATCAAGCCCTACATCAGGCCCTATGCTGACAGCCCATCCCTCCCCCACGCCCCCACCCCATATTAGAATAAATAAACATTAAAAACAGATTTGTCTTGTTTTAAAAAAAAAATCACATCATATCTCATAGTCTGATTATAAATCTCATCTTCCTGCAGCTATTACCACAAATTTTTCCCTGCTTTTTAAGCACTTCTCCACTGTTCCAATATCACATATTGTTCTTTTATTTTTATCATTACAACGTTGTTACCCTTTTGTTTAACAGAATCAACTATGTGCAGGAATATCAGTGGACTCCTGCTAAATAAAGTATTTAAATTAGAAATAGAGACAGATCTCCAAGTAAAGGTTACATTGCCATATTAAGAAATGGCTCAAGCAAATGTTATTAGTAGAGTAAATAAAAGTAAGAAAAAGTTAGAGATGTGGACTACTGCCCAGAAGAGTAAAAGAAAAAGGAGAAATTACCTAAAATTGCAGAAAAAGTAAAATTTCAATAACTGATCCTTGTATTGCGTTTTGTAGTTTCCCGGTTACTTTTATGACATTATCGCCTTTAATGTAGCTTGTTTGTTTGCATTTTACAGGTGAAGTAAATTCAATCAGGGGTTAAATTGTCCCTGATAAAGAGGAAAATTACATATGACTTCAGGCCTTCAAAACCAAATGCCTTGGTACTTTTAATATGGTTCAATTCAATAAACATGATTTAGTGCACACCTTTTCAAAACATTGTATGTGGCACTGTAGTAGATAGAAGTAGTCATAGTAGAGTAATATACAGCCTCAGGAGTTCACAATCAAATGAATAATTACATGTAAATAAATTACTTGATTCAAAGACCATAATAAAGGTTGTAAAATATAGAGAAATAAGAGAAGCATATAAAAATTTGGAGTACATCTGGGAAGGCCTCTTGGAGAGTGTAAATACGAATGGGCGTGAGAAAAAGATCTCATCAGCTTACATGGAGGCAAAGAAATATTCTATACAGAAGTAGCTATGTGAGCAAAGAGCCACAGGCAAGAAAGGGAAACCAGATTTCATAGGACAACCTAAAAGGCAATAAGACAAAAAAAAACCCTGAGGCATGAGAATATAATCAGAGTTGAGATTGGAAAGGTAGAAAGGGACAAAATGTGAAGGATTTAAATGGCAGGCTAAGGATTTTGAACTTGACATTTTGCCCAGAGCCAACTCTTGGCTTACTTTTCTAAAACTCAGCAGAGACAACACAAATAAGGGAGAACCAGGATGGAAATATTTCGACTCACTCTGTAATTGTGCAGCTATTGTCAAATGTTTGATGAGTTTCAGAACACACTTTTTCACAGCTTTGAAATGTGATGACAAAGGAGCTGGACAAGCATATTTTTATTTTATTTTATTTATTTATTTATTTTTAATTTTTTTTAACGTTTATTTATTTTTGAGACAGAGAGAGACAGAGCATGAACGGGGGAGGGTCAGAGAGAGGGAGACACAGAATCTGAAACAGGCTCCAGGCTCTGAGCTGTCAGCACAGAGCCCGATGCAGGGCTCGAACCCACGAACTGTGAGATCATGACCTGAGCCGAAGCCGGAAGCTTAACCGACTGAGCCACCTAGGCGCCCCATGAACAAGCATATTTTTAATACATGAAAGCTAAATTTCTCTAACGAAGTTTGTTTTAGAAAAGTGTGATGATCAGGTAAAGAAGGTAAAATACTTTCCATTGAATGACAATGCATAATAGAATTCTGAAAGTCATCTTTTTCTGGTTAAAAAGAATCTACTCTACAAAATTAATTGCTGCTGCCAATTATCTACTAAATGCTGGTAGTGAAGCTAATCATTATGAATAACCCAGAGCTTACAAATCTACAAAATGAAGATATAGTGCATTACTCACTCCCATTTGTCACACCCCATAATAGCCTGTACAAAAGCAGCTGTGAACATAATACAAAACAAAACAACACAACACAACAACAACAACAACAAAACAAAACAGAAAATGTGAAGGGAAAACAACGCCTAAATACTTTTACCTCATTTCATACTTCTTTGTGATTGAAGAAACTAGTTTATAAGTAGACTGAAATTGGAAAAGAAAACCTGGGGCTTTTGAAATACACTTTGAGTAATCTACTCTAAATTTAACAAACACGTATAGCCCTTCCTAAATATTTGAAATGGTTCTAAGAACTTATTGTAGCTTGCCCCTTCAAGGCCAGCAGAAGTTATCTTTCCAGTTGGCCAAGATCACAGGATGACTAACTCATCATCTTTGCCATATTCTATTGGCTAGAAGGAAGTCACGGGCTCTGCTCACACTCAATGGGAGGAGATAATCCAAAAGCATGACTCATTGCAGGTAATTTTAGAATCCTGCCTACCCCATGAAATAAGTGTTGGACCAAGATTGTTTCACCTACTTTTGTTTTTAGAAACTTCCAGAGGTGAAAAGTAAATGGTTTTTAGTTCCCACTTTTGACATTCTTAAAAAGCATTATCACATGTTCCTCCCTTTGTATAAATTAATGTATGTCCCTTTAATCCTTTTTAAAAACCACTGGTGTATTTTGAATACTCTTCAGATTGTTCATGTTGCCAATAAACAATACAGAGGAAAAAGTATTAAGGGATAGAAAAATGAGAATCACCTTGTCATCTTTCTTTCTTTCTTTCTTTCTTTCTTTCTCTTTCTTTCTTTCTTTCTTTCTTTTTCTTTCTTCCTTCCTTCCTTCTCTCTTCCTTTCTTCTTTCTTTCTCTTTGAGCTGACAGAATTTATTTATTTATTTATTTATTTGTTTGTTTGTTTGTTTTATTTAAATTCAAGTTGGTTAACATATAGTTTAGTCTTGGCTTCAGCAGTAGAACCCAGTGATTCATCTCTTACATATGGCACCCAATGCTCATCCCAAAAAGTACCCTCCTTAACACCGCTCACCCATTTACCCCATTTCCCCACCTACCTCCTCTCCAGCAACCCTCAGTTTGTTCTCTGTATTTAAGAGTTATGGTTTACCTCCATAGCTGTTTTTATCTTATTTTCCCTTCCCTTTCCCTATGATCATCTCTAGAGCTTCTCAAATTCCACATATGAGTGAAATCATATATGTGTCTTTCTCTGCCTGACTTATTTCACTTAGCATAATATCTTCTAGTTCTAATCCATGTATCTAATCATATATATTGTCCTGAGATATAGTTGTTATGTTACCTCAACATATAATGCTTTATTTATTTATTTATTTTAATATATGAAATTTATTGTCAAATTGGTTTCCATACAACACCCAGTGCCCATCCCAAAAGGTGCCCTCCTCAATACCCATCACCCACCCTCCTCTCCCTCCCACCCCCCATCAACCCTCAGTTTTCAACATATAATTCTAAATTAATCTGGTTGTATAGTCAATATACAATGAGTCAAAACTTAAAATCCCAAACATTGCAATTTCTAATTAATGTTTTGAAGCTTGCTTTCCCTGAATAGTACTTTAAAGTAGGAAAATAGAACACACTAGAAAGCCAGTATAGTGTATGCCCTACCTGTGTTGACTATCTCTATATTATTCTACCAGGAAGATAGCTATTTTCTTCTCTCATAGCAAAATATTTCCTTTGAGAAGTTTACAGTCCCTCAACTTTGACAAAACTAGCCAGGAAAAAGCATGTCAACAGATGAGAAATTGGCTAAAGCAAAAAGGGATAAACTCAAGGATGGGTCAGGAGTGGTAGCCTCAGAGTACCACCAAATTACAACAATACCAGGAAGAAGATATCATTGGACAAGGAAGTGCAAAACCTAGGAAAGAATAAGTACCTATTCCATATCTTTTTCTCTCAAGCCTGGCATCCACCCCAATTTGTTTGTTTTAAGGCTGAGACCTCCTGAAATATCTAAAATATTGTGTTTTTGTGTAAAAATCTAGCAAGACATTCTAGGCTCCATATATCCTACCTCTGACTTACCTTTCTAGCCAAAACATTCAGCTCATTACCAACACTCCCTGTTCTGGTTCAGTATATTGTGTACTATTCCCCAATATGACTCAGTCTTCTCATCTGTAAAATGGTGTCTACCTTATGAGGCACGTACCTTGTTTTGATTTTCTTTCTGGGGGTAATAAGAAGTAAGTGAGTTTATAGTAGCATACCTGCCTCAGCAACTAGGTTTAGAATTAAACTTAATTTTTTCACCCAGAAAAATAACTCTTACTTCTACTGAAAATGTGCTAAACCTTGAAAAAATAGGAGAAAGACCTATATTTTAGGTAGAGAAAAGAGTTCCTGATGAAAGCCTGACAGGCTAGCTGGAAGAAGCCCAGCAAGCAACCAAAATACAAATGGAGAATATTTGCTAAGTGATGGGTTTGTGCTTGTGATTGGCTTGCTGTAGAATAACTTTATTAAGTATAATAGTATGCTAATTGCTATAACTAAGAAATGTTACATTGAGGGGAGGCTGGGTGGCTCAGTCAGTTAAGCATCTGACTTTTGGTTTCAGCTCAGGTCATCATCTCATTGTTCATGGGTTTAAGCCTGAGTCAGGCTCTGTGCTGACAGCATGAAACCTGCTTGGGATTCTGTCTCCCTCTCTCTCTGCCCTTCTCCTGCTCTCTCTCTCTCTCTCTCTCAAAATAAATAAATAAACTTAAAAAAAAGAAAGGTTACATTGAATTATGAAAAATATATATTGTAGGGAATTAGGAGAATTAGGGATATATTTGCCTAGAGAGTCATAAAAAATTCCAGAGAGAATAAGAGCAGTTAATATCTTGGAAGGAGTAATGCAGTCCAATCAATGCCCCATTTTTCAGGTGAGAAACTCAGCACTAAGAAAGTTGAAAATTACTTGAGATCACATAGCTAAAAATAAAATTTAATTCCTCAAATTATGGTTTGTATTAAGCATGTCTCACTGCTTATACACTAACTTGTTTTTAATATTTGTTTGTTTAGTGCTTAAAACTTTTACTTAATAGTTTCTTTTGCACTCTGTCAGAGTCAATATCCAATCTAGCCTCTACAAAACTTCTGGTATCTGCACTGCAAATAAATTTAATACAAGACAAATTTATCAAGATAAAAATCATTTGAAAAGGATTTATTTTAATTTCCATTATGCATTTATTTTTTTGCAAGTAAAGCAAGTACCTGTTTTGAATAAAATGTCAACTTTTTCATGACAAAGTTATTTTGGATTTAACCCAAAGTAAGAGGTAGAGTAGGTTAATACAGGCTTTTTCATTAAAATTTTTCTGCCTTTGTCATCCCAGTGATTCTCCATGTCTAGATTTTTCATTTCCCTTGGAGAGAAGAATTGTTCCTTAATATAGCATACTTAATAAATTCCAGTTTTAGACTTATGGTACCATCAGATTGAAATTCTGCTCCATAAAGGGTGATAGGAATCAATAAGAAGGAGAATGCAACCAAACTTACCAACATCTGCACAAATTCCTTTTTGGATGATTAAACCCCTACTGAAGAAAGTAGAATTTAAATTGTCTGTTATTTTAACTTGGATGGAAAACTCAACATGGCTCAGTGAACCATTTCCCCCTTATTTAATTTATCCAATTTTAAAATTAGATTTGCCTTTCAAAACCACGTATCATTAGTATTTTCCATGAAAAAAAATAAAAAGAACTAGGTTTTAGTTGTGACATGTACTAGACACTTTTCCATAAATTCTTATTTAATCATATTAACAACCTGTATGAAAAAAAAAACAAAACTGGGCTCAAAACTCTTGAGCTTCTAACACAAGTTAAGTAGTGGAGCTGGAATTCAAACACAGCGTTTGTGCCACATTTGAAATTAAGGATTTTAATGATTTGTTCTCAATTCTTCTAACATTAATGTGGAAAATATCATAGTTAATAATTTGCTTACAATAGTATTCAGAAACGATGATGACTGCCTTATTATATCAAGTTCCACAAACACTACATAGTGTGTTGTGCATAGGGGCAAATATCCAAGTGTATGTGTGTGTGTGTAATTGAGAGTTTTAATGAGTCCTTGAGGAATGGGTTTATTGCAAAGGGTATTAAAAACCCATATCCTTGATGTCAAGGGAGAAAGATGAGATAAGCAGTTGACAATCACCACAGTGCTTATCCCTTTTAATTCCATCTGGGACGATCTGAACGTCAGCGTGACTAAACTCTAGAAAGGCTTCTTCTTGATTCTAGGCCCCTGACTCCATTTTCGTAGAGCATTTAATTTAGAAAATCTGTCATTCATTCATTCTTGAGATTTAAATTTGTTGAAGAGCCTCTTGCCAGTTGCACAACCCAGGTATGTCCTTCTCAAGGACCTGAGGACCATCTCTTTGAAAAGTAATCATCAAGGAAGATTCTGCCACTATCTTCTAGTCTCCGTGAGAGATAAGGAGCCTAACTTCAGTGCATGCCTTGCTCCACATTTGTAAAACTACTGTCAAAGACACTGGAGGTTTACCTTTCCTTTCTGTGAAGCCAATTAGAAAACACGGATGGCCTGTGCTCTCTCCCAGCGCTCTGCTTTCCTCCTAATGCTCATTTCAGTGAGTGGATTGACTTCAGACAGTTCTGGGCTTTTTCCTCTCTGGAATAAAGCCCTCCTGGCCTGGTGCAGTTGTTGCTTAGACAGGTTCTTCCCTGTATCACAGGAAAAACAGGAATCTTCATTTCCCAGAATCTCTTGTTGATAGAGTTCTGATTAGATGTCACCAGTGAAACAAAGTCACATAAGATTTGCAGTGCAATGAAAGCACAAGCCATGAGTCTTTTCCGCCTGTAGCAAGCAGATGTACGGGCTTTGCATCTGTCTGTGAATGTCCTCCATGCATCTGTCTGTGAATTACCTATTTTAATGCAGAAGTGTACTATGACCACTATTGGCAATGTCTTGACCTGGGCAGTAGCAACTTTCTGATTCTCTGTGGGCTATCAGTGAAAATAGCCATAGCTTTTCCTGACAATTCTGCAATCTTTATAATGATTTTGTAAGTACCTAATTCCCTGTGTTAAATCCCCTCTTTCTTGAGAAAAGTAGAGCCGTTTCTATTTTCCTAACTAAATCTTGACTATACCAGAAACAAGACAAATAATAGACTGATTTTTTTCTTCCTGATTAGATCCCACTTAAAGCATCTCACCACTATGCTAGTAAAAAGAGAGAAAAGATTTGAGTTTAGAAAAAGAAATACATAGCAAGATTCTCTGTTATTCTTCAGGGATTGAGACTAAGGCAAATTCCCCTCATGTATCTGGAGACAGCCACAATATCTCTCCACACTTGACAGAACTACATAAATCATGCCCCATTCGTGATGACTCCATAACAGCACCAAGACCAAAAACTGTACCTTGTGGACCTTCATCGTCAAACACTTTTAGCAAGCCTCAGCCTTTTTTACTAAGTTTTGTCACAGGTATTTTATTTTAACCAATATTATTTCTCTGCAGTCTGCATTATAAAACTATCCTGTTCTGTTTCCTTATTCAATAATTTTTTTTCTCTTTACATCCCCAAATTCCATCTTTTCTAATGATATTACCCAGCTAATATGATCAAATCCATGTTGGAAAGGGCCAGTAAAAAGCCATAAACTTCCTGCTGAAAAATGCAAGAGGTGCATGTTACATGTTCACAATCCAAATTATAAAAGTCCTCATCAGATGATTTTGCAAATTACCTGAATTTATTCTAAGACTAATCAATCGGTGTAGAGAGAGCCTTTTTTTTTTCCTTCCAAACGTTGAAATTGGTCAGATTTAATGTATAGGAAGTAACCTATACCATCCTTTAAAATATATAATTTCTCCTTTTTTAATATGAAAAGATGTTATGGTTCTAAGAGAAAATACCCGTATTTTAAGCATTACTTTAAAGATGCTCACATACTTGAAATATATATTAATTGTCATTATTATTAAGGGACTGACTTAACTAACTCACTATTAGAAAAGGTTCCCATGACTCATTTTAACCCTCCCCCCCCCCAAAAAAAAAAAACTTTTATAGTATATTTTGCTTTCTCGTTAATGAAAATCTAACTCAGGAGGTAATTTTGTATTTTTTAAGCAATTTATTTAAATTCTGATTTAATATTGTGAGGCTTTGTTCTCGTTTTCTTCACCTTCCTGAAAACAACAACACAAAAGAGGTCTGAAATTAGAAAGACTAGACATCTACTTAGCTCTACATATTTCAAGAAGTCACTTTGCTACAAATGGATCTGAAGAAGAGCTCTCCTGTAAAGCTAAATCAGCTGTGTGACAGTTAATGGCAGTAACATGGGTGGACAGAGGAAGGCAATGAATGGCTTTGTGAACCTAGAATGGTAGAAATATTGGAGTCATAGAGATGATCATCTAAAATTACTTGGACATCACATAAATTATTATGAGAAAATGACAATTAAAAAATATTATAGGAGCACCTGGGTGGCTCAGTTGGTTAAGCCTCCGACTTCAGCTCAGGTCATGATCTCATGGTCTATGGGTTTGAGCTCTGCGTTGGGCTCCGTGCTGACAGCTCAGAGCCTGGAACCTGCTTCGGATTCTGTGTCTCCCTTCTCTCTGCCTCTTGCCCGCTCGTGCTCTGTCTCTCTCTCACTGTCTCAAAAATAAATAAACATTAAAAACTTTTTAAAAATATTATATCCCTTAAATCTTAGTATATATTTCATTCCAATCATAGCAACATGTAACTTAATAAATGCATAACCTAACTGAAAATCCATTTTTATACCAAAGTACTAGAGTCCATTCACTTGTATAACTTAACACAAAAAAATAACCTAAGGTATAATAAAATTGGTGAATATGCCTGATTTAAAACATATTTGTTAACTAAATAAATTACGTGTTTAACAACTTCTTTGTTTATAGGATTAGCTAGAACAGCAACAGTAACAACAAAACTTGTTTAAGTACCTGAAAATGTCCACCAATTTGCACCAGTTAGAGCTACATTTTTGATTGGCAACTTTATCCAAAATGTAAGAACTGAACCAAAATTTCTTTTATTTTTTACATGTCTATCATATAGATGCAGATTAACGTTTTAAATTACAGGGGTCTGTATACTTCCTGGAAATTCACATCATGATTAATTTCAGAATTACAATAAAATCATGTGAAGGAATGTACATTTGTTTAAAATATAAAAATTCATTTTCTATTTAAAAGAGAGAAAAAGTTGAAGATCTTTTTTTTTTCTCTAAAAAAACTAGTGCTGAGATTAAGTAACATTTTAGAGAATGAGGAGGTCCTTGCTTCTTTCTCTTTTATACCTGACAATCTTCCAAAGAAAAAAAGTCTTGCCTAACCATAATATGACACATTTACCAACAGTCAGATAAAGATGATTTTGAATTAAAATAGCATATTGAGAGGATTTAAAGAAACGAACTTGTATTGTGAAAAATGCGATTTTGAAATTTAAAAATATATAATTTTTGCTTTCTATGTATATGTGTATCTGTATATACCGTTAAATTAATTAAACAAGCTATTAGACTAAGGTGGTTTTAATGCCATGGCAGTCTATGTAAGCAGACAAAAATCTAAGCCTCAAGATTACAAAATCAAAATGCTAAGGACAAGCGGTCATAAATAGTCAACTAGGCTTTAGGCTACAGTCCATCAAATGCTTCCATACTTTCTGTTAGGATGTCTTTCCCTTTGCTCATGTCAGTGGAATGTTCCCTTCCGCTCCCAGTTTGCAACTGCCTAATTCCATTGGAGTTTGGCTCAAATAAACTCTTAAAAATTTTAATATGCCTCAGTTTAATCTTTAAACTGGTAAATTTGCATGGAGTGATGAAGAGTAATGACTTTTAGTCATACCGCCTTGTAAATCCTCACTTTTATGTTTTCCTCCATTGATTTAAATGTATGATTTTAGGAAAGTAATTTAATATCCTCTGCCTCAATTTCTCTATCATGCAAAAGGAGGAAAAGAAAGCACACTTAGAGTTCAGTCGTTAAAATTAATAAGATAGGAGAGGTACCTCAGTTAGTTGAGCCTCCGACTCTTGATTTCAGCTCGGGTGGTGATCCCAGGGTTGAGGGATGCAGGGCCACCTCATGCTCCGCACTGAGCATGGAGCCTGCTTAAGATACTCTCTCTCTCTCTCTCTCTCTCTCTCTCTCTCTCTTCCTCTGTCCCTCTCACATACTTGTTTTCTCTTTTTCTCTCTAAAATAAAATTAAAAAAATTAATAAGATAAAATATTAAGAGGTCTCTGCCAGAATTTGATCAATTATAGTATGTTTGACATACTTTAGTGCCCAATCATTCTTATTTTCCGATATCATACAATTAACTATCTTGAGCTACTCGATCAAATATTTTGATATAATAATAATAATGTTTGACAAATAGTTTTCTTCTACAAGATCATATACATGGTGGCAAATGGCTTTCTAAGCCTCCAAAGTATTGAATATATTTGAAAGTAGAGCTAAATTAATGATCCACCAACCTAAAGGTATATTATAATTTATCCGGTGAGTATTTAAAAATACAGGTAACTTGGTCCAATCCAGATCTGATAAATCTAAACATTTAGAGTAGTCATTGAGAAATATCAATTGTTAAAAAGATCATCAGAGAGTTGTAGTGAACATCATCTTTAAGAAGGAATTCAAACCGTTGAATTCATTTATTTTAAGGATACCAAACTAAACCCCGCAAAAATACACTAGCTTTACTCTAGTTAACAATTTATAATGAATAAAGCAAAACTCAGCACCTTGCTTGGTTATGGAATCTGGCATTATTAATATTAACACAAAAAATATAGTATTTTTATTTCAACTTTACCTATGTTAGGCTAGTCAGAGGATTTAGAGTCCAGTACTTTGGGAAAGCAAGTTCTTTATTTAAGTTCAAGTTGCAGCTGCATTTTCTTTCATGCCTCCTATAAAAACTATGGACAAACCATAATAGGTCAGGCACTATTCTCTCTAACTCTCTGACAGTCTAGAATCATTTCTCTATAAACCCAGACCTATATGCCCCAAATCTCCGGGGAACAGTGCTCTTCTTGGGCAATCAAACCACTCAAAATCCTACTGACTCTATAATTATATTTTCAGTGACAATAAAATATGGGCACACTCAACACAAGCAGTGCACATCTCTGAGCATGCCATGCAACTTGGTCTCTGCCTGGATTATTGCACAGCAGATGGCACCCTGGATACAGTGGTAACTGTCAACTCTGGCCCCATACTTTATCTACCTCAATTCAACGTATCTGTGAAAACCATTTCTATATATTTTGCAATTAAGGCTGTTCATAATGAAAACTCAGAAGCATGCCAAACACACAAAGATGCTAAATGGAGTGGAAAGCATTGGCAATAACTGGGTACAGGTTGTGAGAAGAAAAATTTGACTCTATAGATCCAGTTGAATGTAATGTAACAGATGCCCCTCTGTAAATATAGTAACTTCTCATTCAGCCATCTGTGCTCTAACTTATTTAGTCAAAACTGGCATTTACAAAAGGGTTTCACTCCATTTACAAGAGTTTGCATGTGGACTTCTTTTTTGGATTCCAGCTGTTTTTCATTCAACAAGCATGCGACTTGTAAAGAAGGAAGAGCACAGGTCAAATTTACTTGGTTCAAAATCTTGTGCCTAAATAAGATGGTATAGAGGCTTTTTGCTTCTCAAATCCTATTTTTGTTCAATTAAATTATCCTTTTTTTTTTTTTTTTTTTACTTTGAGGTAATGTGGATTCACATATGGTTGCAAGAAATAAGACAAATACTATGTAGACTTTACGTAGTTTTCTCTCATAATAACATCTTGCAAAACACCCACAATCCCATTTTAACATCTATACTAAAAACGTCTTATTAATAGATTATAGGATCCAACTCACCTTCCCAATAAGTTAATACAGAGCAGGAATCACATTTTACTCATCTTTGTATAATTATTGACGACATAGTCACCACTGTGATTCAGTTGTTTGGAATAACTGGTGTTTACAACCTGAAGGGCCACATCACAAAGTGGCAAGGGGCCAGGTGGTAGTCAGATTTCTGTTTCTTCACAAGGTAAGATCATACATCTCCTCCAAACCAAAGACCAAAATACTGTTGGAATCAGCTCAGCCTAACATTTAAATCTCTGGAATAAAACCGGTGTCCATTTTGATTCTTTTTGTTAATGAGAACTTGTTTTAAATTATTCCAAAGTAAGTAACCAATACCTTTGTATTTCTAGTCTTTGTAGCATAGACTTATAATAATACTAATTGTTAGATGTGTGCAATCAATATATAACAATAAAATTATTTTATTTAAATTTAATAAATCTTCTCTAACCTTCAACTTTCAAAGGATCAGATATTTGAATATATAAATAAGAATAAATAAATGCAAAAAAATATGTATTTATGTGTAAAAGAATCATGACATGGACTAAACCTATTTATTTCCAGTATGTATCATAAAATACTACTCAGGAAATTCAGAACAGAACTAACATTCTTTTTGCATATAAACTAGGTTTCTGGACTTTTCTTGCTTTTCCCATTAACGAAGAAAGTTTTGATTTCTTTACCTACTTTGCCACTGTGAGAATGAATAATAAAAGTGAAATGTACAATAGTCAAATTTTGCTGGTTAACAACTCGGGGAATTAAAATGCGCTAAATTAAAACCTTGGAGGTTTATTATAATAGGTCTATAAGTCATAAACGTGAGTACTTAAGCCTTGGTATTAGTCAGTGAAATTGAAATGATTGGCTAATAACAGGGAGAACACTTGGATCCCTAGAAGACTTTATGAGCCACTGCTTAGTTCTCTATGGCTAAATTACTGCAAACTTGGTGGCTTAAATCAACACGATATTATTTTCTTATAATTGTACAGTTCAGAAGCAGAAATGAGTCTCCTGGACACTCATAGGTCAATGTTCCTTTCTGAAGGCTCTAGGGGAGAATCTGGTTCCTTGCCCTTTCCAGGTTCTAAGGGCTGCCCACCTTCCTTGCTCATGGCTCTCTTCCTCCATCTTTAAAGCCAGGGACTATAGGTTGAGTTCTCATATTATATCACTCTGACCTCCTCTTCTGTAATCAAATCTTCCTCTGTTTCTCTTTTCTGCTTCCCTCTTCCACTTTTAAGAACGCTTGTGCTTGGGGCACCTGGGTGGCTCAGTCAGTTGAGCGTCCGACTTCGGCTCAGGTCATGATCTCGCGGTCCGTGAGTTCGAGCCCCGCGTCAGGCTCTGGGCTGATGGCTCAGAGCCTGGAGCCTGCTTCCGATTCTGTGTCTCCCTCTCTCTCTGCCCCTCCCCCGTTCATGTTCTGTCTCTCTCTGTCTCAAAAATAAATAAATGTTAAAAAAAAAATTAAAAAAAAAAAGAACGCTTGTGCTTATAATCCAGGATAATTTCTCCATCTCAAGATGCTTATTATCTGCAAAGTCTCTTCTGCCATACAAGGTGACATGTTCATAGGTTTTGGGAATTAGGAGGTGGGCTTCTTTGGAGTACTATTATTATGACTACCACAGTTCCTGAATTGTATGCTTTTATTCAATGATATCACATTAATTGAGTGCCTATTATAATAAGCAGAGAGCTTTGGGCAATTAAATAAATCTCTGCTATAGTATTTGTGCAAAATAACTTTCACTTTATTTAGGGAAAAAGGTTTTCCACAAAAAGAATGGGAAATGATCTAAAAATGTCTTCACCTTTAAACCTGGAGATATTCTTGACACTTTTCTTTATCTGTCCCCAACCCCTTACATTCAATAACAAGTCTTATTGATTTTACTTCCTAAATGTCCTCAATCTTGTGTTGTTATGACCCTGACCTTGAAGTCTTTGCACTGCAAGGCTGTTAAAGGCAAGAGTACTGTCTCACTTTCTTATAGATTGAACACAGTGAGTTAAAAGACTGATCATTGATCAAGAAAGAGTTACAAATAGTGCCCAGGCTAGGACAGCCAGAATGGAAATTAAAAGAAAGGCATGACTTCTGCCCATAGATTATATCACATTATATGGTGTATTTATCAGAAACTACTGGTTTTGTTTGTTTGTTTCTGATAAAATTTTTTTTTCTGGTAAAAATATTTTTTTTTAAGTAAATGAATTATCTTCTGGAAACAACCATCAGATATAAACACCACAGTGATTCAAAAACAAATTTGCTTACATCTTAAGACATATGCTGCAAAAAGAAGCTAAGTTCTGGCAATGCTTTAACTTTCATTCTGTCCTGGAATAGTTTGTCCAAGTAAATGTAAGAAAAGAAAATTGATATTTGATGTTTCTAATTTTACGAACTGAGAAGGAGCCTCAACAAACTAAAGTGAAATGGAAGTCCAAATGCTAAAGGGTATGATTATCTGAGCAAGATATTACGGGCTGCGTGGCAGTGCCTCTTTCCCCCACCCCCACCCCCACAATCTGTATTGACGTCCTAACCTTCAGTATCTCAGATGCGACTGTATTTGGAGAAAGGGCCTTTAAAGAAATCATTAGGTTAAAATGGGGTCCTTAGAGTGAACCATAGCCTAGTATGACTAGCATCCTTAAAAAAGAAGAGATTTTTGACACAGAGGGAAGATCATGTGAAGACACAGGGAGCAGGCAGCCATTTACTATCCAAGGAGAGAAGCTCAAGAGTGAACAGCCCTGTGGACACCTAGATCTCAGACTTCCAGCGCCTAGAATTGTAAGAAAATAGATTTCTATTGTTTAAGCTACTCAGTCTGTAGTATTTTTTTTTAATGTTTACTTTTTATTTTTGAAAGAGAAAGACAGAGTGTGAGCAAGGGAGGGGCAGAGAGAGGGAGACACAGAATCCGAAGCAGGCTCCAGGCTCCGACCTGTCAGCACAGAGCCCAACACCGGGCTCAAACTCACAAACTGTGAGATCCTCACCAGTTCCAAGGTCGGATGCTTAATCAACTGAGCCATCCAGGCGCCCCCATACTATTTTTTTTATATAGCCCTAGCAAACTAATATAGTAGATAACCTTGAAAACTACTACTTAATAGGACACAGTTACAAAGCCATTGTCACATGGCTAAAAAACTGAGTAAAATAAAAGATGACAAAGCTCAATGAGCCTGCTTCACTGTATGACACATACAAAGAGCTGTTGATAAGCTAAGCCATCCTCCCTTAATCATCCAGCACCTTTTAAAAGTGGAAAAGATCTTTAATAGATAGTAAATTGTCTTAATGGGAAAAAACCCTACAAAATCCAAGAAAAAAAAAAAGGATGTAATCCAACAATTGTAATAATAAAAGCTAAACAATCAGGAAAAGGAGACATGAGCATCAATACATTCTTTTTAAAGGAAAAAAGAAATAACTTCGGTAATATATCATGATTGGAGTAGAGTAAATTACATAAGTCACAACTGAATGGCATACAAAAATCTTTAACATTACATTGACTATATTACACTACTAAAACCTGACATTAATGCAAAAACTCATTTTTTAAAAAGCTTGGTACTAAAGAAATTTTCATGTGAACATTAGTTTCATGGGCAAGAAAAAGTACATATACATGTATCTAAGAAGAGAAAAATAACATACGGAAACAAATATTTATCATAGGATTATCCCTAATTATGGAAAATTATGAAATAATCTAAATGTTAAATATGAGAAAAGAACTAAATATATTATGATATACCCAGTAGATGAAATATTAGATAGTGGGAAAATGCTAACTATCAAATTATACCTATTTATTTTGGAAGGTAAAGAATTTACTTGTGAAGGATAAGGTAGGGAAAACATAATATTTTTAATGTGTAATCAGTTGTGATTAAAAAAAAACTACTGTTGCTATGTTGTTCTTATAGTAAATAGTTTAATCTCTTTTTTTAAATTAAATTATTTATTTAGAGAGGGGGTGGAACAGAGAGAGAGACAGAGAGAGAGAGAGAGAGAGAGAGAGAGAGAGAGAGAGAGGGAGAGAATCCCAGCATAGAGCCTGCTGTCAGCATGGAGCCTGAAGCGGGGTTCAATCTCGTGAACTGTAAAATCATGATCTGAGCTGAAATCAAGAGTTGGATGCTTAACCAACTGAGCCACCAAGGTGCCCCGATAGTTTAATTTCTTTGATTGTGATGTATGAAAATTAAAATACACCAATAACAAAAAATAATGAAAATTCATTTTATAAAATGTTTACCTTTACTATTACTGACTTAAATATCAGTTTTCTCCTGAGAAATGTCTAACAAATCTCCACATCCTTGTTGTCAAGTGTCCCTGGCAAACAAAATGCTCATTGGCATTTTGTGGAACGGCGAAGTGGTTAAGAATGTGGACTTTGGATCCAGATTACCTGAATTTGATTTAGTTCTACCAGTTACTAGTTTTGTAACTGGTATCTGCCAGTTACTGGCTATGTAACTGTTAATCTCTCTATGCCTTGGATTCTTCTTCTATAAATGGTTATAATAACAACACCTATCTCACAGATTGTAGTTAAAACTAAATAGATGCACTTGAAATACATAGAACAATTTGGAGTATAGTTTATGCTGGATAACAGAATTAATGAAGGAGCGCCTGGGTGGCTCAGTCGGTTAAACATTGACTCTTGATCTCAGCTCAGGTTTTCATCTTAGAGTCGTGTGTTCAAGCTCCTTATAGGGTTCCATACTGGGTGTGAAGTCTATTAAAAAAAAAAAAGAATAAAGAATTAGTGAAGGAATGAAAGATCTATTTTCTCCAAACATTTCTACCAAATTACCTATTTCCTGAAAGCTCCTTATTTCTCTTTCTTCTTTTTTTATGATGATGACATTTTAAAGTTAAAATAATCTTCAATATGCTCTGTGCTCCACAGACTTAAGGGAATGCTTGTAGGGCACTAGGTTATTTTAATGTCAGAGACGAGAAAGCAAATGTCCAACCTGGTATCCCACAAGTGAAACATCAGAATGAAAAGTTTGCTAGTAGGTACTGAAGGAAAAGGTTCAAGGCAGAATCCCCCAAATAGAACTGGTAGATGGCCCCAAATGGGAGGTTAGAGAAGAAAAAGAAGGGCATAAAACCATAGTGGCCTAGTTTTCCAATTTTGCCTGGAAAAATGCCCTTGGAATTTGCTTGCAAACTGAAAAATAATTTCCTCGGTGCTTCTCTGCTCTCTGAAAAGGTATTGCTAAAATTAAAATAACCTGAACTTAAACTTTTATTTTAAATTTGCCACAAAATCTTCCATTAATTAACCGTTCTTTGCATGTTCTGAAACTGTGTGTTGAAATTGTTGAGTCATGAACACATTCAGAACCACAAAGGTAAATAAAAACCTCCTACTCATCAGAAACTAAAAACATCTGAGTGTGAACCTTAATTTAAGCTCATGACATCTGTTGAATGTCTCTTATTGGTGCAGCAATGAACTCAATCTTCTGAAAGATACAAAGATGCGTGAGACAGAGTTGCTTCTCTGACTCTGATGGTATGTAACTGATGTAATTTGTTCAAAGTCAACAGAATTTTAGATTAATACAAGCACTCCATATCAGAAATTTTTAAGTGTCTTTCAATAAAATAAACTTCTATAGAAGTTCAGAATAGGTTTGACTCATCCATTTCATAATTGTACTGTTGGTGCCATGAGTAAGTCAGGCCTTGTGCTCAATAATGTGGTTGTAGACTATTAGGGTCTCTGTCGTTAAAGACTTCCAAGACTAGTGAGAAAGATGAATAAAGAAACTAATGAAGAAAGTTGGTGGTGAGGAGTGCTCTGTTATGAGAGCTTATAGGAGAATGATCTTATAGCCCAGGAAGGGATGTTTGCCAGATTCTCCCTGGAAAGGAAGACTTCAAAGTCTTGAGAGTCAAAAAGGTAGATGATAGAGCAATTCATTTTTGTTGCTATTATTTTAAGCAAAAATTTTTTTATTTTACCTTCAGTTATTCCTTCTCCAGTGCTCTTCTTTTCTTTACATAGATCCAAGGGTCTGACCTGTATCATGCTCTTCCCTGAAGAACTTTTTTATTTTTTCAATGTTTCAAGTTTTTACGTAAATTCTAGTTAGTTAACACATAGGGTAATAATAGTTTCAGGAGTAGAATTTAGTGATTCATCACTTCCTGAAGAACTTTTTAAAATATTTTTTGCATGTTATGTCTGTTGGCCAAAATAGTCCCTAAATTTGTGTTTGCTTGAGAAACACTTAATTTCTCCTTCACTTTTGAAGGATCATTTAGTAGATTTCCAGTATACTTCTAACCCCCAAATATCATCCAAAAAGGTCCATTTCAAATTCCATCACCTATATTATCTAAATGAGATATGAGTGAAATCTCAAGTATGATCAATCCTGGGGCACAATTCTTTTACATCTGTGGGCCTGTGAACTATAAAGCAAGTTATCTGCTTCCAAAATACAAGAAATTCTGAAGTCAAGGGTGGTTTTGCTTTGTTTGAAGATGGGAGAAACCAGAGGATTTTTGTATATTGATGAGAATGATCCAATAGAGAGAAAATGGTGAATGAATTTTGAGGGAAAGGCAGTAGCAGATTAACAAAAGAACAAATTCCTTAAAACTGGAGACCAGTGATTTCCTGCAATATAAGGGGGGATTGCCTTTTGTTTGAATATGAAGCATCCCACTGTCACAGGAAATAAACTGAAAAGGATTGGAAAATTGGGTGTCTTAGAACAACAGAAATTTTATTCTCTTACATTCTAGAGGTTAGAAGTAAGTTCAAATTCTCCCAAAGCCCTAGAAGAGAATACTTCATTGTTTTGTCCTTGTTTCTTATGGTCACTAACAATTCTCAGTATTCTTTGGCTCTTACTTGTATTGCTCCTATCTCTCTATCTTCATATGGTTGTCTTCCTTGTTTAACTGTATTTGTTTCCCTTGTTGTGAGGATACTGGTCATATTAGATAAAGGTCCACTGTAATTGAATATGACCTTATCTTAACTTGATTACATCTATAAGCCTGTTGTCAAATAAGATCACATTCATGGATGCTTAGGGTTAGGATTTCAACCTAGCTTGGGCCACCATTCGATCTATAACAATTGGTGAGTAAGTAGATAAGGGACCTAGCATATCGTTTCCCCTGATGTCCAGCCTAAGAGCCCAACAGCAAAAACAAACAAAGCAAACAGATCCAAGACAAAGAATTTTTTCACAAAATCCATATTGGTCTTTTTAAACTGCATTGTCTACACGTTGAATTTGCACTCAGATAATGAGAACTACCAGTATGGTTATGTTATCAATAATTTATGCTCAACTCCTACACCCTGCCTTCTCTCCATCATCAAAATTATGCAGCCAAATGGTCCCCACCTACAACTGATACTTCCTGTCTTAGAAGCAAAGGCTGACATATTAACCCTGACTTGTCTGAGTGCAAGTGTTCCTTATCCTAATCCTTCATGGGGTACCAAAAAGTATGAGAGATAAGCTTTCAATTATTTTTAGTTATTTAATTTCATTTGGTATCATGAGATGTATAAGAATTGAGTCCTATTAGGGAATTCTCCACATTTTGAAATTGTGAATTAAAAGTAGAATATCTACTTTTAAGCAATATTTCACAAATATTTGTGTACACAGACACGCACACACACACACATGTAAACATTGGAATTAATATACAATATCTGTGATCATCTTCAATTGAAACAATTTCACTTATTTTTTATTATAGAGGTTCTATAATAATGGCATATGAATTCATACTTGGTGTGGGAAGAATATAGATATTAATCAGTCATTTGGCTTTAAGTCTGAAACTATATTGCACTAATTCCCCTGACAAACTGGGGTACTATCTCCTTGTCAACAATAATTATTTAATTTACTACTTCCTACTTTATCTTGCATTGATGAAAAATTTGCCTTTTGATTTCTCACTAGAACTAATTTTATTTAAAAAAAAATTTTGTTGTTGTTTTTGAGAGAGAGAGAGAGAGAGACAGGGACAGAGCATGAGCATGAGCAGGGGAGAGGCAGAGAGAGAGTGAGACATGGAATCTGAAGCAGGCTCTAGGCTCTGAACTGTCAGCACAGAGCCCAACACAGGGCTCGAACCCATGAACCATGAGATCATACCTGAGCCAAAGTCAGTCACTTAACTGACTGAGCCACCCACATCCCCCCCTAGAACTAATTTTCTACCTCTAAATTTCTACCTCAAAATATTTTGAGATATTCCAAATGCAGAAAAAAGTATCGAAATTATTTAACAAAGAATGAAGAGATTTTGAGTTTTTGTTCTGTTTGCTAATGATATTTCTAAATACATCTTCTTCTTTTCCTCTCAGGTAACTAGTACCTTGAAGAACATGTTTATCATAGACATGTGTGTTTCCAATATTATTCCATACATATATATGCATAAAAATCAAATTTCATCAAATATGACACCGCAAATATAAAATATACCACAATTTCATGTACTGGAAAAAATAAAAACACTCTGAAATTTATTATGACTCATAATTTCAGAATTCAGAGATGTCAATGTGAAGAAATATATATGTTACCTGTATGAAAATGGAATATATGATGGTTTGTGTATTTAATTTTTTCATACTCTCATGTTTTATCATACCAATCAATTATCATTCTGTTATATCGTTTTTAATTTGCATTTTCTTTCATCTTTACTCTCATGAAATATATTCTTGTTTGCATCTGTAATGAGAAAATAGCTGTTTTGAGTTGCTGCTGAGACATTTTACAATATGACAACCCTGTTTATGCTCAGATCCTGGTCATTTAGATAAGGATCCTGACCTGAAACAGAGGACTGTCTACCCTACCCCTTTTGCCTGTTTCTGGAATTTTTAGGTAAAAAATCTTGTGGATTTACTTCCTTTATGAGAGTGTTTTGAAACTGTACCTTCAATTAAAAGGACCCAGGGTTTTCACTTCCCCAAAGTGGGGGTTCTGATGCTAAGGGAGCTACCTAAAGACCCTGTGTGGGCGACTTGTTCAGCAGGTCAGAATCTGCGTGTTCTTAGTATATCAGCTACAGGTCTTTCAACACAGCAGGAGATCTCACTCATTTCATTATATTCCTTTTATGAAAAAAAAATTTAACTTTCTTACAAATGAATAGTTAAGTTTCCTGCTTTTTCCTCTATTACAAGCATTGCTACATATTCTCCATGTCCCAGGGTGCCCATAGTCAAAATGTTTTCTGGAGTAAAAACCTAAGAAAATTGCAAATCCTGTGCTGAACCTCCAGGCCAAAATGGTCCCATTTTGAGCTACTGAGGATTAGAACTTGAATATATGAATTTCGTGGGGAGGGGACACAATTCAGTCCATAACGGTAGGTAAAACTGGGTTTACCTGTCTTAATTCCCTGCCATCACCCACCCCCCTGCTGCCAGATCCAGAGGGATAGGAGGACACAAGTTGGTTGAGTCTGCAGACATCCACTTTGACAGCTATGGTGGCATTGATACCATAGTTTTACTATCCCTTCTGGGAAACCTGCCTCTGGGAAAACCCCCAAAGTACAAACTGAAGTCAACAGGCAAGTGAAAAAAAAAAAAAAAAAGAAAAATCACATCTTGACTTTCTGGGTATTACACAAATTGTTGGCTAACGTACATTATTCACTTGTATCTTTACTGTTTTTGTTTTTTTTTTTTTTTTTAGTTTTTTCAATGTTTCTTTATTTTTGAGAGATAGAGAGACAGAGCTTGAATGGGGGAGGGGCAGAGAGAGAGGGAGACACAAAATCTGAAGCAGGCTCCAGACTTCGAGCTGTCAGCCCAGAGCCCAATGCAGGGCTCAAACTCACAGGCTGTGAGATCATGACCTGAGCAGAAGTCGGACGCTTAATCAACTGAACCACCCAGGCACCCCTCTTCACTGATTTTTTTAAATCAATCTTACCAATCTTGATAGAAGCTTGGATACTTTGTAAAGAAAAATGAATGGATCGTTTGGATCCATTTTTGGATCGTTTTTTCCAATTATATCTACAAACAATATGGTGTCATAGAAAAAAAAAAAAAGGCAAACACTATTAAATGTTATTGATCCTAACTGTAGATTCAATATTTGTCAGTGATTGGGGAAGAAAAAAAGAGACTTTTTAATCTTTGTCTTTGAAATAAGAAATGATTCCATATTCGAATTTATTTTTTATAATTAAAACTTTGGAGGAACAAAGCAAATCTTTTCCACTCACACTATACAAAGAAGAAATCATGGCTGCTATAGGCCAATTTCCTATTCAGAACATTCCACAAAGTTTGCCACATGAATTTTTGTTTTTAATTTTTTTAAGTTTATTTATTTTTGAGAGACAGAGAGAGACAGAGCATGAGCAGGCGAGGGGTAGAGAGAAAGGGAGACACAGAACCCTAAGCAGGCTCCAGTCTCTGAGCTGTCAGCACAGAGCCTGATGTGGGGCTCAAACTAGGCCATGAGATCATGACCTGATCTGAAGTCGGTCGCTCAACTGACTGAGCCACACAGGTGCCCTTGCCCCATGAATTTTTAATCACCAACTGGGGGATATTATTTATTGTTAAGCGAAAATAACCAAATATTACTTATAATATTTACTCAATGTTTACTGAGAGTAAAAAGTCTGTAAAAATTGAGTGCTGAAAATGATTGAATTTGGAAATATTTCTATTGGCAAAATTCAATAGTTCCATGACTACATGGAAGAAATGCCATATTTTTCTTCCTGAAAGATTCTAAATGTCCTGACACACAAAGTAGTTTTGAATAAATTCAAACTTGAAAACAAACTGGGTAAAAATTCCAAGTTAATGTGAAAACTGAATCCAAAGTATCTACATTACACTCTTGCCTACATTTATAATCTTTTGCTGTTTTGATATTTTAAGGAGGAATTACCTCAAATTGATTTGCTTCTTAGAAGTAATGAACTATTACATAAAATATTCTGAAGATTGCTAATTATGTTGATAATTTACCATTTGCACATGTAAAAATTTAATTCCTATAATGGTTTATTTGCGGTCAATTTTTCTCATGGGTAGTTTTTCCTAGTTTTATGTTCTGTGAATCATTATAATGCACAAAATGTAAAAGGAAAAAAATAGATAAAAATAGTAATATTACAGTTTCTGCTAAGTTTTATTTGTATATAAAATCTGGGAAATGGTTGCCGAAGGCTGACTGGTTTCCAAAGAAACTTTCATAAGGTAGGAATTGTTAAGTGAATATTTTCCATTTTCTGCATCTACAATTGATTTTCTTCTCTAACTTAAACACTATAAATAGGTAGGGCATGCAGATTAAGTTATTTCTCACCTCAATCTTGATTATTTCCTATTACAAGAGAATATTTTCTATGAATCTCCAGAGAATCTTGTCCCTGCATGGACCAGTAAGCAACAGCAGCTGGCCAACTTGAAAGGAATAATGAGGGGGGCACCTGGGTGGCTCAGTTGGTCGGCCATCTGACTTTGGCTTAGGTCATGATCTCACGGTTTGTGGGTTGGAGCCCTGCATCGGGCTCCATGCTGTGCAGAGCCTGCTTGAGATTCTCTCCCTCTCTCTCTCTGCCCTTCCCTCCTCCTCTCTCAAAATAAATAAAAAAGCTTAAAAAAATTTAAAGAGAATATTGGAAGCGACCATATTTGCTTAGCTCATACTACCATGTCCAAGACTTCTTTCCTTTATCAGAAAAGAAACACACATACACACGACCAAAGCAACAAACATGTTTTAGAGGATTTGTTCTAGTTAAAGTTGTTAAATCCATAGGTGAATATGGAATTGGTAAATGTTCATGTAAGTTGTTATTCTGCACAACTGAGCATCTGTTTACAGATACAACTGTGCTGGATAACAGAAAGGTGGATTGCGATGAATGTTAAGTATCATTTGGAGATTTAGATCTTAGAGTTTTTACACAGTAACTATATTTTAAGGTTCCACTGAAACCCATGCCTAACCTCTACGCCCTAAAAACAGTCTTCACTTAAAAACATGAAGAAAAAAAAAAAAAGAATAGTTACTAATTCCACAATATTAACCCTTCCCTCAGGAATGAGTTTGGATAGGTGTGTATCTTTAAATCAAAGATAAGTGGTATAGAACAAAGTGATTTGGCAAAGAACACCAAGGGGAAGGAATTAGGAACTTTGATTTGGAACATAATGCCAACTTAAACCAGTAACACTTCTAAGTATCAATTTCTTTGGGCTTAGGAAGGAGACAGTGTTACTTGAAGTTGCATTTGGAGTTGTGTTTGAAAATGCGCACTGAGTATCTTTTGTGCAAGGTAGTAGGTTAGATTAGAGGCTGACACCACCCATTCTGGGTATCTTCAGAAACACAAATTTCCAATCTAAATTCACAAACACTCCTATTATATCCCCTGGTTAACAAGAGCAGTCACTGTCGAGAAGCAAATACCCAAAGACATTTTCAAGGACGATTCCAATATGGTTGGTGAGTTCAACTGCATTGCTTACTTTTTGTACATCTGTGCAAACGTATACAATTTATCTGTTTCCGAATAAGGTCACCTTCACAGGCCTAAGACTTCAGCATATCTTTCTAAGGAATACATTTCAACCCACAACAGGTGGTAATATACTCTTTGCATTTGTTTCTCTCCTGCCATGCTTCATTTATCTTTTTCATTTCACTCTTTGCTGCCCTGAAAATGTACCTCCGAAAAAAACTTTATCATATGGGAAAAAATGATGACTTTTACATGTAAACAAAACTATTTTTATGGCAAAAATCACCGTTCACAAATTCAAGACAAAGGATAAATTAGAAGATATTCATAACCAGTATCACAACCAAAAGTCTACAATTTGCAATACATAAATAGTTAACGTGGAGGGAGGAGGAAAGACCAAAACATGAGAAAAGTGGGAACATGGGAAAACTGAAATGGCAATGAAATAATAATGATGCTAAGTGGCAGAATTTTTGCTTTACTCATAATAAGAAAAATGCAAATCTATACTTCTCTGAGAACCTTTTCTTAACTGAAAAAAATCAAAAGTTCAGCAATATTCTGTTAGTGAAGCTGCATTGCAGGTGTGAATGCAAAATGGTTAATGCTCCCTGAACCAGCTCTGCCCCTAGGCAAAAGATTGGCCAAGTGCAGTATAGGAGGGATTCAGATTCCACTTGCCCCTTGGCCAGGAGCTTTTGTTCTGTGTACAATATACACAACTGTCCAAAGTGAGTCTGCTCTCATTACTTACTAGGAGTTAAGCAATCTTTCTTTAATCCTACTTTCACTAGCATTCACTATTATCAACCCACTTACTTGCTTGTCCTTCTAATATAGCTGGATTTCCATAAAAGAATGCTGGTAATCCATTTCAACCACACTAATTATCTTATTCTTCCCCCAGTTCCCACAGTGTTAATGGACTACACTCTAAACCCCGTGAGCTGCCCTTTTGATATTACAGAGCCTCATTTTACATTCCTTCCGTTTAATAAAACTAACAATTATCAAGAAAGTTTTTCTGACCCAACCTATGCTATTATCTGTTTTTGATCATAGATTCAGATGATTTACAGATCATCACATTTACAGTGTGGTCATGACTTTCATGATCAATACTTTTCTTTAAGGTTTCCAGTTACATTTAGCAAAAAATATTAGGCTGTTATAAAATAGATACCAAGGTAGGAAATCATTTTAATTTAATAAAAGTCTATTATCTTTCAAATTACTCTATAGCTTTCTATAAGAATCAGTCATTGTTCCTGTAAAACTAAACTCATTTCCTTTTCTTCCTGAGCGCAGAGCTATACGTATGATGCAGGGTCCCTTTCAAAAAGATGTGGCCATGTAACTAAGTATTGGCCAATGCATGTGAGGGAAGTAATGTGAACTGCTTTTAGGAGTTCAAGCTTCTCAGAATATAAGATCTCCACGCCCTTTCCTTTGCAGTGGCCTAATGCAGACTGGCACTGTGGATTTGGAGACCAATTAAAAAGATAGCAGAGGGGTGCCTGGGTGGTGCAGTCGGTTAAGCGGCCAACTTTAGCTCAGTTCATGATCTCACTGTCCGTGGGTTCGAGTCCCAGGTCGGGCTCTGTGCTAACAGCTCAGAGTCTGGGGCCTGCTATGGTTCTGTCTCCCTCTCTCTCTGTTCCTTCCCTGCTCGCACACTGTCTCTCTTCTTTCTCTCAAAAATAAATAAAGATTAAAAAAAAGATAGCAGAGCCATGATTTAGAAGAATCCTAGATGTTCAAATAAATTAACCTCTCAAAGGAAAAGAGCTACTTACCCACCTATCAGGAAAACCTGTTTTGAAGTTTAAAGAAATAAACTTTAATTCATATTAGCGCTATTACAGATTTGGGGGCTGCTGTTATGGAAACCATCATTAGCTGAACTTGCACATGGCCATCATTATGAAATGAAAACAAGAAGACAAGTATCTTGACAGAAGACAAGCAGAACATCTTAAACACTGACAGGCACTGGATTATGCACATCTAATGGAGGATTCATTTGTATACAGCTTTGTATATATTTCATTGATCTGGATTTTGTTCAAAATGCTTCGTCTCAAAGAAAGAACAAGAGTGAGAGGAAGGAAGGGAAGTTAAAGGAAAAGGCAGTGGGTGTTAGGGCATATAAGTTGTCAAATGTAAGTAAAAAAGGGGTTAGGTACAAAACTGGTGTCACAGAATAAATGAGAACTGGTATTAAGTACACTCAGTTAAAATGCTTAAAATCAGTGTATTTCATTTTCACCTCATCTCCTTTGAGGTGCTTATTATTACAAATACAAACAATGACGTCCTTTTGTTTTACATGCTGGTTTGACGTCACATTTTCTTGATTCCATTTTACTCGGGAGTATGATGTCAGAGTCTGAAATTGATGAGATATTTTAAGTCTCAAAATGGCCAAAATATTAAAGCTGAAAACTTTGTTGTTCAAACTTTCCATGAACCTCCAAAAGGTCAACTGTCTATTGAGCATTTGATGCTCAGATCAACTTTTAGTTATCAGAAATAGACATTCCGTCTCAAATGATTCTTTGCCACCATTACAACCTTTGCCTCTAAAAGTACTGTGACAGGGCTTTTTGATGATTTTCAAAAAAAAAGTTGGAATTTAGTCTGAAGCCTAGAGATGTATTCTAATTTGAGGACTAATTAGTGTTCTGGAGCCATTTCCAACATGGGGAAGGGCAGTTTCCCCCATGCCACCAAGCAATTCTCCAGACACCAGCTGGATGTCCTACAGTTCAGCTCAACTGAGATAGCATCTGATTCCACAGGTTAAGCCCTCAGTCCTACAAGACTCCGCAGCCTACATCAGACACTAGTTGCAAGCTCAGGTTAACACCTGTTCTTCTGCCCAACCAGCCATAGATTGGAGTTCCAAGGAACCCCTCTTTGGACTTCCGGGGCCAGTTGCAAGCCCAGGCTGTAACTTGTTTTTTTTTTTTTTTTTCTTTTTTCTTTTTTCTTTTTTATTGACTGGATATAAATCATAAGCTCCCAGAATCTCCTCCCCATCGGATTCCATTAATTAGCTAGAGCCACTCAGAGAAATCAGGGAGGCATTTATTTATGTTTACCAGTTTATTATAAAAGGATATAATAAAGGATACAGATGAACATCCAAATGGGGGACATATAGGGCAGGTGTGGGGAAAGGGTGTGGAGCTTCCACACCCAGTCTGGGTATACCACTCTCTTAGCACCTCCACGTGTTTATCAACTCAGAAGCTCTCTAAACCCAGTCCTTTTGGGTATTTATAGTGGCTTCATTACATAGGCATGATTAAGTCATTAGTCATTGGCAATGGTTTCAACCTCCAGCTTCAATCCCCTCCTTGGAGGAGGGGGTAAGGAGTCAAAGGTGGGACTGAAAGTTCCAACCCTCCAAGGGCACATGAGTGGCTCAGTTGGTTATTGGGCTGTCAGCACAGAGCCTACTTGGGTTCTCTCTCTCCCTCTCTCTCTCTGTCCCTCCCCTACTTGTGTGTGCACGTGTGCTTTCTCTATCGCTTAAAATAAATAAACAGTAAAAAAAGTTCCAACCATCTAATCGCAAAGTTGGTTCTCCTGGCAACCAGTCTGCATCCTTAGGCATGGCCAAAAAAATCACCTATATATATATATATATACATATATATATATGTGAAACTAGGAATATATATATATATTTATATATATATATATATATATATATAAATATATATATATAAATAATCATAATATCACAGGGACAAAGAGACAAGGATTTTAGATAAATAGTTGGCAAATAGAATATTGAACTGTTACTACTCTTTAATGGAGAACTTAAAAAGTCTTTCTAGTAATTTTCAGTACTAAATCATTTAAACACATTAGCAATTAGTACAAATCTGTGTAATCTATTTTGATATTTCAACTTTCCTACAAAACTAATTTTAAATGCTTAAATAACATTTCTATTTCAATCTAACAATTTATGGTGATATTTTAATATAAACTTATCAATAAAATAGACACAATATTTTCATGATAGCATATCATACTATGAGCTGCATAAAGAAATGGATAATGCTAGAAACTCTAAGGGAAATCGATTTTAATTTTTTACTATTTAAAATCAAGCCACAGGTGTCTCTTATTCTGGCCAGTACTTAATGTTGAAGACAGTTCTTTCTTTTTTTTTTTTTTTATGAGAAAAATAAATTTTGGAGACAAAGTATCTGCTCTTCTAGAAAGTACAATGGATTTGTAGTTTGACACACCATTAACCTGTCTGACTCCTTTCCTGTATAGATAAAATTAATGCATTGGATATTTTTCATGCTGGATGGAAGACTTCTTTGGAGAGAAATAAACTGGTCTCATTCATTTGACTGCTCATGTCTTACTACTGCTTGCAGTATTTATAACGTGAAAAGTTCAGCACCATGATACCATGCTGAACATCTACCGAAGGGTTTAGATGAGCGGATGCCTTCTTAATGGCTAGAGAGCGATAGGTTTTTCCAATCCCTGAGATTTATGTTTAGGAAAGACCAATTTAAGCTTATTCAAAAGGAAAAATATATGCATATTTAAACATTAAAAAAAAAGTGAGAAAACTTGCCAGCAGTAAATACTGGCAATATTTGTAGTAAAAGTAAAAAAATATATATACTACATGACATTAGAAATCCGAAAAGGCTATGGTTTCCAAAATTATGTTACATATTTCTTGACCTATGTTCTAGTTTTCTATTTAATATTAGTTAACAATTTTGTACACTTATTTCCAGAGTACCAAATATTATGTTATGCATTGTATGAGGCATGATCCTATTCAATCTTTGCAACCACCCTATGAAGTAGACATTATTATTATCTCAAATGTTACAAAGAAGAAAACGTTTTTTTTTCTTTAAAGATGCTTTATTTGTGGGGCGCTGGGTGGCTCAGTCTGTTAAGCATCCGACTTTGGCTCAGGTCATGGTCTCACAGTTCATGAGTTTGAGCCTGACATTGGGTTCTGCACTGATGGCACAGAGCCTGCTTCAGATCCTCTGGCTCCCTCTCTTGGCCCCTCTCTCACTCACGCTCTTTCTCTGTCTCTCTCTCTCAAAAACAAATAAAACATTAAAAAATGCTTTCTTTGTGCATATTATGTCATAAGCTATATTGAGCATTGTATAAATATTAATCACCTAATCCTCACAACAATCCTTTGAAGTAGGTACTTTTATTATACCCATTTAAAAAATGGGGAAACTAGGAAACTAATTTTTCCAAGGTCATACAATTACTACCAGTGCAGTAAGAATACAAACTCAGGCAGTCTGACCCAGGCTACAACTTACAGTAGTGTTCCTCAAGCTTTAATTTTCATTATTGCCCCCAGAAGGAGTCGTTTTAGGTCCCGTTTTTCCTAATTTCCCACCATTCTCCCCATGAAATGTTAATAATATATTTTATGTACAGTAGGTCTTTTACACATAAAAGAGTAAAATCTGGTTTAACTCCCTAGAAACTAATTTTTACACCTTTTGGGAAGATATAACCTCTGTTGTGAATGTATGACTTAGAGGTATGTAAAAGACAGGTACACCAAAGTCACTATGTAGCATCACTCTTAGACTCAAATGAGAGAGGCACCTTCCCTGCGTCTGAACTTTAGAGATTCTGCTTTAGTTCTCTTCTGGCCATGCCTTTTCCCATCGAAGAAGTAATTCAAGAGATTGCAGAATATACTATTCCATGCTCCACTTTTGAACCGCACAATAAAATCAGATAGCCATGATTCCCAGCCCAAATGGGCTTGCTCTTGCTTCTAGAATCTACTCGAGCCTCTTTTCTGGGTCTAAATTGAACAGATGGCTTCAAGTGCCCCTCTGGGCTTAAGTGCAGTTGTTACAAGATGTTTAAATAGAGTTTGGATGTGTAAGCTAGGATATCTATATTTAATAAAATAGGTATTTTTTGAAGCAGGACAGAGAAGGCAGAGCAAAGGTTAGTGGTCCACAGGCCAGGAAATGGCAGTCAGATTTCCTTTTATGGCCATTTTCAATGCAGAGCTCTAAGAGGTTTGAGAATTTTAAATTTGAATGTAGTCTTCAAGAAGGCTGTGAAAGAATATTTACTAAAATAGGAGGGTAGACTGTATTTTACTTACAAGTTTGTTATCTTGATTTATGTTTTAAATATTGTGACAAATGTTAGGATAGATAGGTCTCCAATTACCCTTTCACTTTGGAAAAGTGGTGGACTAATCTAACTCCGACAAATGCACATTGATTATCCTGAAACTGTGTTCTTTCTTTAAATCTGAAAAACGTGTGGATTAAAATGGACAAGGAGTGCCTGGGTGGCTCAGTCAGTTAAGTACCTGACTTCGGTTCAGGTCATGATCTCACAGCTCTGGGTTGGAGCCCCCCATCAGGATCTGCAGTGACCACTAGGAGACTGGAGCCTGCTCTCTCTCTGCCCCTCCCCAGCTGTGTGTGTGTGTGTGTGTGTGCACACTTTGTCTGTCTGTCTGTCTGTCTCTCTCTCTCTCAAAAATAAATAAATAAATATTTAAAAATAAATAAGTAAATAAAATGGATAAGCACTGGATGTAGCTTTCTTGCATTGAAGGAAAGCATTGTCCTCCCCTCAACTGCATTTTATTGATTAATAATTGCACAAGTCTTCATAAAGTATATGTGTACAAAATAAATGATGGAAGGAAAGGGAATTGTATAGGCCAAGGATGAAGTTCAAAGAGTAGCATGTAAGGAAGCATGAGGGAATCATTTTGCAAACTCCTCAGTGATGACTTTGAAAATAGTGTCCTAAAATGTAGTCCCTCTCACATACTCCTAGAACTATTGACTGTTACCAGTATTTTTTCCCCAAATTTTTGTCGATGGTAAATCAGTTCAGCGATTTCCATTTACTAACTTGTCTTCATAGTATTATTTGTGAGATTTGGCTACCCTGCCTTTGAATTTCTGCTATTATATTTTAATGGAAGATATCAGAAGTTTTTCTAGATAGTCTGTTGGAAATCCATCTTGTTCAAAAGCTTGCTGTTAAAAATTAGTACATGGTTGATCTGAAAAATTTTTCCAATTTCCAACAAAACACAATTTCAAAAATCAATATTAAATTAATTTTGTGGTTAGAATTTATGAGAATTGAAAACAAACATAGCAAGAACAGCCAGAGAGAATAAGAAAAGGCATTTATACAAGGGCAAACTTCCTTGGTAAATAAAGATCTTCCAACAAGAAAGGATAATATTTTTATTAAAAGTTAATATACCTTAATTTTGAAAAATACTCTTAAAAGTCCTAGCCACACATGAATAGAAACTTCCTGTAGAGGGAAGTTACATGCCTTGGGAAAAGAATGTAGTTATGTAGAGAATGTTCATAAGTTTCTCATATTCCATTTAAAAAGTCTTCTCCCTGCTCATTTTAGATAGATTTTTTTTATAACAAGATAGTGAATTTATGAAGCTAAAATGGAAATGCTAGTTACATCTAGCTCTCTTAAAATTATTCTCAATTTTACAGGGGAGGTCAAATGGAATATTTCCACCTTTTTCTGCCCTAAATTCTCCTCTTCAGGATGCTGTTACTACAGGGTTCCATCTATTCCACTATCAAGTTAAAACCTATTGTAATGATATGGATATCTATCTTTACCTTCCCCCCCTAAATTCCCCTTATCTTTGTGATAAGGAGTCATGATGCATATTTTTGTATTGTGTGAGAATTAATACATTTCATAGTTCATCCACTCAAAACAACTGCTTGTATTTTTAACAGTTAATAACCATAAATATTTCTTGATATTTAATACTAAAAACAAAGTTTTAAAAAAGAACATAATCAATAAGTACCTGTCTGATCAACCACAAACATCTATAGGGGAAGGGGGGAGGGGAATGCAATCCATTATTTACATGGTATGTTCACATTGTCATCAGAAACCGGTAGTTTGGACAAATGTAAGATGACATAACATTTTTTTGTTTTATATTATGAAAATATTGCACAAGGAGAAAAGACAACTAAACATGTGAAATAGCTATAAAATGAATTTTGTTACTCAACTGACATTTAGGAAAACAGATGGTAGTAGAAATGTAGCATACTATTTTAAAAGTTCCAGGTCTCTGAAAACATTCTGATATGAATTCTATTAAGATTAACCATTTGAAAAGTGAAAAATTCAGTTAAGTTCTACATGTCTTTCCTAACTTTGAATCTCCCCTGAATCCACTGATTTGGGACTAATAACATTTACAGCAATGCTAAACTACTGGTAAATAAGTGATACTCAGAGGATAATTGAAGACATTTTTGTTTCATTAACCAAAATATCTGTTTCTTTCAGTGTGTAATTTTATACCCGGGAATGACCTATATATACAAGGATGGCTATAGTTGGAAGCCCAGTTAGGATCCATGGGGAGGAAAGAATAGTTAGTGAATGCTGTGGCTGTTATTTATTTATTTTTCTTTCCTTGTTCTTTGCCAATGACTCATTTCCACAAATATTAGAACACATGATGGGATTTGTTAAGTCTCATTTTTAAATAGCAAAGTAAATAAAAAAGAATAAGTTGAGATGCACTTAAAAATAGTTTACCAAGAACCAAAATATGAACAATTACTTTTCAGAAATAGTGATATATGGACATTAACAGCATCCAACATTACTTATGTTCATTAAGTGCTGGATTCCAAATATAAGGATAAATAGGACACAGTCCTTTCCCTGGGTTTGTGGTTCATATTTTCCTAATGTAATTATTTAGTTACTTAAACAAAATACAGTACATAGGATATGAGCCCCAAATCCTGAAGCTACTGTTTCATAGGCAAATTTCTAGTTGTGAGTTAAAGAGTGATATCTGACTGACCTGGATCTATTGAGGTACACACACACACACACACACACACACACACACACGTATGTGTGTGCAAAATATTTTGATGCTAATCAGCATGACTACATATATTATTGTGAGACACAGTTAATATTCATATTTCTACTTTCTTCAGTTTACCCTCAGATATCCTCAAGTCTAGGATTTGGGTTCTTGTCCCTAAACTTGAGAACTGGAATAATCCTTAATGCCTCCCATGTAAAATTTACTACTATTAACAAGAGCAAACACAAATGCAAAACCAAGATCCATGGGATAATATGTTCTGCTTAATGTAAGCAGAGAATGCACTTGAATTGCTAAAGATGAATCGAAAGCAGACCCAAGAGGTTTTAGAAAACTTTAATCTAAATCTGAAGGACCAAGTAGGAATTAATTAGAGGGAGAGGTTGGTATATGAGAGGCAAAGGGTGTGTGGGCAGTGGTGGGTGGAGTGGCCATTTGGGGCAGAGATAAAAATATGTTCAGAGACATATTTAATTATTTTTAAACACATTTTGACTTGTTACAAATCGTAATTCTGGAGAAATATTACTTGCAAGGCTGTTTAAGGGTAGGATGGTCACCCACTATCTAGATAGCCTAGATAATTGACCCACAGCTCCACCTCGAAAAGGCTATTCTGTCCACTACTTGTACAGTTTGCTATAAACTGCAGGCTGTGATGAAATTATGATAAACATAAAGAAGATGGTTAGTTTGGTAAGTGAGCATATACCCAGGAAATTGAATTCTTAGAGAAAGAAGGAAAGTAAGAGGGTCATTCTGGTAAGAGTCGGGCATTTTTTTTAAAGAATTTTCAATTGAGGGATTATCAAGTTCATGAAAGTTAACATTCTTGAAGATTTTTTTGATCATAAATTATCTTCTCCAACTTGCTAATGTTTTAGGGTCTAATTCTTCTACTACTGCCAGTATAGCGTCTCTTTTCCTCAGTGTCTCATTACTGAAAGACCAGATGATGTGCCACCACAGTTAAATAGAGCATGGTTATTAACAGTAATTTACATAACGTTTTTACACTTGCATTAATTCATGACCAGAAGCTTTTCCATACAAAGTACATATAAGAAGTCAGAAAGCACAGGAGTTTAGAAGCACTGGCTTTCTAACTGTAGTTTGCTTTGTCCAATTCTAGTGCACCAATATCAACCCTTGTGGACCTATCAAGAAACTACCACTAAAGCTCTTTGTAATGTCTTCTCTGTCTCTCTGGGTTTCCCCGTGGCTGGTGTCTGTTATAGGACATAGTATATTTTAGTTTACTCAGGCATGTATAAGACATTGGTTCCTTGTGATCTCTACTTCAAGAAAAGCATATTTTATTTACCCTTAAATACTTATTTATTTACTTAGAGAGAGAGAGAGAGCATGGAAGAGCAGGGGAGGAGTAGAGAGAGAGAGAGGGAGAGAAAGAATCTTAAGCAGGTTCCAGGCTCTGAGCCATCAGCCCAGAGCCTGACGCGGGGCTCGAACTCACGGACCGCGAGATCGTGACCTGAGCCGAAGTCGGACGCTCAACCGACTGAGCCACCCAGGCGCCCTGAAAAATTTTTCTTAGCATGCAGCCAACCTGAAAAATAAGACTCTTTTTTACACAAATCCAAAATCTGTGTTTGAAACCCTTGGAAAGAGATAGCTTTGGAATTCAGGGTTTTCTGATTTATAAGGTAAGAAGGGCAAATATACACAACATAACATCCTACAGAGTATTGATATGTTACCCTGTAATCAAGCATAAATATTAATGCATTAAAGGTAAGTAAAATCACAATAAATTGAATGAAAATTGTAAACAGTCTCATGTAATTTTGTTTCAGGACTGGCCATGAAATGAGTTTCAAAATCTTTGATTTGCATACTTGCAGATTAGAAATTGTGAATGTGTACTATCGTGGGAAAGAATATGGCAACAATTGACCAGCTACTAGAGCTTGTCATTCTGTCTCAAAGCCCCCAAATAAGGGGCCAAAATAATAATAAGGGCCAAATAAAATAAGGGCCAAAATAATAATCCTATCACATCAGCACTATTATCATTCCCATTTTACAAAAGAAGAAACAAAGGCAGAGAGTTTTTTAAGAATTTGCTCAATTTCACACATTTAATTGATGTCAAAACACGTGCTGAACAAAGAGTCTAATAGATGCATGTAAGAGAATATCCAGGAAAAAGTGTGCAACACCTTGTGACCCTCTCAAAGAGTTATTTGGATACAGATGCATATATTTCACAAAAATACCTTCTGCCATTATTATAGTAGGTAGGAAACTTCCTTGGTGTGTTATATATACATACATATGTATATATATACATATATCTAACTGAAAACTGTTTTCCTATAAGAATGTCTCCTCTAGGAGAGAAAATTAATATAAATATATCAGAAATAATTCTGAGTTACACAATTTTCTTTTCTTCTTCCATTCCCACTGCCTATAGCATCCTCCAAACACATGCAGATTTTCAAACTCTTGAAATCCAATGCTTCCGTTTGAGCATTGATTGTTTTACCATCCAGTCTTCAAGAAAACTTGGCTTCTTCACTTATATCCTCCATTCCTTGAATCATTAGTGTTTTTCATCTACATCATTATATATATTCACTTCAATATTTTTATATTAAGAAAAGTTTCTCTGTCACTTTCCACCCATCTTTTCTTCATATCAGCTATACACCTGGAAAGAGTTTTCTATACTTATGCTCTCCACCTCCTCTTCTAGTTCTCTCTCTTAAACGTCTTCCAAATAGCTTTTGATCTATTACTCTACACAAACCATCCTAATTAAAGGTGTTCGGGCACCACAGTGTGAAAATAAAATTCCAACATAAAGGGTTCTATTGTCTGGCAACGGAATACATTTATCTGCCAGCTGTGGATTTCTTTTTTTTTTTTTTTTAATTTTTTTTTTTTTAACATTTATTTATTTTTGAGACAGAGAGAGAAAGAGCATGAACAGGGAGGGTCAGAGAAAGAGGGAGACACAGAATCCAAAACAGGCTCCAGGCTCTGAGCTGTCAGCACAGACCCCATTGCGGGGCTCGAACCCACAGACCCTGAGATCATGACCTGAGCCGAAGTCGGACGCTCAACCGACTGAGCCACCCAGGCGCCCCCAGCTGTGGATTTCAAGAGCCTGCTTATTTAAAACAAATATTTCTTAAAGAAAGATTATTTATAGGAAACTTATTGAAAGATAATAAAGAACAGTCATAGTAACACGTGTAGTAGTAATATATCAGAAGCATATCTAGTTAGAAGAGAAATTTAATTAATTCACATACAAAGCAAACAGAAACAAGATGTTGCATACCTGCTTCAGGACTCCAGTTCTTTATTTTTCTTTCCTATAAAAATTAACATTGTATTAAATGTTTATTAAGCATTTAAACATTAAAATATTTTTATTAAAAACCAACAAACACTGGGTTATTAATATTCATGCATAGAGATATTTTAAAACTTCTTTCTGTACGTATTGATGGTGATCAATATTCCCACGGGAGTTTTTGTAAACTCACTGGCATCTCAAATGTAAGAGAGGTTTAAAGGCTTTACTTTTGTAAATTGATTAAATTGTTTTGGAAAACAATATGGCAATCCAGAGGTGGAACAGCATAGGTATTAATACTCTTCAATCCTTATAATTCCATTCCTAAGAATTCAACATGTATAAGTAAACAAGAAAAACAAGAAATGACCAAGATGTCCTTGAAAGATTATCTGCAGTAATATGAAACTTAAAGGATAGGTAGGTAGATAGATAGATAACAAAACAAATGTCCAGTGAAAGGGAGTTGTTGGTATGTGGGTACTGTATGTATGTGGTATATGATTTAGTGATATCCCTTAAGATACAGAAGAAATGTTCACAACCTGGTTTAAAAAGCAGAAAAAAAATGTGTGACAAAAGTATAATTATAATAGGTTAGAAAATTATAAACATTTTTCTTCTTCACAATATTCTTTAACGTTGCTTTATTTTATTCTTTATAATGAAGAGCATGCCATTAATAATTGATCAGCTTTGGCACTTCAGTTTAAAGAATTTATAAATGATTCATAAATTGTACATACACAGGGCTACTTCTATCTTGGGTAATTTACATTATGGTAATATTTTAACTATTCAGAGAGTACAATCAATGCTCTTTAATTTGGGGCTTGATCATAAGATTTACATTGAACACTGAAAGAAAACAACAACAAAAACTGATGTAACAATGTGCTATTTCTGAGGCTGGTCTTTAAGAGATCTTGTACATTTCCCCTTATGCCTCTGCCATTGCCTTGAAGAGCATGAGATGATGGCACATTGATGCCAAGGGAATGAAAGGCATGTGAGGCAGAATCTCCTAGCCTACTCATCTATCTGAAACGTGAAACAGAGTCTCCCACCTGAAAGCATCCAAGGTCATCCAATCCTCATGCAAACCTGATCCTGAGATTAACAGAGCCCTGCAAACATATACATATATAAATTACAGTTATTATTAAGGCACTGAGTGTTGGAGGTGTTTATTACCTAGTATTAACGTAAAGGTAGTTAACCGCTAATTGCTTGTCACAGAAGGAAAATACAAATCACAAAGAAAAGCGTGTAAATGGAGAGCTGGAATACAAAATGGGAAAGCAAAATAAATCTTATATTTGATGCACGGGGGCCTTAGATACAACACCTCCAAAATTATGGGTGAGACAAAACATGTGCCCACTATAATTGTCCTCCCAGCTATGTTTTAGGCTTTTGTGAGCTCTCCTTCTCTTTTTAGTGAGTTTGAAACTTGGCATGAAGCTAAATCTAAAAATGAACACTTTTGGTGGGTTTGTTTGTTTGTCTGTACAGTAAGGAAAATGACAGTATAAATTCCTTGCTTTAAAAAGCTTTCACTAGTTGGAGAAGGTAAAGTTAGGATTTCTTCCTAATAATCTATAACATATAATAAGGTTTGTGGATTTCCTTTAGGTAGTTTATCAGTGAGAAAGTTTTAGACTTCATGAGAATTATCTTATAGGTTTATTTTATTTTAAATCACCATCTTGTTAACTTTTTAAAAGGTTTTTCTAATTAACATCAATGCTCATTGAGTGAGTGAATAAATGAAAGAATAAAATAAACTGGTGAGGACCATCCAGGAGAGCTGATCATCAAAGAAACTTTGGGTGTAACAGAATGGGGACAAGGAGGATCTAGGTCTACAAACCAATGCATAGTCATAAAATATTGATGAAAATGGAATTATCTCTATCTCCCCATTGAAACTATTATGAAGGCTACTGTAGCTTTAACGTCATTTTGGCAAGAACTAACTAACACTGTGTTTAGTCACCAACATGGAAACTATAAACCATGTGTAGGAGATACAGTATCTCAAATGTGGTTAAAAAAATAGATTTGTTGGAAACCAAAATTCTAGGTCCCCAGGAAGTTTGTTGTACAATTTATACATTTCAATCTTGCAGCATGTAATTCGTTCATTGTTTATACAAGTTTTTAAGGAAACATTTCTTGTTTTTCACTCTTGCCAAAAGGAGGGATTCCGTTACATTTTTTAGGACATCTGAGCAATTCCTAAAGAAAAACTCCTATAGACACTGATATGTGAAAAATACATGTGTAGAGCTTGTAGAACATTTTCACAAGTTGTCAGTGAACACAATATTTTTGTCTTGGATCACCTGGGTGGCTCAGTCAGTTAAGCGTCAGACTTCGGCTCAGGTCATGATCTCACTGTTCATGGGTTCGAGTCCCACGACCTGCTCTGTGCTGACAGCTCAGATCCTGGAATCTGCTTCAGATTCTGTGTCTCCCTCTCTCTCTGTCCCTCCTTTCCCCTCCCCTCTAAAAAATAAATAAATAATTTCTAAAAAGTTAAACAAATATTTTTGCTTTTTATTTTTTCAATAATTTATAATATTTCTCATTTTGTATCTTGCCTAAAAATTCTCTTTGGCCAATTTTACATTTTTCATGATAAGTTCTGATGAAGAAATCCAAAAAATACAAGAATTACTCATTTTGTAAAACTGTTTATGTATGTCTAAACAAATAATGTTCTATATTATCTCACAAAGAGAATAATTTCTTATTTAGTAATAATACATCTTTCTTTTTCTCTCCTTTAGTAGAAAGTCTTCGTAAAAATACTGGCATTTATCCTTTTTCTATTGTTAATGGATGCTTAGTCTATAAATAGCTTTAGCATGTTTTATACTTGTTCTAAGTATCATAAAGTGAAATTACATTTGCAATTTTTTTATTCTACCTCTATTAACTTTGAGGATTTTACTGAGTTTGTTACTGTGCTAAAGTATTACAAATGCAATTTTTATAGTAGTTAATAAAATAGGAATTGTATTGACATCCATTCTTTTTTGATGTCAAGAAATTGTTTTTTATGAAGCTATTATCTACATTATGGTTTTTTCTCATTGTAATAGAAATATACTTTCATAATAGAAAGCAATAAAGAAATAAAATCACCCATAATTCTACTCATACACAGCTACTCTTAATATTTTGAAGTATTACAAATGTGCATATAATCATCATGTTTGTAATTTCGTATACAAAATCAGGAGATCGGTACTCTTTAACATTCATGATATGTCTGGTTTGGATGTTCATTCTATCTCTCCAAATTGTTTTTTTTTTTTTTTTTTTTTTTTTTTTTGCCTTTTGGTATGCCTTGTGATTTTTTCTTGCTTGCCAGACATGATGTATTGGGTAAAAGGAACTGCTGTAAATAGGCCCTTAGTAATGCAGTGGTGAGGTGTGTGGGCAGGGGAAGCCCTCTATAGTCCTATGATTAGGTCTCCATCTTTAGTGAGCCTGTGCCTCTAACCTGTGAACTTCACAAGTGTTTGAGTTTTGTTTTGTTTTGTTTTGTTTTCCTCCCCTCTTAGGGAAGGTGGCTAGAGTAGGCTGGGGTTGGGTGTTTCTATTCCCCTAGGTTAGTTAGACTCTGATAATACCTCAGCAGTTTAGTCCCTAGTTAACTGGTTTCCCCTGAAGGCAGGACTTGTTAAGAACAGAGTGTGGGCATATTTCAAAATGGCTCCTTTTCCCCTCCTTCCTGAAGCACAAGGGGATTTTTGTCTTGTGTGTTTACTGTGAACCTGGATGAGCTCCTAGAGGTAAACCTCATAAAATTGTGAGGCTTCTCCCCATGGCTGGGGTCCCCTGGAGTCTCTTACTCTGAGCTGTCCACACTGAGCCCCAGTGAATGCATCAATTACAGGGCAAGTTTTCCTAGGTGGGCACTGGTCCCCATGGCAGAATCATGACTTTCTGTTTTAATAAGCCAGTATTCTTATGTCTGTCTCTCCGATCTGGGGAACAGCGGTGTGTCGTGTATGCTCCCCTCTCTTACAGATCCAAGAGGAGCTCTCCATTTCTGTCAATTGGGCTTTTTACTTGTCAGGGTGGACTGGCCACTTCCGAGCTCCTTACATGTGGACCAGGAAGGCAGAAATTGGCATTCTTTATAAACTTTGAGTTTATAAAGCATTTTCCTGACATTTTTAAAGTATTTGAAGCCACTAAAACTAGTTTCAAAATCACATCTCTATTAATCTGTGGTAATTTTATCTCCAGTGTATGCAATTGAGACAATGAAAAAAACCCAAAAAACAAACAGAAAAACACCTGGGTACCTGAGTGGCTCAGTCGGTTAAGCGGCTGACTTGAGCCCAGGTCATGACCCCACAATTCATGAGTTCAAGCCCCATATCCGGCTTGTTGCTGTCAGTGCAGAGCTCACTTTGGATCCTCTCTCTCTCTCTCTCTCTCTCTCTCTGCTCTTCCCCCTCCTTCTCAAAAACAAATAAGCAATAAAACAAAAGAAACAAATAAAAAACCCCACCTAAGAATGTACAAAGAGTCATGTATATACTGGAGTCCACATATACAGGCAGAGGAGAGAGAATCAAATATTGGTTATTATTTAAAGAAACAGTAGTAGATGTTCTTGAAACATTAACTCAAAAATCATTAAATATAGAATGAAAGGAAATTAAAGATAATCTACTAACAATTTACTTTATAAAAGCAGAAATTGAAGTGCCCATAAGTTGTGAACTTTTTATCCAGGTTTAATAATAAATTTAGTGGCAGATTTGAAAAGAAACCCAACTCTGTTACTGATCACTCATTTTCTTTTTTTTTTTAATTTTTTAACATTTATTTATGTATTGAGGGACAGAGAGAGACAGAGCATTAGCAGAGGAGGGGCAGAGAGAGAGGCAGACAAAGAATCTTTAGCAGGCTTCAGACTCTGAGCTTTCAGCACAGAGCCTGATATGGGGCTCGAACCCACAAACTGTGAGATCATGACCTGCGCCAAAGTTGGAGGCTTAACTGACTGAGTCACCCAGAGGCCCCTCACTCATTTCCTTTGACCTGCTGTCTTTCTCTTTCTGTCTGTCAGGTGATGATGTTAGGACCTCTAGAGTCAGACATTGTCCCTACAAAGGCTGCAATAGACAGCCATATTTGTGCCTAAAATTATGATAAAAATACTCTACAGCTAATATAACTTCTTTGATGGCAAAAAATCCTATACTGCAACCAAGTAGGGATTTCTGCATTTGTGATTGATAAACTGCAGCATGTGTGTGCCTGCATGTGTGTGCATGAGACCACATGTGCCTGAACACCACACTGTCTTTTATTTTGTCATCTACATCTACTCTTTATTCTTTTCTACATTGGTCTTTATCCTGGGAGGCTGACCCGTATTAAGTACATCAATGAGCTACCATGCCTCTAGTTTCCATTTGGTTTGTACAATGGGTAGTTCCAGTAGGAGCTCAAAAAGAAAAGAGAGTAAGATTATAGTATGTGTTTGCCCTGACTTCTTAGTTCATGTGGACTCTATCCTTTGAGGAAAGATTTTTGCTTCTATCAAATTCACTTCTATACTACTCAGTAAATCAATATCTGTGTGTTTGTGTATAGTTGCTGAGCTCAAATGTGGTAATGCAAAGTGGTACTGGAGAGAAAAAATTTAAAAAAATCAAGCTTTAAAGAATAACAACATAATACTCAATGAAATCAGTAACATACATTGTAAAACACAAGTCGTAGACATCTTTTATCTGCTATTATATGAAATTAAATTTTTTTCTCATGATAGAAACCAAAATATCTTCTTGCAATGAGACCTAGCCTTTATAAGTCAGAAAGACACTTTCATACTATAACACCTAATACCTAGACAACTGAAGTAGCATTTTAGTGTTTACCCTTGTTCTCAACAATTTATTTTACTCAGCAAATGATCTTCTAAAACCACTGTGATCATATCTTCTTTCCTATAAGCTTTTTATTAATTCATATTTGCCTAGTGAATGTATTCAGATCTCTTTTTCCTTGAATACAAATCTATCCTTAATCTGACCCTTATATATTTTCCAACTTTATTTTACAAGACTTCACTTGAGGTACTTATTCTAACCAAGCTGATTGACTGATTTCTCATCACCCCACTAATACATATCCCCTGATTTTGCTCATGATGCTTCTGAAATTCTTTCTTCTCCCTCTTTTCAATAATGTCCTGTTATGTAAATCTCATTTGGTTATTTAACAATACACAGGTATTTTCTTTCCTTTTCAAGTTCCTAGAGGGAAGAGTCATGCCCAATCCTACTTGAGGCCCCAAAGTTGACCAGAAAGGAGTTTTACTCTGTAATTTGATTTTATAGTAAATAGTTTAGAAATTATCCTCATCTCTAACATGTAGTGAAAATGTCCTAGAACAGTTTGATAGTTTTCTGGGTGTGAACTAAAGCCATTAAGCCTAAATGTATGTAATAAATATTTGTTCAGTGCCTATCATGTACTAGACACAATGTGCTACGTGAAGCTAACAAGGTTGGTAGGATGGGTCAACCACTAAGAATAGGGGACTCCACGTTGAGAGTGGGTGGGTAACACCTTTGAAAATATTGTACAGAGTTTTCTCATTTTGCACCTCACAGAAGAAAAACCTGTGGATATTAGCATAAAGTTGTCATCGTACGTTTTCCAGATAGAAAGAGGATATATATTGTCACTCAAGAATTGTCTCCTTATTTTCTTGTCAGAGTACATTTGTAAAACGATAGTTACTTTATATCTATATTGAATACATTCCTTTTATATGGTAAGTCCTGGATAAAATAGTGCATTCTCTTATTTTTTTGGCTGAGGCATTTTTAAAAGGCAACTTAGTGGCTATGAGATAATTCATTTGCAAAATAAATAAATAGATAGATAGAGAGAAATCATGAAAACTATAGGAAGGGAAATGACCATAGGATTAGACAAAAATAGTGATAAATTAAATGTCTTCAGGTGTTAGGTATCAGGGGAAAGGGAGATGGCTATAAAGAATAGGATATGTGAGATGGCATAATGTCTGGACATTTCTTTATTAACTCATAAACGCTGCAGTGGGAGGGAGGAGTAGGAAAAAAAATGAAAAATTTTACTCCATGAAAATTTCCCGGTTGTTAGTAGGAAAGAGATTAATGAAGTTCCTCACGTCAATGGGTTTACTACAGAGGGGAAACAAATGATTAACAAGGGAACTACAAGGAAGTCATCAGCTGGGAGCATAGGGTTGCCTTGCTCAAACCTTACAGGGTTCTGGTTTTTGAAAAAGTAGGAATCCCTCCTCTTAGTTTCCATGAAAGTCCAGGATTTTTACAATGTTATTCATAGGCCCAAAGACAATAAGCGATTTCTAAAACCTCTGTATTTAAAAGTAGTCAGAGATTTATATCCCATGCTTGATAATTAAATCTTTTATAATCCTGTATTGTTGTCTTCACTTTAGGCGCTAATGATTCTGCTCCCTATTCCAGTGTACAGAGGTTTTCTCCACACCAACAAGCAATTCTCAAACATCTGCTGGGTGTCCTATAATACAACTCAGTTTTGACACTGTCTACCCAGAGAGAGTTTTAGATCTCACAGGTTAAAGGTTCAGTCCCACAAGACCTTCAGATGCCAGTTGAAATTCCACACTGTCACCTTTCTAACCAAGCAGCTATAGATGGAATGTTCCAACCCATCTTTTCCTTGGGCTTGATTAATTTGCTAAGAGGTGCTCACAGAACTCAGAGAACCCCTTTACTTACTAGGTTACTGGTTTATTATGAAAAGCTATAACTCAAGAACAGCCAGAGAAAGAGATGCATAGGGCAAAATATGGGAAAAGGCATGGAGCTTCCATGCTCTCTCCCAGGGCACCACTCTTCCTCCAAATAGCCACCAACCCATCGCTCTCTTGAACCCTGTTCTTTTATGTTTATATGGATGGAGGCTTCATTGTGTAGGCATGATTGATCAAGTCATTGGCCATTGGTGATTGAATACAATTTTCAGCCCTTCTCCCGTCACCAGAGGTTAGGGGTGGGACTGAAAGTTCCAAATCTCTAATCACTTGTTTGGTTCTCTTGGCAACCAGCTTCCCCAATCTTGGAAGATTTCCAAAAGTCACCTCATTAACATAACAAAAACACCTTTATTGCTGTCATCACAGGATGTGCCAGTAGTTTTAGGGGCTCCCATGCCAGAAATGGGGATGAAAATCAAATATATGTTTCATATTATAAATCACAGTATTACAGTGTCTTACATGTATACTTATCTCTAGAGATCTAGCTTCTTGAGATTCATAGCTTTCTTAGTTGACTCATATAAGGATGACAAAATCTATATAAAGAATAAAGTTTCGTTGTAATGAGCACTGGGTGTTGTATGGAACTGTTGAATCACTAAATTGTACACCTGAAACTAACATTAGACTGTATGTTAACTAAATGGAATTTAAATAAAAACTTAAAAAAATTTTAATAAGAACTTGAAAAAAAAAAAAGGAATAATGTTTCTTCCAATGGGTTCCTGGATGAAATCCAGAAGTACAGCCTATGCTTCTCTACTACAAGATGTTATAATGGCCCAGTTCACCCAAGATAGTGGTTTTAAAGCCAAGGACCTAGGATCCCTGTCGTAAGCAGTGGGATGTGATAGTGAAGACATAGCTTGAGAATTGGTACAACCACTATGGAAAACATTTTTTTAAAATATCTCTTCTCCTTGAATTGTGAGGAGAAAATTTACAGTATTCATTGCAACATTATGAAAATTGTATCTGGACTAACGGTGGAATATCCTAAAAGGTAGTTGTTCAGGAGCAAACTGCATGGGCCATGAGAATTCCAGAAGTCAACTTTATACAGAAGACCTATGAAATATTCTTATATGGGGTGGGTGAATGGTTCAGTCATTACGCATCTGACTTCAGCTCAGGTCATGATCTCATGGTTTGTGAGTTTGAGTCCCACACTGGGTGAGCTCGAGCCCCACTTGGGGTGAGTCCTGTTTCTCTCTCTTTCTCTCTCTCCACCTCTCTTTTACACTCTCTCTCCCTGCCCCTCATGGGATTCTCTCCACCCCACCCCCACCCCTCGCTCACTTGTGCTATCTCTCTCTCTCTAAAAAAAAAGAAAGAAAGAAAGAAAGAAAGAAAGAAAGAAAGAAAGAAAGATTCTTAAATAAAGGGACATTCGTGGGCTTTGAAACCAAACAGACTTAGAATCAAATTAGAATTCTGACCTATGATCTATATATTGTTCTAGAACCATTTCAGAGGAATTGATAGAAGTTCAACTTCTTGCTACCTTAAGTATTAGGGAATTGATTGAAAAGATACTGAGATTCCTTGCAAAGTTAAAGGAAGAGGTGACAGAATGTGGCCAGACCATGGGACCATAGGAACCAACATACAGTACTCAACACCAACAGAACACTCTTTTATTTATACCTTCAATTCTCTTCCATTTCCTCCAGCCTCTATCCCCTCCTAAGGCACAGACAGGGCTACATTCACCTCTAAGCTGCACCCTTAAATAAGTCTCCTTAATTTTCACACCAGCCCCAGCAGGAAGTCCAGAATGGTACCAGTTTGGCCCTAATTCCCTTTCCAATCCAATTACCCAATCACTGTAAACATGAGGCTTCTTTTTTCAAAGCAAGCAGATCTGTCACAGAAAGAAACAATTTGTAAGGATTGTGCCAAGTAAAATCAATAGCTAATACAGGGTCTTATTTTATTTTACCTGAAAAATGTGACATTCTTATCCAACACATAGCTTTATAATAAGGATAAATTACATCATGTTATGGAAAGCACCGGGGGTACTCTGGGGGTTGAATAACCATTACCCTTACACCTCTTACCTCTTCTCACTGTCCTGGATAGCTGTTGCCTAAGACACGGGGTCATTAGAAGAGAAAGAGAAGGGGAGAAATTTTGCTATTGTACTTCTTCTTTACCTTAGTTTTCTGCCCCATGTTCCAAACATTTTACAAATCACCTATGAAAGTGGAAATAGACCAAGATGATGATACTCCTGTCAGGAGTTTCACTTCATGCCTTCTTGTCTGTGTTTTTATTGCATTTTATATTTTGCCCAATTATAAGATTATAGTTCCATCACAACGCATTATGTTTATTTGTTTGCATATCTTTATCCCCTAGTAACTGATAGGAAGCATGTTTTATTCATGCATTAATCCCCATCAGAGATACACATGGTAAGTACTCAAAAATGAATAAATGAATGAGTTCCAGGGACTTGGGATTTATCCTGTGGTTATGTACTAAATTGCATTGCTTTTAGCAGATGCATAGTAATCACCATGATTTTTAAAGTGATGTGTCGTTTATTAAGATATATTTACTATATGACACACAGTACTAATTTCTTTTCATATATTGTTTCATTTAATTCTCATTACCCTATAAGGCATATAGTATTACTTCTACCCAACCTTTTCCTACTTCTACCCTACCCTTAAATTTTTCACGTACAAAAACTTGGAATTCAAAAGGCCAAGTGATTTTTCCTCAGTACCAAAATTAGAAAAAATCAGAGTCAACAGTCTGGGATATTTTTTAATATAACATTTGTCTGAATGTCACACACTTCACATAGGGAAATGTATAAGTAGAAAGCACTATATGCTGCTGGGGGCTTTGTTGGGGAAGATCATCTGTAGTTCACTGATCTGAGAACATTCCTCCCTGGGAGGGATTTGCTGGATCTGAGGCTAGAAGGTGATTGTTGTGTATTGCTGTATTTCTCACTTGTTTTCTTGTCTTATTTTGTTTTTTTATTTTTTTTTAACTGAAATATACCACTTTTTGAAAGCACTTTTCACCTAATTCTTTAGCATTGTCCTAAAAAGCACTTTCAAACTTATGTAGGGTAGCCCATCTTGGAATATTTATCTCAGAGAACTTGCAATTCAACACAATTATTATGGCTGAAGAAGTAGGTAAAGTCAGCCTTAAGAGAAGAATTGCTACCAATCACAGGGAAATCTGAATTTATGAGCCTCTCTCACCCATAGCAAGTGATGTTCTCATTCTTTCTCAGATATAATAACATCCTGGTAACAGCCTTCCACAAACTAAGCTCAGGTGAGAAACATAAACCTGGATTCCACTTTTTTCTATTGGTAATATGAAACACTGTTTAATGATGACAATGTCTGAACACTAATCCAGGATATCACTTTGAGGTAGGAAGATACATAGGTAAGAAATATTTTTTTCATCAGAGCTTTTACTCAGTAATCCTAGAATGAGAATGGTTTGGGAAGAATATATCCCTCAACATCAGAGAGCACCAGTGAGCTCTAGATTGACACTCTGGACCACAGAATGGATTTTGTTTGTTTGTGCTGTTTTGATTTTATTTGATTTGTTTTACTTTTCCAAGCAGTGGATTCTAACTTGGGTAGTACTAGATTCAATGACAAAGTTTCTTCTTTGCATTCTAGTTTTCTAAAATGGCAACATCATATCTGTTCATCTTCCCTTCTCAGTTCAGAAAATACTAAGCTGATGCCATATTTTAACATTTTTACCATAGCCCACGGTAAAAATGTGTTTTGCATTTACATGTATCCCTACTATGGATAAACATAACTCCAATGGAACAGACTTTCACTTAATAACCCTTACCATGACTCTGCATGATATAGTTAGATATTTTCTATCTTATCCTACTCTCTTCTTTTCGAATGTTACAAAACAAGTAATGACCACTAAATTGATTTCATGACCTGATAAAGGGTCTTGATCCTGCCAAAGCAAACTTCAAAAAGCAAAGCAAAGGTAGAGGTGTCATAATTCTGGACTTCAAGTTCTATTACAAAGCTGTAATGACCAAAACAATATGGTACTGGCATAAAAATAGACATATACATTAATAGAACAAAATAGAAAATCCAGAAATGAACCCACAACTGTATGATCAATTAGTCTTTGAAAAACAGGAGAGAATATACAATAGGAAAAAGACAGTCTCCTCAATAAACGGTGTTGGAAAAACCGGACAACAACATGAAAAGGAATGAATCTGGACAACTTTCTTAAACTATACACAAAGACAAATTCAAAATGGATTAAAGACCTAAATGTGAGACACAAAACCATTAAAATCCTAAAGGAGAACACAGGCATTAACTTCTTTGATACTGGCCATAGCAACTTCTTACTAGATCTGTCTCCTGAGACAAGGGAAACAAAAGCTAAAATAAACTATTAAGACTTCATTAAAATAAAAACCTTCTGCACAATGAAGGAAACAATTTACAAAGCTAACCTGTGGGATAGGAGACAACATTTGCAAATGACATATACGATAAAAGATTAGTATCCAAAATAAATAAAGAATTGATATAATTCAACACCCAAATGCCAAGCAATCCAATTAAAAAATGGGCAGAAGACATGGGTAGACATTTTTTGAAAGAAGGCGTGCAAAAGGCTACAGACACATGAAAAGATGCTCAACATCACTGATAATCAAGGAAATGAAAATAAAAACTACAATGAATTATCACTTCACACCTGTCAGAAAGGTTAAAATCAACAACACAAGAAACAACAGGTGTTGGTGAGGATGTGGAGAAAGGGGAATCCTCCTGCACTGTTGGTGGGAATGCATACTGGTGCAGCCACTGTAGAAAACAGTATGAAGTTTCCTCAAAAAGTTAAAAATAGAACTACCCTACAATTCAGCAATTGCACTACTGAGTATTTACCCAAAGAATACTAAAGTACTAATTTAAAGGGATACATGTGCCCAGTGTTTATAGCAGCATTATCTATAATAGCCAAACTATGGAAACAGCCCAAGTGTCCATCAATGGATGAATGGATAAAGATGTGGTATTTACATACAGTGGAATATTACCCAGCCATAAAAAGCATGAAATCTTGACATTTACAATGACATAGATGGAGCTAGGAAATATTATGCCAAGTGAAATGAGACAGAGAAAGATAATTACCATCCGATTTCACTCATATGTGGAATTTAAGAAACAAAATAAGTAAGCATAGGGAGCAAAAGAGAGAGGGAGGCAAACCAAGTATAGAAGTGTTGAGTCAGTAAATTCTGCACCTGAAACTAATATTACACTATATATGTATATATATATTACACTGTATGTTAGCTAGAATTTAAATAAAAACTTAAAAAATCAGTTGAGAATTAGGAGTTTCATGGATCTGGTTCAGTCTCCCATTTACTATATAACAATGCTACTTAAGAGATCCATCCACAGCCATATCAGCTGTTAAATAGTAGTTAGAATAATGTCAATGCAACTGCCCAATAGAATTATTTTGACAATTAGATGCAGAGACATTTGAATACCATAACAACATGCTTCATAATTTACTTTTCCACCAGTGTCTGAAAAATAATTATGGCCTAATAACCAAAGTCATTCATTGTATATAATTAATTAATTTCTCCTTTATGTATCTTGAATGGTGCTAATTATCTACCATTCTTCTTTAAGAATTGAGAAAATAATTATTCGAACCATTTCCTTCCTCTGTGTTCATATGGGAAACCTCAGTCAAGCCTGTAACACTTATATCCAGATTCACAAACAATGCATATCTCTTAATCGATGCATCTTTTCCCAGAGACAGGCAGAAATCCAAGTATCTACTCTTGTCCACAGGTTCCTGGTCTGTCCCTGTTTGCCACTAGTGTCATGCAGGTGCCCATCCCAGGGTACAGTACATTATGGAGGTACCAGAGAGAATATCTTACCTGTCATGCTAATTCACCCAAAACTAACCTCAGCTCTCAATGTTACAGCTATGTAGATTCATTCCCTTGACCAACTCAAAGGGCACCAGCCTGGCAGGAGAATGATTAGTTCACAACAGATCATGGAACCCATGACTTTATGGTCCCGGAGCACTACTCTTCAGAAAAACTATATACAGTATACCTGAGTTTTGAGAAATAGAGCGTATGTCTGAAATTAGTAGTATTGTGTCTATTTCCTCACCGTGTCAAATAATGGAAATGAATTAAAATATTCAGTTTTCACTCTCTATGAGTTTACTATCAAATAGGTGAGAGAAATATGTACTGTATTACTTTCATGCAAAGATACATTTTTTTTTAAATTTTAGCCTATCTATAATCTCAGTGAATCTCACAATATTTTAGTATTTATTTTTCCCTCAAAAAGTATTGTCATTAAGTCAATGAAGTGTTTTATCAACAGTGGCCTCTCAGAATCAAGTTAAGAAAAGATATTACTATAATATAATACAATACAAAAATCAGTTTGCACTGCCTAGATCTGGTTTGGTTTATGGATCTAGTGAGAGAGTCGGGTGCAAGTCGGTGTAACTCCAGTTGTCTGTGTTAATTAAACACAAAGCTTATCTCCATGCTCTTCAATTAGCATCCCCATTTCCTATATAAGTAAGAATTTGACTGATGTATTGAAATCCCAAACTGAAACTTGGAAATATAAGGCCAAGCCAGGGCGGGGGAAATGATGAAAAAAAGAAAAATTTCACTTGGCTTGTACAAAAGCTTAATGCTATCTAGAAAATTGATATTGTCACTCTTGTAGAAAGATTAGCATCTAGACTTACCAACATTCGTAGAATTTCCAGATCCATAGTCAAATTAGAGTCTACTATTGTGGTTTACAAATATTTACTTCCAAGTAACACATTTTTAGATATAACTGTAAATCTTTGAAAATGTTGCTTCAAATTATCTGTCTAGGTGTGTGTGTGTGTGTGTGCGTGTGCGCGCACGCATGTGCGTGTATATCCACATTTAGATTGCCATGGAGTGATGAGGAGTTAAAACATCAAGCAACTTTGAGGTACTCTTATGACTACATTAAAAGGAAAATGCTAGCTTGAAGAAAAGTGATGTCTTTTGTTTTATTTTTATGTGGTTGTATGCCCACGTTCTTTCAAATTTTGAGGAGAATTCATTTTAATGTGGATGATCCTATTTTTTTAAATAGTGGCTCTCTGCTGGAAACTACCCTGAGGTCTTAGAGGCCACTGCAGTTTTCTGCCATTAGCCCTTTCTATATAGATAGTTCACAACATAACCATTTGCCTCTTCAAGGCCAGTAGGTGAGTCTTTCCAGTCTGCTAAGTGGAGTCATATAATATAATGAAATTATGGAAGTGACAGTCTCTCACCTTTGCCATATTCTATTTATTAGAAGTAAGTCACAGACACTGACCACATTCAAGGAGTGGGGAATCCACAGGGGCATGACTCATCATGGAGATCCATGTTTGACTCATCAGGTTTCAATACAGACAGGGTATTGTCTGTCTCAGAGGTGACAACCAATACATTTGCTCCTGTTTCCTTTGATCATATTTGGGCCATAAACATAAGGCAGGAGTGATTGCGGCAACAGCAGAGCTGGGTTGTACACACAAGGGAGATGAATCACTGCAGTATATTTGTCTGCATGTTCCTGGATCATGGCAGGTGAAGGGTGATTAATGCATGTGGAAACAGATGATTCAAAGGCAGATGTAAAGCTTGCTTTGTATGGGTCACTTAGCACTGAGAAGCCTGTGGGCACCTGGTCTATGGTAATAAATGCTAAAAATTAGAAAGAGGAATTTAGCTGGAAACGATCTAATTGCACCCCAGGAAGTGCTGATGATTTGCTGGGATATCTGCTAAAATGAAAGATTTTACAATAGACATCTAAAACAGAATTTATCACAGCACTGAAATTCCTCAATGTTGCCAATAGCACTTTGCAATTGCCTGTGTGAACAGAATAGGTTAGGTCAAAATAATCTCCATGAAGTAGAAACTTCTTTGTGATATTTGTTTCACTCTCTTGTCATAACATCTGCTACAGAAAACGATCTCAAATCTGAGTCACCATTTTTATTTCATCTTTAACAGGTGCGTTTGAAAAATCTCAGCGTATGATCACACAAAGTTACTATCAGTTGATTTTTAAGGTAAATCATTATGGCAATAGTAGTAGTCTACAGGAAAATATATTGAATGCTTATTCGTCAGACTGGGTGAAGTAGCTATTAATGCAATACTCAAGATTAATCTTAAAAATTTGACTTCCTGTGTGCTAAATACATTGTGTCTCATGTATTATATCTGATGGTTAATGACTAAAGTGATACCCTATGTTATTTTCTCAGGCTATGCAATGAAAAGGAAGTCGAACTGGTCTTCAAATCAAGGTTTGTCTGACTAGCTAGTGTTTGCCATAATACTTATACTTTAAACCAGTGAAAAACAGATGTGCTCTTCTGAGGATGCTGGGAATGTGAGAGAGGAAAAGGGAGAAAGTATAACAAAGGAGAATTACAAGTCTTGTCTCATCAGAGACAAAAACAAAAAAACAAAAAAGCAACAACAAAAACAAAAACAAAACTGGGCAGAAAGCTGAAAAATGTTTCGTTGGCAGGAGAAATAACAGTTGAGAAATGTTGCACTGAATAGTAGGAAAATTTAAACTAAGGTAAATTAAATATTGCAACATTTTTGCTTTTCCATCTTAATATTGGCAATATTAATATGGCAAACACTGTATGGAGTATTATAGATTTTCTTCAATCAAGTTAAGTTATAAAATATCTGAGTATATTAATTTATTCACTTATTTATTAAACTTTTAACCTATGCCAGATAGTATGTTTAAATCTAGCTAAAAGGCTATAAAGACAACTCTTATCCCGAAGTGGCTTACAGTCTAATGAGTAGAGCCGGAAAAACCGTTACGGCTATGTAAACAAATGAGAATGCAAATAACTGCAGCTTTTTTTTTTTCACCAGTAGCTTCAATATCACCCTGGAGTCTAGTCACCATCATCTTTTGGTTTGATGAGGAGGAGGAATAGACTCCATTTCAGCATTTTTTAGAATATCTGTCTGCTGTTTACAGATAATCCCTTACCCACAATAGCAATGTTTGCAAAAGTTTTCTGATAAGGAATGCAAAGTCTTTGGAAATGTAGTACATGTGTGTTAGGAGGACCAACAAACAAAAAAAACTCATAATTATTTTGAAAAGAGTTTAACCAAGTTTTTCTGGTAATTATGTGTTTACGTAAAACAACTGGATATCCAGACACTAACAGACATGGAACAAAAATGTGGATAGGTCCTTGCTCAGTGGGTAAAAAATATGTATCATTAATTCATTATTCACAGGAATAGTGAAAAAAAATATGTCCTTATTGATTGATACCTGGGTTCCAACATCTGTGATGTTAAAATGTGACCATGAGAAATCTACTTATATTTAAGTCCTAATTATTTGTTTTAAAATTAATCATATCAAAGGGCATGCGGGTGACTCAGTTAAGCATCTGACTTCTGGCTCAGGTCATGATCTCTAGGTTCCTAAGCTCGAGTCCAGCGTCAGGCTCTCTGCTGTCAGCATGGAGCCTGCTTCATATTCTCTTTGTCCCTCCTCCACACATGCTCTTTGTCTCTCAACAACAAACATTTTTTAAAAAGCTATAAAAATAACCATAACAAATAATGTTAAGGGCTACTGTAAAAATTAAAGGTGACAAACTATTCACTAAGGGCTACTTTCAATATTTACATATCATTAAAAGCTTAAGAGAACACAAGAAAACAGCTGTCACCTCAAAGTACAAGAAATACAATTTTATTTCTGTATCTCCTTATTTTCTTTGCATTGGCTCATGAATTGCTAGCAAATATGAAAAGAAATGTGCTTCCAGACCCCTCTCCCACTTGCCGCCCCCACCTCCATCTTGGTAATATAAGACATTAGCTTTTGTTTTTGAAGACATTGTTGAAAAATAACTTGACATCCCTTCAATAATTTTTAGTCCCTGCTAAGCAGGCATTTGTGGTTATCCAGAACACAAAGTACATTCTTTCTGTGGAGAATTAACAAATAGTCTTTTAGGAGATTTCATTGAAAATCTAGGCCTAACAAGGTGAAAAAGGCAAAAACAAACAAAACACAAAATTCATCATGTTCCTGACCTTTGCCCTTGTCATTATTCCATTTCCCCAAGGACTTAAAAGGAAACACATCCTCATCGATAAGAGATGTGATTAGAGAACGTTGTGTCCTCTGACTCTGGTCAGTGATAGATGGGTTTTTTATTCTCTGGTTTCTTCTAGAAAGCAAGTCTCACATTTTGATAAATATTTCTGAGAACACAGTATAAAAATAAAGAGAACAAGTTGCTAAAAATCTGACTTGGGACTCTTTCTGCATATAAAATTAAGGAATACAGGTGATAGATGATCTCTCTCCTGTCAAATCTCTTCATTTTAGAGATGTGGTACCTGAAATTCAAGAAACCTAAGTAATCATCCCAATATCAAACAGCTAGAAGAAAAAGGAGCCTAAACCCATATATCTTATTTCTGAGCCTAGAGTTCTTTTACTTATCTATTGACTGTAAATTCCACAGTTTACTATTTGCAAAAATTGTAAGGATAAGAAATTGGAAGGAATAGAAAAAGTACAAACATAAAACTGAAGTGTGTGCTTTCCTGAGTAATGTTATATATATTTTTTTCTTTCTCAGATGGCCCTTTTTATTATGTAAATAGAAAGTGTCCTTTATATTTAGATGGGAATGTGGAATGTGTTATTAAATATATTATAATGTTCACATATGTTTTTCAAAATATTTATATTTTTATTATGGAATATTTGAGGCATACAAATGAGTATTTTAGCAAGTATCTGTAATACTGAAATAAACACTCAAGATGCCGCCCCCAAATTTAAGAAGGAAGATAATACCATTATTCTGTTTCCCTTTCTGCCCTTCCTGGCCCCAATACCTTCTTCAGTTTCCCTTTACTCAAGAGATGATCATTATCTTGAAGTTTTTTTTTTTTAATTTTTTTAAATGTTTGTTTATTTTTGACAGAGAGAGAGAGAGAGAGAGAGAGAGACAGAGCATGAGCGGGGGAGGGGCAGAGAGAGAGAGGGAGACACAGAATCCGAAGCAGGCTTCAGGCTCTGAGCTATCAGCACAGAGCCCGACGTGGGGCTCGAACTCACAGAATGCAAGATCATGACCTGAGCTGAAGTCGGACACTCAACCGACTGAGCCACCCAGGCGCCCCCTGAAGTTTTTTTTTTTTTAATCCTTTTCTTTTCTTCATAGACTTATACACCATTTATTCTTGCTTGCTTTTTAAAATCTACATAGTTATTTCATGTTGTATATTTTGCTCCTGTATTATATTCCTTTTCACTCAATAATTTGCTTCTAAAATTCACCCACAGAGATGTTCTATGATATTTAAAATGTAAAATAGAAATAGAAATTTCCAGACCATATTTGCTAGACAAAAAAGTATTTTATGAATAATATTTGTTGAGACATGCCAAATTAAAAAAAAACTGAAATAATAAATTTATTTGTAAAGTGTTACGTCTTCAGATTTGGTAAAATTGAAATTCTCTCATCAAACACTTGAAAGTGAATGCAATACATTTGAACATAATGTTTAAGTTAGTTTGAGATAAAAATCATGTTTCGTTGTGTGAGTGTACTTAAATTTCAGGAAATATAACATTCCTTTTTCTTCTTAATTGGGGTGGAAACACATACATGAAACTTACTCTATTAACAAATGTTTAAGTGTACAGTATAGTATTGTTAACAATATGCTTATTGTTGTACAACAGGTCTCTAGAACTTTTTCACCCTGCATGACAGCAATTCTGCTTCTCCTCTCCCTCTGCTCCGCCCCTTGGCAACCAGCACTCTGCTTTCTGCTTCTTTGAGTTTGACTACTTTAGAAAACTCACACAAGTGGAATCATGCAATATTTGTTCTGTGAATGGGTTAATATTATATACTCACAATTCACCCAGATTACAGCATATGCCAGAATTTCCTTCTTTTCTAAAGCTAAATAATATTCCCTTGAATATATATATATATATATATATATATATATATATATGTATAATGCATTTTCTTTATACCTTCATTTATTGATGGACACTTGAGTTGTTTCCGCCCCTCGCTCCTTTTAATTCTTTTGGATATATAGCCAGAAGTGGCATTGCTGGATCATGTGAAATTTCTATTTTTAATTTTTTTTAGTATCTTCCACACTGTTTTCAAGTTGCTGTGTATGTCCTGATTTCTCTATATCCTCACTTACTCTTGCTATAAAAAATTTTTTTAAAAATTAACAGTTGCCTGTGAGGATAGGCCTGTCATCATCGAAATTAGCATTTCTGGTTAGTATAAATAAATCTTTACAATCTGTACCTTAAAAAAGTACATGAGAATAAAGCCACAGTCTTATACACATAGCAATTCTATTAAGCCACAATGCGTGTGTAAGCACACACATGGACTTGTGCATTTGTATGTGGAGGTATATTGGATTTATCTTAGCAGTTAATAGTTGAGTTGTTGCATTAATCTTTATCAAGTTAGTAGTTATTTAACCTTACCAATTGTAAATGATGTATTCTCATTATCTGCTCTTTCGGTCTCTCCCAGATTTATACTTTCCTCCACACAATGAAAATAAAGTTTTTCTGCATATCAATCATGATAACTCAGAAAAAACAACCAATTTTTTGAATCCACAAGGAATTTAACATTCATTTTCTTGGAGGAAAAAAGATGCCTTATATTATGCAGAAAATTTCCATAAGCCTGCATACCTGTTATTCAAATTAGACTACCAGATTTCAATTTCAAAACAGCTTTAAAGACTACTGTCTAGGAATGAACTCAGGGAGGCTAGACAATATGACAGGTAATTGCTTGTTTTCACTTACTACGTGGAATGAAGGGGATTGGTACCTATAATGTCTGAGATTAATAAGAAGAGTATCAGCTCTGTCCTCAAATGCGTGAAGTCTCTGGATATAGTTAAAAGGCATCTTTAAGTATTACAAGTAGCAACACTGCATTCAAATGCATTATACTAAATGGAAAAATGTCAAAGCCTGTATATAATAATTTTGGAGGTTGATACTTACCTTATCTGAATTAAACGTTCTTGAAAATGACATGCATAAGGTGTAGCAAGCATAAGTACATTGCATGGATTCAACCTTTGTAGGCAAGCGGATTAAGTGCCCTGCCTTTGTACACTAAAGAGATATAAATCCCATTACTGATTCTTATTAGAATTTAGACCATTTATGTATCCTTTCTGAACTTTTTTCCCTAAGTCCTAAAAGGAAAATAGTAATACTGACTCCATTGGGTTATCATGAGTATTCAATAACATAATATATACAAATTCCATAGCACAGATCCTGGTACATAGTGGACACTCCAAAAAATTATGGTTATTATTTTAATCTGTCAGATGAAAATAAGTAAGAGTTAAGCCTTTTATAACACAGTTATTTTGGGAAATAATCTACACCATAATCTTCTTTTTGTTGTTATCTGGAAAATCACTTCAATTTTATATTTTGATCATCAGGGCCATGAGAAATTATGAGAGATTTGAAAAGTGATAGGAAAAGTTCCTTCTCTCAAGAAACTCACAATCTGAGTTAGACTTTTACATAAATACTCCGAAACAAAAATCCATAATGGAGGTGTGATAGTTGGAGAGATTAATTCTGGCAGGCTGATCTAGTATAATTTTATTTTAACAACACAGAGCCAGCCAGCGGAAAGATTTCTGTGATTGATCAACTCCTGCACTAAAAGTCTGTTTTACTTACAGGAAAAATCAATATAAAAGGATTGCTATGTTCCACTAAATATCTATAAATTCTTCAATGCATCTTATTTAAGGAGCATCATGCGTGCCACATTTGACTGAATTTGCTATTCAAAAGAATAAAAAGAAATAAGCTTAAGGAACAGATGACAGATTCATGCTCCAATGAAACTGGGCAAAAATCTCAGTCTCATGAATATAACAAATTATTAAGAAAAATTGTACTTTAAGGACTTTGCATGTCGGAGTTGAAGCAGTTAGGGTGGGGTGATGAGACAATTTATGCTTGGTGCTGACTAGAATGAATCACAGTTATGTGGCTTTCACTGAAGCTGAGATGCTTTTTATTTTTTCCAAACTATCAACAAGCTACTCTTCAGAAGCGAAAGATTATGAGTTTGGGTTTTTAGAATGGTAATAATTAACTTCTAAGAAAGGACTAAATACAATTTTAAAACTGTATGACACCAAAACACTTGAAGGTTAAAATTCTAAAGGATACAAAAATGCTGATTTTAAGGGGCACATGCACCCCAATGTTTGTAGCAGCGCTATCAACAATAGCCAAATTATGGAAAGAGCCCAAGTGCCCATCGACTGACGAATGGATAAAGAACATGTGGCATATATAGACAATGGAATACCACTTGGTGATGAAAAAGTCAAATCTTGCCATTTGCAACAACATGGATAGAACTGGAGGGTATTATACTAAGCAAAATAAGTCAGTCAGAGAAAGACAGATATCATATGATTTCACTCATATGTGGAATTTGAGAAACTTAACAGATCATCATAGGGAAGGGAAGGAAAAATAAAATAAAAACAGAGAGGGAGACAAATCATAGGAGACCCTTAAATACAGAGAACAAACAGGGTTGATGGAGCTGGGGGCGTGGAGAGTAGGTTAAATGAGTGATGGGCATTAAGGAGCACACTTATTGGGAGAAGTGCCGGGTGTTATATAGAAGTGATGAATCACTGAAGTCAAGACTACTGCTACATATTTTAATATGAAATGCTTAGCCAAGATTTTTGATTATTGAGTTATTTTAGGTTACTCGCTTCAGTGTCAGTCACCATACAGCATTGGGCAAATATTAATCCAGTCTCTGAGTTTTAATTTACCATTTGTGAAACAGAAATATATAAGTCCAGTTAAGTTCACAATGTTTTCTAAAAGTCAGAAAGGACATCCCATATAAGAGCTGGTTACTATCTTCCTTAAAACTTATCTGGTCAGTGCATTCCTTGATTCACACCTCTTGGAGTTTCCTGGGGAGCCATCAAGGCCTAGCGTTGGGCGGGAGTGAATAGTGAGCCATGTCATTTATAAAACATATTAAGATACTAAATGTACCAATATTGTCCTTGAGTGTTTATGTCCTTATATGTCATTAAGAGTTTTCTTTCAGTATTTAATTCAGAAATTTAATGAATCTACTCAGTTTTTTAATTAACCATGATGACGTCTGTGAATGGTACTCAGTGTAAATCTCATTTTACTTTTTCATTCCTATTTGGATAGCTATTTTTTCTAGTTTCAATACTGACTAGTTGAGCCTTTCTCTCTGTTAATGCCATCTCTTTCTTAATCTCAGTCTTTATGTGTCCAGCTGAAAAGCTCTTTTCTCTTGGACGATTCATTTGACTTCTCACAGATCCAGTTTTACCAAAAACTCTGGGGTTGAGTTTATATATAATCTTAATAAAATTATAATCTATAATAATCTTCAGATCATTTTTACATCTAAAATTCAGTGATTCTAACCTCTCTGCTTATTCTTCATTCTCAAAATAGAAATGTATGGAGGAGTGGTGTTATAGGCTGAATTGTGTCCCCCAACAATTCATATGACCTTGGTACTTCAGAAAGTGACTGTATTTGGAGACATGACCTTTAAAAACGTCACTAAATTAAATTAAAATGAGGCCATTAGGATGGGCCATAATCTGGTATGGCTGGTGTCGTTTTAAGAAGAGGATATTTGTACAGAAGCATGTACAGAGCGAGACCACGTGAAAACATGGGGAGAAGACAGTCACCTACAAGCCCAGAAAAGTTTCAGAAGAAACCAGTCTTGCAGGTACCTTGATCTTGCACCACTAGCCTCCAGAACCCAAAGAAAATTCACCTCTGTTTTTTAAGCCACCCAGCCTGTGGTGTTTTGTTGTGGCAGCCCTGGAAAACTTCAAACATGTTAAAAATGTATTTTTCAAATTATCTAGTGGTATAAAAATGTAAAGCAGATATGTTTAATGCAGTGTTGCTAGCATTCATAAAACTACTGCAATATTTGGCCATCTGGTTTATTTCTTGCTCTATAGTTATACAGAACAAAATGAAGTTTGAAAACTGGAAACTGAATCCCTCCCTTTGGGATTTTTTGGACTCTCTCTCCCCCCCCCCCCCCCCGATTTATATCCTCCTACCTCTACTGCAGTGGCTGCAGTCTTGAGCTGATATTGAGAGCCACCTTTCTTTGTTTTCAGGTGATTTCCCTGCTGACTGGAGAATTCTTTTATCTGTGGCCTTTGAAAAGACTTCTATCCTTTCCCTTTTACAACTCCACTTCCAGTGATATTTGGTTAGTGTTCAGTTTTATGACCCATCTGCAGTCTTGGGCCCATGCAGTCCCAGGTTGTCCTTGCTGGTAATGGTAAAACATGGTTGGAAGTTCACAAAAAGTAAGAATTTGTAAAGTTTGGAGGATCTCCTGAAATCTCCTTGGCTTTCAGTCTCCAGCAGAGTTGCAGTGTAATACAGACCCTGCCTCTGCCTGTGTGCCCATAAACCAGTTGCTCGTCTTCTCTGAGTCTCAAAGTCCTTATTTGTAAAACAAGAACTTTAAAAATTCTCCATTTGGGGTACAAGATACCATATGTTTTCACTCTATGTGGATCCTGAGAAACTTAACAGAAGACCATGGGGGAAGGGGAGGGGAAAAAAAGTTAGAGAGGGAGGGAGGCAAACCATAAGAGACTTAAAAATTGAGAATAAACTGAGGGTTGATGGGGAGTGGGAGGGAGGGGAACGTGGGTGATGGGCATTGAGAAGGGCACCTGTTGGGATGAGCACTGGGTGTTGTATGGGAACCAGTTTGACAATAAGTTTCATATTAAAAAAGAATTCTCCATTTGGGAATTATGATGACCTAATTTAAAAACTGAATTGAAAATCTTAACTGCTTGCTTTTTATATTACATATGCTTGGTAATTCTACAAGAAGTAATCCCCACCCATCTTCATTCTTTAATATCATCCATTTTTAATTTATTATTTATTTTCTTCTAAGCTTTTATCAGTAACTGAAATTATATCAGTTACATTTTTTAGACCTATATATTTTTTTTTAATTTTTTTTTAACGTTTATTTATTTTTGAGACAGAGAGAGACAGAGCATGAATGGGGGAGGGTGAGAGAGAGAGGGAGACACAGAATCTGAAACAGGCTCCAGGCTCTGAGCAGTCAGCACAGAGCCCGACACGGGGCTCGAACTCACATACCGCGAGATGGTGACCTGAGCCGAAGTCGGACGCTTAACCGACTGAGCCACCCAGGCGCCCCATAAACCTATATATTATCTCAATTTCCCATGAAATCTCTAAGAGTACAGACTTTATTTTGTTCTCTGTTATATTCTGAGTAATGGGGACAGTGTCATTTATTATGTTCTAGGTAAAGATTTTTAAATAAAATAATAGAAATATTTTTCTTTAATTCTTAGGATATATTTTTGAAGAAAAAAATATGATTATTGTTTGACTATTTTTTCTCTAATTATTGCTAACATATCTAAAAGACCAGAATCTTTGCTTTTATATTCACAAAACCAAGAATAATGAAGACCAAGAGACACTATAATGTCTTATTCTATTTGGTATCCTATAGGCACTAGTACTGTAATTATGAACTAACTCAAGAGTTTTCACATAGGGAAGACTTGAACCATGGAAAAGAAATTATAATGTGCTCTGGTTCTCCAGTGCTTTTTCATATATAATTACACTTTAAAATCATTGGAGTTTAAAGCCAGAAGAACCATGAATTCTTGCTTTCTTACTATCACTAATGATGTTAATCACTCATATATTTACTGAACACTTATCTTTAACTGATAATGGTAAATCAAATAAATACTTTTTGTCACCCTATTAAAATTTATACTCTTAGAGAAAGAGAAAGTCATTCATTTATCTGATATACATTCATTGAATGCCTATCTATATATTTTTGAGTCATATTTTTCTTCTAGGTGTTTGAGACATGGAGAAAAAAGATACTGTCTCTATATGCAAGGAGCTCACCATCTGAAGAAGTAAACCAGAGACTATTCTACCATTTAATGGAAATAATAATAAGATATACCAAATAATAAATTGGCAAGGCAATGAGAGGTTATGATCAGAAATGACATAGTATAAAAACAGGGAGGGGGACAAAACAGAAGAGTCATAAAATGGAGAACAAACTGAGGGTTACGAGAGGCGTTGTGGGAAGGGGATGGGATAAATGGGTAAGGGGCACTAAGGAATCTACTCCTGAAATCATTGTTGCACTATATGCCAACTAATTTGGATGTAAATTTAAAAGAAGAAAAAAAGAAATAACATAGTAAATTAGGTGATGAATGAGCTGTATCTTTAAAGGCATGCAAATCTGAACAGAACTAAATGGGGAAAGGATATTCTAAAGGAATCACCATGTGTGAAAGTGCAGACTGGAAGTGAGCATCATGTGTTTTTTATACTTCAGGTAGCTGTGTAGGCCTCTAGAAGAGTGATGGATACTGGATACTGATGGCTAATAAGTCTAGAAAAGTGGAGACCAAAGCTTGGTCTCAGTCATGGTGCCAACTGAATTTTGATTTTATAGCTTAAGCTATTGTAAAGTCTAAGGGCAGGCCACTCCAAGATGAGCCACTTTGACATGAAGATTATTCTGGACTGAGGCAAAGGAAGCTCTGCAGGCTCGAGAAAAAATTTTGCCCCTCACTTGATCAATAGAAGAATCTGAATTGCAAATCTTTCCCAGAATGAAGGTTATTAGCAGAAATAACTTTTATCAGAGTAATGTGTCTATGTGGCAGGGCAAATATCTTATCTAATTACCAAACATCTGTTCTTCAATTTATTGCCCTGTGAATTGCATTCCATTCCTCTGACGTCCCAGACTTCTACTCCTTTAATTCAGAATGACATTTATACCTCATTTTTCCTGTTTTTTGGAGTTTCCATGTCTGTGTATATTCTCCATATGTAAGCTACTAAATCTGATTTTCTCCTGCTAATCTGTCTCATTCCAATTTGATTCTTAGTTCATCTAGAAGGACCCTTGAATGGGACCAGGAGTTGTTACTCTCTGACATCATGGAGACATATAGAGTATGACATGATCAAATTGGTATTGAAACACACACACACACACACACACACACACACAGCAATGTGGGGGAAAGAATGAAACAATTCATGAGATTAGAGGCAAGATAATGACCCAGACTCCCAAATGAGTACAGATCATTCAAAACCAAAGTAACATCTGAAACTAAAGACACGTATTTGTAAAGATCACATTTGGTAAATAAATTATGTAATGTATTTCTTATATTTTACCTTTTCCTATTTATTTTTCTTTATCTTCAATCAATTCTCTTTGATTCCATCCACAATCATTTCTGTAACATATTACATGTTCACATTTTATAATTCCTCGTTCAACTTTCAAATGGAAAATTTATAAATGTGGATGCCATAGTTTTGCTAAACAATTGACTCAGAAAATAGGAATACTAAGATGTGTCTCACCAGATTTATGGTGAATATATCTTTAGATACTGTGTTTCCTAAATAATGGTTCTTGTATTTCACTGTCAAAATATAACATTCAGAGGAGCATGTCATATCTCTAACTTTTAAATATGATTTCTGGTGCATAAATTCTATATTTGAAATACCAATAGTAATAAAGAAGCTCTACATAGAAGTAGATCATAACTACAACTATTAAAATATTAAAAGCACCAAATAAACTCAAAATTATACTACTTGACTCTTCTAAAGAGCTTCATTCCTGGAAACATTATTGAATATTTCTGTTAAAATCTAAGAAAATTATAATTACATTGTCAACATAGCAACTTACTTAATTACAAAATAATAATCTGTATCACATTGATACTATATCATTGTTTAATTTGTATGATATAACCTGAATGGGTAATCATTTATCAATGAGTGCATTTCTTTTTTTTATTTTTTAATTTTTTTAATGTTTATTTTTGAGAGAGAGAGAGAGAGAGAGACAGACAGACAGAGAGAGAGAGAATGCAAACAGGGAAGGGGAGAGAGATGGAGACACAGAATCTGAAGCAGGCTCCAGGCTCTGAGCTGACAGGCAGGACTTAAACCCATGAGCCATAAGATTATGACCTGAGCTGAAGTTGGACACCCAACTGACGGAGCCACCCAGGTGCCCCATGAGTACATTTCTAATTATTTTTATATTATAGTCCCAAGATTATTAGCCTTTATAAAGTACGTTTTCGTTAGGATGAAGGCAAAAAGATAACGAGGTAATATTTTCTATGATTACTACATTAGCATTTCAGATTTGAAAAAAAAATTCTAGTGGTATGGTAAAGAGTGAAGAAGATTACTTTATTGATTATTTCTGTGATATTAGGCAAGTTATTAAACTTATCTCTTTCTCAGTACCTTCCTCAGGGAAAAGAGTATAATTTAAGTATATTTGGATTCCTTTTTAATTAGGATTTCATATGAATTTCTGAAATTTATTGTAATATTTAAATATTTATTGTATTCAAAATTACATAAGGAGATTTACAAGAAAAAAAAATGAAACAGTTCCTTTAATAAAAGCTCAGAGTGGAACTTAAATTTCCATGGTTTTCAGTTATTCATGTTTTAAAAAGATGACTCTGGCAGTACTGTTAAAGTTGGGTGAGATTTTGGGAATGCAAGCTGGCGCAGCCACTCTGGAAAACAGTATGGAGGTTCCTCAAAAAACTAAAAATACAACTACCCTACAACCCAGCAATTGCACTACTAGGCATTTATCCATGGGATACAGGTGTGCTGTTTCAAAGGGGCACATGCACCCCAATGTTAATGGTGGCACTATCGACAATAGCCAAAGTATGGAAAGAGCTCAAATGTCCATCGATGGATGAATGGATAAAGAAGATGTGGTATATATATACAATGCAGTATTACTCGGCAATCAAAAAGAATGAAATCTTGCCATTTGCAACTACGTGGATGGAACTGGAGGGTATTATGCTAAGTGAAATTAGTCAGAGAAAGACAAATATCATATGACTTCACTCATATGAGGACTTTAAGGGACAAAACAGATGAACATAAGGCAAGGGAAACAAAAATAATATAAAAACAGGGAGGGGGACAAAACAGAAGAGACTCATAAATATGGAGAACAAACTGAGGGTTACTGGAGGTGTTGTGGGAGGGGGGATGCGATAAATGGGTAAGGGGCATTAAGGAATCTACTCCTGAAATCATTGTTTCACTATATGCTAACTAACTTGGATGTAAATTTTTAAAAATAAAATAATAAAATAAAATAAAAAGTTGGGCGAGATTTGGGATATCTAGAGGTTGAAAGACTAGAGACAAAAAGGATGATGGATGTTATGCCTAATCATGACTTACTCACCCATCATATATAATCTGAAGAAAAGTAAGGAGAAACAGACATCAAATTTAAGAATATTTTTTAAAAAACCACAACAGCTAAGAATAATAGTTGAGAATTGCATAAGGAAATCTTTGGCCTAGTTGAAAAACATACCAAATTCTAATCCAATAGCAGTCTGGGTCCCAGATTGAAACTGATGACAAAGTCAAGCTGGATTACTTTGGTGAATTTTAAAAACTGATTACTTTCAAATATTTGGGAGGTGAAGGAAGTAATCATAAAATAAGAGCATTGCTCCCAGTCTAGAAACATGGGTAGAAAGCCATTACCAGAATTCAGAGTGAGAACTATATGGATCGTGGGACACAGGGATCCTCGTGGAAAAAAAATAAAGAGAATAAATATCCCAGTCTCATTTTCTTCTTGTTTCTTTTGAATTCATTCTGATACCTAACTGACTGAATTTTAGTAGAAGCTAGATGGCAAAGAGGCCTGGTATTGTCCTTAATGGTCAAAAACCTAGGGCACATAATGTAGTAAGAAAGGTAGATAAAATGTATTAAGGGTTAAATGGAAAACATTCAACAAAAATCACATAAAATAGTTACAGAAAGGGGATATCATCAGGAACACAGCCCTCTGGTAATTAGGGAATCATGTGCAACTGTACACATTATATTGCAGTTTTAAGATCATAGCCATCAATAAATCAGGCTACCATTGAATTCCAAACGCCAAATGTTTAGGAAGTATACAGTGAAGGCTTCATGAATTAATTAATGGAACAATGAGGGATTCAACTTACTTTTATCTTCTTACCATGCCCCATCTCTCATTTATGTCTACACTGTTATCTTGTGTACTTGGTGTGTGTGTATATATATATATATATATATATATATATACACACACACCAAGTACATATATATATATGTTTATATATATATATATATATATAATGTTGAACACATTGTATATTAATGTTGAACATATATGTTATACATGTGTGTGTATATATAGTGTTTGTGTGTGTGCATTTCTTTTAGTTCTGATTTGCAGCTTTACGTGAACATTGTCTGACCCTTCTGTCTCCCTCTCTCTGACTGCTTTATGTTAAAAAAAAAAAAGTCCCTATCGAATTCTGGTGCTGTAATCTCTGTTTTCATCTCAGTACTCACCTGAAAAGCATCATTTAGATAGAGTTAGATTCACATTAGAACAGTGGGAGATAATGATCAAGAAATAGTGAGAATGATTTTAAGCTATTTAACAGGTAGAATCAATAAGATTTGACAACTAATAGAATTAGGGTATAAGGGAGACATAGAGCCATAGTGAATGCCATGTAAAAGGGGGCACAAATTGAAACTGCAAAATATACCTCTTTGACATAAAGATTATCTGGAAGTGATTATTTTTTAAGAAATAGTAAGCATAGGAAAAGTTCTAAAAACAGCGAAGTTACCCTTTTATAAAGGACATTTACATCTCTAAGGGAAAATCTCCATTTGTGTTTTGCTCTCGCCTCTCTTCTTTCTCTCTGTATCAAGAAAAGGAGGGGAAAGTGGGTGATGGGCATTGAGGAGGGCACCTGTTGGGATGAGCACTGGGTGTTGTATGGAAACCAATCTGACAATAAATTTCATATTAAAAAATAAATAAATAAAAAAAAAGAAGAGAAGGATGACTCTAAATCTTTAGAACCTTATCAACGGAAAGACAATAACTTAAGTCTGCATAACAACCTTACTCTTATGCACTGTGCCTTTCCTGGGAACATCGCATAATTTCTGCCCCCATCACCCCCCCCCCCCCCCGGCAAGAAAAACCTTCTTTTGTCTTTAGCTGGAGATGGTATTTAGGGTGATGGCTTAGGCCACTTTAGAGATTTACTCAGTTTTCTTGGGTCTCTCCCATGTATACAGGGGGCATACATATCATTAAGCTTCTGTTTTTCTCCTGTTAATCTTTTATTATCAGAGGTGTCTCAGCCAAGAAGCTAGAAGGGTAGAGGGAAAATTATTTTTCCTCCCCTAAACATGGATTGTGACTTAATTAAACATTTCTATTGGTTGTTTAGAACCCTATCTTAAACAAGCAAACAAACAACAGCAGCAGCAATAACAACACAAATAGCAAAAAACAGTTCCAATGTGTTTTTAACAAAACTACTTAGTAGTTTCAAAAAGACATTGTTGTCTCCTAAGAGTCTGCATGAGAATTGCCATCAGAGCCCCACGGAGAAAATTGCATGACTGTAGAGAGTGTGCTGTGCACAGTCATGTTATTTAAGGGTACCCAACCAATTCTGGAGCTCCTGATGGTTAGCTCGTGCCAAATGAGATTTGTAATCACTGGAGAAAGTGATGCACATGTTGTGATTTAAAGGACTCTACAATGTTCTAAATACAATCTTCCCTATTTGAACATCTTTTGTAACATTTCTCCACTTTGGATTATAGTAGTAATGGTCAATGTCTTATCTACCCCTTTGTCTTGGTCTAGGAGCACCCTGATGTCAAAGGCAATGTATTTATTTATATCTGAATCTCGTTTAGTAACGACCATGGAACCTCACATAATCTGCCATATATTCTTATGTCTATTCTTAAGGCAGCAATGTAAATTCAGTTCTTTTCCATCTTTGAAACGGATTTTAGAAATGGCCTCCTAAGTACTATTCCTGACCTTCATCTTTTATCATTATAAGTCTCCTTTATGATATTTAATGCCTCATTATTATCCCCAAACCCACCGTTCTAGCCTTGTCATCTTTTGTTTTGTCCAACCAAAGCTGGTATAAGCACCAATAACAATGACACTTGTTATTCTCTGAATATCCCTGCATTCTTGCCTTTGACTTTAGTCATGATTTTTCAAAAGCCTAGTCTCACAGTTATCATTTTTTACCCTCAATCTATTAAAATCTTCCTGGTCCTCAAGAACTATATCAAATAAAACTCCTACCAACTTTTAATCACATAGCATGTTGGTAATAATTAGACTACAGCTCAGGGCGCCTGGGTGGCTCAGTTGGTTTAGTGTCTGACGTCGGCTCAGGTCACGATCTCACAGTCTGTGGGTTCGAGACCCGCGTTGGGCTCTGTGCTGACAGCTCAGAGTTTGGAGCCTGCTACGGATTCTGTGTCTCCCTCTCTCTTTGCCCTCTCCCGCTTGTGCTCTGTCTCTGTCTCTGTCTCTCTCTCTCAAAAAAAAAAAAGTTAAAAAAATAAAAAATAATAATTACACTACAGCTTAATACATGGGATATATTGGATGTTCAATAAATACTGGTTGTACTAAATCGAGTTGCAGTATACATTTCATTTAGATTTGCTCAATAGATAGGTCTATATTTGCCACTGAATTACATGACTGTGGTCAAGGACCAGGCCTAAATGATATTTGCACATAAGACAATGCTGTATATGTAACAGTCTTGAGATAAATTCTTGTTACTAATTGTACTAAATTTAAATATTTATTAAGTGCAAAGAAGGACATGTCCTTCCAAAGACTACCAGAAATACATCTTTAGCTTCATTAAATTGGGTTTTATGTTTTGTTTAATGAGGGAAAACTCACAGCTTGAGGAATGGTGGGGGTGTCTCACTAAGAGTGTGTCACAAAAGGCATGATTTGAACTTGTGCTTTAAGCTGTTCTGTGGATTGATGCTGGCAGAAAGGAGGAATAATTCTATGATTTGATATCTTTATAATTCTAGTCTAGGTTTAAAGAAGAATGAAGTAAATTTAAAGCTGTAATTTGTAAAGAAACAGCAGTTACTCATATCAGTAATGAAATATGGAGGTTTGTTTGTTGGTTTTCGGTTTAGACAATGTTTCTGTTTTTGTTGGTATTCATACGTGACCACCTAGTAATCTTATTTTTTTCCTACTTTATCATGGGCACAAGTAGTCTTGTCTGATGTGGTATCTTTGACAATTTTATGTTCAGCAGTAGTCCTTGGTCTGGCTTGTTCACCAGACCAAGTCCCGGCTGTCAGAAGCTACTTTTATTCTCACTAGTGAGTGGGAAAGCCAAATCTAATCTATGCCGCTATGGAGTAGCTGGTAATAAAGGAATGCTGGGCATAGATACGAACATCAGCAACACCACCTGCTGTTGCCAATATCATCATCTCTGGTAGAGATTAGTATTGCATATGTACTATGTGCCTAGCAAAGTACACAGAGGTCTGCAATCATCACCCCCATGTTATGCTCACAGAGACACTACGGACAAGATGCTACTAACCACGCTTACTTTACAGACCAAGAAATTACCCAGGTCAACCACATTGTAATAACTTGCACTTCTTTCCCTCAGTCACCTAATTTACTTCCTCTCCTGTCTTCAAACCCCTCAACTACCAGCTGTGTAAAACACTGAAGAGCTGTAATTTCTCTGAAATTTCACAAGTGTCAGAAGGTTAAGTCACCTTTAAGATATTTAGGAAATATAGAGGATTTGAAAACAGAACTCACAATACACTGATTCACTTTCTTTTCCTTCTAACACAGAATACATGCAGTCATGCTGAGCATTTACACTTTCTTAACACGTAACACCTCCTACTGAATGTTATAAAATTAAAATAGTGAAATCCATTAATATCAATAATACACACTTTTTTCAGGGAGTAATTTATTCAATACTTTGTCTTTCCTGAGGCTATCTGAGTCCACTGGTAGACTTCAGGAAAGATGAATTCTTTTAAAAGCAAAAGGCAGAAAACTCCCTGCCATCCATAATACTGAAGTACTTAAATTATCTCAGCCTGTTGGGACTGTGACCCTGAACCCATTTCTACTCTCCAGTCTCCCTCTGGAGTTTTTTTAGTCTCTTTAGAAAAGCGGTATCTGTATCACTAGCATACTGTTTTGAAATCAGCTGTAAAAACAGATTGTAGCATTTTTCAAATACAAATAACACAAGGAGGAAACTGGAGATGAATTATTTAAAATCATTTACAGCTTTTAAAACATAGTTAATTCATACTTGACTAAGTAAAGAAGGCGGGAGGGGAGACGTAGGCAAAATATTCCGGGTAGCAACTATGTTGTGAGTTACCACTTTTATTAATCCTTCTAGCCTTCACAACACCTAATACAATGCTTAACACATAGGAGCACTCAATAAAAACACTTGCAGAGGGGTTATAGCAGTTAGACCAGTAAATTGGATTCTGTTGTTCTGTATCACAATCTCAACTCACTGATCATCATTCAGGGTGACTTTGGGGATATTACTTTAACTCCCTGTGCTTCATTTTACATACAGTATAATACTACTTGGGTTTTGTCTTGCCTGCTGTGAGGGTGTCAGAATGTTATAAAGACCAAGCTTTATTGTCAATTACATTTGTATTCAATCTTAGTCAAAAGTTTGTTCAATCAGTTCTTTTCAAAGAGACGCAGTCCCCATTTGAAACTTTGGATTTTTCTGTGAATGGCTGAGGTGTCAGTATAACTCCAGGTAGCTGTTTGTGGGCAGATTGATTTCCTTAGACAGCATGGAAATAAAGTACAGTGGATGTAATAGTAAGACATATAATCAAATAAAAATGATACAGACCTGATTTAGATACAGACTTATATGGTACATGGCTTTTACAGTCCCTTGACAGACTACCATACCATAAAAGGAAATGTGCCTTTGATCATTTCAATGAGGCAATGCAGGAAAATCTACAAAATCCCAATATTTATTATCTGAAACTGAAGATCATAAAGATGAAAAATAAACCACAAGACAAGACTTAGTGTGGAATTGAACTTTGAAGACTCATTTAATCGAATGAACCCAAGGTTTGCCAAAGAGTGAAATCACACGTTATAAAGAGAGGAGGAAAAATTAAATGGACCAGACAGCTGCCGTCACTTTCACAGAAGCCAGAAAGAATAAAGTAAAACGGAATTTCAAATGTGCTCTGGAAAGTCCTCAGAGGTTGACGGGATATTTTATGTGTACTTTTGTACTATAAATCTATACACATGCTATCTCTTTCGATCCTGATAAAAGTCTGTGCTTGACTCCAACTTTGTGACTTGAGAGAGAATATGGCAATCGACCAGGCTTGAGGCAAGTGTGTACCTATAAAAATTGGGTGTGTTTAACTCCATTTAAACACAAGAGGATCTACTGGACAGCACGATGATTATAGTTAGTATTGTATATTTGGAATTTTCTAAGAGAGTAGATCTTAGGGTATTCTCACCAAGCACACAATGGTAACTACATGAGATGTTGGGTATGTTAATTAACTCGATTGTTGTAATCATTTCACAATGTATATGTATATAAAAGCATGCTCTACACCTTGAAAAACTCACATTTGAAACTTAAATATATAGAATTGCTGTTTGTCAACCATACCTCAATAAAACTGTGAGAACAAATAAACAAATAAGCAAACACACACAGGATTAAGAAAGACGAGGATTTTTTTTTCTCAAAGGAAAATCAGTTTTTATTTTAGAAGTGATATAATGGAGATTGGATGGGCAAAAGATATTTTAGGTGATTATTTCTATTTATATTGTATTTGTATTTAGGTATTTGCATACATGTACTTAGAGTGTATTTATATATTATGATGTATAAATAAATATATGAATATGCATGTATACTTATATATGTATGTATGCATACACACACACACATACACTACAATAACTCACTTCTTTTCTACTCAACTAAAACTATTTAAGTACCAGGTATTTATTGATAATGCTATTTGTGTGAGGGCAACTTTGGGTGGGATTTTGCCTGAGATTTCAGTTTTGATTTTACAAAATAGTTTGTTCAGAGGCACATTTGGGTGATCTGATTTCATGAGTCAGATAACCTGCAGTATAATTAAGACCCCTGACATTTCTTGGAGTAAAGGCCACAAAGATCTAACACAAATTATTTTATTGTAGGTTTTGCAGATGAATTTCCAAAAGTATTGGAGCAATTTTATAGCTCAATCTATCAGTGGAGACTTGACATAGTGAATATTAATGCCTTCTTTAATGTTGTTCTAATACTGCAGGTTTTCTGAGTGAGTAAATTAAAACAAAACAAAATAAAGCACAGGATAGTGTCTTCAGTAAAACATAAAAATAGGCAATTTTAAAGATGGTGAAAGGGGTGAAATGCCATATCAACATATTTCACTGCAAAAGTGTTAAATTTGAAGAGCTTAAGGTAAGCTTAATGCCTTGATTGTGTAGCTTTCTTGTTAGCAACAGGTACTATAACTCTAATACAAGGCACTCTCAATAGTTGGTGAACATTAATATAATTAAGAACCTTAAAGAAATAAAAGAAGAAGTATAGCAAAACCAGGGCCAAACTTAACTATGCACTCAGACATTCCCCAAATTAAATCATAATCCCGACTGAATTATTTACACTGAAACCCTGATTGATGTAAGTGTTTCCCAGTCCCATTAGACTATGGAGGGTGGGCTGTCAGTGTAAATTTTGGATTTTCCTGAAATCATTTTTTCTGGGTACCGGGGCAGAAAAATTTTCCCTTCTTCCCTTCTAGATTCTTTGGCTGGTCTAATAATTAAATTTACATGAGACAGATTAATAGGAGAAAAAAAAACAAACTTAATTTTGTAGATACAGGAGACTTAAAGATAGGAAACTCCCAGAAGTGACCAAAGCGGACCATTTTAATACTTGTTAGACAAGGAAATAATATACTTGTGAAGAATTGACAAAACAATAGGGCTTGGGATTGGGGTAGCAAATTAGTGAAAAAGTATCAAAGTTTGTTTATACAGCCTTCTTAGTCCTGAATTCGCTATCTCTGGCACAGAGAGGGTACCTTCACACGGGAAACTCATTTCCTGCTTTCATGGGGACAAAAAAGAGGGTCAGAGTGTCCCTCATGTACTGGCTGTTTCTTCAGTAACTTTGATTCATATATATATTCAAATACATATATTTACCATAGAGACCTACTTCTGTTTTATATTTCGTTTTTACTTTTTATTTTGAAATAATTATATTTTCATGTTGACTGGAAAGATACTACAGAAAGGTCCTGTGTGCCCATCACCCAATTTTTCCTAATGGCTTTATCTTACGTAATCATTGTACAATATCACAACTAGGAATTTGACATCGCTCCAATGTGTGTGCAGAGTTCTGTGGTAGGTTTTTAAAAATGGCTTCCGGAAGACATAGTCAATTCCTGATCCCAAGAATCTGAAAATAGTACTTTATATTGCAAAAGGGCTGACTATTAATTTATAATGTAAAAGATCTGATGAAGTTAAGGATCTTGAATTATGGCAATCATCCTGGATTATCCAGTTGGGCCCTAAATGATATCACAGAGAAGCTGTGCTTGATTGTTTACAAACATAGAAGAGAAGGCATTGGTGAAAAGAAGCAAGAAAGATGTAATCACAAGCCAAGGAATGTCTCTAGTCACTAGAAACTGGAAGAGGCAATTAAGGAATTCTCTAGAAGCTGTGGAGGGAGAGCAGACTTGCCAATATCTTGATTTTTGGCATAGTGGTACTGATTTGGGACTTCTGTCCTCCAGCATTGTAAGAGAATAAATTTCTGTTGTTTAAGGCATCCTGGTTGGTGATAATTTGTTCCTCATTTGAATTATATGGAGAGATTGGATAACTGCAAATGCAATCAAGATACAGAACTATTTCATCATGCAAAGATCTCCCTTATGATGACCCTTATAGTTGCTGCCCTTAAGAATCTTTTTTATAATTTTTTTTATTTTTTAAAGTTTATTTACTTATTTCCAGAGAGAGAGAGAGAGAGAGAGAGCGCAGAAGCAGGGGAGGGTCAGAGAAAAGGAGAGACAAAATCCCAAGCAGACTCCACACCATCAGCGCAGAGCCCTATGCGGGGCTTGAACTCACCAACAGCGAGATCATGACCTGAGCCAAAGTCAGAGGCTTAACTGACCAAGCCATCCAGGCACCCCAAGAATCTTTTTATGATTTTTTATATAATGTTTTATTTGTATCTAATGAGAAGAAAAGAGAAAATTGCATCTAAATGTAATTTTAAATGTAAATGTAAATAAGGATGAAAGTATCCATCTTTCCTGGAAATAGAAGTCTCCAGAGTCTGTTGTTAACAAAGCATGCTGTGGTTTTCCTCCCAAATAACATGGAAATCACATGTGAGTCCATTTGTGTATGCCTAGTTATATCTGTTGTGAATTCTACTGTTACCCAAAGGCAAGTACCCAGCTTGCACAACTACTCATATATTTTAATGGCTATTAAAGTCATTACGTCTGTTCTGTATTTATGTTTTAAACTTAAATCTCATTAAAAGAAGACAATGGGTTAGTAAAACTGCTTCTCTTCAAAATAAAATTTTGAATAGAAGATGATATGCATGTGTTCCAACAAATAGCAAATTGAAATTTTTTTTAAAAAAAGAAATAAGATTTTTTTCAAAATAAAAATCGTTGAGGGCTGCATTTTTATAGGAAATTTGGAACAAATAAAAAAAAATACAAAGCATAATACCCCCAGTACTGCAACCCCACCTCTGTGAGTTAATTACCAATGTATTTTTTATTTGATTATTCCTGTGTGATGAGTTTCACCAGAGGAGAGGAGACCAAATATGGAGTTGGCAAATGCCACTTGGCCTCAGTGTACATTTCTGGATGTTGTTCCCTCCTGCTCCCTAAATCCCTCAGAGTCTGTCTCAGATTACTACGCCTCTTTAATCAAAACAATATTTTAAATACTCTCTTTAGAACACTGTTCTTTCAAACACTGTGTACTCAGGTGAGGGACACCTGCCTGGGACTCTAAGCGTCTGATAGTCCTGCCCAGTGAATTCGGTGCCCTCTCCTGCGAAGTACTCAGGTTCCACGACTCACACGTTGGATTTCTCTTCCCCACCCTGACTGACCGTCCCCATCCCTGACAGCAGCAGGAATGAACGATCGGCCTCATTGGGTGTGCAGCGGGTGACCGGAGCGCGCTGGGCCAACGCTGGGCTTCCCCTCCCTCTCCAGCTGCAGACACAACGCACCCTCGGGCCTGGGGAGCAGCGGCAGGCGCCCAACAATCCCGGGCAGGGCTCTCATAGGCCCCCAGTGACATCACTGGCAAAGCGGATTCCAGGCGCCAGGCTCCCGGTTTCATCGATTAGTCTATCCCTGTCGGCTGCTGGAGAGGGCTCAGGGTAGGCTCCGCACCAGGAGTGACAGGACGTGGAGGAGGAGGGAGAGCAAAGGCAGCGAGGGAAGGAGAACCCAGGCAGGCGGCAGCGTGCAGTTCAACCCGGCGGGTGCACTCCTTTGCTCCCTCTTCTGCTGGCGCTGGGCCTCAGCCCAGCTGGACCAGGTGAGTCCAGGACCATGAGTGAACCGAGCGTACAGGAGGGGTGTTGCCGGTGCGAGGCTGGTCCTACTGAAGTCACTTATGGGAGCTAAAGGCACCCAGTTTGGCTCTATGCATCTCCTTCCTCTGCTGGAGAGTTGCTAGGATCAGGATTCTGATCTACTGGGGCAGCAGAGGCCTTTTGGAGGAAGCCTCAGGACTGCTTCCTGTAAGGACAAAGGCTGTTTCTTACCAAAGGCATGTTTCTCCCCAGCTGTAAGAGTAGTGCTACTATCTAGGAGTTATGGTGAGCAAAGAAGTAGAATAGAATCAAGATACAAGGAGGAAATTGTTACCAGAGGAGGTCCCTGCAACAACTTCCTAATGCAGGTGTCTGGTTTTAGGATGTAGAGAACCAGAGAAAGCAGATTGGTTCTAGGATACCTGAAACCTTGTACAAAAAGAGAGAGAGAGAGAAGCAAGCAAGCAAGCAAGAAAGAAAGAAAGAAAGAAAGAAAGGGAAAGAGGAAGGGAGAGAAAGAGAGGAAGGAAGAAAGGAAGGAGAAAGAAAAAAAACAAGGAAGAAAGGAAGAAAGGGAAAGAAAAATGCACAGTTCTCTGAAATGACCTGTTTTAACTTCTGGAGGAGGCTAAGTGGTGAGAAAATGCATACTTTTTTCATTTGTGTGTCCTCAGACCTGAGCTAAACAGCAAATAGGGCCACTTCTAGGTGGAAACACATTCAGAGTACTGATGCTCTTTCACTGACTCCAGATGTGACTATTTAAAGCTATTATTTATATATAAGAGAATACACAAATTTTAAGTGTATAGCCAGATTGAGTTGGGGAAAATATATGTAGATTAAGCTACAGATACAGATATTTACATCACTTCAGAAATTCCCTGAGTGTCCCTTTTTAGCCCAAACCCATTCAAAAGTAAACACTTTTCTTATTTCTACCACCATAGTTTAGTTTTGGGAGTTCTTTAAATTTTTATAAATAGAATCATACAGTGTATACACTTTTGTGCACAGTTTCTCTAACTTAGTAAAAAGTCTCAAATTCGTCAATATTTTTGAATCAGTAGATGACTCCTTTTTCGTGCTGAGTAATATTCCATTGTATGAAGAAACCATAATATGTTTTATCCTTCTACTTGCTCATGGGGCATTGTTTTCAGCCTTTGTCTTATGAAATAAAGTTGCTAGGAACATTCTTATAAATCTGTTTTTGGATATTGGTTTGCAAATCTTTTGTAAATCTCTCCTCCTCTCTCATTTTGATTGTAATTGCTGGGTTATAAAATAGGTATAGTTTAACATTTTTACAAAACACAGGCCACCTGTTTGTGAGAGTGTTTGCACCTTTTTTTTTTTTTTTTTTTTTACTGTGACCAGCAAGGTAAGAGCGATCTAGCTTTTCCACATCATGCACTGCTCTTGGAATTTTAAACTCTTTAATTTTAGCAACCCTAATCTACAGTTTGCCTTTTCTTTTTATTTATCGTACTCTTTGTAAAGCAAAGAGTTTTTTTTTCATATTGGTGAAATCCAATAAGTCATCTTTTAATAATTAGTGGTTTTTGTTTTCCGTATCTAACAAATGTTTTCATAATCACAAAGTTGTAAAACCATTTTGTATATACGCTTCTAAAAGCATCACTATTTTAGCCTTTATCTTTATGTGTATGATCAACTCAAATTAATTATTTGTGCTTGGTATGATATAGGGGTCAGCGGTTTTTTGGTGTGTGTGTTTATTTCATTTTTCCATATGGATATCCAGTAAATAATTTCAACATTATTTGCTAAAAAAAAAAAAAAAAAAAAAAGACACGATTCTTTTCCCATTGGATTGCATCAGAGCCTCTGTTGAAAACAAATTCCGTGTAATTGTGTGGGTCTATATCTGGCATTATGATTTTGTCATTGACCTATTATTTGTACATCCTTATGATAACTTCAGATTATATATTTTAACAGACTTTTATAGTAGTTCTTGAAATTAGGTGGTATAATGTCTAAAATTTATTCCTTCTCAAAATGTTTTTATTTTCCTAACTTTTTTGTATATCTACATATATTTTAAAGTCAGCATATTAGTACCTGTAAAATGTCTATTGGAATTGGATTGATATAACATTGCTTCTCCTGAAAAGTTTGAGGAGATTTGACACCTCAACAATTATAAATCCTCCAAGCAATAAGCCTGATATCTTTTTTAATGTTTATTTATTTTTGAGAGGGAGAGAGAGAGAGAGAACAAGTAGGGGAGGGACATAGAGGTAGAAAATCTTAGGCAGGCTTCATGCTGTTAGCACAGAGCCGAATGTGGGATTCGAACCCAGAGCCGAGATCAGGAGTTGGACAGTTAACCGACTGAGCCATCCAGGAGTCCCAGCCTGATGTATCTTTCATTTACATAGATTTTTGAAAATTTCTCTGTGCAATGTTTTATAATTTTTAGTGTATCAGATTTGCACATTTTTGGTTAAATTTAATTCAGTGCAATTTATGTATTTTGCTCCAATTGCAAATGGCAATACATTTTGCAATTGTTTGTTGCCAATTTTTAGAAATATGATCAAATATTGAATATTTAATTTGCATCCTTCAATCTTGTGACATTTGCATATTATTCCTACAATATTTTGTTGTTGAATCCTTAAAAATGTCGTATATACACAACTGTTTTGTCTGGGAATAAATATGGTTGCGTGTTTTTCTTTTGAATTATTATGTGCTTTTCATTTTCTTGCCTTATTTCACTGACTTGTTTCATTTGACTAGGTTCAGTAGCACAATGCTGACTAGGAGTGTGGAGTGTGGACACCTTTCCTTTCCTCAGTCTCAGGGAGAAATCACTTAATATTTCACCATTAAGTTTTCTGGTAGCTAAAAGGACCCATAACCAGACTCACAAAGTCCCTTCTTTTCCTGTTTTTGCTGAGAGTTCTTATGTATGGATGTTAATTTTTGTCATTTATTGAATCTATTGTAACTACATATTTCTTATTTATACTTTTATTATATTTGTTGAAATGATCATGCATTCCTGGCATGAACTTAATTTGGTCATAATAGCTTGTCATTTTATATATCACTAGGTTTTATTTCTTCTTTTTGTTTAAAATTTTTAAAAATATTTATTTATTTTTGAGAGAGAGAGAGAGAAAGAGAGAGAGAGTGAGGGGGGAGGTGCCAAGAGAGAGGAAGACACAAAATTGGAAGCAGGCTCCGGGCTCTGAGCTGTCAGCACAGAGCTCGACATGAGGCTCGAACTCACAGACCGCAAGATCATGACCTGAGCCGAAGTCAGACACTTAACCAACTGAGTCACCCAGGCGTCCCCCCTAGGTTTTATTTCTAATGTTCAATTGATGAATTTTGTATTATGTTCATGTATAGTATTGCTTTGTAGTTTTCTTTTATTGTAACATCCCTTTCATATTTTGTTATCAGTATTATCATGGTTTCAGAAAATAATTTGGAAAATGATATTTTTTTCTATTTTCTGAAAAAATTTTTATAAGATTGGGATAATTTCCTTCTTAAATGTTTCATAACATAGAGCAGCGAGTGAACTAAATAGTGCCTAGTGTTTTCTAGTTGCGAGGTTTGTGTTTGTGTTTGTTGTTGTTGTTGTTGTTGTTGTTTTTTAAGTAGGCTTCATGCCCAGTGCAGGCCAATGTGGAGCTTGAACTCACAACTATGAGATCAAGACCTGAGCTGAGTTCAAGAGTTAGATGCCTAACCGCCTGAGCTACCCACGTGCCCCTAGTATTTCTTTGACAAAAGACAGACAATAATTCAATTTTTAATAGATATAGACTTTCTATTCTTAATTTCATTTTAATAAGTTTTGTTCATTAAAGGAGAGTATATAAATTGTTGAATTTAGGGATCATGATGATGTTGATATTCCCTTTTAAAACTGTAATGTTTATAGATATAATAGACATATCTTCTCATTCATAATTTTAGTAATTTTATTTTCTTGATGCATTCTACATGGGATTTTTCAACTTCATTGATGTTTCCCCCCAAAAAAGCTTCTATTGGCTATATTATTTTCCCTTCTTGTTTGTTATTTTTTAGTTCATTTAATTTCATTCTCTTATTTTCTTTCTTGCACCTACACTGAATTTTCTAGTTTTCTTAGAGTAGAATCTTTTAAATTGGTTTCAAATGATTTTATTTTCTAAGTATTAAATCTAAGTATAAATTTTCCTCTAAAATTGTTTTAACATTTCCTCATAAATTTGGGGGTATTTTTTTGTTTATCTTAATTCAGGTTGAAATATTGCTTAATTTTTCTTATTCTTTCTTCTTTGATCTATGGTTATTTAGAAGTACAGTAAAAACTTGGTTTGTGAACATAATGAGTTCTGCAAACATGCTTGTGACCCAAAGTACTTGTATATCAAAGTGAATATCAAGAACCATTGGCTCAGTTGTGACCATGTGACATTCGGCCTCATAATACTTGTATCGCAAGACACTGCTCATTTATCAAGTTAAAATTTGTTAGAAATGTTTGCCTGTCTTGCGGAACACTCACAGAACAAGTTACTCATAATTCAAGGTTTTACTGTATTCTATTTAATTTCAATCACTTGAGAATTTTTCTGATATCTTTTTGTTACTAATTTCTAGTTCAATTCATTTTCCTGAGAATATACTGCATGATTTTAATCATGTAAAATGCATTGAGACATATTTTATTGTCCAGCATATGATCTATCATGGTGTATATTCCTTATGTGCCTGAAAAGAATGTGTGTGTGTGTGTGCTTGTTTTTCATTTAGTGTGTATTATTTAGTATTTCATAAATGTAAAAATAAGTTAATTTCTGTGGTAGTAATATTCAAAGTTTTGATTTTATTTATTTATTTACTTATTATTATTACTTGAAAGATAGAGTGAGAGAGAGAGAACAAGAGAGGGGCAGAGAGAGAGAGGGAGCGAGAGAGAATCCCAAGCAGGTTCCATACTGTTAGTGTAGAGCCTGACATGGGGCTCGATCCCACAAACTGTGATATCATGACCTGAGCTGGATGCTTAACCAATTGAGCCACCCAGAAGCCCCCAAAGGGTCAATATTCTTATAAAAATTCCCAACTATGGATTAAGGATTAAGTACTGTTAATTTTTTTTTTCATCATGTTCTTTGAAGTACCTTTCAGAGGGACAAATTTTCTTAGGTTTTCCTTCACAGCGATTTGACCACTTTATCATTAAGAAACTTCCCTCATATCTCTGGTGATATGCTTTCTTTTGAAGCCCACTTTACATGACATTGGTATGGCATCCCCAGCTTGCATCTTTTCAAGTCAATAATATTAGGTTTTCTTGCCAATAATATTAGGATAGAGCCTGTTCTTCCCTCTGGGATCGTCACTTATTTTATACAATTATTCTAATCGCCTGTAAGCACTGACTAGAGAAAAGCTACATAATGCACCTTTATCCTTGCACTTACTGCTTAGGCTTGGTAGGTAGGGGCACTAAAGTAGGATAGAGAAGTTCTTAACCTGCACCTCAGCAGGTGGCCACCTAAAGATCAGGAGACCTGGCATGAGCCCTTTGAAATTGTTTGCAAATTCAAAGATTGTGTGTGTGTACATTTTTCTAGGTAGGAGATCCGAGCTTTCTCCAGAGGATTTCTTACTTTCCTAACTAAGAACATCATTGAAACAGCATTCTGAAATCTGTAAAGATTCTGATTCTGATTTTGATTCTGATTCTGATTCTTAAATCAGATTGTGTAACTCGAGCCACTTTGCACCCAGTGCTACTCACTAAAACTTATTTGTGCTAATCCCTCAATACTGCATCGTTGAAATTTTGGTTGCTACAGTTTATGCCTCAGCAGTTTTTATGCCCTTAGGTAGCCTTTTTTCTATTAAGAAAGTTTTAAAACACATTTGAGCAAAAGAGATTTTTGATAAGGCCGTAATTATCTCATGCTAATAGGTACAAATTAGAAACAAAATGAATTAAAGAAATACAGTGATCATTACATAGGGAACAACTTCTGCTAAAAAAGAGCACCCAGGCCCTGCCATACTCCCTCTTATTTCATGTCCTTTATAATTGTACGTCAGAGTACACAATGTGGGTGCATCCTTGAATTGGGAATTCTTACAGAAGAACAGTAGCAAGAGCATCCCTGTTATGGAAGTGGAGTCAGGTGACCTGCATTTGGTATCAGCCCACGCACTACCTTTCATCATGATTATGGGCAGGTCATATTACCTATCTAAGACCCAGTTTCCACATCTCTGGGACCAATGCTATCCATTGGAAATATACTGTGAGCCACACATGTAAGCATATAGGCATTTGAAAACTTTATAGTAGCCATTGAAAAGAGTAAAAAGATAGCAAAATTAATGTTAATTATATATTTTAGTTAACCCAATATCAACATTATCATTTAATATGTAATCAATAAACATAGTATTAAAATGTTATATATTTTTCTCAAAATAATAACCAACTTAATATTAATGAAGATTAATTAAACTAATCAATTATTAATTAAAATAATAACTAATTTAATATTCCTATGTACTAAGTCAATCATCTGCGACTTTTACGGCTCAGTTTGGATTGACTGAATTTCTCATTGTGGATTGTGCTTTCCTGCCTCTTTAAATATCTGGTAATTTTTTTATTGGATGACATGGCTTTGTGAAGTTTATGTTATTGGGTTCTGCAGATTTTTAGGTTTCTAAAATTGCCCCTGAATCTTGTTCTAGAATGCCTTAAAGTTATTTGGAAACAGATTGGTCCTTCTAGGTCTTACTTTTATGTTTTACTAGATAAGACCAGAAGGATGTTCAGTCTAGGTTTAATTTCCTCCACTGACAAGACAAGTTCTTTCTTAGCACATTGCCATGTGAATTATGAGGTTTTCTACTCTGGTTTATGGGAGCTGGTGTTATTCTTGGTCTTTTGTGAGTGCTAGAAACTGTCCCCTGTAATCCATTTGTTTGGTTCTTTCCTCAACCTAAAATAGTTTCCTTCTGTGCATGTAGTGATCAATATTCAACTAATACTTGAGGAGGCTTCTTTGAAGATTTCCAGTGTCCTCTCTGTGAGAAGTTCTCTCCTCTCTGTATTCTTGTCCTGGGAACCCCAGCAGTCACAGCTTCCCCAAATTCCCAAGTTGACGTGCCTGACTTTGACAGCCTGAGGGGCTCTGCCTCAGTTCCCTGTCTCTACCCCATGCAGTGGAGTGGAGTAGAATGGTGGGCAATCATATGACTTGTGTTTTTCTCTCCTCTCAGAAATTTTGTTGCCTGATGTCCACTGTCTAAAGAACCATTGTGCCATATAGTAAGTCTGGTTATTTAGTTGTTTCACATGGAAGGGTGAATCCAGTGTTTATTAATCCATTTGGGTAGAAGAATAAGTACTCAGACACAGAACTTAGGGGAGTTGATCCCCTCTGTAGCTTTTTGCAGTCCAGTCCCTCAATTTGGAGTAGCTTTAGAGGCCCCAAATGTCATCCTCTCCCTCATCAGTCCAATAAGACTGAATTTTGCTATATGAGTTTGTCACTGTGCACTGGATGGATGGTGATTTTTGTTATTTGTCCACATTTTATTTTAAATATTTGGTCCAGATTATGTAATTTTTATAGTCAGTAAATTTAGCCCTATATAAATTATTCCACAAAGAATGTAGAATGTCCATTGAAATTATTTATATTCTGAATGTAGAGGAGCTATAAGTATATTGAAAACTTAAAATGCAATGATTGAAGACCTTTGTGATTCTTCTCTTAAGGTCCAGAATTTGTAAGAGGTTTACTTTCTTATTCCAAAAAGGCCACATAGTTTTGAACCATTTCATTTTCCAGGGCCTTGTCTTTTGCCTTTGGAATACCTTGCCATTGACAGAAATCACTTTTCTTGTGGTGCTCATTTAAAACAAAATCTGGGGGCACCTGAGTGGCTCAGTCGGTTGAGCGTCCAACTTTGGCTTAGGTCATGATCTCAAGGCTCATGGGTTGGAACCCGCGTTGGGCTCTGTGCACACAACTCAGAGCCTGAAGCCTGCTTCAGATTCTGTGTCTCCCTCTCTCTCTCTGCCCCTCCCCTGCTTGTGCTCTCTCTCTCACTCTCTCTCTCTCTCTCTCTCTCTCTCTCTCTCTCAAATCAAATAAAATAAACATTAAAACAAAATCATCTGTCGAAGATAGAATTTTCATGAATAGAAACGTTATCTACTTGTGCATTGGAGGCAAGCAGGAGAATGAAATTAAAAACAAAATATAAATATGAAATTTCAAGATGATGTAGAAATTCTGTCATCTTCTAAGAAATGAGAATTTACAAGTCTTTGGTCCATTCCTAATCTATACTCCAGAGCGGGAGCAGAGTATGCCATCCAAGTGTGCCACATTGACATGTGAGTTGTTTTGAGCATAAGGCAGTTAAGACCCAGCAGACTTAGGAAAGCTTTATGCCTTTCCCCTTAAACTGCCTAAAAGAATTTAGATAGGGGCCAGAACCACAAAGCAATTACCAGAGATAACTTTAATCCCAATGACTTTTCTGTATGGCATGGCAACCATTTATTTACCAAACTCTTGCTTTTCTCGTCTCTCTGTGAATTGTCTTCCTCCCTTTGAAGTCCCAGACCTCTGCCCCTTCTCCTAAGCTCTGGATAGTATACAAACCTCAATTACCTGAGTGCCTGGGAGTCTCATACTTTATGGGGCTCCCATATGTATGAAATTAAATTTGCTTTTCTCTTGTTAGTCTTCCTTTTCAAGTTTATTATTAGACAAGCCAAAGAACCTAAAAAAGAAGGAAGGAATTTCTCACTGTCACTCAACCTAGCATGACTGGGCTTTCCTTTCAGTGTAAGGATAGTTGTATCATTCCCAAGTTTTCTGATTCATCTTTGTTTGCATATGAAATCCAGATGAACCTCACAAAATAAAATATGAATATACATTATTCACTCTCTGCTTTGGTTTCCAATAAAGTTAATGCAATATAGATTGTCTTAAAGAAAGCATGCTGTTCCTCAATGTCATTATATCTTGCTCCATTTATAGATATTTAATTATTTTCAATTGGCTCTATAGACAACCATGCAATTTAAATCAGAGCTATTCTTTTGAACTTTTTAGCCCTTTTATCTAACTCTAGAGTGGAATTTAATAATCTACTCTTCCAGAAAAAAATGTTCAAGATTTTGGACTTTAGCTGATGCTTCTCAACATATAACACTTAAAAATTGTAAAAAAATTATTATAAAAATACGATTTGCAATCCCTCATGATGCAATAATATTCAAGAGAGAAGAAATAATATTCTTAAAGTTGCAGTAGTATGTTTGAACATGCTATAATTTGTCTCAGAAATCTTTATAGTTCCTGGCTGCCAGAATATTAATGATGGTTAAATTAGGTAAAGAAAAAAAAATAAATAATTTTTACTGTGAGTTTTTACAGGATAAAGAATAAAGTATTTATTTAAAAATTTACATGTTTATTGGAACTAAAAATTAGAGTAGATGGGGCACCTGGGTGGCTCAGTCAATTAAGCGTCTGACTTTGGCTCAGGTCATGATCTTGTGGTTTGTGGGTTCGAGCCCCATGTTGGGCTCTGTGCTGACAGCTGGAGTCTGGAGCCTGCTTCGGATCCTGTGTGTCCCTCTCTCTCTGTGCCTCCCCTGCTCGTGCTCTGTCTGCCTCTGTCTCTGTCTCTGTCTCTCAACATTAAAAAAAAAAATTAAAAATTAGAGTAGTCATTCCTATTAGCTAATTTGGACAAGAAACTTTTGAAATATAAATGTATATGAAGACTGTGATTTTTGTTCCTTAAGTTATCCTCCACTGACAATTCATTGAGAGAACAGAACAAAATGAAAGAATGGTCTTGAAAAAACAAAACCCAAAGAATCAAAGCATACCTTGTTGGTGCCGTACTGTTTAATTACTTATATAACTGAATTCTTATGGTCTTCCATCCCTGGGAGGAAATTTGAAAATGAATATGGGGCTCCCAATGTTTCATTTTGCAAAAGAAGTTATGATTTAATTGACTTAAACAGAAGGCCACTCTTCTCCCTCTCTTCTTCCTCCTATTCCAGTCCTTCGTTTCCTTCTAGAGTTCCTATACACATAGAGTTATGATGCACAGATTCAGACAAGAACCATTTGCAAACACTGCTCTAGCACTAAGTGGCAAATTCATTTTCCTGACGCTAAAATTGCTTAGCTCTTCAGTGGTCACCTATAACAGGCAGTTTTGTAGTTCAAAGAACTTCTTGTAACCTAAGTTCTATGTAAAGCAATATCTGTGCTTAGCCAGTATTGAATTCTTTTCAGATTTGGGGGAATGTGAGATTGAGGATCCTGATTCAAAAGCATATTCTATTACATAGTATTTGCTGGTTTTTATTTAATAGGTCAAAACATCAGCATTGTTTTAAAGTAAAGAAACGTGTTAACTGCATTAGAAAAATTATATTCATTGTATAATAATATAATGACCGGGATTAAAGGTCTTAATTTAAGTATGAAATCTTATGCAATTTTAAGGTTTTGCCCAATCCTACCTTTTCATGAACAATTTTAGTAGCTGAAGCCCTATTGCTCTCATTAGTCCATAATTTTTCCCATATTGAACATACATTAGGGCCCCGGTGAGACTTTCTTTGTTGTCCTGCAGGCAAACTCAATATTCAGCTTTCGGCAAAAGCCAAGCATTTTGCTTTTTTTGAAGGGGTAAATCCCATAGAGATGAGAAAGCTATTTAATCTTGACAATTGGCTGTTCCCCTCAGGAGGTGGCAGGTAAATTCAGTAAAAGGCAATTTAATGACATGAATAATGTGACCAAGATAGAAACTCATTTAAGGTGTGCACAAATAACCACGGTCAAAGAAAGTAAACATGTGTTGGTTTAATAGATGCAGCAGAGAATTACTGCACTTTTTAAAAGAACTTCATTCTGAAGAAGTATTAAATTGCTATTTCAAGACAGCCAGTAATTTACTTAGCAAGGAAAAAAGAAGTTTAGATATTCAAAGAAAAAGTAATATGAAGTGTTCTTTAGTTCTCGGTGGAAAAGGACCGGTGGGGTGCTTGAGGATGCTTGTGTTTTATTCTGTGCAACTTTTTTGTTCCTTTATGCTGTGTTTCTACTGTTTGTTTCTTTGGTTTCATAAGTATTAAATGACTTGTTAGGGAAGGAAATTCTACCAACTTTTGGTAATTTTTGCATCAAGCAAGTGACTTTAGCAGATGAGTGATTGTAGTCCTCTCAGTCGGGGGCACTTTAAGCATCTCTCATGGGCCCTCAGATCCTTAGCAGTCATACCACACATTTATTTGTGTTCTATTTTTTTTTTAAGTTTTTTAAATAATTATTTATTTTTGAGAGAGAGAGACAGAGAGAGAGAGTGCAGGGAAGGGACAGAGAGAGAGAGAGGAAGGCAGAGGATCTGAAGCAGGCTCCATGCTGACAGCACAGAGCCCGATGTGGGGCTCCAGCTCACCAATTGCAAGATCATGACCTGAGCCGAAGTCAGATGCTTCGCCGATTGAGCCATCTGGGGACCCTTGTTAGTATTCTATTTTAAGGAAATGTTATATGTTGGTGATATCTCAGGCTCCTCTTTTGCCTTTCCTTAATCTAACCTTAATATCAAGCAAATGAATTTGAGGTTGGAGCCAGTTCCAATTTAATGTCTCTGAAATACTCTCAAAGAAATGTGAGCTAGTTTTACATAGTTCTCTTCACAAAATAAGGTTTCCACACACCACTTCAAATGAATCTATACACATTCATTTATTTGTGATCCGTTTTATACTATTCTGAAGAGACAGGTTATAGAAGTTTATTTTTCCTATATTTAGAAGATATTAATATGCCAGTGAGGTTTCTTTTGGGGGTGGGAGTGTTACTTTCCTGGACAAAGAATGTAAAATGTTCCTAGGAATATGCATTTTCCCTTTACCACTAATCTTTCATCTCTGCCACCTAAAGTGCTGGAGATATTGTTTTGTTTGGTATTATTTTAAGAAAAAAAAATGGAAGAAAATTAGATTTCACATAAAAACTTTGAGTAGCTAATAACCAGTCCAGTGTTTGTTTTGTTTTTGTTCTGTAAAGCTGAAAAGTAACACATTTGCATAAAAGGTTTATCATTTTCCTGGAATAGTTTGACATGGAAGAATATGCAACGGGAGAAACCCATAGAACCACCTTGCTCTCCCTCATGTCATCAAAACAGGCACATCATCTTTGGTGTAGCCGCCTTTAAGTTGTGTCAAAACATATATCATCTTATATCAGAAAATATAGATTTGGGCATGAATATCAATATGTTTTATGAAATTAATTCTAGAGACTCTGTCAAGCATCTATGTCAAATTGTTGGGTGTTTTTCCATTTTCCCAAAAGTCAAAAATCAGAAACATGCATCTGATCATATGAATTAAAGATAATATAGCCTGGACAATGTTAAGTGTATTGTAAGCAATCCCAGACATGTGAAGTAAGTAGAAGCTTCCTCCATTAGGCAGAAAGTCTTTTGAGGGCAGGGTCTAAGTCAACGATTCTTAATGCCCCGCATGCCTCATTTGCAAGAGTCTGACAGTTGTGCTCACTGAGAAGACAATCAGAATTTTTTGTATCTCAGGTGACCTCTAAGCACTATTCCTACTTTTATAAAATTCTGTGTCTTTCGGTGTTTATAGAATACATTGGGAGAATGTGATCTGTGTGGTAGAGTCCCATAAGTCTTATGATCATACTTTTGACAAGAAATTCCTTTTCAGTTGTATTTGTAGTTTTAGTCCTACTCATATAATTATGATAATTTTCAAACAAATTATACGAGGTAAAATTATTCCAGATTTCTGACCTCAAGGAGGAGACAAACACATTTTTTTACAATATCCTGCTTACTCCTACTCGCCTAAGAATTACTTAGTTTTTATCCATCATATTCTCTCTCTCTACCTATCTCTCTCTGTCTTTTTCTCTGTGAGTCACACACATACACACACATAATGAAACTTACTTCCTACATTGTTTCTTTCACCCATGTAATAATTTTTAACTGGACACATCTTTCTGTGCTACTGAGGTAGGGAAGCTGAAGGGACTCCATTTTAGAAAGGTTCCATCTCTACTGTTTTTCTACTAGGCCCCATTTACTCATGTTCTATATTTTGCATCTGAATAAGCCAAAAAAAAGCTACGTTTCCACTCCAAGGGGAAAGCAAGAAGTTAACTATTCTCCAAGTTTTGTTCTAGGGCCTCAAACACCTGATAACATCTAAGAGCCAGATCCCAAACATATTCCAAGACATTAGCTTCAAGCAAACCTCAGCTGATGTTGGCATCATTACCCCAGAATAACACCTACTATTCACCTGTAACTCACCTTGGATCAGACCCTACCCTGGATTACTGAAAGAACATGTACCCTAGACCCCTTTCTAATATAAACCCCCAGCCCCAAGCGATGGAGAGACTCACTCTCCTTTTTCCTTTCTGAGACTCTCAGTTACTCCATTTGCTATACCCTATCACTTATACTATTTAATAAACTCTGCTTTCACTTTTTCTGGTTTGTGTTTGATTTCTATCCTGTGTGAAGCCATGGACCCTCTTGACTGGTCTTGCAGGACACCCCAGGTTCTTGGACTCAGCCTGCCTGCTCTATCCAATTATACTTCATCTTTCTTTCAAGGCAAATGATTGTCTCTAAGAAGTGTCTCCCTGATCAGCTTTCAGCCAACATCAAGTTATAGAGTGAATCTGCCATACACCTCCTATTTATTCTAATATTAAACTCTTCAGTTTATATATTTCTCCTATAATTCTATTTACTCTTGTATATAAACTCTTCACGAGATATAATTCTGGTCTATACAATATGTCCTAGTGAACCATACCTTATGTTAATCAACCTCTTCAAATATACAACCCTAAGAAATGAGTTCCTTCGGTTTTAAAGAATCATTTAATTTTCAGAATACAATATATATATATACACATATATATATACATATATATGTGTATATATATATTCAGAATACTACATATATGTGTATATATATATATATATATATATATATATATATATATAAAGAAAAGTATAAAGACAAAAATTAAAGACTCCTATAATCCTAGTACTTTAACAGTTTCCATTTTTTTAATCAGTTCATAATAAGGAGATCAATATATAATTAAAGTTGAATAACGATTTGTGATTAGATCAGTTCACTTAACAAGTTGCAAATGCCTTGATATAAATCAAACTCTGAATTTAGATTAATTCTAAAAGCTGATTACTTTCTATCTTTGATAGTTCATGTTTAATAAGACATTACAATGCAGATTTTGATAATGTTACTTAACCTATTAGATTGGCACATTTAGATTATTTACTTCTTTGCAACTAAGGATCAGGGTAATAAGGATTTACAAGTAAATTAACCAACGGAAATAATGTATTATCTTCATAGCTTAAATGAGGTTTAACCTAATTTCTCTGAGTGGGTAATTTTTAGTTGACGTCATTCTAAGTATATGCCTGCATCAAAACTTAGTAATATAATGACTCTGATCTTAATAAAGCATCTCTAATCTTGGATTTTAGAAGCAGTGCAGTGCAGGAGAAAACATTAGCTAGAGATGCAACTATTATTTATAGGTGTGTTTTGTTTAAACAATGTAAGTTGAAGATTTTGAGATGTATTCTGTTTGTGTGAAAACTGCTCAAAATGCTCCATGTTAGGTGAGGCAAATGGAGAAAAATGGGTTGAATTGATTTTTTTTTGTTGCTAGTATGACAGGAATGAGACAATTTAATTTACCCTAAACAAAACTGTTGGATACATACTTATATGGAATAAGAGTCTGGCTCTCAAATTAATGATTTGGATTCTGGAAGTGCTTCAGGAGTTAAGCTGGACATTTTCATCATTTTCTGCCAAGTGATAGAGATTTTAATTGCTACATTGCATTTGGGAAAAGAATACAATAAAGAATATTTAAAAATAAAACATAGTTATTAGAGGCCACACACTGTAATTTCAGGCAGGACTTTTGGCCTCCTGCAGTGACCACACAGTGTGATGGCTTGAGACTGGATGCACCAGGCATGGCCCAACTCGAAGATCCTCTTCTATAGAAAGATTCTACCCTATCAACTATTGTGACATTGAGTTTAAAGCTTATCTATTTTTTTCTTTTCATTTCAATTCAGAGGTTGATCCTTTTATATAGACTGTAAGTAACTAAAGAAGAAATGATAATCTATCCTTTTCCTGAGATCTACTGTACACAATAGCAACAATACGTTTATTGAGCAGAAAATAGCATAGTTGGCACTTTATTCCATTAACCGCTTCATATTTGTTGGTTTATCATCCAGGGAGGAAGCAAGCCATCAACTGACACCACAGCTTCAAAATGAAATCAATCCACCATATTAGCTATAAAAATAGTATTGAAAAGCAATTTTTGAGGTTAAAAGGCTAAGCAGCAATAGGTTAGGCTTGTGAGAAGGATATGAAGGCTGGCCTCAAATATCATGCAATGGAAATGTATTCTTTGTTAGTTTGCAGAACCAGAAAGGAAGCATTTCACCGTTTTGTTGTGTTCTAATGTTAAGATCTCAAAGATCATTCAGTTTTAAGCATTTGGACCTCCGTAAACTAGTTTACAAAGCTCATGAGGTAAGCTATCAGTCATGGAGCAGAGACAATTAAGGCAACCTTAAAAAATGTGCAGAATCTTCCTGACTTTGTTCAACTGAAAGAATCCATCTCTTAGCTTTCAAGATTTTTATGAAGCTCCCATGAATAATAATCTTTGCTTCAGGGAAAGTGTCCAAAAGTCTTGTTAAATCAAACTCACTCTTGATTTGAAAGAGACAATTATAATGATGTCATCTCCTGAATTATCTTAAATAAATTTAGAATCTGAAGGAACCATAATGATTAGTGAGCTCATACAGATTAAGGACATCTGCAAATATCAGCAAGGACATCCCCTCCCATTCTTCATCACTCAGGCAATGCTCATTCTGCACAGAGTAATTCAACAAGTACTTTTATTTTTTTGTACTTCATCTTGTCCCTAAAATTATGTATTTTTATATTATAGTTGATGACTTCTGTAGTAGATGAGCAAAGGCATAGATAGATGATAGATAGAAAAAGTTTACTGGATGTGGTTCCTAAAATAATCTTTACAAATTATGGTGGCCCTACAAAGACAAAAACATTCCAGCTCTCATGCAATTAAAATCATTACTATCTTCTTGATAAAATTTATACTCACTTTCCTTAATGTTGTGCTACGAAGTCTGGCTTTCCAATTTAAAACCCAGAGTTATTTTAATATGGAAAGTTTAGTGAGTATTATATTGGTATTTCCTTTTATTTTGAGTTTTATTTCTTTGATTTTCAAGCATCCAAACACACACACACACACACACACACACACACACACACCTACACACATGTGCACTGGTTTTTTGCCCTGTTGTTTGACATATATTTCTCCTTATGATTTTTAGTTTATATTTTTATTTTTTTAAATTTTTGTAACTTTTTTTCAGTATTGAAAGACAGGGTGTGAGTCAGGGAGGGGCAGAGAGAGCAGGAAACAGAGTCCCAAGCAGGCTCCAGGCTCTGAGCTGTCAGCACAGAGCCTGATGCAAGGCTCGAACTCATGAGCAGTGAGATCATGACCTCAGCTGAAGTCGCCCGCTCAACCAACTGAGGCACCCAGGTACCCCTATAGTTTTCTTTTTAATTACTCAGGTTTCAATGAATATTTCACATATTTAACACTTAGCACATTGATTTATAATAATTATAGTAAAGTCTTTTCATAAATGTATGAAATTGGATTATTTACTGAGAGTTACCTTTTTTTACATGAGGACCATTCATTAGTAAAAATGCCATTTTTCTCTTATTTTCAAGAGTCTATAGATTGAAATACTGAGCCTTTTCTTATCTTTTAGCTTTATTCATTTGTCTACATTTTTCTTAACCCCACTGAGTGAAAGGATTCAGTTCTAGTGATGTCTGATTCCAAGTTGATGCGTAATTGCTACTTTCCTACCATTATACAAAGAATTATATTGTTTACATTTCAGCACTCATTCACTTAACTGAAATACCTTAAAAATTACACTTGACTGAAACGAACCATTTTGACACCTGAAAGTTTTCATATATGTGAAGTCCTATTCTTTCCTTGAGTCTATTTCTTGAGTCTAAGAATTGGTGACCTTAGCAATGCCTCAAGTTAGGTTCTCCTCCAAACCTTTATTAGCTTAATAGATTTCAATTTTATAAAATCCACTCAAGATCCCATTTCCTTTTTACAATATTCTTACTGATTTCTGATAATATTCAGAATGTTATCTGCGCTTCTTCCATGTTCTATTTTCTGATACATATATTTAACTTCAAATATAGGAGATTTCTTCTACTAATCAGTAAAGTAAATTATGGCCTTTTGATCTTGATTTCAGACTACTAGAACATTACATAAAGAAGCAAGTATAAGAAGACTTGCTCGCACATATACACATGCATGTGGGTACCATTAATGCTTATGGCAAGCAGTGGGCCAACTTAGAAAAAAAATAAGCATAAACAAAAAACAGGAATAGTTTAAATAGTATGGAATTTTAGGCAGTATTAAAAATGATGATTTGTACTGAAATGAGACTCCACAGTTTGAGAAGCTAAGTAAACATAGAAAAACATCTGTTTGACATATTTTATTGAGCATTAAAATGGTATATTACAAAAATATACATAAAACATGCTCATAAATATAAAAAATCCAGAATTGCATTTATATTATTATATATTTCAATTGTATAAATACAATAAACTTGCATTTATACATAACATAAATAATAAAGTTAAAAATAATTTTCTTTCATTGTATAAAGCTTGGATTATACAGAAAAATTCATATAATAAAATTGAAATTAACCATAATATCTAATGGCACAAGATCTTTTTTGAGTTTTATCAAAAATTTTATTCTAGATTTTTAATTTTTTCAAAGAATTTCAAAATAGAGAAACAAGAAACAATCAAGTAGGTCTTTCTGGAAAAAAAGTCTAAGTTAATGTAGCAATTTCACCTTAATTTTTGAGCAACTATGCCAAGAATTCTAATTGCTAGCTTCTGTGTACCACATTTGACATTATGTGTTTACAAATTCTTATTTAAATGCTCTTTGTACATGACCAGCTCAGCACACTGCCCTGTCACCTACACATCTGATGGCTGTTCTTCCTGTTGGCCCACAATTACTTAATTGATTAGGTTGTTTCTTGCGTAGGATTTTCCCATATATGGATTATCTTGCAGATTTTTCTTCTGGTTTTGGATGTGGAAATTTCCATATATTTTTCATTACATCCTGGGAAATTAGTCACAAATTACAAAAGTGATTTTTGTTCTTCGTCTGTGTTAAACAGCTGTTTCTTTTCAGTTAAATTCTCTTTGTTGGGTGTGCGTGCGCGCGCGCGCGCGCGCGTGTGTGTGTGTGTGAGAGAGAGAGAGAGAGAGAGAGAGCGAGATTATTGCTTGCCTCCTTATTTTAGTTTAGTTTAGCTTTCCAAAGATTTATTGAAGCAGAAATGAGTTGGTCAGATACTTGTTGGAAAAAAGTAGTTTTAATGGTATTCAAAAATACTTTTCAAAAAGCATTCCAGCACAAGTTTTCTTCATAAAGTAGATTATGTTGTAAACTTTTTTCTCAATCTTTTAGGAGTGTTGATAACTAGAGGCTATTTCTATTCCAAATCTATCTTGCGCTCCTGAAAAATTGCAGAAATGCTCCTGAAAGCTGTTTCTTTAAGATAGGGATTTCCTGCTGGTTATATATTGCCACACCAGGTGTGTGCAATTTTCACTCAAGGTCATCATGATTCTGGGAAATTTCATTGATAACCTGTACATCTCTAGTTTCAACCATCATAATCAGAAGGGTCCTTTTTGAGAGAGTGTCAACCAGAAAGAGTGAATCCAGATTGGTTTCCCTCAGGTTCAAGGAAGAAAAGTTTGGAAGGGGCAGAGCAATCCTGCTCTCCTCACCTTCCAGCAGTTTCTTATACTTGGCAGTTTCAATGTCAAGAGCCATCTTAACATTCAGTAGGTCCTGGTATTCCTGAAGGTGATGAGCCATTTCTTCCTTCTTGGTCTGAATCTCACCCTGCGGGTGGCCAATAGTGTCTTGGTAGTTAGCAACTTCAACAGCAAAATTCTCTTCTGTTTCACGTATCTGGCATTCAGAGACTCACTAGTTCCTTTGAGTACAACTACTTCACAGGTGAGGGACTGCACCTGTCTCTGGTACTGATTTGACTCCTGCTTCACCTGGCTCAGGGCATCATTACTTAGGTTAGCGGTCCCAGAGGTTAGCAAACTTGGACTTATACTATTCTGCAGTCGCCTGAAGGTTCTTGGCAGCCATGCTTTCATGCGTACATATATTTCATACATACAGCAGGTGTACATCATGTAGGGCTTGCCTACTTATTTTAAAATTAGTTTCACTTATAATGAAAATTCTGCGATCTCAATTTATTTTCTTTCCAAACACTTTTCTCTCTTTTGTTGATATTCTTTTAGAAGGACATACCTGGAATTTTACATAAATATTCGTTGTCTCAACAAGTTCTAGCTGAACATTATCATGTATTTCAGTCACCTAACCATCATACCTTTGTGTTGCCAGGGCATTTCATGAGGGCTTCTTTTAATATTTGTTTAAACAATAACTTTTTGTTAGTTATAGTTTCATTACTGATGTTGCCAGCTGTCTATGGTTATTTTTTCAAGTGTATTCCCTCACTCTTGGTTTGTGTATATGTAAAACCTTATTTAATAAAAGCCACATTGTAGGAATTAGGATTATTATGAGATATGTGTATGGCACTGAATCTATATAGTTCCCTGAACACATTTATATAATTTATTTGTGCCCTCTTTCCCTATTCTTCTCTACTCACCTCCACCTTTACAGTACCATACGTTTTTCCTATTCTCTTTTGTAACATTATTCCTAAGCTTCTTTATTTCTCCAGTACATGATACACAAGGAGGGACATTTTTGAACTAATATGTATTTGTTTAGATTTTTTGAATTACACAGGGACATTTTTGAATGAATATGTATTTGTTAGATTTTTTGCCTTTATTAACGCAAAAGGCATATCTTTATATTTTCTTTTGTTTTTTGTTTTTTTTTAATTTTTTTAACTTTTTTTAATTTATTTATTTTTGAGACAGAGAGAGACAGAGCATGAACGGGGGAGGGGCAGAGAGAGAGGGAGGCACAGAATCGGAAGCAGGCTCCAGGCTCTGAGCCATCAGCCCAGAGCCCGACGCGGGGCTTGAACTCACGGACCGCGAGATGGTGACCTGAGCTGAAGTCGGCCTCTTAACTGACTGAGCCACCCAGGCGCCCCTCTTTATATTTTCTTAATATCAGGCTAGAGTTGAAGATTTAATAGGTGAATTTACCTTGTTAATTTTTATGATAAATATGCATATTAAAAATATATATACATACATTTTATTGTATATGACACATTTTGTAGAAAGGATTTGAAGTAAAGTGCAAATTAAATAGATGCACACATATGTATATACGTATATGTATATTTATGGCTTTGAAAAATTAGCAGAAAATAAGGATCATAGAAAGGAGGAGAGAGAAACATCCCAGAAGGGCAAAGTAATTGAATATTAAATTCATTTCTGAATATTGTTACAGACAGGAATATTCAATAAGTTAATATTAATCATTTGATATAATCATCAGAATAATAAGAAAAGATATTTTCATGACAACAAGTTGTCAAACAATTATTTTGTAGACTTATCTTTAGTCAGTGTTGAGCAACACGCAGGGTAATGTCATCAGGAAAGTTAAAATACGGAAGTGACTATTTCTCTGCATGACCTTTGGTAATGCAGACCATTGGAAGTAGGTCAACTGAATTTCTAAACTTCTCTTTAAGATATTTCCCATCACAAATTATATAAAGATTGACTCTAGCTCTGATTTGTTTGTAATAACCTCTGTTGAAACAAGTCAATGTGTTGCTGTTTTCAGTGCTACCATTGTGGATACAATAACTGTTGGCCTTATAATGATGTAGGTAATACATAAATACTGACAAATTAATACCAGCCTACTTTCTACAATAAAAAAATTGGGGGTTATTTCTGAAAAAGTTCTCTGCATATGTATGTAACAATCTCTTTATCATATTTTTTTAATTTAATGTTTTGCTTATTTTCTTGGAATGCTTTTTGAAAACACTTCCAAATTCTTTTTTGTTTTAAAATTTGTTTTTACATTTATTTATTTTTGAGAGACAGAGTGAGACAGTGGGCGAGCAGAGGAGGGGCAGAGAGAGGAGACACAGAATCTGAAGCAGACTCCGGGCTCTGAGCAAGCATTCAGCACAGAGCCCAATGTGGGGCTTGAACCCACAAACAATGAGATCATGACCTGAGCCGAAGTCGGACACTTGACCGAATGAGCCACCCAGGTGCCCCTCCAAATTCTAATAATGGCCCAAGATGGCTTTTTTATTAGAGATATGCTTTCTTAAACTGAGGCTATGTGTATTGAAATTAGAGATATATTTATATTGATAAAGAGAGAGTAAGTAATAAAAATAAAGAGACCATTTTTTCCCTTAAGGACAGCTTCATTTTTTATTGGGTTAGCATATTTTCTAACATAAGAATCATAAAATAAGCTTTCTTCTTTGTATAGGTGGGGTCTACCTCAGTTTTTAGCTTACAATTTGAAAGTTTTATTTTGCTGCCTAGCTTTATTTTTAAATAAGGCAAGCTGTGTTAGATAAAAGAAATACAATGTTGAGCTACCCGTGTGTTTGTTTTCTTCAAGAATAATAATTTTATTTATCACAAATATGCTGGTATAGCATTTTTGTTGTTCATCACTTTATACTTCTATAAAATATAGTGAAAGGTCTTACACATATTCATCCAGCTCTAAAATGATTAAAATTATTTATATGTCATTACAGAAGAATTGATCAAAAATATGAATAGTGAAATCATAAAGGGTGCCTGGGAGGCTCAGCTGGTTGGGTGTCAGACTCTTAAATTTGACTCAGATCATGATCTCAGATCGAGCCCCACATCGGGCTTTGGGCTGATAGTGTGAAGCCTGCATGGGATTCTCTCTTCCTTCTCTCTCTTCTTCTCTCTCTCAAAATAAATAAACATTTAAAAAAGGAAAGAAAAATCATAAAGAAAATAATAAAAATAAATTAGATATATGAATATATTCTTATTCTTCCTAATAATGCATGAAGTACAAGTAAAACCAAAGTATAATGTTTCTTATACAACAAACTTGCAAATTAAAAAAAAATTCAGTGCTGACCAATAAGTAGTCACAAGCAAATTCTTCTGTATAGTCAAGGCAGAGTACCAAATGATATAACTTTTGAGAGGACAAGTTGTAATGTATTATTAAATGTTAATGCATATACTGTACTAATTATACTTTTTGCAGTTTATTTTATGTAAGTATTTTCATGAAAGAGAAATTATATAAATATGCTAATATCTGTAACACCTAGAATAATAGTAAAATAAGTTAACAGTGCTTTACTTCTCAGAAAATTTATTTTATTTTTTTTCATGCTAACAGGTATATAGACCTCACTCAAAAGAGCCAATCAATCAAATTGTGCCAAGATTATAAATATATAGAAAGTTTATCTATCTATTGATCTGCATGAGATGAATTTGTAACTGTAACTTCAATTGTCCTCTTATTTATATTACCACTACACCAGTCACTTTACCCAAGATTCTAACTGGCTTCTGCCAAGTGCATGCCATTCTCACATGAAGTTAATCTGTAGCACTTGCTTATGCTACCTGTATTACATAGGAAATAACTCAAATAAACTTAGCTTTATTGTCACCATCATCTCCATCATCTATATCACTTTCCTTCATCATCACTTTTCATGCACACACACTCAGACACACACACACACCACACACAACACACACACACACACACACTCACAAGACATTTAAAGCTAAATGGATCTTTTAATATTTTCCAAAATAGAATGGAGTATTATACTTGCAAGGGACACTTAGAATACTTTGATAGATATGCAAGATAAGCATGTAAATATTCTTACCGTAAGAAACTTTTATCTTTGAAATATAGTATTTACATTTTGTATTTTTAAGAGTATAGCAAGATAATGTCATAAGCACCGAAATGTATAAATCATCTCTATTTTCATGCTTCAGTTATACATAAACCTCAGGCTAAGAACTCAGGGTGTCTTCTGTAAGACTTTATTGAGTATGGCATCTCGTTCAGTGAAGAGCACGGGGATGGAGGCTGGGAAAAGATGAATTTGAAGACTGATTTTTTTCATGATCTTTGTAGCATGGTTATTGTCCCATTCTAAAATGTTAAATAGATTATCATGAAGACAAAACAAAACAATACAGAAAAAGTCTGACTAGGAAACTTGTGTAGCTATCACAAAGCACAAAGTAAAACGATCAGCCGTGAGTTGAGGGCATCCTCTCACAGATTTCAGTCCATATGATGACTGCCTACAGAAAGGAATATTAAATAAGGAATATCTTAGTTTGAAGTTTGCAGTGTATCTTAGTTAACCTACTACCTCCTGGTGTTCCACGCTTCTAATAATACAGTATGGAGACTTCCTGAAAGAAGATCGAGGTTAAGGAAAAGCTTGCCTCTAGACAGAAGTTTCACTGAGGGAGATTCAAAAGTTCTTCAACTTTTTGTACTGTTGTCATCTTTCTTTACTATTGGTCCATCATTTATCCACTAAGGAGTGTGGGCCTATGTCCACTGTGACCTTTCAGCTCGAGCAATTCAAAGGTCAATATATTTGTACCTCTATCTAGTCTTCTATATAAGACAGTGATGCTATACTTTCGTGTAGTGGGTGTGTGTGTTTGTGGGTGGGGTGGAGGTGGAGTTGAGGTTATATAATTTGGCACCAAACAGATCTGTGTGCAACTGTTATTTTTTCATATGCTACCTAATTCCTTCGTGTCAACTGACAAACGTAAGGACAGAGACCAATCTATTAAGGATGGCAGAGCAGAAATAATAGTAGAGCTCAAAATATTGAGTAGCTTCACACTCCATGGATCTCCTACCTTTGCATTTTTGATACATGAGAAAAACAGTACCGTATTTGTTAAGGTTTAGACTGATGCATCCCTTAGAATTGTAATAGGTTTATTTTGACCCATCAGTGATGTTAGCTTGCCATGTGTGTTTCTTTAGCTGCCTAAGTATCATATAAAATATATTCTGGGGGCGCCGGGGTGGCTCAGTCGGTTAAGCGTCCGACTTTGGCTCAGGTCATGATCTCACGGTTCGTGGGTTTGACCCCGTGTCGGGCTCTGTGCTGACAGCTCAGAGCCTGGACCCTGCTTTGGATTCTGAGTCTCTCTCTGTCTCTGCTCCTCCCTCACTCACACTCTGTCTCTCTCTCCCCAAAATAAATAAACATTAAAAAATTTTTAAATATATTCTGTTTGATATGCATTTGTGATGTTATGAACAAAACAAGTGTGTGTGTGTGTGTGTGTGTGTGTGTGTGTGTGTGTCTAATGCTGCAATTCATGAGTATAGCTACCTTCCTGGGACACAGAGGTAGAAGTTAAAGGACTAACTGTAAAGGAAGGCATGAGATAACATTTTTTTCTTGTAAAACACTAAACCCATACAGATATTACAGGGCAGCTGAGCAGAGGAAGTGAGGGCAGATAATAAATTTCCAAAATTAATGAAAATATTTACCTAAGGACACTCTGGAAGAGTACTCTTTGTAGAGTGTGATAGATGATTACATAAAACAGTTTCCATACAATATTCTAGTTAATTGGCTTAAAAATGATTAGGTAATAGTCACTTCCAGTCATAAAAAGATTTGGTCCACAGTTCTGATGAATGGCTGGGTCACTTTTAGCAGTTCAGTAGGTATTTATAGATCTGTGCTGAAGATTAATGCACATTACATTTATTTGTCCTGACGATTTAGGGGGTTAATCAGCTAGATTTTCTCAAGTACTGTGGGAAGAAAGATCTGGAATTGGACTCAAGAAAAATGTATAAAGGGTAATACTGTCAAATCTCTGCTCCAAGAAAATTAAAATAAAAATAAATGTATTTCCTTTATGTACCCACCATGCCAGAAAGAGTAAATAGTAATCAAAAATCCAAATAGTGGCATTCTTAACAGTTTGATACTTTGTCAAAAAAACTACATTTGTTGGGGCACCTGGGTGGCTCAGCTGGCTGAGCATCCGACTTTGGCTCAGGACATGATCTCGTGGTTCGTGAGTTCAAGCCCTGTGTCGGGCTCCGTGCTGACAGCTCAGAGCCTGAAGCCTGCTTTGGATTCTGTGTCTCCCTCTCTTTCTGCCCTCCCATGCTCACACTCTGTCTGTCTGTCTCTTTCTCTCAAAAATGAATAAACATTAAAAAAAACACCCTACATTTGCTTACATTGTTTCATGCTAGGGTGAATTTATTTATTTATGCCCCCACCCCATCTTCTAAGAGAGATGACATATTAATGACATATTAGATGGATGTAAAATAGTTGTCCAGGAAAACTGATTCATTTAAGGACAAAAAGTTTCATGTGGCTCATTTTATTTAATTAACATTGTTGTGAAGGGGGAGGTCTTGGATTACTCTTCTTTAAAAAACCTGCTAGAAACCACTCCAGACTATGAACATATCTGATAAAGATGAAATATACTTTTGCTCTATTTTCAGATTGGAGTAACTAACTGACCATGTCCTCAGGTAGCAGATACACCAGATCTTGAGGGTTACTCTAAATCCAACAGGAAGCATGCATAGTTGGATCACCATTTCATTTGGGAAGCAGACATGGGCATATAGCCACAGCAGAAATAGCAATTATTTCTGTGAAACTTTTCCTTCTTATACGAAAGCTATATACTATACCTTTGAGTGAGACCAATTATAGGACTTTATCTAAAATTTTTTACTAAAGTAACTATTCGCATTACTGTTAATGGCAATTTTATGGGTATCAGTTGGGAAATTCACAATAATAAAAAAGAAACAAAATTGCAGTTGCTCAGAAAAGAGAGATCAGGAGAAGAAATCGAAGCACTGGTTTAGAAAATCTTACGAATATTATTCTGAATGATTGAATTTCTAAAATTGTGGTATCTTTTTAATATTCAAATTACTTTATGGAACTTCTTCAATGATTTAAGGTTTATGAATACCTATGAATCAATTTTATTGCTTTGATGTACAACACATCACTCTCATTACACTGACTCACAGATATTTTCTATTAATAATTCCTACAAAAGTCACTCTGGAGTAAATAAAAACAGAAGCTGCCACATACATTCTGCTTTAAAAATATGAGCCAAAATCATGTTATGGATGTTCCGTTGAGGAATACTTTTGGAGTTCTATTTTATGTTATTTCAAAACATTTTACTAGTTTAATCCGTTATTCATATTATTTTAGAATTAGATGAGGAAAATTATCAGAGAATTTCATTTTACTAAATAGACACAATTAAGTAGTAGAAACAACTTCATTAGAGCAATGCATCTAGACTCAAAACATAATTTTAATTCATTGTTCCCCAACTTCCTACCCATTACTGAGTTCCCTGTATGGAAACTAAACAAATTAAAAACAAGTAAGTTGTTTCTTAATCTGCTACAAGTCCCTTTATAATTTCCACTAACTTGTTCTTATTTTATTATCTGGAGCCAGACCAGTACTTCTTTACTCCCTGTGTGAAGTTTCTCCAGTATACATTCTTAGCTGATACATTTTTCTTTAGAGATAGCCCCAAATAAATCTCAGGATCCATTAATACTTAAAACAGAGATTTTTTTTCTCATTCAAAGAGAAAAGTGAGCAATAAATGAGTTTCTTATCACCTCATGTCCCCTTGAGCTTTCGAATACAATTGTACATGGAAAGTCTATTTCTAAAATTGCATGATTACTTTTATTATGACTGGATACTTGAATTGATTCCATAGCTGTATTTGGAACAATTTTTAAAGATTTGAAAAAAAAATGGGGAGCGCCTGGGTGGCTCAGTTGGTTAAGTGTCCAACTTTGGCTCAGGTAGTGATCTCACGATCTGTGAGTCCGAGGCCCATGTGGGGTTCTGTGCTGACATCTCGGAGCCTGGAGCCTGCTTCGGATTCTGTGTCTCCCTCTCTCTCTGCTCCTCCCCCACTCATGCTCTGTCTCTGTCTCTCTCAAAAATAAATAAACATAAAAAAAATTAAAATAAAGATATGGGGACATCTGTGCTCAGTTGCTCCTTTCATGTAGAATTTTAAGACTAACTCATAAGTTAGATTATCAATATGTGGCTATGCCTCTATTGTTTCTACAATATAAAAACTGGGACAACTCAAAGTTTTTCAGAAGTTGTATTCTACGAGTGATTTATTTGATAACTGATGTAACACCACTACTGACATTAACTGAGTTTAACTCTGTCCCCACTTTTAAGTGAAAAAAAGATATGAACATGAGTCACTAGGGCAATTGTCACAGTACCAGAAAGTGAATTGAGATTTTTAGACCCAAAGTAACATAAAACTTTTGAAATGATAAATCACATCGATAGTTATAGTCTTATAAATAAAAATCATTGTTTTAAAGAATAGTGAAGTTCATGCTAAATCTTGCTTTTATATTTTTACAGCCTTAGAAAGGGAAAAAAAACTGATGATAATGATAAGCAAAAATTTTGGCATCTCATTTCTATTTGAATGACATGTTATGTTGCTTTCCTATAAGATGAATCCTTAAAAAATAGTATTTCTTTTTAGATTCAAATATGCAATTGTGTGTATTTTTAAATCTGTCGGTTTGAGGAGGAAAGATTAAGGTTGCAAAGGTTTTAATTTTTCACAAAAAGTAATTATTATATTGTCAGGGATGAGAAAATTTTTGTTTTATTAGGCGGGACCTCATAAAAGGAAATGTGGTCTATTATTTAGGGGATGGATATTATCTCAATATATAAGATCCTTAATTTTAATAACATTTTAATTTATGGAAACACTAAATTACAAAAATGTGAGCAAAGGTTGACATAAGTGGGTAAAAATTAGTTACCCCAACCTCTTTATATCCAGCCAGATTCTCTTTTATGTGTGATTGACAAAACATAATTTTTTATGTAACATCTTGAAAGTGTATACCCATGTGGATTCCCTTGGGAAGAAATAATTTGGATGTGCAATAAACTCAAAAATGAATAAAAGTTTTTATAATGTGTGAAAAGGGTTGAATAATATTTTTAAATTGTTTATTCCATGTTTTAAAGAAACTATCCAAAGGAAAAATTTCAAAATATATTTTGTGCTTAGGATTAATTGATCTTCTTATATCTGTGGGTTTGTAGTTTTCATTACATTGGAGACATATATTTTTTTATTACTTATACAAGTATTTTTCCAGATTTTTTCACTGAAAAGGATATATGTATGTGTATGATTATCCTATGGCTCACTGATGCTCTGTTTATGTTTTACTTTCTAATCTCTCTTTCTTTTGTTTATTTTTTGTCTATGTTTCATTTTAGATAGCTTATATTGTTATGTCTTCAAGCTCACTAACATTTTCTTCTGCAGTAAATGATCTGCTCTTATCCTCAGCTATTGCATGTTTTATTTCAGACAATGTTTATTTTTCTAGCTCCCAAAGTTTGACTTAGGTTATGTTTGGGATTTTCTATTTCCTCCATTCAAAATCTCAGTATTCTTCTACTTTCTTGTACTATGTATAGTTATAATAACTGCTTTCCTGTTTTTGTTTATTAATTCTATCATCTGTATCATTTTAGGGTCTCTCTCTACTTTAAAAAATTTTTTTAGTATTTATTTCTTTTTGAGAGAGAGAGAGCACAAGCAGGGGAGGGGCAGAGAGAGAGGGAGACACAGAATCTGAGACAGGCTCCAGGCTCTGAGCTGTCAGCACAGAGCCCACAGTGGGGTTCAAACCCTTGAACTCTTAAACTGAGAGATCATGACCCAAGCTGAAGTCAGATGCTTAACCAACTGAGCCACCCATGTGCTCCATCAGGGACTCTAACTATTAATTCAGTGTTCACCTCTTTATGGATTTTCTGCTTTTTTACATACAGATAATATTTTGATTTGAATACCAAATGCTGTGAATTTTGCTTTTTGGGGTATTGGATGTTTCATATCCCTATAAACATTCTTGATTTTGTTCTGAGGCATAGTTATTTTGAAAACATTTTGTCCCCTATAGGCTTGTTTTTAAAATCTGTTGATGAAACCAGGGAAGCTATAAGTTAGGACTCATTTTACCCCACAACCTAGCTAAAATCCTTCTGAGAACTCTAACTGATGTTCTGTGAATCATGAGTTGTTTTCCATTTTGGTTTGTGGCAATAAGAATTATTCCTGACTATGGTTTTGTCTCAGATTAAGTGGTAATATAATCCTTATAGATTGTTTTTTCATTAGTTTGGGTTAGTAATAGTCCTCACTATTATATGCGAATCATTTCTTAGCTAAGAGCTCTAGGAATTGTTTTTGTAGGTTTCTGGAGCCCTCTCTTGCATAGACCTCTTTTCTATGGTATTCTGCACACAAGACTGTAGCCACCATGACTTACACAGACACCAGTTCTCCTTCTAGGTAATTGCATTTTTACCATAGAGACTTTTGAGATTTCCTTTCTGTATTTTGGTTACATGTCCCTGACCCCTCTTGGTTTGAATTCACTATGTAAGTTGTGTCTGTTAAGTTCCTGTTATTTTCCAACTCAGCTTCTCTTTTGAAACCTGCATAATCCATAGGTAAAAAGTTGGGAAGAGTTTAGATAGTTGGTTATCTACTCCCTCTAAACCCCCTCTAAACTGATGTTGTTTTCTCTTGCTTTTTTACAAAATGTTTATTCATTTTGAGAGAGAGAGAGAGAGAGAGAGAGAGCGAGAGCGGGAGTGAGCATGAGTGGGGGAGGCGCAAAGGGAGAGGGAGAGAATCCCAAGCAGGCTCTGTGCTGTCAGTTTGGAGCCCAATGTGGGGCTCGATCTCACTAATCATGAGATCATGACCTGAGCTGAAATCAAGAGTCAGATGCTTACCAAACTGAGTCACCCAGGTGCTCCAGTGTTTTAACTTTGAATTGTATTAAACAATTATTCCTCTTTATGTTAACATTTAAATTATTTTTCATGTTATTGTGGCAAAAGGTAAAAACTTATTCCAAGTTTTGCATTATTTTAAGCCAGGGGTAGGCAAAGTACCACCCACAGGCCAAATCTGGTCTTCAATCAGTTTTTGTAAATAAAGTTTTATTGGAACACACCCATACTCTTTGATTATATATTATTCATGACTGCTCTCACGTTATAACGGCAACACTGAATAGCTGTGACAGGGCTCATATATCTAGCAAAACCTAAAATATTTACTTCTAGTCCCTTACAGAAAATGTTTGCCAACCCGGTTTTATGCTTTTTTAGTACCTGTGTGTTAGGGGTGCACTTATATATAGTTAGTTTTCATGTATCAAAGCCAAAATTGCATCTGTATTAAAATTCAGCTATATAGCTTATAAACTATTTAATTTTATCCAAGTTACTTGACCTGTTTAAAATAGCCAAAATTCAAAATGGGAATATTTATACATTTAGTACTTATAATTAGGAGTAAATAATAAAATGCATAGAAAGTACTTCATTCTAGTACACATTTACTAAAGACGTTTATTTCTCCTTTTACTAGAATGAACCTCATCAAGAACAAAATACAAAATATCTACATTTTATATACAAAATAAAAACATATATACATCTGAACCATCATTAGATTGGAAGTCGGTTCTCTTTCATTTTTGTCTACGTGTCAATGTTAACCTGGAAATACTTAAGTTCTTCTAAGAAGCAAGTACTCATACAGAATCTTTAACAAGGATCCAATTTTTAGACTGAAGCTTATAGGTAAATTAGATAACCTTTATAGCTATGAGATATTATAAAGACTCTTTTTATAAGTCCGGACATGTTTTATAGCAAGAATCACTTTTTTTTCCCCAAAAATCCATTTGTTTCAAGGTCGTTTTCTCTTTCCTTTTTTCTTCCAGAGGTTTACTTACCATTCCGTACATATTGTGTCAGATACCCAGAGGCATAAGTGAGAATGTCAGTTGTGAGCTGGGCTGCAGTACATTCATGCCCACACCATTTCTGTAGACTCCCCCACTTTTACATTTTAAGTGCGAAAAATCCATTTTCACATTTAACAGGCCATTTCCCTAAGTGGTAACTCTCTGTGTCTGAGAAAAGAGGAGTAAACTGCCATAGTCATGAGTGTCCTCTACCTCTCCTGGGACTGAAAAGACCTTGAAAGTGTTTTTGTCTACAGTTCTGAAGAAGAAAGATTTTGGGCAGACCACACAGGAAACTGTTTTTCCTCCTGGTGCAATCTCTCTCTGTGGCATCCAGAGACTGGAAGTCTGATGTTTTCTTTTCTTTGTAAATGTGACACTAACGTGCGGATGGCTGGGTTTTAGCTGCTGTGTCCAGTCCAAAGTGCCAACAGGAAGAACATAAAAGGCTATATTGAGAACTGCAGCTTCAGAAAACTGAAATCATTTGGGTAGGCAAAGCTTGATTTTCTACCAGGCTGCTTTACTTTCTGAATGTTCTAAAAATAAATGTATGAAATGTCAGACATATCCTGTGAAATATAGTAACGGAAATAAAGACAATATTTTAAAATATGTATGTATATTATTTATGTATTTGGATCAAGGCTAAAAGAAAGCAAGAAAATGAAAAGTCTGTTTGTTTGGTCCTGGGCTGGTAACACATTAAATAAATTTCTTGTTTTGAAATGTCTTACTATGTTTCATAATAAAATAAAACTTATTTTAGAAAGTGCGCATGTAAGGTTAAATGGTAAAATGTGAAATTGTTTTGTGAAGGAATATGTTTTATACTGTGTATAAAACTTTAAACTACCAATTTACTTTTTATCAATAGTATTTGTTAGGAAAATGTTTTCCTTTTTAAGTGTTTTTCCTTAGCCTTAATTTAGCCATTTTAAGTCCTTTGAAAATACAATTTGATCCCCACCATTTTCACTAAACTATCAAAAAAGTATTGACTTTGTTTCTTTAAAATATTTTATTCATTGACATATGACTTGTTATTGATTTTATGAATGCCTGGTGGGATATCTGAGTTTGTGTACCAAAATGCTCTTAAATTGCAGTGTGGACTGTTCACTGCCATCAAAGATTGTTAGCTTCAGAGTCTAAAAGGACGACAATAGACTCAAGTTACCTTACCTTGCATCTTATCAGAATCAGCAATAATAGCCAAAGTAGAAGATGTACATGTAGTATATACTGAAAACATCTTAGGCATTTTAGTTAATTGAGGATGTGGTTACACATGAGTGTAACGTAGTTGCCAACAAAATTAATATAATCCAACTGGGAATTAATAGAAAAACAATATCTCAGAAAAGAAATATCCTCTATTTACCAGGCTGACCTGACCTAATTGAACTAGTTTAACTGTCAGAGATGATTGTGAAATATCAAGAATAAGAGAAATATGCTCTGTTAGCGTAAGATACACTTATTTTAGGTGCTTGCATGAAGTCTAAGACCACTATAACAATGTGGATTTATTGCTATTTCCATTCCCCATTTTTCTGAGGCATACAAGCATATTTATGCAGAATTATAGGAACAAAGTTATTATAAATACTCAAACTGCTTTGTTCTAACGTTTGATTTGTTTGTCTTACAAATCCATATTCCTGACTCTGATCACACCTTAAATCATGTTGGTATTGAAATTATCATAGGATCACTGGAGATTATTTTTTTCTTGGTCCTGGCTTAAAAATCAAGGCATTTTATATATTCTATTGATAAAATATATTCAGTAGCAAATCAAAGTCATGTGGAACTGGGTTAGCTAAATACATTCCTTCTGCAGATAAATATATTAAAAAGAAAATCACTTCTTTATTTATTTCATTTACTTTTTTCACTTATTTTTTTAAAAATTTCTGTTGGGGATGCCTGGGTGGTTCAGTTAGTTAAGCGTTTGACTTTTGATTTCAGCTCAGGTCATGATCTCGCAATTCGTGAGTTCGAGCCCTGCATTTGGGCTCTGTGCTGACAGTGCAGAGCCTGTTTGGGATTCTCTCTCTCCTCCCTCTCTACTCATTCCCACTTGCATCCCCTCTCTCTCTCTTTCTCACTCTCTCTCAAAAAAACATGAATAAATAAACAAAAATAAAAATAAATGAATAAAAATTCCGTTGTATGTTAGGAATATAGCAGTTTAGAAAATCAACTTACGGTGTTGACTTTAAAACATTATGAAGAAAGTACTGTAATGAATTTGATCAATTCTAAAATTAATTAATATTACTCTTAAAAAATCTTTCAAGAAACCTCTCAAGCACATGTCAAAAACTAGAAGTCTATTATTGGTCTTTACTGAAGCTGCTGATATTGTTTAAGCACAATTTCCCTACCAGTCAATAGGCTTCTATCCTACTGGAGACAAATTCTAAGTTATATCTTTAAGTTCATCTCTGTGCTGCCCATGTACAAAATTCTCAGAACTTTTCCATAAAGTACATGACTTTAGAAGAATTTGAGCCAACAGGTTTGTGCTGTTCCTTATACTTTTTTGTGTAGCATTTAGCATCATGGCTGTCATGTACAAGGAATTCAAAAAATACAAACAAATCAAAAAGTGAATATATTAAAAGAAATGTATGACAGAATTTCTAGGATAGACATATTTTGTGATATTTAAAAAGAAGCCTAGGATATTCTTGCTGTTTCAATTCTATGCTTATTTTATAATTTAAGCTACAATATATCCCTTGGTATTTCATCATGTTTCAGTACAGTTTACATATGTTTGCACATACATCTTCAGAATTCTTCATCTTTTTATTTAGTTCAATGACACTCGCCAACTTATTGAAACGAAACTTACTTGAGGTATTATATTCTGGTTTAGTTTAAGAACAATAGCGTTTATATCCTCTATTTGCTTCAAATCTAGAACAGACAATTAGAAGCAGGAGAGATCTGCATTTGTTGCCTACAACATTAGGAAGATTCATTTTCTTTACCCATTAACTGTCATATCAAATAAATAGGCTGAGAGTTTCTTTGTGATAAATGCACTCTGTGTAATGCAATGAGACAGTCTCTTAATTTGAGAACCTAGTCTAGTGTCAGTTAAATCTCCTCTGCTGATTTAATTAGCAAGAACACAATGTTAATTATTTTGCACTTAAACTTTTGGAGTCTCAGAGATAAAAAAAAGACATATAATCCTTTTTGGAAATGAAAAAAATAAAATTCCAGTAGTAAAATCAGTTTGTATGGTTTTTAAGGGTGTGTAAATGTGTTAAACAGCTAATGAATTATTCAATGCTGTACATGTTTGGAAGATGTACAGATTTTAATGAGCCTCCCTAATTTTACTTTCATACCATCTTACATTTTTATTCCAAGTTGTTATTGAATATAGTGCTCATTAGAAAAAAAACCTCATCAATTTTCCATATCTTGAAAATGAGGAAAGATAAAATATTTCTCACAAATTCATACTGTAGTTTTTGTTCTAGAATTCCTTCTATTGATTAAAAAAAATAACTGATACATTTTACTGCCCTATAAAAGGTAAGTAAAATAGAAATAGAAATCTCATTTTGATTATGTTTTTGCCCAGAGGCTATATGTCAATTACATAAAGTCTAATTTTCAATGTGTGTCGACATTCTAGCCTATTTTGCTAAGCCTCACTTCTGAATTCCTGGCTTAGACAAAGCTCAGTAAGGAGACTGCTAGGCATAAAAAACTTTGCTTCATCCTAATTTTTTCAGAGGGACAGAAAAAATATCTCTTATTCCCTTTACTGGCAAAGTGACATTGGGATGTATTGGCATGGTTCCAAACATTTAATGCTAAGAAGAAATGTGTTGGGTTTTTGTTTTGTTTTGTTTATTTGTTTTTAAATTTTGAGTGGAAAAAATTAAACACAAGCTCAAAATAAAACTGTGTTTGAGTGTGTAAAGAGATGTCATGCCTCAGAGGATAGAGGACATAATCTCACACCAAAGGATCTAGGAAACAATGCACCAAGGACTTAACAATGGATGTCTCCAGATAGAAAGAGTTTAGAGTTTCCTTGCTTCCTTTGTTGTTATTGTGGTTGTGGTTGTGGTTGTTGTTGTTGATGATGATGATGTGTTTTTTCTGCAATAAACGTGTTCTGTCTTCTGGAATAAGATAGTTAGATTTTTAAGAAGGCATAGGGACTTCTAAAGCTAAAGGCTCAAATAAAAGTAGATGAGTATCTAAGAAATGCTATTTCAGAGCACAAAATTCCACCTATTTCAACCTCAAACCTCCATTGGTGGTTATATTTCTGTGTTGGTTGCTATTTCTAAGTCAATTATTGAATGATCGATTAGTACCAGTTAATGTTATAGTCTATCCTGGGGTAGAACATTGATCTATGGAGAATTAGGTATTGAAAATTAGGAGCAGGGACTCAGAGAAGTCTTCAATAAAGGCATTAGATCAAAGAGGGAAAGGATGGCCTAACATAGGAAGTAAGCAAATGCCAAACTTTGTTCACTTAGTTTGGCTAAATTCAAAAGAATTTTTTGCCCATTTCCAAAGAAAGTCAAGTGTACTTAACATTAATCCATGCTATTATACTCCAATTTATTTTATTTTAATTTTGGAATTGAGCTTCTTACAGTAGCTTGGGATCCTTATCAGGAACAACAGCTCACTTTGCATGGTCAGAGGAGTTATTGCGTAGGAGTTAAGTACACGAGCTCTGGAATATGACCTTGTAAGGGTTGTTTAATTTCCTCAGAATGTCTTTAATTCAAGTGGACTTGGGTTTTATAATTATTAAACCATGGATTGCATAAAAGTTGTAAGAGATTTACTATTAAGACAAAAATAAAATAATATCAGTAACCCTTGTTGGGCATTTCTTCATTTTATTTTCTTCAAAAGCAAAACTATGAAGTAAGAATATTATTTTCTCCATTTATTTTCTTCTTTTTAAAAAGTTTTCTTGAGGTGAAATTGATATAAATATTGCACACATTTATTATTTTTTATTGTTTATTTATTTTTGAGACACAGAGAGAGGGAGACACAGAATCTGAAGCAGGCTCCAGGCTCTGAGCCATCAACACAGAGCCCAATGCAGGGCTCAAGCTCATCAACCATGAGATCATGACCTGAGCTGAAGTCAGACGCTTAACCGACTGAGCCACCCAGGTGTCCCCATACACATTTAATGTATATAACCTGATGTTTGGACATATGCTTACATCTGATATACCATCACCACAATCAGGGCACTAAACATATCCATCACCTCCAAAAATTTCCTTGTGGTTTTTATTTTTTTTGTAGTTTTCTTGGGGTTTTTTGTTTGTTTGTTTTGTAGTTGTTGTTTGTGAGGAGATCTAACTCTAAAAATATCGAAGTGTACAATACTATATTGTTAACTATAGATACTATGTTATATGGTTTTGTCTCCATTTCACTGGTGAAGAGCTGATGTGTAGAGAGGTGAAGTCACCCATACTGTACCTAGCCATTAAGGAGAGGGACAAGGAATCACATCTCACTACTATCATCTGCAAACCATGCTGGGAGTGCATCCTACCATGTTCAAGCAATTATTTTGTTCTTGATTGCTTTAATTCAGGGGATGTAAATTGTGTTTCTCTAACACATAGAATATCATCATGTGATATTCATCAGGATTCTTGCTAACTTATAAAATGTTGACTTTCTCATAGAACTTAACTATAGCCTATTTGAACGTTTTGAAAATATTTTCTCATGAAAATTTTTCCAAATGAGTCCAAAGTTGGCAGTCCACACAATTATCAATGTGAATTTTGCTCACTTTTATCCTGAGTTTGTTTTCTGTAAGAAGACAGATTAGAGAGATTACACTACAAATACACCAACGCTATAGTTTGCAAGGAGATATATCTGATCTTTTACTGTAAACTTCTGGCTTCAGCAATTTTAAGAACTAGATATATAGAACCAAAAGTCATTTTCCATTTTAAACAATCTGATTTTTTCAATGTTTTTAATGTTTATTTATTTTTGTGTGACAGAGAGAGAGAGACAGAACACGAGCAGGGGAAGGGAAGAGAGAGAGGGGGGCACAGAATTCGAAGCAGGCTCCAAGCTCTGAGCTGTCAGCATAGAGTCTGATGTGGGGATTGAATTCACGGACTGTGAGATCATGACCTGAGCCAAAGTCAGATGCTTAGCCAACTGAGCCACCCAGGCACCCTTCAATCTGATTTTTTAAATTTTATGTAGATATAAAAACTTTTTGAACTAATCTTAAAAAAAAGTATTACACTCTTGCCTAATCTATGAGTTCAGTGTTCCAGTTGTGACTCTGTTGCTGAAGTATATACATTTTTAAAAATGTCTTTGTCATTTATCAGTGAATTTACAAGATGGTAATATAAAGACTATTTCTTTAAGTATGAGGAAGTAGAAAAAGAATATATGAAACCAGTCCAAATCCTTCCCATGGATTTATAGCTGACATGTGGTAGACAGATGAGAGCATTTGAGAAGTCTGACCATATGCAGCTGTTTCTCTGATTTGACCAAGGAAGCAAAAGGCAGTCATGGCTTGAAAGAGAGCACTGAGTGTGCTTTCATGTAATTCCCTGTGGCCAACTCTTGGCTATCTTCTCCCCTCGATTACCAGCCTTTCTTTATACTTGGCAGAATAATATTTAAGCAAACATCCTTAACAGACACTCACTGTGTCTGGACTATTTATTCCCACAGATATAGGGCTATTGACAAATCAATTCAAAATTCAAACAAGCACATAATCCAACAAGCTGTAATTTCTTTTTTTTAATATTTATTTATTTTGGGGAGAGCACAAGCAGGGGAGGGCCAGAGAGAGAGGGACAGAGGATCCAAAGTGGATTCCACAGTACAGGCTGACAGCAGCGAGCCCGATGTAGGACTCAAACTCACGAACGTGAGATCATGACCCAAGACAAGTCAGATGCTCAACTGACTGAGCCACCCAGCAGCCCCAAACAAGCTATAATTTCTTCAGTAATTCTTAGGAAATAGCTTACCCTGTCCCCTTATTCTCTGCTCTGCCTGTGGGCTCAGTTCCTTCTTATAAACTGGTCTAGACCCATATCAGAGGGTTCATGTTCAGAGTGATAGTACATCATATTGATGAAGGTCAAATGCTGGAACTAGATTGCTTTGTTTAAATCCTTAGCTCTGTCTTTTTTTTTTTCAATGTAACAGGTTTTTTTTTTATGTTTTATTTTATTTTTGAGAGAGAGAAAGAGAGTGCAAGCAGGGGTAAGGAAGAGAGAAGGAGACAGAGGATCTGAAGTAGGCTCTGACAGCAGAGAGCCAGACATGGGGCTCGACCTCACGAACCATTGAGATCATGATATGAACCAAAGTCGGAGGCTTAACCAACTGAGCCATCCAGGCGCCTCTCAATGTAAGAGTTTTAAGTGTATATATTTGAAGTAGTTAACACTTTCCCCAATATCTCTTACATTTGCAGAACACTTCCATATTGAAAGCAACTTATTGTTATTTGATAAGTCTGAGGGGACTTAGCCCTTTTCATTTCCAATTCTCCTTTGTCCTTATCATTCTCTGCTTATCTTCATGTGCTTTAATAATGAGGGTAACTTCTGTCTCTTATTGCATCTGGTTTTGACTCTAAGACTTTCAGAAATGACTTAACCTTACCATATCAGTGCCTCATCCCTCAGATGAGGAACATGACAGTATCTATCTCAAATTTTAAATACATACACACAATATTATTATTATTATTATTACTATTATTATTATCATTATGAATTTATTTAGTTTTGAGAGAGAGCAAAAGCACACAAGTAGGAAAAGGCAGAGAGGGAGAGAGGGAGGGAATTCCAAGCAGGTTCCACAGTGTCAGCACAGAGGCTGATGTAGAGCTCGATCCCACAAATTATGAGATCATGACCTGAGTCGAGATCCAAAGTCAGACGCCCAACTGACTGAGCCATCCAGGTGCCACACACACAGTATTATTTTCATAGAAAATTTAGAATAATAGATTTTACATAGAATGTACTGTGTACTCATGTTGGAAAGATCACGGTTCAGGATTCTTATGACTCATTCTAAATGTTATTAAACTTTATTCTTTTGCTAGTGCACTATTAGGAGAATATGAACCTTTATTTCCCGCTTTACTTTTAGTTTCTTTCACTTTACTCTTTTGCCACTTGATCTACCTTAACCTATTTCCAACCCCACCCATATTCTCATTTCCCACATGGTCTTGCCTTTATCCCTGGCCCCACCACTGACCACCACAGTCCCCTGGCCAAAATTTTGGTATGACGTTCAGTTGTCCTTCAGTACCTGAGATATTTTTAAGTTGCTCTTTATATCCCTAAGCTTTGTGCTGAAATTGACATTCATTTATTATTGTTCATCTGGAAAGAAAAGCACTAGTCTCTATCCATTCTCTAATTATACTTCTGATATATTGCTCTTCATGTGGTGAAGGGTGAATGAATGCCTTAACTTCTCTAGATCAAGCAGAGAGCCCTAGGTAACCTAAGTGTTGTTGCAGTAGTAGTTTCTTCACAGTTGTTTAGGTCTCTTAATTAAGGTTATTAAACTACCACCATATTAGGAAATAAATTGTACTCTAATTTTTTGAGCTTCTTGATATATGGGCAGTGGTAACAGAAGAATCTTTAGCACATAGCCTATTGCCTTACCATATTATACACTTGCTAAATATTTACGGAGTTATATTACATTTCATAGGAAAATGATCTTGCAAACTGTAGAATGTAAAAGTTACTGATTTGAAAAAGAGCCTGATGAAACGGTTTAAATATATGAAGTGTTTTTTTATGAAGCTTCGGCTTTATAGGTACAGTTATCATTCTGAAAAACAAAAATGGTAACAGTTGGTCTTTTCCCTTGTGGAATTCATTGTTTAGTTTCATCAGATGTTCTAAAATTCACAACACATACACACACACACACATACACACACACACACCACATACACATATACACGCATCTACACCAATAACACAACACAACACAACCTCAAAACATCCTGATAAGGGCATGAAGCATTTTGCATTTAGAAAGTATGGGAAGAAAATGCCACTATTTAATAATTACTCCCCTTAAAGGCTAACCAAGGACAAACACCAATCTTTTATGAATGTTTTACTATACATTTTTCTCCATATATCTTGGGTTCCTCCAGTTACTTCTTTTAAAATAAATGATTCAATTTTCACAAAAATTTTCAAAGAGCTATGAATGCAATAAAACTTTTCCTTTTGGACATATTTGTTTTATTTTTGGATAAAAGGAACTCCAGATCTTGCTTTTTTTTTGAGAAAACAAAAACAAAGACAAAAGACAATAACATATGTTTTATTGAAATTAGGCCAATTTTTTTTGAAGCATGTTTTTCAGAGCAATAGTCTTAGAGGATATTCTTGGGAAAGGAATTTCTTCATCAAATAAGTTTCACAAACACAACACCCTATGTTTCTATCTTGGAGCTTGAGAGTGGATTTAGACATATTGAAGTATCTGAAAAAATTTTTAATTAAGAAACATGAATAAGATGTGTTGGCCAAATGATTTTCAAACTTACTGGACCACAGAATTCCCTTAATTTCCTTCCTCCTGTTTGTAGCTTGAGTAACACTGATATTTTGAGAATCATCTTACATTAGGCTGAATGGGTAGCAATTCTGTGGCTTAAAGGCTGAGAATAGACAATTAATCTTTTCATATTACTCATAGAGAATTCTACAATGACCTTTTAGATTATTGGATGAACTTTGCTTGTATTTGAATGCCTACTAGTTGGCCACTATATGATAAATAAAGAAATTTATTTTATTAGTATTATTATATTGTTATGATTATTATTATGATTATTAGCTATTATTAATATCATCTAATCATGCTCCTGTGTGAAGAGTGCTGCCATTCAAATACCTGTTCCATATAGTGTGAATGCTGAAACGTTGTAAAGGGAATGTAAATATGGGTAAATAAATGAAAAACAGGGAAAGCACACAAGAAGGCTCTTTTCTTCCTTCACATTGTCTACTCACTTGACTTATATGCCTTGAAAGACTGTAGGAGCACCACAGTGAATGCTGCCTTTAGGTTTCTAACAATCTGTACATCTAGTGAAGCTGTGTCTGCCTGGGTTTGTCCTAATGCTACCACATAGAATCCAAGACTGAGGCTTACTTGTGAATCAATAGCTAGTGCCAGATTCAAATTCAGTGTAACTACTATTAGCTTTTTGAGTTGTAATTCAAGCCTCACTGTGTCACTTAAACCAACAGAGATGATATCTCTAGCTTATGTTTTGGAAAGTATCTTATTTGTTCATTTCATAATGTTGTATTCACCACTCTCTGTCTTATTTAAATAATATATATCCTGCTCCTTTTTAATTGAGAAATAACGAACAAACTTCTGACCTTTTGTATTCCTGAGTCTCTGCTTGAAAAGGACTTTCTTGGGGGTCATTGAGAAGACCTTTTTAGATAGCATATTCAATGGACAAATAAGAGAAAAATTGCTAAGGTGACTCCTGGTTTTTTGACTGTTGTATTGACTTCTATCATTCCGTTTTTTTCCCCTGTCACAAAAGCAAGGTAAAACTTTGACATTTGATCCTAGAATAATGTTACTAAATGTAAATGTTGAATAGTTCTAAAGGTTTATGAGGAAATTTCAATGCTGAAGAAAAAAAGTAACCAATTTTGGATAGCGCAATAAGAAGAAGAAAAAAAGAATTGGTAGCACAAAATATTCAACATATAAGTTCTTTTTTTTTACTTTTCCATAACAATTCTAAACTCTTTTCATTTTCCCCCACCAGGAACACTTCTGCTGCCAGTTAAACCATAAAAGAAAAGAAAGACCTTTGTTCTAATGGTAACAACAAGAAAAATAGCAAAATATAAATACAAATCATATTTCTCTATGAAGCAGAGAAGACTGGTGGATTGGAAGAAGCTAAATGAACTGAATTTTATTGAGAAACAAACCCCTCAGAGAGGAGGAGAGAGCAGTAGCCACTTCTATCTGTGGGTCATTGCCAGGTTTGGATTCAGAGTACCATACCAGGAATAAGGACGCTGAGATCTGGTTGGAATGGAATGTAGATTGGAAGAACCCCAACTCAGTGAAGCAATAGTACCTCTCTCCCCACCCTACCCTTGAGAAAGAAATGCTGGATAAAGGCCTGGTAAGTAAAGAGAAGTCAATCACTCAGCCTTGGGAATTCTCTAAATGACTGGATTCCAGGACTTTGTGATATTGAAGGCTGTAGTATAGCAAACCTGTCTGAAACTTCAGCCAAGTCTTCCAACTCAAGGGCAGACACCATCAAAAACTAGAAGATCGTAGAAGACATCAGAATAGAGTTGAGAATTAGATCCGTACTAATATAACCCATTGGTTTCAACAAACACACCAATGCATTTAAAAAGGAAAAGAAAGTCTCTTTAAGAAATGTTGGAAAAATTTCCTTTTTCCATATGGAAAAAAACGAACTGATTTCTATCATACACCAAACACAGAAATGAATTTGAGATAGATCATACCTTTAATGTAAAAGTTAAAATTATATAACTTCTAAAAGAAAGACAGGTGTTGTAGGAGTCTGCCTCTCACTCATCATTCCTTACAGTTGTTATACCTGCCGTGGGACAGACATTGCACCTGTGTCCTCACCAGCTTTAACCTCTCTGTCTGTGACACGTCCCCACATCTGGGATCTGCACAGACATGTAGACTCCACCCTGGGGGTAGCTACTGCACAGGATCCAAAACTGAGCAAAGGTAAGACTTCACCTTTCTTCAGAGACACCATTTAGAAGATTGGAAAATACCCTTGGGACTAACAGCCAGGAGAGAAGAAGCATTTGTATCATTCCATGATGTCTCTGTGGACTTCACCCAGGAAGAGTGGCCGCTGTTGAGCCACGCTCAGAGGCTGCTGTACAGGTATGCGATGCTAGAAAACTACAGCAACCTGGTCTTGCTGGGAATTCCATTTCCCAAGCCAACACTTGTCATTGTGCTAGAGCAAGGGGAAGAGCCCTGGAGAGAGGAGAGAGAATGTCTCTGTTCAGGAGATTCAAAGCCAGATATTCAACTTTATTCCTACTCTGCTCTGGACTTCTGCAGTCAACAATCATGCCAACATGTGCCACACAATTATTGCCGTCCATTCTGCCCAGGTTTGTTTGCAGGAACTCGCTGCCCAGCATATCAGAAGCAGCAGAAGCAACCACTTTCTTATGAAAGCTTCTGCGATGACAAGTAGAAGATGAAGACAGAGAAGAGGGTTCCAAATCTTTGAGAGGACAGGAGGGATGTTTACTTCTAGAACTTTCTCCAACCCACCTGATGGACAGCTAATAAGCTTGAGGGAAAGCAAAAGAGTGGTGGAAATAAAGCTCAGCTCAGCTGAGAAAGCAACCCGTTTAGAAACAGACAAAGTATTAAAGTGGGTAGATCTGTCCAGATTTGAAATAGTGAGTTGTGGAAATTATGGGCTAGGCTTTAACAAGAAATCAGCCCTCTTTTTTCATCAGAGAACCCTCTCAGGAGAAAAGCCTAATTTTTGCAAGGAGTGTGGCCGAAGCTTTAGCTATAAATCAGCTCTCATCACACACAAGAGATCACATATGGGGGAGAAGCCTTATTTCTGCACAGAGTGAGGGCAAGCCTTTAGCCAGAAGTCAAACCTAGTCACACACAAGATGGCACACTCTGGGGAGAAACCTTTCATATGTGAGGAGTGTGGACGAAGCTTTAGCCAAAAGTCAACCCTCATCAGACACCTAAGGACACACTCAGGGGAGAAGCCCTTTGTGCCAGGAGTGTGGGCAGAGCTTTAAGGATAAGTCAAACCCTATCACACACCAAAGGATCCACTCATGGGAGAAGCCTTATGTATGCAGGGACTGTGAGAGGCCTTTTAGAGACAAATCAACTCTCAGCAAACATCAGAGGATTCATTCAGGGGAGAATCCTCGTTTGTGCAATGAATGTGGTCGGAGCTTTGGTCATAAATCATACCTCATAAAACACAAGAGAACACACTCAGGAGAGAAGCCTTTTGTGTGTCAGGAGTGTGGACGAGGCTTTAGTGATAAGTCAAACCTTACCACACACCAGAGGACCCACTCAGGGGAGAATCCCTACCTATGTGCAGAGTGTGGACGAGGCTTTGGTGTTAAGTCAGCTCTCGTGACACACCAGAGGACACACTCAGGAGAGAAGCCTTTTGTGTGTGGGGAATGTGAGAAAGGCTTTAGACAGAAGTCACACCTCATCAGTCATCAGAGGACACACTCTGGGGAAAAGGCTTATGTTTGCACTGAGTGTGGGCAAGGCTTTAGCCAAAAAGCAAATCTAGTCAGGCACAAGATGGCCCACTCAAGGAAGAAGCCCTTTGTGTGCAGGCAATGTGGGAGAGGCTTTAGGCAGAAGTCAGCCCTCATAAGACATCAAAGGACACATTGTGGGGAGAAGCCTTTTGTATGCAGGGCATGTGACAGAGGCTTTAGTGATGAGGCAACCCTCAGCACACATCAGAGAACACACTAAAGGGAAAAACCTTATTTGCAGTAAATGTAGGGAAGGCTTTCTGTTGAAGTCACTTGTTATTAGACACCAGAGGACACATTTGTTGTAAATAAGCTTCATGCACAAGGAGTGTAAGCAAGACTTTAGTAATAAATCACAAATCATACCTCATCATGCAAGAGGAGACAACTTTAGGGGAAATCTCCTGTATGCAAAGGGTGGGACTTCAGAAGTATTGACTTTCATCAGAGGACAGGAGAAGACCTACTTGTGTAAAGCAATGGTTCTCAGTTAGAAGCAGTATTACCCCTTGCGTAGGTGACATATGGTGAAATCTAGAACATTTTTTTATTGCCACAACTGGGAGGCTGCTACTGGCATGTAATGGATAGAGGCCAAGGATGCTGCTAAACATCTTATGATGCACAAGACTGTCTCCCCCCCCACAACAAAAGTATCCTAGCCTGTAAGACTTGGATTCCTGGAAGGCTGGCTTGGACTCCAGGATCCCTGCCATTGGCTTGAAGGAAGATTTCTTACACTCTACTTCAGCTGAGTCTCCTGTCCAGGCATCTTGCCTTCCCTCTGTCCTTCATATCCAGATCTGATGCCTCTCTCTGCCTTCTCGGACTCTTTCCATTATTTTTTCCATATATGGTTTTCCCAATAGCCTCTTGTACATCTAATCCCATCCTCTTTTTCAGAAGACGCCAACTCACACAATTACAAAGTGAAAATAGTAAATTTACAGTGAAGCGACTTGGCCTACATCACCTTAAGAAACAGAATCACTAATATTGAAACACATTGTCATCATAAGCCTCCTAATAGGATTTACTGAAAAAGATATCATGTCATTTTAAAAATATATTTCTGCCAAAATAGGTGTTACTAAAGTCTTGTCATGAGAAATCATTAGATAAACTTAAGTAATATTTTACAAAACAACTCTCCCCTACTTTCCTGGCCACTATCAGGGCCAGGAAAAACAAAGAAAGGTTGGTAAACTGTTCTAGATTAAAGAAGACTATGGAGACATGGCCATACAGTGCTTGATATTAGACTGGACTCTGGACTTTGAAAAATATAGTTACAAAAGACTATGGACTAAAGAATATTGTTTAATCAATGTTAAATCAATGATTTAATTTGAATTAAATTAAATTTAATTTCCATACTGCAGTATGGAAATTCCATGTGGTCATGGAAGTCAGATCTTTGCTTTGAAAATACGCAAGTGAGTTTTTGGGGTTAAAAGGATACAATGACTCTAACTTATTTACAAATCATTCGGAAAAAAATGGTCTGAAAGTGTTCATAGAAACAAAATGCATATATAAAATATAAATACATTTTCCAGGAGTGGGGGGGAGAGAATGAGAGAGAGAGAGAGGACACAAGTGGACCAAGTATGAACCATTGGTAAATCCAGTAGATAACAGTGCCTTATATTCTTCTTGCAACTTTCCTCTTTTTGATATTTTATCAAAATAAAAACATTAACAAAAAAAAGAAGGAAGGAAAATATAAATAGAAGAAAGTATGCTTCCAGGATGGTGGGTTGGTTTGTGGTTGGAATAGTCATAGTTAGAATTACATTTGTGACACAGCCCAGAATAACTCAACTCCTGAAGAAATTAGAAAGATTACCTGCCCCATGTCTTAACTGTCAGATAAAGGAAAGGCCTTACATTCTTTGTGAAACACCCACACATTAGTCTCCAATGTTTTTTTTAGATACAGTGTTCAGAATATAATTAAAAATTACCGGATACTGAATAAAATAGGAAAAAGGTAACCTGTATTATTTGTTTTTTGGGTGTTGAGTTTGATAAGTTCTTTGTAGATTTTGGATACTAACCCATCTGATATGTCATTTGCAACTATGTGGATGGAACTGGAGAGTATTATGCTAAGTGAAATTAGTCAGAGAAAAACAAAAATCATATGACTTCATTCATATGAGGACATTAAGAGATAAAACAGATGAACATAAGGGAAAGGAAACAAAAATAATATAAAAACAGGGAGGGGGACAAAACAGAAGAGACTCATAGATATGGAGAACAAAGGGTTGTGGCGGGGGGGATGGGCTAAATGGGTAAGGGGCATTAAGGAATCTACTCCTGAAATCACTGTTGCACTATATGCTAACTAACTTGTATGTAAATTAAAAAAAATAAAAAATTATATTAAAAAAAAGGTAACCTTACTCATAAACAAAAAATAGAAGTAGATCAACAGGTTACCTAGTGGAAATAGTAGCAAGGGCTTTAAATCAGTCACTACAACTACTTTAAAGAGTTTAGAAGAAAATTGGTAGGATATTTCAAAAGGAAAATCAAAACTTGAAAAAAAAAGAAACAAACATGAATACTAATATTGAAATATGCAATGTTTGAATTTTTCCATGCCTGCCCAATGTAGTAATTAACTGCCATTTTCCTTCTATTTCTTTCTGATAACTTTCATGAAGATTCAAATGAGTGATTGAAATAAGCCCAGAAATAACATTAGAAGGGAGCCATCGATTTGAAAGTTATTCGTTGACTCATTCTTTAGAACTAAGAAAACCAGTCACTAAACCCTGATCTAGTCAACTATATTATGAAGAGACACTAAATTTAAAATTTGTTTTTCATATTTTGGACTCTAAAAATTATACTATTCCTCTCAACTCTGCTACTTGCTTCTAAAGCAGATATGCTTCTGTGATTATTTAGAAATGTTTTTATTGCCAAATTTTCAACAGGATGTTTGCTTTCTCTTAAGGCATCTGCATAAGTAGTTTTCTTTTTCAGAAATACATTTTTTTAAAACTTATATAGTCTTCTAGATGAGCAAGATCCTCTGTCTCTTTTTCTCTCCCCCTTTCCCTGTCTCCCTTTCTCTTCCTCTGTTTCTCGATTGCATTTAGACCAACCCTGTCCCCTAATTTAGTAAATATAACTTTTTAGCTTTTGTGATTCAATTTCAAAGGAGCAATAACCATTAAAAGTCACAAATTTTCATGGTTGGATTGTTGTCATTAATCAATATTCCCATTGTAATAACAATGGACCGGCCAGATGTGATACACTCAGTGTTGGGATTAAAATGGGTGAAATTTCCAGGGACTGATTAGTGTTTATTATGGAAAATGACACTGTCATGAATATAATAATATTATGATGATGTTTTAGGCAACTATAATTTGCTTGCTTTTTCTAGTTTTCTTTGACATCAGAGAACGATATGAATCAATTTCCATTCACTGTGTTAGTGTGAAACAATATTTATCAGTTTGGAGTCATTATAATTTAGTTTTCTCCTTTTGGCAGACAGTATGAGCTTATGTTATGTGACTTTATTTTTTTTTATATCTCAAATAAACCTTTTTGAAACTGAAGGGATTTTACCTGTCATGTTACACACACACACACACACACACACACACACACACACACACACGCTCACACACGCTCACACACGCACACACACTCCAACCACAAAACCTATGATTTCATACAAGATTGTTAAGACTACTTTCCTTGGAAAGGTTTGGCACAAAGTGAGCAGCCAAAGCATAAGGACTTATTCTTGTAAGTTTTATATTATAGTATAATTTGTGTGATCTTGGCCCTTTCTAGGATATCTGCTTAAGCTCAAATGTACACTGCTTTATGAGTCTACCATGTGGAATTAAAAACAAAATGTGAAAGAAGAGAGCCATAGTTGGTGTTAATCTGCAACTGTGACATGAGAAGTGGTAGTAAGTTTGTCCACAATATCATGTTTTCAACCATTTCTCTCTGGAGCCTCCTCTAGCAAGAGCAGAAGGAATTAGATAGAGCAGTTTCTTTCTAGACATTTGGTCCTCAGAGAAACATTTCTATGGATTCTCCATCTGTTAAATCTGGTTTGCGGGACAAGATTCTCTGTCAACTTCAAAGTGCCAGCTGTGATATACAATAGTAGGAAGTTCACAGGAAAACACATAGAATGATTAAAGCAAGCTGCCTTTCTGGGTTGGAGTATAATTTGATAGATTTGGATACCGATGGATTCAGTCACCTCCTACTTCCCCCACCTTCTACACCCAGGTAGCTAAGTCACAATTGCTATTCCTATGCATTAACCTTGGCAAATAAAAACAAACTGTAGTAATAGTGAAGATCAACATTCAAAATGCAGTGGGAAGAGTCATAGGGATCATCTTGGTCCACATTCTGGCTCTACCCTTCAATTTGCTCCTTAAACTTGAAAAACATGGGTACCTTAAAAGCTTAATTTTCTCATCTGCACCATTATTAAGGATAAATGATAATATGCAGACTAGGATTATGGCAAGTAGTCATTTAAAAAATACACTTTACCTTCTCCTGAGCCCTATTTGACTGATCTCCTCTATTTAAATTAATAAGAAACCTAGTAGGTCCATGGCAGCTGTAGCTTCAGATTGTTTTACGACCTTGATCAAGTTGTGTAACTTCTCAGAGTTTCTTCTTACCATCTGCAAAACCAGAATAATCATTGTTGACACCTGCTTACCATGCTGGGAAGATGAATGTAGTAACAACCACAAAGCAGGCTGCACTTTATGGGAAGCCAAATGCCACTTGCAATAAAAATAATAGCAATAATAACATTAAGAAATATTTATTTCCAAGATACTCTCTGAAGAGATTTGGGCATCTGTTGTCCAGGGCATATTGGCCTCTAATGAAAAACAAATACTTGCCAGTGTTCATTAAAGTCCATTTTAGCAAATTGTCACTGTCCTACAATATACCTATTGAGCCCCTTGCAGATTAACAAAGAATGGTTGGGAAAAAGCACTGTACCATGCAGGCAGGCAAGAGAAAACCACACCAGGGTTTTTCTGTACACAGCTGCTATTCAGCCAGCAGCATTTCCCACTAAGATTTTATATGCCTGGCCCTGAGCAAATATTAAGCTTTTTAACTGGGAGGTTTTGCCAAGATTTTTGATTACACATTGCCTGATAGCAGTGTGTGCCAAATATATATGGTACCGTATATCTCTTTATGTGTTGCATTTAAACAGACCTATTATTGTCTTGGCTGTTTGTAGTATTTGTGGGACCTTTTCATATTTAATTTGAGGTTTTGAGTTTTCAATATACCTCTAAGAAAAGAACTGTCAACATTAGACTGTTTTTTAATGCAATCGTATATTTAAGAGACAAGCAAAATAATGTGTGCAAAACCATGATGTGTGCTGATTAAGGAAGCCGGAATGTTTTATGATATGTCTTTAGTTTTAGAAATTCTTCAGCTATTATTGTCTAGATATGGTTTTCAATATATGGCTTATAAAATTGTATCTGAAAGCCTTCCTCCCAGACAGACTTGAAGCCTGAACATGTTCTACTGAATGCTAAATTATTCAATAAGACTTATTTAAGCATGGTCCATATATTCAGGGCTAGTATGCTGAAGAAACATTTTATCTGATTATCATTCTCTGAATTGAAAGAGAAATCATAACATAAATGACCTTTTAAATGTGTTGGTGGTCAAGTCATTACCTAATATGTAAAGAAGGAAAATATTTATTTTAAAAGTCAGAGCCAAATAATACTAGGAGTAGAGGAAGATAAAATTGGAAAGAGAGGGGGGAAAATAAACAGTCTTTCAGGAGAATTCTTTGTGCTTTTCAGAATAAAATCCATTGAAGATATATATCAGTGATGCCCAAAATTCAAATAATGCCTGTCCTGTTTTCTGCTGAGTCAAATGGACTTTTAGCATTTTCCCTGTCAGATTTGAATGTAACTTTAAAATAGACTGATATACCAGAGTCTGTTTTTCTTGCTTCAGAAAACAAATGAAAAGGATAAGAGAATAAAAGGAATCCTGTTTATAAGGCTGCATATGTTCAGAATTTTAAGGGCTTGCTCATACTCCATAAAGCTCAGGGGGACAGTGTGATGGTCTTTCAGTAGGACTGTCAGCTTCTGCCCATGCTCCCATCCATCCTCCGCAGAATCACTGGGCTAATCTTCCTGAAGCATGCTACTCCCAATTGTTTTACAAATAAATGCATTCAAGGCCTTCTAAGATCTTATCCCTAGATGAGTTTATAACCTCTACCCACTATTCCCTTATAAGTCGTTGACTTTGTGCCTAAATGACCTACAGATGATTCATATCTATGCTTCCTGACTTCCATCTTTTTTCTCAATTTCCCATGACAGGGACACAGTTTTGACTTTTTAGTATTCATACATAATGTGTGTTGTTTCTTCCTCAGCTATTACTCAATTTCTGCCTCTTAGGCCATAACTACTTTTACTCCCTTCAGAACTTTCATAGCAGTGTATCTGGATCTTTAATAGACTGTTTCATCATATCCTCTAGTGCACACGAAACCATTTATATAGATACCTCATGTCCTCCACTTGGTCTGTTATCCATATATTTTATAATATCCCTGAGGTCAGAGTTTAATTTTGGTGGGGGCGCCGGGTGGCCCAGATGGTAAAGTGTCTGACTCTTGATCTCTGCTCAGGTTATGATCTCACAGTTCATGAGATCAAGCCCCACATGGCGATTGGGCTCTGCACTGACAACGTGGAGGCTACTTGGGATTCTCTCTCTCTCTCTCTCTCTCTCTCTCTCTCTCTGCCCCTCCCCCAGTTGTGTGCACACTTTCTCTCTCAAAATAAATAAATAAATAAATAAATAAATAAATAAATAAACTTTAAAAGAAGATAAATTTAATTTGTGGTTATGTCAGCTCTGTACATCTGCCTCTGAGCATGCATTACATTTAGTGAAAACTACATAACTCATCGAATAAATACAAAAGGGAATCTTTTTATCCTAATTCCATCAGTTCTTCTTTCATTGGGTACAATTTTATATTTTGTTCACATTTTTCTTCACTTGTTGAAAATGACAGTTGCTTCAGAGCACAGAAAGAGAAGATAAACTAAAATGTCCTGAAGAAAGTACAGAAAAGAAGAAAGCTCGAAAAACAAGCTTTAAAACCACCAGGATCCAGGTAGTAGGGGATAGGGACCCGGATGGCAATTCCATAGCAGGAAAAATCCAGTTAAAATACTCCTGTCAGAAGAAATGGAAAACAAACCATTTTCTACTGAATTGTCATATTCTAAGAAAGAAGCATCTAATTGGTCTAATTGGTCATGCGAGGCTTGCGTTTGGGAAGCTATAACTACTGTTTACAGTCTGTGTCTGAAAGACTTCTTCCAGTAGTGAAGACATAGTTGCAGGACAATAAATGAGAGGGCTATTAGGGAGGAAAAATAGAGGCTGTCAAAAAGAGGCACACATCTGCTACTGAAGATTCATCATGTGGAGACATTAGGTGAAGTGTGAGAGATAATTGTTATTATTTTTTATAATCTGTAATTAATGAGCGTGTTCTTCAAGTGTTTTATTATACTTCATTGTGATGCATCAGACCAGGGCTTGTGTTTGCTGCACAAAGGGAATATCTTGCATAGTTTTCCACATGACTGCCACAGAATGGCTTTACTCAAAATACCTCCAGATACAATACAGCACTGTTTAAATTTCTTTAAGCAGATTTCAGGGTTGGCATGTCCTAAGAGGTGTCAAACTTTCTGATTCTATGTATAGTGGGCTGGATGGTGTGGTTTTGCATCTCTTTTCTTGTTTTGAAAAATTTTTAATGTTTCTTATTTTAGAGAGAGAGACAGAGACAGAGAGCAAACAGGGCAGGGACAGAGAGAGAAGGAGACACAAAACTGGCAGCAGGCTCCGGGCTCTGAGCTGTCAGCACAGAGCCTGACATGAGGCTCCACCTCACAGACAGCAAGATCATGACCTAGCTGAAGTTGGCTGCTTAACCCACTGGGCCACCCAGGTGCCCCTGAATGTCTTTAAATACAGGAAGATTTAAGGATGTAAATAGTAACTAATTCAAGAAGAGGATGAGACATCATGTGCCTATAAAGGAAGTTGATTCTTCTGTTGACAAAAAGTGGACATCTAGTCAAAGCAGCAGACTCTACATGGGCTCTACTGGCTGGTCCTCATGGCAACAAATCCTATGTTGTATAAAGCAAAGTAACAGTACTTTTCTTGCAATATCCACTTGGATAGGCCTTCCCACTGCCTGTACCTCAGAGAGCAGTTCATACTGTAAGAAATAGTTGTTGACTCATTTGTTGCCTGGCTAATAACATTCACCAAGTGCCTACTCTGTCTTGTAGGGACAGGAGTATTGGGCCAGATTCTGAGAACAAAATGAGGAAATCCATCATCAGTCTTGTAGGAGATGAGTAAATTGATGATTTCAGTGATTATAATAAGGGATTATGATTCCCAGAGTTTATAGGAGCCTAGAAGAGGGCTCGTAAGAAGTAACGGAGAAACACAGTGTGGCATAAATGACTTCTAGGGAAGATAATGCTTGAGTAACATATTTAAGCGGGCTTTGAAATAATTCAGATGAAGAAGGTATGTATGCATGTGGGTGGGGTTGAGAAGAGGTGAGGATGGATAGAGACTAGAAGTTGAAGGTATGCATCTCTCATTTGTTGATGAATGAAAAATAAATCCTGCCACATTGTTCCTGAAAATAAGCTAAATTAGTTAGAACCAATGAGTACATCTTTTGCAAAGATAACTCTCAGGCAAGTTTTTCTCTTCAGACAAAAGAGCTTTGCAAAGGTAAGAAAGCAATATAGTTGTGTCCATTTGAATGAAACTAGATGGGATATGGGAAGGCTGTATACAGCTGTTGATAACACAGTGGGCATTTTTGCCTCCAGAGAAACAATCCCAAAGATAGATTGGTTGCCAGTACAAAAAGGATCAGGAAAAAATAAGAAGTTGGTGTAGTAATCATAGTGAAATCACTGATTCTGTACAAATGGTCAAGTGATTGTTTTCTGTCATATAAGCCAGACTGTGGCCTTTGGAATTTTTCTTCTAAATAGGCTGTCTAAGTAGAAATTTTACAGCCATTATTTTTTTAAGTTTTAGACTTATTTGGGTTAAACTCAGGTTTATAAACCTCCATTTAAGGCAGATTTTTTTTAACCTATCAACAAAGCAATGAGAACATTAAGACAACCATCCCTTTGTCTTTGAGGCAGTTAGGTGGAAAGAAAGGCACTAACACATAGACACCAAAGGAGTTAGTTTTACTAGAGTTGAACCAGGCAAAACTATTAAAGTTATAGACTCACATTTCACATCACTATCATCACCCCAACTCTGATTTTATCAGTGTATCCATGCCAGCTCTTCACTGCTAGCTGGTCAGCTGATCTCTCTAGTTATTTCCCTCTTAGAAGACAGACCATTTCATATCTGGGACACTTTAATTGTTAGGAAATCCTTCTGTATTTTGCTTGCAATTATCTATCGAATCTACCTTTAGTATCTTGCATGTTGCCTAATTGTTCTGCCTGCTGACCCAATGCCCATATAGAGCAAACATAATTCATAATTTTTTACTACCTGGGTTAACCAACTCCCAGCCCCTCAAATGTTTCTCATGTGACATTATATGTGTTCTCTTTACCCTCTCTTTTAGAATATGTTACATTCCTTTTATATTCTTCTTAAAATGCGAGATCATTTGTGAATCTCACTAGTCTAAGATATGTATCAATAATTTCCTTAAAGTTTTAGAGACCCCATCGAATTTGGGAAGGAATGAAGAGATTAAGGCTTCTTCTTCTTTTTTTTATTTGCATTGTCTTCCTGCAGCTGTAATCTGCAATAACCCAAATGTTTCTCAATCACTTACTCACCAAGTATGGGTTTCCATTTGCGGATGGGGGAGAGGATATTCAAATTCTAATATTCTCATCTCTTTTTTCTTGAGAATTTCAAGGTTCACATGTTAAGAAATGTTTACCTGGTGTTTGAGAATTGGAATAAAGTAACAAAAAAGCCAGTCCTCAGAGAGATCTATGTGTAAATCCCTGTTCTGTCACATTTAGCTACTACCTTCTCTGATTCTCAATGTTTACATCTATTAATTGATGACCACTTTCAAGAAGTTATGTTAACACTAAATGATAGTATATTTGGAAAATATTGAGATTAGAGAGTGCTTTGTTCATGGGAAATGCTCTGTAAGTGTTAGCAATGTTGGGGGAAGAACATTCACCTCTAGTTTATCTAATTCACCTCTGATTTAATTCACCTCTAGTTTAATAATAAAAGCGTATTCTCTTGACATGACAAAGAATGAGATCTTCAAAACCAAAATGCCTTGCCCAGGTTGCGTGGAGCCCGCTTGGGATTCTTTAACTCTCCTTCTGCCCCACCCCACTTGTGGGCACTCTCTCTCTAAAAATAAAAATAAAAATAAAATAATAATAATGATAATAATAAAGATGACAACCCTAATCCTCAATGTTGCATCTTGCTCTCTTCCCATGACCAGTTATTGTCACAGAGATCAGGAGTTGGGTGCTTAACCAACTGAGCTATCCAGGTGTCCCTGAAACAAAAATTTTAGAAGGTAGTCCGATATAGTAATAATAATTATAAATATTTATTAGATAATTACTGTGTAAGCACTTTACATGGGTTAACTAGCTATTCCTATGTATTTTGCTTCCAGTAGCAGTACTGTGGTGTCAAAATAAATAAATAAATAACCAAAACTTTTCACTCATCCACACATATACAAACATATGCAAACATTTCCTAAATGCTGTTGCATGGAAGGATCCTCTTTTATTTGACACATTGACATTAGTTCTTATGAGACACAGCCCTTTTTATTTCTTCCTAATGATAGAGTTCAAACAATATGTAGATTCATGAAAAGAGGAGATTAAGCACAAGTCCAATACACTGGAAAAAACCCTTGAGAAGGAGGGAGGGGACACAGGCTCAGACCTATCCTTGCCACCGACTTGCCATATGACACTAAGTTGCTTAGCTGCAAATATGGACCTTTATCTTTCATTCTAGGTGTATTTCCCTGCATGTACAATGTGTATAATACCCTTATGAGTACTGCAGGAGATTATAAAAAGGTTCAACTATAGGAGAAAGGAAAATAGAGCTATGGAGACTGAGTTTAACGTGCCAATTATGCCTATTAGGTGAATAAACTATAAATCACTTAACTGACCCCATTTTCTTCATCTGACAAATAAAAAGTTGAAGTACATCTCTGAGAAACTCTTATGCCTAATGCAAAATATGTAACCACACACACACACACACGGCTTTATTTCCATATGCTTTGTCTAATAATGAGAGATACTCTGAGAAACTCTTATGCCTAATGCAAAATATGTAACCACACACACACACACACGGCTTTATTTCCATATGCTTTGTCTAATAATGAGAGATACAGTTGGGTTTCTAAAAAAAAATTTGTTCACCTTACAATGTAGGTTAATATATGTTGTAATCGTACTTTAGCAATACACAGATTGATCACAATATAATATTTTATTGCTTAGAAAAAATGCAAACTGTTCAGAACCTCAACTATTGGTAAGTATATGATATGGTGCAAAGAACAGGAGATAAGGAATAAAGCCCAAAGTTAAGTACTGTTACTGTATTCACTTATCCTCCTCAAGGGTTTTTCTTCCTCTACAAAATGGGCCCAAATGAGAACTTGATGTTTTGGGGAAGATCTGATGGAGTCACATTTTTGACAACTTTCTCAGGTACAAGTGGCTGGCTATTTAAGGTAACAGTTAGCCAACCTTATTCAATGTTTGATATGGATGGATGCCAGAAGCCTGTTATACTTTCCTATCTCCCTTTTCCTAGAATGAAATCCAGAGGAGCCATCTGAGCACAGAAGACTAGGAAATTCAAGCTGGATCAGGTTAAAAAGTTCTAGACTGGGATAGGCCAGAGTAAATATAAACCATATGACAGGGGGTGAAATACAGAGATGTGGTCAACATTGTCCTCAAATTGAGTTGTCTATGAGGGCTGTCTACCAAATATAAGGCTTTTTTTTCTTGCTGGCCTAAGTGTTATTTTAAAACTCTAAAGGGACCTTTTCTCTCCATCTGGTGGGTGATGTATGTTGTAACATTTTAACAGTGGCCTTCAATCAATCCAAAGCAGAGGAAATTTTATTGATGAGATGTGGAAGATAGATGCATTCACACAGAGAGTGGTGGCCACTTCCTTTTCTAAATTCAGGGTTCAGTTTTGCACTGTGTTCAACTCTGGTGAGCACTAAATGTGTGTTAGGGGACTCTTCTACCCTGCCTGTGAAGAAGGTATCTCCAATATTTATTGTGTACCAGGTTAAAGACTGACAGGCAGGGGGCACCTGGGTGGCTCAGTTGGTTAAGCATCCAACTTCGGTTCAGGTCATGATCTTACAGTTCGTGAGTTCAAGCTGTGCATCTGGCTCTGTGCTGACAGCTCAGAGGCTGGAGCCTGCTTCATATTCTGTCTCCCTCGCTCTCTGCCCCTCCCCAGCTCATGCTCTGTCTGTCTCTTTCTCTCAAAAAATAAATAAACATTAAAAATTAAAAAAAAAAAAAGACTGACAGGTGGGTAAACTGAGATTGTTTAAGATTCTGTGACTGGCTCTCATGTATCCATTTTAGGGATATTGAATTCTTGAAAACACACTGTCTTTCTTACCAGTGAGAGACCTCTTACATAACCACAAGTAAAGAAAAGCCCTCTATGCAACACTGTTATGCATTACCCAGAAATTGACACTTGGGAAATTCAGGCTGAATCATTATAAGACTGTAGAGTGATTTGAGTTTATTGAATTCCATGTGTTTGCATGGTGACAAGTTACATAAAGGGCCACTGGTTAATCTGTAGCATTTGAGAGCTTGAACTCCATTTTAATATCTGTCCTGTTGCTCTCAGCTCAGTAAGAAGTTATCAAGAATTTAACATACCAACAACATCACTAAGGCACCTAACAGTCCATTTTCAGGAACGACAGGACATCTTAGAAGAGTGTCTGTGTGGCTTTCTGGTGAAAATTCTATACTTGGCTAAATGGAAGTGGAATGGAATATAAAATAGGAAGCAACTAAAAGGTAATAAAGGGCAGAGAGTAACATATATCTTCTATGAATATCTAGTTTTTTAATGTCTCTGTTTAAGAAATAGTTTGGAAGTGAAAAAACAAAAACAAACAAAAGAAATGGTTAAAAGGTAAGAGTTATTCTTATTTAATGTTTGTCTTCCCTATAGACTCAGATCTCCTTGTGAGGAGAGATCATGTTCATTCATTAGCCAGGGTACCAATGCTTAGCATAATGTTTTGCACAGAATTGACTCACAATAAGCATTTAATGAAAGAATGCTGCTAGGGTTCCTTGTTTGGATGGAGACATTTGCTTAGTTTAATCAATAAGGATTGTTCAAAAAGTCACAGAATTCAATGATTCTGCTTATGAAGTATGAGTTGGTTATTATTAGTTTAGAGTCCAGCTAGAGCTTTGTATTTAGAGCTTGTAAGTATCTAGAATTGTATTTTGAAGAACTGCATCTGAAGACTAACTTATGATAAAGACACTGGAATGTAGACTAAACTAAACCCTTTTTGAGTACTATTTTGTTTTAACTCATGGTCCATAATTTAGAAATATTGCTTATTTGACCTACACTGTCTCCAATGTTTCTAAATCTTGTTTTAAGGGGCTAGAAATGCAATTAAAGGTCTTAGTTTGTTTTAATTTAAATCTTGATAAATTGGAGCATTCGTTAATAAGTTAAAATGTTGTTTCTCCATCTTGAAATATAATTAAAATATGAATATTGTATGTCCTTAAGATGTACCACGTTTTGATATATGTATACATTGTGAAAATATTACCACAATCAAGCTAATTAACATACCCATCACCACACGTAGTTAGATTTTCTGTTTATGCATGTGTGTGTGTGGTGAGAACATCTGACGTCTACTCTCTTAGCAAATTTCATGTATACAGTGCCTTATCCGTTATAGACACCATGACATTAGGTATCCAGAACTTACTCATCTTACAATTGAGAGCTGGTGCAGTTTGACCAACATCTCCCAATTTCATCTAACCTCTGGCCCTGGTAACTACATTCTACTTTCTGTTTCTATGAATTTGACTTTTTCACCTTCTATACATGAGTGAAATCATGTTTAGTGTTATATGTGGTGGATATAGGAGATATTATAAATAAATCACAGTCCAAGGAACTCAAAGTTTATAAAATTAAAAAAAATAGCAACCACAAATAACACTTGGATATAGTTCATGATATGTCAATCACTTTGGGAAGAAATTTACAGAGATATTTCACTTAGCAGTCATAAAATCTTATAATGTAGGGAGTATCATGATCATTTTACAGATAAATACACAGATTTATACTATATAAATAATATGTGCAATAACACACAAGTAAATATACACGGTATTATAGGATAGCCTCTGTTATAGATATTCGTGGACTCAGGCAAGACTTGTTTTATAATGTGAAACTTTGTCCAGGTCATGAAATATAATTCAGAGTTTCCTAATCTGAGAACTAGAGTGGAAAAGATGGTGTTTCTGGAAAAGAACATAGACATTTCAAAAATATTGAGGTTTGCTTCTATGATCAGCATCAGTACCATATCATCATTGTTTCATAGTTAACATTTATGAAGCTATTACTCTATTCCATGTGAGGTCCTAAATTTTTAAAGATTAACCCTTTTAAACTTTATAAAAGTCAAAGATGTAGATACAATATTTATCACTATTTTACAGATAAAGAAATGAAGACACCAAAAGAGGATTCTAAGTCACACAGCTAATAGGTGGCAAAGCCAAATCTAAACCAAGTTGTCCTCTCCCTAGAGCTAAGCCCACATTCTCAACCATTAAATATACCCACTTTCACAAAAAATGTTATATATATATATATATATATGTGTGTGTGTGTGTGTGTGTGTGTGTGTGTGTGTACAGAGACAGAGAGACAGAGAGAGAGAAAATAATTAGATATGGTTGTAATGTTAAGGTTCTAATAGGAGATAAAGGGTATAAAAGTCTTAGACCATACTATCTGTGTAATGTCAATGTATTTAGATTTGTGGAAGTATTGAGTCACCAATAATTGTATGAAATGACTTGTTTTCAAATGATCAATCTTTGTAGAGTTGACTCAAGATAGTGAAGACATTTTGAGGAAGAGAAAAATCATACTTTCAGAAAACTTTGATAGCCTAAGCCAAAGAAGTTGAGAGTTTAAACAAAGGTAATGGCAATGGGAATAGAAAAAGGAAAAGAAATTCAAAACAATAACTTAAAGATATATATGTGATAATCAGTTCTATGTCAAGGAGTTAGGGCAACAAACATTGTGCTGAAAACAAATATTCCAAAGAAGTGAGCATAACCTTCATCAATTAATCAATTTTTCATTGGAAGTGTATTGCAATGTTTAATTCCTTGTGTGTAAACAGCTTATTCCAGACATTTTATGGCTCGTATGGAAAACTCATTTTTTAATGTAAAGCTTGTAATATAGCTGAAGCATTCCTTTTTTTTTTTCTTTTGAGAGAGACAGAGGGAGAGGGAGAGGGAGAGAGCGAGTCAGGGAGGCGCAGAGAGAGAGAATCTTAGGCAGGCTCTGTGCTTAGACTGGGGCTGGATCTCATGACCCTGAGATCCTGACCTGAGTCGAAATCAAGAGTCTGAAGCTTAACTTATTGAAATATTCTTTTAAGGATGAAAAATCCATGTAGTGGGTTCTCTTGCTATAATTTTCTTCATTGGGTGTATCTTTCTTTTTCTGTCAGATCCTCTTGTGTTTAATTTACAGATGTGCCATACCGAATGATTCACTATAAAGTAGTCTCTTTTTCCTGTCCTGGTGTGTTAATAGCAATCACATAATCAGTTTATTTTTCTTTTCTTTATCTTTGTAAATTTAAAGGCACTTGTATTTATCATATAAAAGTATTGTCTATTTTCCTTCCTTAGTTTGTCATAATCCTTTGATCTAGGACAGTCAGACTTCATTTGCATTGATAACCTTGATGCCTTTGAAGTCTACTGACGACCTTTCTTGCACAATGTCTACCTATTTTGGTTAGTCTGCTGTGTTATGCTTAAATTCCAGTAATGCACTTTGGTCTAAATTGCTAGAGGGGTGATGCTATATACACCCTTTTAAATGCATAACATCAGGGGGTACATGATGTTGAAATTGCCTTTTTATGATGTTAACTTTGATCACTTAATTAAAATAAGTAGTAAATATCTGGTCTCTCCCCTGTGAAGTGACAATTTTTCCTTTTATAGTCAACAAGTATATTAGAGAAAAAACTTTATATACGTATATTTTTTCTCATCATATGTCTGCTTACTATTTTGGCATTCATTGATGAACTCTGGTGTTTTCCACATGGTAACTTCCTGTTTTCCTTCCACATATATTAGCTCAAAATCTAATATAAATAGTGCTGTACTTTTACCTCATTTATTAATTAAATTAGTTATATCAGTACAGACTCATTAATATATCTTTTATTCAATGGGTTTTAATCCATTACTATACTTTTTTATTTTGCTTAAATTGCCCCCCATCTGGCCACTGGATTCTGTGTAATCTCAACATGACCCCATCAATTTTAAAGTCCTTACTTTCTGGCACAAGATAATTTTGACTCATATTGTACTTTTCTGCTCAACCCTGGAATCTGTCTATTTTTTCAAGGAGTTCCCCATCTTTCACGTAGCAGTGATATTTAGAAACCAAAACCCTGAGTGTGCTCATCACCACTGGAATGTCATTGTTTCTACATCCTCCCAAAGGAGATAGCTAGAAAATACATGTATTACCCACATAGAAATATACACATTTACCCTATTTACAAACATATTTTCACTGTTTCTACACCAGTATCTAATCCGACACCAAAAGATTCATTCTAATCTTCTCCCTTTCCTTATTTGTAAATTCTTTCGTGGATAGTAAGTTTTACACAATCTATGCTTTTGTTCAAACCTAGAATTCACATAGTTTCAGAATTGTTAACACATATTCCTGTGAAAAACAAATTTACCAACTAGAATACAGTATTTGTGTATAGTTATTTTGCATTTCTGTCAAAATCTTGTTTCTAGAATTAACTTTAGAATTAAATTCCACACCAACAAGTGAAGTTTTGCTAGACATGCAAATATATGCATCTGTAATACATTTAGGATTATTTATTGCTGTTAGTAATCCAATTTATCTTCCACCTACCCCCTGGTTGATTTTAACTGATTTATTTTGGCGGTTATGTAAAGTTTTTCTATGGTTTGAGAAGTAAAAGTATACAGAAATGTATCATCACAGAAACATCACTGAGCCCATATTTTGTAACCTGTTTCTCTTCCTGTGTTCTTTCTATCTTATTCCATCCTGTGCCCTGTAAAAGTAAGACACCTCTTTAGTCTCTGGATTTTCCTACTTTTTTCCCTTGGTATCTTTTTCTTTCTTTCTTTCTTTCTTTCTTTCTTTCTTTCTTTCTTTCTTTCTTTCTTTCTTTCTTTCTTTCTTTCTTTCTTTCTTTCGTCTCTGACACGTATATCTTATATGCATCTTTGATAATACGTGCTAAAAATCACTCATGGGAAGTCATAAACTTTCTCCTTCATTTTTATAGATATACAATACTCCATTGTGTAAATATATCTTGGTTTACTCAATCACTTTCATATGTAGAACATTCAGGCTGTTTCAAATGTTTTGCAGTTACAGACATTTGCATACTATTTGAGGGAGTTATTGAGAGGGTATGACCATGGTTGACCCTTGAGTTAGACCTGGGATTTAGAGGCTCCTCATTCCCTCCCCTGCCTTTGTATTGTGCATTCTACCTACCATTCCTGCAGTAGGAGCTGTTCTAAGGACAGAGGCTTGAGACACTAAGGTGTTGTTGAGACCATGACTGGGTTGTGTAGGTGACTGGGTTGTGTAGGTGACTGAACCCCGTGAAGGTCTCTATGTAAACTTTTAAGATTCTGGCAGGTGGGTGCAGAAATTTACTCAATCTGAGACCATCTAAGGTAAGCCTAATATTTAAGTTCCCTTGTGGATTAAATATGCCCCTTACCAATCTGGAGTGTTTTGTCTCTTTCATAGGTCTCTCCTTGCTCTCTATGTACTGGAGCCAGTTTGCAAACCAACATGTGCCTATATATCATTGTTTGTATCATTGAATTTTCAGGATATGCATCTAGAAGTGGATGTATAATATAAATTCCAACTTTCTCACCAGAAGGATTGCAGCCGTCTGCACTCCCACCAGCAATGTGTAAGAAAGCCTGTTTCTCCATAGCATTCATCTGAATATGTTGTCACTTTTAAATTTTTGCCAATATGATATGTAAAAAAAATGGTGCCTTTATAACTTTCTGGTTTGCATTCTATAAATGTAAGTTTGAATGACTTTCATAAGTTTTAGGACAATTTTATTTCCCTTTTTTTTGTAAATTGTCTGTTCACGACTTTCCCCTTTGTCCTTTATTCCCCATTTTTTGTGTGAAATATTTTGCAAGGATTTTCTTGCTTTGTCAATTGTCTTTTGACTTAGTTTATAGCTTTTTTTCTGGCTATGTAATTAAACTAATTATGTATTTATATTTACCAGAATTGTATTGCCTCTGGATTAAAAAAAAATATATTTATTGTGAGAGAGAGAGAATGAGAGCAGGGGAGGGGCAGAGAGAGAGGGAGAGAGAGAGAGAATCCCAAGCAGGCTCTGCACTGCCAGCACAGAGACTGATGTAGGGCTAGAACTATGACCTGAGCTGAAACCAAGAGCCAGATGCTTGACCAACTGAGTCACCCAGAACCCCCATCCTCTGGATTTTAAATCAAGTGTAGAAAGACTTTCTCTACTCATGTATTTTTCTAGTTATTTTATGATTTCAATTTCTAACATTTAGATCTCTAACACATTTTGAATTTATTCTTATATATGATAGACTAAAGGTGACATTTCAGATTACAGGAACAAGAATGGAATATTAAAATAAGTTATGCCTAAACCACTGGGTAACCTATTATGGAAAGATAAAAATAGATCCATGCCTCATACAATTGAAATTAGTTCATTTTCTGTTCATGGATCAATACTACAGTGTTTTAATTATAGAGTTTTTGTGATATGTCTTAATATCTGGTTTATCTGTTTTAATATCCTCATTTTTAGTTTGTCTTCTTTAGTGTTTTGTTAACTATTCTTGCCTATTTGTTTACCTATATGAACTTTTGAATCATCTTATCTACCTGTACATAAAATCTTTATTTTACATAAAATGGTTTAAAATTATAAATCAACAGAGGGAGAAGTGGTATCTTCCTAACATGATTCATTCTAACTAAGATCGAGGGATGTTTTACTATTTGTTAAATCTACTTTTGCTTCTTTCAGGAATACTTTCAAATTTTTCACATATAGGTTTTGCTTGTAATTCATTTACTTCATGGAACTAAACAATATTTCCTTTGTGACCAATTATATGATTGCTTTCTGTGAATGTTGCATGAATACACAAGAAGAGGTTTATTCTCGCTCATTAGGGGGCATAAAATTTGACGTGTCCATAGTATCTGTCCAACTTATATTGTTTAGGCAAATTACTACTTATCTGATATCAAGATCACTGCCAATGCTTTCTTATTTTTTCCACTCATCTTGTTCATCTCTTAAGTATTAACCTTTCTAAACCACTTTGTTTTAGATTTGTCTCTTATGTACAGAGCATAGTTGGACCTTGCTTAACTCAAATGGAAAAAATATGTTTTTCAATGGGTATATTAAACCCTTTCACATTTATTGGCATGACTGATGTTTCATCTTAACTCCATCATGATGTTTTTCAATTCTGTGCATTGTGTTATAGTTGCTATGTTTCTATAGAAAATGTATATTTCTTACTCTTTAATTCACAAAGATTTAGGGGGATATTTATGGAGTTTTGTGTTTTTATATTAGCACTAACTTTTGTATTTATATATATATTTTTAACGTTCTTGGGGCACCTGGGTGGCTCAGTCAGTTAAGCATCCAACTCTTGATTTAGGCTCAGGTCATGATCTCACAGTTCATGAGATAAAGCTCCCCATTGGGCTTTGTGCTGATGGCCCAGAGTCTGCTTGGGACTCTTTGCTCTCCCCCTCTCTCCCTGCTCCCCCCACCCCCAGTTATGCTTTCTCTCTCTCTCTCTCTCTCAAAATAAATTTAAAAACAGTTCTTAGTTTCTTGCTATCTTATTTAATGTTATGCTAGCTACTTTGTCATTTTTAATGTGGTCATTTAACTTCTATTTATTGACTAATCAATGAGTTCATTCTACTTTCCTCTTTTTCTCTCCCTTTCCTTTTATTTCTTCTTGTATGATTTTTACTTTACCTCAACATATCATATTTTTTTACATATAACACATTGTAGGCACCAGCTCTTCCAAAGAAACTTGCCAAGGGTACTAAACTGGAAGGTATGCTTACTGTATCTGAAATTTCTTGTTAATTTCTTATTATTTTTAACTTTAAAGTGTTTTCTCTGATTACAAATTTAGTATTTCCCATAAAACTTCTTTATATAACACTTCTTTATATGTATCATAACAGACTGATAGTACCATGTACACAGGCCATATCATCTGTATCCTCAGACCTCTTCAATAATTGTTTAGTAAAATCAATATTAGTAGTAACTTTTACAAAGACTGTAAGAAGGTTTTGAAGCAGTTTTACTAAAAGTGGCATTATTTCACCCATATTCTTCTGTTTTCATTTGTAATCCTTGTTGTTGCCTCTTATCTACCAAAAGTATTTTGTGAATTCCAGGAGAGGTATTTTAAAATAGACATATTTTAGTTACTGGTTCCAAAACTAAATTGTAATTTTGTTAACTCTTTATAAAAATGGCATGCCAGAAAGAAGCTTTTGAGGTGAGAGAATCTGCTTCCAAAAGTTGTATGTTTTAGAGACTTTGGAGGAAAGTAGTTTCTAGGCTTAAAAAAAAAAAAAAATAAGGACTGCAATGAGAACACTTGTGCAAGTTCTTTAATTTAAATTTTTATACCCCTACATATTTCTTTTGGAAATTTCAGCCTACAGATACCAAACTCATTTTAGCTGTCAAGATTCATTTTATCTCTCATGTCTCAAGCTCCTCATTTACAAAGTAGAGATGATAGTAATACCTGCCCCCCTTTGCTCCCAATGGAATTGCAGCAATGAAAGTTAACTTGAAGAGTGTTTGTAAATTATTGAATAGCTGCTCCATTTCCTTAACCAAGTTGTCGTGAGGATTACATTTGATAATATGGACGTACTTTTGAAACTGGCAAGGTTCTATACAAATGTGATTGTCTGTGATTTGTAGGTCAATTTGGCTGGATGACACTGTATATGGTGCCAGAATCACCAACTTAATACCATAAATTTAATTTAAAATTATAAATAAGTAATGCAGTGTTTTTTTTTTAATCTGGACTATTTACTGATAGTTGGAGTGTATATCTTGAGAAATTCATACGCACACACATGCACGCACACACACACACATACACACACAGAATAGAAGCAGAATATTAAATTACAGTAAAGTAAGTTCAAAGTAAAGATGAACTTAAGCTGTGATTTATTGGTCTTTTAACCTAAATCTGATTGATTCGCTGTTACACAAAGAGATGAGTATTGTGGTTGTTTAAATGTTGAAAATTTTCCATAGTAATTCGAAGTAGCTACTATGTTGAGCATCACACTGCCCTGATCCTTGTTCCTTAGAACATTCCATGACTCAGGTCCTAATGGTTAATCCTTCTACCAACATAGTCTTTCTGGACCCTGCTCCCGGGCTGGAGCAGCTAGTGTTCTCATGGATTGATACCTTAACCACCACCCTTTCCTAACCTTATGTGAAGCAAAAGATAAATGGTTGGAGATTTGGGTTGGTCCTAATCTTGATTAACTTTACTTTTGCTTTCTCTCCAGCCTCGGTATCTGTCATCTACCATGATCTATTGTTAGCAGCTGGAAGTGGCAGTCTACTACAGTCTGCCTTGCCTTGGGGCCACTTGCAGTTCCTCTAGTTTGAGAAAGCTTTCTTGTCTCCTCCTTCACCTGACTAAGTACATCCTTCATCCAGCTGAGACATCGCCTCCTCCCGGAAGTTTTTACTCACACTCTGGCACATCTGGATAATATTCCTGTGTGTTATTCTCGTACCATGGACTTTTTCCCTAATATGTAGAAGCAAAGTGTATATAAGACTTTGTGACCAGTTCCCCATAAATTTTATATATTTTTAAAAAAAAATTTTTTTTAAACGTTTATTTTTGAGACAGAGAGAGACAGAGCATGAATGGGGGAGGGTCAGAGAGACAGAGGGAGACAGAATCGGAAACAGGCTCCAGGCTCTGAGCTGTCAGCACAGAGCCCCACGCGGGGCTTGAACTCAAGAACTGCGCGATCATGACCCGAGCCGAAGTCAGATGCTTAACCGACCGAGCCACCCAGGCGCCCCAAATGTTATATTTTAGAATCATTCTTTTGGGGGCGCCTGGGTGGCGCAGTCAGTTAAGCATCTGACTCTTTATCTCAGCTCAGGTCATGATCTCACAGTTCACGAGCATCAGGCTGTGCATTGATGGCGTGGAGACGGCTTCAGATCCTCTCTTTCCCTCTCTCTCTGCACCTCGCCCCCACCTCTCTCTCTCTCTCTATCTCAAAATAAAGAAATAAATTAGAAAAAATTATCCTCTTGAAGACCAGATAAAAACTCAGAGAGAAACTAATCTTGAGTGGCACAATGCCTAGACTTGAACTGGAACCTCCCTGTCTCCGGTGGATTAACTCCATGTGGCTCTTCCAGACACATCACAATTTGTTTCTTGTTTCTTATAAAAGTGTCCTTTCCTATTTAGTTCATAAAGGTATTGGACATTTGTATATGTGTCAATATCCTATTTGTTTTTCTCCATTGAAATCCAAGGGGGAAATAAGCACCCTTTTCAACCATTTCTAACGTAGTTTATCCTATCTTTGCAACAGTACTTTAACCAGCCTCAAGGGTTAACTTACTTCAAGTTAACACACTCCTTACTTGCTGACCCGAGTCTCTTGATTCATAGCAGACCGACCACTGGCCTTGAGTGAAGGTCAAAACTTTCCCAGGCCACAGACAGCCGGTCTGAGCTGCCTCAGCTTTCTGATTAGCTTGGCAAATTTTTAGCAAAATGTTTTTCTTTTTTAGGCCACACAAATGATTCTTCTAACTTCCCCTTGTGTATCTGTAGACCTTGCTCTCCTTTGCAGAAAGAACAGGGTACTCCTGCACATCACAAAGCAGGAACCGAACGCCCTTGTACAACACCTCGAGCACCAGGATATCTGTACTTGGCACCACTGAGTCTGCACATCATCAAGAAATGTTACCAACATCCCTTTACTGATTAGCTACCCTAAAAACCTTTAAAAAGCCCTGGTTCAGGCAGAAACCTCGGAGTTGGGTTTTGGATGAGAATCTGCCTTCTCCCTAGGTGGCTGGCCTCCTAAATAAAGCTCATATACTTTCCCAATCAAAATTCGTCTCTCGAGTATTGGCTTTTTGAGCGAGGAGCCAAACTTGGGTTTTGGTAATATATTGAATTCTTGAAACACACATGGCACACTGGATTTAGCAATCAAAATAAAAATTTCCTTAAAGGTGAAAATTTCCTTTGTCAAAAGTTAAAATTCTGAGACTCTTAATCTTAAAATCATTATGCTTCTATATTTAAATTTTTCTGCATCAGTGGAATACTCTTCTTTAAACATGTAACTCTTTTAAGCATTTTGCAAAGTCCATTGCTCACACAGAAGAGTTACATAATAGAGTGGAATACGATCTACTCTTCACTTTAATAGAACACCATCTTCATAATTTGTCTCTTTAGCTTGTCTTAACCAACCTGAAAATCTATGGGGAAGAATTAGTAAATTAATAGCATAAGATGGCTTGTGCTAGTGTTGATTATCTGTTATTTATCCTGGTTTTTTCCCTAAAGAAACAGCATTTTGTGAACATAGTAAAAAGAACCTCACACTGGGGCACCTGGGTGGCTCAGTTGGTTAAGCGTCTGACTTCAGCTCAGGTCATGATCTCATGGTTCATGGGTTTGAGCCCCGCGTCGGGCTCTGTGCTGACAGCTCCGAGCCTGGAGCCTGCTTGGGATTCTGTGTCTCCCTCTCTCTCTGCCCCTCCCCTGCTCATGCTCTGTCTCTCCCTTTTCTCAAAAATAAATAAACATAATTTTTTTAAAAGAACCTCACACACATTAGGCAAGTAGGTGTGCAAGTTGGGGGACAATAGGGTTGATTCCAAGAGCTATATAGTCAAATGTCACATTTAGGCAAGTTATTTTAGTGTTGTTAATTCATTTTTCTCGTTAAGAAATATAAGAACAATGCATATATAAATATAAGTATAGGAAATATATAAATAGAAAAACATGGACATTTTATATAAAAATATAAAATATAATACCTATTCTTCTCAAACTATTCCATAAGATAGAAGAGGAAGGAAAACCTCCTAGTTTATTCTATGAGACCCACATTACTCATACCAACACCAGATAAAGACACTACAAGGAAAGAAAACTACATGCCAGTTCTCTGATGATCATAGATGTAAAAATCTTCATTCAACAAATATTAGCAAATTGAATCCAATAATACATTTAAAAAATCAGCCACCATGATCAAATGTCACTTAACCCAGACAAGCAAGTGTGGTTCAATATTCTCAAATAAATGTGATATATCACATTAGCAAGACAAAGGATAAAAATGATATGATCATCTAAAGACATGTATAAAAAGCATTTGACAAAGTACAACATCCTTTCATAAAAACTCTCAACAAAGTAGGTTTAGAGGGACCACATCTCAACATAATAAAGGTCATATATGAAAAACCTACCATGAACATTGTACTCAGAGGGGGAAAAATGAGAGCTTTTCCAAGGTCAGGAATAAGATGGAGATGTCCACTCTCACCAAAATATGGAAGTCTTAACCACAGCAATCAGACAAGAACAAAAAGTGAAAATCACCCAAATTGGTAAGGAAAAAAGTAAAATTTTCACTATTTGTACATGATGATATTATATAGAGAAAATCCTAAAGACAATACAGAAAAAAACCTACTAGAACTGATAAATGAACTCAGTAAAGTTGCAGGATACAACGGCATTTTGTTTTTAATTTTAGTTTCCACTTGTTCATTGCTGGTATATCAGAAAGTTATTTAATTTTGCATAATAACCTTATATCCTACAACCTGGTTATAATCATTCTTTAGTTTCAGGAATTTTTGTTGACTGCTTCAGATTATATATAGAGATTATCATGTTATCTGCAAACAAAAGCAATTTTATTTCTTCTTTCCTAGTCAATATACATTTTTCCCCAATATCTCTCATTGTATTAGCTAGAACTTCCAGTATGATGCTGAAAAGAAGTGGCAAGAAGAACCATCCTTGCTTTCTGCCTGATCTTAGCAACAAATCTTCTAGTTTTTCAGCATTAAGTATGATATTAAGTGTAAGCTTTTTGGAGATATTCTTTATCAAGTCAAAGATGTTCCTTCTATTCTTAGTTTACTGAAATTCAGTGGGGTTTTATATTCATCAATACATCAATGCTGCAATAAAATGATTGTCAAAATGATTGTCCTATACTATTTATACTTCATAAACATGCTCATATTCATTATCTGTTCTCATTTTAGCAATGTCATTTGAGATACATGAATAGAGAGTATCATTTCAAAATTAAACAAGAAGTAAACTGATAACCAGAGACAAATATATATTCATGGTTCACAAAGGTTGAGAGAGTTCAGTTATAAATTCTAAAACCCTTTGTACTATATTCTGTAAGCATTCTTCTTTTTTTAAAAAAAATTTATGTTTATTCATGTTGGAAAGACAGAGAAAGACAGAGCACAAGCAGGGGAGGGGGGCAGAGAGAGGGGGACACAGAATCTGAAGCAGGCTCCAGGCTCTGAGCTGTCAGCACAGAGCCCGACGCCAGGCTCAAAACCACGAACATTAGATCGTGAACTGAGCCAAAGTTGGACGCTTAACCGACTAAGCCACCCAGGCACCCCTGTAAGTATTCTTCTTTACTTCTTCCCCTTCTTTCTCTCTTTCTTTCACTCACATTTTGCAGTAACTAAGTGAGTGCTGTTTAATTGTGTTTGGTTCTGAGATTTAAAAAAAAAAGAATTGATGGTCTCTGCCTTCAAGGACTCATAGTCTTCCAATTTATACAGATACATAAAATAATAATAACAATATATGTTTATAAAACATCCAGTTAAAGATAGCATATTGAATATACTTTTATTTCTTCTCTACTCACAATAAATTACAATATTATTAAAAGGATAAAAATATGCAGACACCTATAACTGAAAAGAAAACAAGAAAAGATCGCTTAATACTCAAGATATAATTTTTGAGACAGGAAAGAAAACTTATTATTCTTATATCAGAGTAAAGGAATCCAGAGGATTCCTCTCTGGAATCCTCAGAATGCTTATAGAGAGAGATCTAGAAATGCTCACACCAAGGGATCCAGAAAATAGAGAAATGGTTGCTCAGCCAAACTCTTAACACTTACAGACTGATTATCATGCAGGGAAGAGAAAGATATGAAGTGGAAAAACAGGGAAAATAAACATTTTACATTTGGCATGGTTCTTTTTTACATAACCCTCCTCTTTTAAGAGAGTAAACTTGAATGCTATAGATACTACAGGTTAGCATCTGTACTATAGTTTAGTTATATTTTCACTATACTATAATGTAGTTATATATTACAGCTTAGTTAACTCTAAACTCTTTCTTGACTTCCTTCTTCTTTTCTACATCCTTTCTGAGGCCTGAAAAACTAGATATTCACCTTTCCAACAATGCATTCTGGCCAATATGACCAAAGTGGATGTCTGTAGAAAGTTTCTAAAGACATGTGATGCACAAAGCTACAGCCACATGTCAACACCATGAGGCAAAAGCAAAATAATAAGGACACGCCAGCTTTTGATATTCTTAAGCTAACAAACCAATGACAGCAACTGCCTACCTGTAGGTTTTGTTATATGATAAGAAACCAAACACCTCTATTTGTTTAAGTCACTGAGAGTTGTGTTTTCTGTCTCTTGCAGGGAAAGCACAGATGATAAGTAATTACATGTTCATTGAATTAGTGAAGACTAAAAGGGAAAAATATATATAATTAATAGAGAAATAGGTTGAGGGATCAAGATACTGAGATGCTAGAATCCCAGAATGGAAGTAAACAGGACCACACTACTGGAAAAGGGAAGATGCTCTGAATGTGAGTATAGGCTCATAGAAGAGGATGACAAGTAAGGAGGGGCAGACTATTGAGAAATCTCTCACCTGAAACTTCAATTTTCTCCATGAGGTAGGATGTAAAATCATTTGCTGTGTGTGCATCCATGCATGTGTGTTTACACATACTTGGTTGCCAAGAGTTTTGAGGAGTCTAAGGAGTAATAAAGTTTGAAGTGAGAGTCTAAATAAAGGAGACAGAGAGTTGACTGGAATAATCCAGAGACATTAAACACAATATCGAGGACAAAGTAGTAGCTTGAAAATGTGACTTGATGGCATTGTTTGTCCACATCTTTTCTCCCCCTGAGTAGCCTTTTAAGAGATTTTTTTTCCTAATTGCCCTCCCCATAAAAGTTTTTTTTAACGTTTATTTATTTATTTGAGAGAGAGAGAGAGAGAGAGAGAGAGAGAGAGAGAGCGCATGAGGGTGTGATCAGAGGTAGGGGCAGAGAGAAAGGAGAGAAAGAGTCCCAAACAGGCTCCCATGCTGTCAGTGCAGAGCTGGATATGGGGCTCCGTCCCATGAATGGTGAGATCATGACCTGAGCTGAACCAAAAGCCATTCACTTGGCCGACTGAGCCACCCTGGTGTCCCATCACCCCATAAAATTTAATACTATGATACACTTTTCATGCCCTGTATGCCTTTTGAAGAACAAAAAACAATTATATAAACTAATTTATTTTCATCTTCTCTGCAACCCAAGAACCAATTTTTTATTGGAGTGAATAATGATTCAGAGGTTGAGCTGTGCTGGGCAGATGAGAACAGATCTCACAAAAACAAAAACAAATACAAATAAAAATTGATGAGAGATAATTAAAGGACTGTATCTTTGCCGTTGTAGCAGTATGAGGTAGTGAAAAGAACATGACCTTGGAATCACTTAGAAAGACATGTTTCCTTATCCCAATTATATCATTTATTTCCTGTGTGAACTGGGATGTTTTGCCTTACCTCTATAATCCTCAGTTGTGATAACATACAAAGTCTCTAGCACATAGTTGCTAAAAAATAGATGGCGTTATTTATTTTTGATGCTGTTATCATTTTGCTATGTTGAGATAGTAATTGAAAAAATAAGGGAGTTAACAGAATTGAGACACAAATTGAAAAGTGAAGACATAAAAGGATAATGATGAGGTAAATTTCAAAACAAACAGTAAAATAATAATGATGGAACAAACAACTGGTTGTGTTATGAGCGAAATGTTGAAGTCTTAATATTTCATGTATCAAGCATTTTGGGTTAATGACAATGTCTAGACACATCATGGGTATAGTTTACTGGAGTGGATCTGCAGAGTCTTGGAGAAGCAAATAAGAGATGTTAATGTTTGGTACAGATTGTCAACAGGAACACTGAAACACCTAAGGCCAGGGAAAAGGCTCAGTATAGATAACGGGATTAATCAGGAATTTCACAGATCATTCAATAATATGATAGAAGCTTATCAGGAAGATTAGCATGAGATTTTTAAAAAATCATTCTTATATATGAAAGTGGAGGTATAGTGAATAGGAAGCAGTAATAATGGTCTGGAGAATACTGATGTCTCCCTCCACTTGATGGCATTGTGTTATGCAGGGAGAGAGAAACTCACTGGTTAGGAGCAAGTATTACAACTTGAAAGATCCTTCCTATTATGTTTTAACATCAAACAACTTATTAAGACCTTTTGAGTTTAAGGTTCTACAAAATTGCGGCAAAATATCAAAATTGGGAGATTATCATTTTAATAAAAGAGGCAATGTCCATGAAATGCCGAACAGAGGTCTGGACACTCATAATCCCTCAATAAATTGCAGCTATTTCCATTCCTATCTTCCCCTGGGAGGGGGAGAGTGGGGAGATGGAAATACATGTGGTCCTGGGGAGAGGGAGGTTCCAGTAACAATAGGGGTGGTACAAAAGAGACTATATTCCTTCAATTGTGTCTGCTGGAAAGAAATTTGGGAAGTATCATTGCTGCATCCTGCAGCAACTACCTACGGTTTGAAACACTAGCTTATAAGCAGGAGAAAAACAAATAAAATTACCTTTAAAGTGTGAAGCCTTAAAACAGATTCCCAAGTGGAATTTCACAGTAAATCACAATTGCATTTTTCCCCTTTAGACATTTCATCGATAGTTTATATTGTCTTGCCTCCTGGTAGATTTTCATTAATAAGAAGGCAAGTTTTAGCCAGCTATAGAATGAGGCAGGAGAGCAGCAATCAATGAAACTTACAGGTTTTGTAAATATGAAACTGACACAGCCAGTTTCATAATTTCTAACCTGTTGCTCTTTACCCAATTATTTGAAAAGCAACAACTACCAGAAAAAAATAAACTATTATTATAATAATAATGGTAGAAAATATCCTAATAGAGACAGAAAATGATGGCTTTTGTTAAATCTCAAAATTATTAAATGAATTAAAAGTTGTTCTAATATTGAGTATGGGCTTCAATGTGTCATGCTAACACACTGAAGCCTTGAATCAATATCCAATATCCATCTTTTGATATATGGCAAAAGACCATAGGAAGCACTGATTATGTTATTTCATGTGTCATATGAAATGTTGTTAGAAGACCTTAATTTTTACTTGTCTGCTAAGACAGGAATTTATTTTTGTATATGTGATATTGTGGTTTATAACAGGAAATACATATTTGTTCTTTGTTCCCATTCCTGGGACAGAGACCTTAGAACCCTTGAAATTTTCTAAATGGTAACAGTGAAAAATGTGTCTTGAATATTCATAACAAACCCCTTTCAACTACACCTGAGTCTATGTTAATGAGGTGCCTGGTGGAAAGCACCTAAGGATAGGGGTTTGTTGCCAAGGGAACCAACTATGTGTTTGAGATTTGGAACTTTTTTGTAATAAAGCAGTAATTTAGTAAGTAAACTGCTTGTCTGATTTTGTGAGCTGCTCTAGCAACTTAATCACACCCAAGGAGGGAGTCATTTAGAACCCCCAGTCCATAGACTGGCGGTTAGAATCACCCACCTACAAATGGTGTGTGTGGGTATGTGTGCGTGCGTGTGTGGGTATGTGTGCGTGCATGTGTGCGTGTGTGTGTGTGTGTGTGTGTGTGCAGTCTTGTAAGATTGAGCCCTTAACATGTGAGATCTGATGATATCTCCAGGTAGGTAATGTCAGAATAAAGATGAACTGTAAAACACGCAGCTGGCGTCGGACAAGTGTTCGGTGGTATGGGGGAAAAATACATTGAAATTGGTTGTAAGAATCATAATATCCATACTTAAGATGCCTTATTTTCTATCATGTGATTATTAAAATGACACATTATACATACTACATCTTATAAATATGAGTTTTGTTTTACCTCAGAGCCAAATAATCACTTTTTAGAAGAAAATCAAATTTGTACTTATTAGTTTCTATGCAGTTGATCAATTTTACTATTACATGTTGACACTAAAATTTCCCAAAGCAATCTGGTCTCTGAGAAGCATAGAAGCACAGAGACTCATAGATTGAATTAAATAGTGGTTAGAGACTTTGGAGCATTTGTGTTGTTTAATAAACATTAAGGGAGAAAGATGATAAATCACCACTTTGTATATAAGAATGCCAAAGTAAGTCAACCATTTTAAAACACTCTTAATACAAGTTTTTAGCATACAGAAACTACAGACAAGTGCTTCAAAATTAAAGAAAAATGTAAATTTTTATTATCCGAGAATATTATTTTTAAAAATTACATTTAATGCCTTAGAGCAGACATTAACAAAGGCAAGCGGCTGTTATGCTTGAAAGATGTGACCATGATCAGTTGATTAGATATTGGAAGAAAGCGTCCATAAAAAGAAGAAAGTTTTAAGACATGCGATAGTACAAAAGAGAGCTTTTGTATAGCCAGAATTGGCAGAATCCATGAAGGCACTCACCAAGTATGAAAGGGCTCAAAGAGTTCTTTTTTCTTCTCTATTACTACACCTTTTTGCTGTGGTGAGGTAGAATACCTGGGCTTAAGAGCTGGAGATATTAATCTACTTTTTTTCTAATGCAATTATATCAGGATTTCTCAAAGTCAGCATTATCGGCATTTCGGGTCCCATACTTCTTTGTTATGAGAGGCAGCCCTGTGCACTGTAAGATGCTAAGAATCATTCTTGGCCTCTACCCATTTATGACCAGCCAAATGTCTTCAGACATTGCTAAATGTCTCTGGAGGGGTGGGGACAAAATGACTCTTGATTGAAACCACTGAATTTTATATTTGCTATAACTAATGTGATAATCTGCTATTTTTAAGATCAGCTTGTCAAATTCTACAAAGTAGCCTTTTTGAATTTTCATAGGGTTTGCATTGAGTGTATATATCAAATTGGAAGAATTGCTATTCAATAATGAGTCTCTCAATCTACGAACATGGTGTATCTCTCCATTTAGTTAAATCTTGTTTAACTTTTCTCAGCAAAGTTTTATTTACTTATATTTTTTAAATAATTTTTAATGTTTTTATTTTATTTTTGAAAGAGAGAGGGTGCAAGCAGGGTAGAGACAGAGAGGGAGGGAGACAGAGGATCTGAAGCAGGCACATAGAGCTTGATGTAGGGCTTGAACTTATGAACTAGGAGATAATAACCTGAGCTGAAGTCAGATGCTTAACTGACTGAGCCACCCAGGCATCCCAACTCAGCAATGTTTTAGATAAGAGTTTTATATGTCATTTACTAAATTTATTCTTTATATATTAATATATATTTATATTCTAATATTCATATACTTGCATATATTGATTTTTATATATTTATGAATTGCATTTTTTAATGTAAGAGTCTTGCCCTTCATTTGCTAAATTTATTCTCAAGTATTAGTTTTGATGCTATTGCAAATGAAATTAAATCCTTTTAATTTCATTTTTGGAATGCATTATTCTGGTAACAGCAATTTAATGATTTTTCTATATTAATCTCTTGTGCTACAAAATTGCTAAACTCATATATTAATATTTTTGTAAATTCCTTAGGACATTTTGGTGATAAGATCAGGTCTGCCTTAAATAATGACCATCTTACCACTTCCTTTCTGATCTTTCTGACTTGTTTTACTTACTGGCCTTATTTCACTAGGTAGAATATCCAGTACTAATGTTGAACAGAAGTTGTGAGAGAAGAAATTTTTATCTTGCCCCTGAACTTAGAAAACACTCAATCTTTCACTATTAAATACAATTTTGGCTGTAGGTGTTCAACAGATGCTCCTTTGGAGGTTGAAAAGGTTTCCTTTTATTCCTGTTATGTTTATAGCATTTGTCATAAACGGATATTGAGATTTTTAAATTATTTTCTGGGTCGACTGAGATTTTCATATAGTTTATATCTTACATTCCATGAATATAGTACATAGTATACATTGATATTTATATGTCAGACATACCTTGCATTACTGGGTGAACTCACTTGGTCATAGCATGTTAATTTTTTTATGTGTTGCTGGATTTAATTTGCTGATGTTTCATTAAGAATTTTTTATCAGGGTGCCTGAGTGGCTCAGTCGGTTGAGCGTCTGACTTCAGCTCAGGTCATAATCTCACAGCTTGTGAGTTCGAGCCCCACGTGGGGCTCTGTGCTGACAGCTTGGAGACAGCTTGGAGACTGGAGCCTGCTTCGTATTCTATCTACCTCTCTCTCTGCCGAGCCTCCCCCGCTCATGCTCTGTCTCTCTCTCTCTCTCTCTCTCTCTCTCAAAAATAAATAAACACTAAAAAAAAAAAAAGAATTTTTTATCTGTGTTCATGAAATATATAGGTCATGTTTTGTGAAATTCTGTCTTTTCTCTTAATATAAATTAAGAGATAGTTCTTCCTGCATTTTCTGATACATTTTGTATAGTGTTGGTAATATTGCATTCTTAAATATTGGTTAGAATTTACCAGAGACACAATTTGGATTGGAACTCTTCTTTGTGGGAAAATTTGTAATTACAAATTTATTTTTTTAAAAACTTTATATGTATTATTCAACTTTTCTATTTCTTCTTGAGATAGCTGTTAGGTTTTGCTAGGAATTTATCCATTATATCTAAGTAGTCATTTGTTATATATAGGTTGTTCATAATATTCCCTTATAAGCTTTTTAATTTGGGTAAGAATTTTAGTAAGCCCCTCTCCTCCTTGCTTAATTTGTTGACTTGTATATTCTCTCTTTTTACTTTGCTTAGTCTAGCTGAAAGTTTACCAGTGTAATTTATGTATTCAAAAACTTGGTTTTAATTTCATTGATTTTGTATATTACTTCTGTTTTCTGTAATATTGATTTCAGCCCTCATATTCATTATTTTCCTACTTGCTTTAGGTATTACTAGCTCTTTTTCTTTCTTTCTGAAACTTTAGCTTAAATTATTGATATTAGATATTTCTCATTTTTTTAATATAGGTATTTATAGCAATGAATTTATCTTCATCTTTTACTTGATGTCTGATCAGAAACAAATTATTTAATACTTATATGTTAGCTATCATTTTTGTATGTGCTATAAAAGTTACTTGAATTTACTTGATGTATGATCAGAAACAAATTATTTAATACTTATATGTTAGTTATCGTTTTTGTATGTGCTATAAAAGTTACTTGAATTATTAAAGAGCTAAAAATGTTATCTGACATTTGAAGAGTGTCCTGTGTGTGTTAGTTTCTAGTATTACTGTTATTTGGAGGGATCTGACAGGTAAGTTTGGGTAATATAATAAAAACAAATTGGTTGACATGATAGAAAAGTTTCAAAACTAGTCAAAGTTAATTGTTGACACACTAAAAGTACTATAGATTCAAATCTTGAGAAGACAATCTTCTCAACTCATCAATCAAATAAAAGGGATAGACTCCAGCCAGAACTTCTTTCTTACATTATCGAAATGATGTTCTTAAATTTAATGAGCATCGATAGCAGGAGACTTATTTCAATAATACATAGGAATTTCTAGAGGTCCTCAGCAGGAACCTGGAATAGATTACTGTAAACAAACTCAGTAAATGAAAATTTTTATTCTTTACAGATAGATGATTGATTTTGAAAACCAGCTAATTATTTCAGTTGCTCAATAAGGTAGGTAATGAGGGTCAGCAATGCTATTTATGGTTTTAAATGAAATGAGATAGAAACAAAAACAATTATTCGTTTTTCTTTTTACATGACTGAATGAATATACCTTGTAAAATGGAGTTTAAAAAAAATGTCTAGGAGATGTGTCAAGTCTTGGGAGGTAACTATTCGATTTTATCTGGGTTTGATGATTTGTTTAAACCAAAATCAAGCAAACCAACTAAAAAATCTTAACACTGCAATGAAACTGCTAAGTGTGAACACCATAGGTTTATGGGCTAATCCTTTAGAAATACACATTATACTGTTTGAGTTCTGTCTGATTGAAATCCTATTTGAATTCCATTCACAATCAATTATTATCGAGCTATTTTGTCTAGGCATCCTAAAGGTAACTAAATTCACACTGGGTTTATTGAAGTCTGAACTAAAAACAAACAAAAAAACAAAAAAGGAGTCCAGCCTGTAGAGATTGATGGTTGTTTCTGGATCCAGGGCAATCGCAACAGTGGTAGCTACTTGGAGCTTCTGTTCAGGATTTGCCACACGTGGCTAAGAAGTAACTGCTTCTTATTTTCTCTTTCCTGATCAATCCCCTTCATCTACTAGTCTACATGCATGTTCTCTATGTGAGTTGTTATGGTTCATAGTTTCTGCCACTTATCTTTGGTTTTCTCCCTGCTCTTTCTTCATGATGCTTCTTCTGCTTCCATTCTTACTTACTGCTAAGTGCCATGATTTCTTTGATGTTTCTTAGTAAAAATATTCAAGAAAATAGCATCTGATTGGATAAGTCATGTTTGTATGCCAAGTTTATAATAAATAGATCTTTGGTTATCCTAAGGTTTGACTAGTATTGAGTTCTGTGTCCTCAATTTATTTATTCTTCTAAGGCTAGATGTGGGAGTGAGATGCGATCCTGACTCTTGGGAAGCTTTCCAGCCATGGAGATGGTGAGTGGTTCAGGCACTCTGACTGTATCTACTACATTAAGTAGACTTGATACTATTTACCCAGCTGAATGCAATGAACCTTAGAAATTTTGTATGTGAAACATCCTTAGCCTAGTGGGTCTATTGATCTCTCCAAGTGTTATCTATTGCCCCAAAGAACAGTGACTAAAACATTAGCTTATAGATGTTTTTGATATCTTCCCCCATCTCATGTCCAGCTTCAGCACATGGTCAGCTTGACTTGGTTGAAATAAACACAAACCTCTTGAGCCAGTTTTCAAGGCAGCCCCCAGACAGGCCAGATAATTGGCAGAATAATTGCAAATCTTGACAAATGAGGTTGGTTCTGGTAGTGGGAATGAGGGTTGTTACTTTCATGGCTACCGACGAGCTGGTGAATGAAAGAGGGTATAGGGGTAAGTTAAAATAATACAAAATTTGTTGTTCTTAAAGAAAAATCAGATTTTTTTTTGTAAGCGCTCCTTGGGTTGCTGTAAAATTGGTTAATCCAGAGTTCCAAAAAGGTTGATTCTGATAGTTAATACAAGTTCTTTGTTGCTTTTGTGGAGGAGAAGAATTTCTCACTCCTCTATCTTCACTGACATTACCTAAATATTAGAACAGTAATGACGAAACCATAAAATGACTGAATACAAATCTAATACCATTTTGATGTTTCTATTGTTGACTATTATGCAGACACTAACATGGTTTACCCAGTCCCCATTCTCTCCCATCTTCCCTGTGAGCAAAAGGTTTTTGTTGGAGGTAGCAATTTGCCCAGCTAAAAACTTGCTCTCTTTTACAGCTGGACCTAACAGCTTGACTCAGATCTAGACAATAAGACATGAGCAAGTCTTTTATAGAGATGTGGGAAATCATCTCCTTTTCTGAAAAGGAGCAGAATTAGTTGTCTCCCACATATAGCACATGTCCTCACTTTTTCCTGTATTGAATATGGATATGGTGGTTCCGGCGGAAACAGTCATGTTACAAGCATGAGACTAAATACAGGGGACCAAGGTTAAAAGCCAAAAATAGCAAAACTTTACAATAGAAAATCTTGAGTCTCTGATAGTATTACTGAGGAACTAAATCACTGATGCTAGTGGTAACACACCTCTTTGCTTCATACTGCATGAGGAAATGGTACCCTTATATTTAAAGACACTGGTGGTCAGGCTTTTTGTCACTTACAAATAAATACTTTTGTAATTGCTATGACCTATTTACTACTTATTTGAAAATCAAATATAAACCCATCAGTTTAATTTTCTCTTATTTTGTCTTTGGTGTCCTTGTGTTCTTGCACAACACTTGCCCTGAATCCAGTTACTCTGAGCTTAATGGAGATAAACAGAAAGGTGTCTGTATTCATTGAGCTCCTATTATGTGCCTAAGATCTAAAGCCAGCTTTCATCCATTTATCCAAGAAATTTTATGAAATATAGTGTTATTGCTGTTCACAGTTTGTAGATAGAATCTGAGGTTCAAAATTATGAGGTAGTTAGTCCCAGGTTATACACCCAATGAGTGTAAAATGTAGTTTTGAACTCAGATTTGTCTTGGTCCTACTTGTATTAATCACTGTGCCATATTGCTTCTAGAATTAATGATCCATTTTATTATACATGGTGAAAGGGACCAAAATGTAACTTAATGTGCAAGCCCTGATTTGCTCAGGATGGGTGGGGAGAAAGAAAGTAGGAAAGAACCTTTCTAACACAACATATATGTTCATTGCGTAGTCAAGTTCATTGTTTATGTATACTTCTGTAATTTTTCATGTAATAGTTTCTTGATACTCTCTCAGGACATAGCTATAAGTAAAGTGCCAAAAGTATCCCTAATGGAATTGGAAATGGCCAAGTAATGCATGTTTTAATTTTTTGGAAGACTACTTTAAGGAAAATACTAACAAGGGGTTAGGGGGCCAATTACTGGGCACTTGGCTAATTAGCTTTGTTGAAAACCGTGTGTTTGTTTGCCCTGAAAACTGATATTTGTGGAAACATTTGAACATAGCTACTGCAGTATTCAAATGTTCTTGAATGAGAGCTCTCGGTGCCCATACCTTCCTCTCCCCCAGGGCTTTGGCCTAATTTCAGGATTTTGTGACTAGAATCCAAGGCCAATCTGCATTTCAAAGAAATGTGCCAGTTCCACTCTTACAATTATGCAAATGACAATTTGATAATAAGAGGCCTTAAAAAAATGAGTTAATTGGCTTTCAATATATTCAGGAGAACTATCTCATATTTTTCATCTTTAATGAAAAGAGGAAATTCTTGGAAACCTCACAGCACTATTGTCTGTGCTTCTCATCATCTCTCCCCCGCCCCCACACACTCCTCTTTCTTTGAAAACATGTTTTCTTCTTTCATTATGAAATTGGCAATAGGCAGGCAAATAGTGAGCTGAGTATACACATCATTATTGTACACAATGCCAGCAGGCTTCAGAATAGTTTGTATTATACTCAAAGTGCAGTGAAACAGGAAAACACTTTTATAAGCAGAGTTACACCAATAGAACACTTAGAGAAGGGAGAGAGAGAAATAATTCGAATTCAGGGCATGAAAACAAACTTTTCTTGACTATTCGTCACCCCCTAAATCTTCAGCCCAATAGGAATAGATATATGCTGAATTTTGTCTGGTTTTTTTTGAGAACTGTGTTTGTTTAGAAATTTTTTGACGACATCTATAGTTTTTATTCCTGGGGTTAATCATACTCTTTAGTTCTGGTAAGAATGAATCAAATAATACAGGTTGTTTCTCATGTGTCATCACATTTGTCTCCAACTCTGTGATGTCAAGAAACTGTATTTATAAGTGATTGAATATGAATATGTTTTTAGAATATGTTTAAATATTCCCTACATGTTATTCAACCAGAAAATGTTAAATAGGTCCCATTGACCTCAATGCTGCTTCTCTTTCGACTAGGGCAACACAGAATGTCCTAAAATGTATGAATATTGCAAATGCATTTTTTATGAACAGTAAGAAACAAGATAACCTACTAGAAATTGGATTATTTGTTCCTTGGTCAGATAAACATGTCAAGTTTGTTTGATCAGATATTCAAGAGGAAGACCTGTTTTCTGTTACTTTTCACAAAGCAACAACAGCAGATTAAAACTAAATAAACAAAACTAAACTGAAAATCAATTACTATTAGCATTAAATTGTTTGGTGCTAACCAAAGAGAGAGTAGGTATTAAAGACCCAGAGAAAATTAAAACTGGCCTGAGAGTTGTATAGGATTTAATCAGATAAAGTAGAAGAGGGAAGCCATTGTATCATAAAAGGGGATTCTTTTATTCAAGAGAGTAACTCCTAATTTTTTTTGACAGTGGAAATTTAGCACTTTACCTTGAATACTTATTGTTTGTGTGTATACTTAGCAGTGTGTGGAGAAATGTATGTGGCATTCAATTGATTTGGGTTTTACCTGCAGAGAAATGGCTTGATGGTTGATAGTATAAATTCAAAGTCACAAATAAGTGTGCAAGTGGACAAAAACACAGGCTTGGACTTGAAGTGAGATGTGATGAGATTCAACTCTCAGGTTACCAAGGTTGGTTTCTCACTATGAGCAGATTGCTGGGTTTCTCAGCCCCTGTTTCTGTTATCTATAAAACAATAGTAAAGGTGTCCATAAAATACTATTGACACACACAAAAAATAAATATTTGAGATAAAGTGCTAAAGTTCTTTTGTACGGTCAATATATTAATATATAATTTGATACATGTGCATGTTCAATAAATGTCTGTTGTGGTTTTTTTCCATTTAAATGAGACTTTTCGAAAGAACAACTCAAAATACATTTTGGGGGGTATTGAGCAATCTGCTCAGTAATGATTTGAGAAATTAAGAAAAGTATTCAAGGATTAATAGCTTTTAGGGCACAAATGATATAGGGAATTCTAAGCTTGCTTCCTGGTGTTCATTGTTTCATGATAGCACCATCCAAGTGGTACTCTAAATGAAAAAGAATTATTATGACATGTATGTGTTGACATAACCCAGCCAAGAATTCCACCTGCTTTGCTTTCTGCCTTCCAGTGCTTGTTGATTTGGCTGTCTTGAAACCTAGTGTGCACGATAATGTTGCATCTCCAACCCTCCTTGAGCGCCAGGTTTACAAATAAACATGTTAGTATTGTAGCTATTTATTCTAGCTTTTTCCGTATGGTTTGGTTAGTTGTGCATAAGAGGGTTGCAAGTGAGGGAGGGTGGTACACTCTTCCTGATGCAGTGTGAACAGGATAGTGGCTGATGAGGCACTTACCTTTCATTGCACAAGTGTATACTGCATCTGAGTTAGATCTACTGAAGCTTCCAGGAAGACAGACTGTGAGGGACTCCCATCATGCTGTTCTTACAGTCCTCATCTGGAATTTTCCACACTGTAGTGTGAAAGCATGCCCAGCTGCCAGCAAGTGACCAGACAGAAACACAAGGCAGAGTCAAGGAACATCTTCTACTCTAGCAACACAGTGGGACTGCTGGACAAAGGTCTGATTTCTTTGGTAAAATTCTGGGGGAGCTGCAGATACACTGTAGCACATTCAAGAGAAAATAGCTAGGGTTAGATTTATATCATCCAAGAAATCAGTGCAGGAATTTGGGAATAAGAATATTTAATCTAATCTACAACACTAATTCTTAGTTCAGGACCATAAGTATGAAAATTGCCTGCATATTTGTAAGCAGTATTAAATCAAAGAGAAATTAGAATTTGTTCTGTGTGGCCTCAGATTATAGGTAAATGTAATATTACTGGTTGAGAGGGAAGGCAATTCCAGTTTGAATCAAGAGAGAGCATTCTAATGTTTAGCATCATCCCAAATTAAATTGTGTAGCTATAAGAGACAGCATTCTCCTTCACTGGAGATGATAAAGATGATATAGGGGACATTTAGTCTTAGATGATATCATGATATCATCTTATAAAGATGATATAGAGGATATTTGGTCTTAGATAAGTATCCTCTTTTAAATAGAGTTATTAATTAACCAATGGATGATGAAGGTAGGACAATGCACGTACTCCACACGTTTCCACTTGCCTTGTAATAAATCCTCAGGATTAAGGATCATTTGACCCAACTTGTTATTGATTAGTCCATACATATTCTTAGTATGGAATGAGATGTTGCATCTCATTGCATCATAACAATGAGATGTTGCATAGGCTCTGTGTGTTTGCCATAAGATACAAAGAGGATTTCAGATGAGAGCAAAATCTGCCCTGACGTCACTGATGTAGGTCAGCGAGAATATTAACACCACTCTCGTACTACTCACGTGAGACACCAACTGCTGTGCTATTTGGTTATCAGTCCTAGCAATAATGATGACTTATTATTGCAGAGAATATATATATGTGTTCCTCACTTTGAACCAACAAAAACATCTTGAGTGCATTCCCAAAACAATTCTGAATCCATCCTTTCCTTCTTCTCACAATTTAGATTTCCATCCCTTAAACTAACTCTAATTTTATAATAGAGTTCTCTGGCTGCCTTCCTTACCTTCCATTGTGCCCAACTTGTTAGACTTTTCCCTGGGCAACCTTAAGGAGCTATCTAAATTCAAATATAATCCTTCAAAAAAACCTTCAACAGTTCCATATTTTCCGTAAAAGTAATTTTTAAACTTTTTATCTGAGGATTCATTTATTTTACATAAAGTTATTTGTGAAAGTCCACTATTTAACTAAATAATGATGTATTTCTATGTCATTAAATATTTGTATATCATTATATGTTAACATTTGTTTATTATTTAACTAGTTACTAATTTATTTTTAAATCATTTTGATTTATATGTTTAAAAACTAGTTATTCTAGATAACAGTTGCCTTTCTATATTGATTTATTACTCCCTTTAATTTAAATAAATACTATCTAGAAAACCTTGGTTGCCAGCCATTGTGAATCATATCCTCATTATAAGTTGGGATATTGAAATGTGTTGTAATCATAAATCATTATGAATATAATACCCACACAATTTCTAAATCTGTGATGCTCACTTTGCTTGAGCCAGAAGTTGGAAAAAAAATAAAATGTCATTTTATTTTCAAAATTGAGGTATGAAATACTCATTTTCTTGAATCAATAAATTTTTCATTTAGAGGGAGTTCAATAGATTCTCAGCAATATATTCTTACTTTATGTGTTGGATGTATCCAATTATATCATATCATATAACACTTTTACATCCCCAAGAATATAATTTAGAAATTTTTAAATCCTGTATTACTTATCCTTTAAGTTAATTCACTCAAAATTGTAAAAGTCAAATTGTTCAATATGCCCAAACTTTGTTTGAATTTTCTCATGGAGGGGCGCCTGGGTGGCGCAGTCGGTTAAGCGTCCGACTTCAGCCAGGTCGCGATCTCGCGGTCCGTGAGTTCGAGCCCCGCGTCAGGCTCTGGGCCAGGCTCTGGGCTGATGGCTCGGAGCCTGGAGCCTGTTTCCGATTCTGTGTCTCCCTCTGTCTCTGACCCTCCCCCGTTCATGCTCTGTCTCTCTCTGTCCCAAAAATAAATAAAAAAAAAAAAAAAAAAAAAAACGTTGAATTTTCTCATGGAATTCTGCATCTTTCATCAAGGTAGTATCTGTGCAACACTAAATCATCAAATCAAGCTTATTTAGCTTGTTAAAAATAGCGAAGTATGTAATTTGATATAATCATATTGTATCAGATTAAGTATTTCAATCATGGATTTTCTTTGTCATGAAAAAACGGTGATTTCTTGTCTCCTTAGAAAAATTTGTACCAGCACCTTCCGTCAGCACAGCCAATGAACTTCAGTATAACAACACACATTTGGCAAACCACTTCCTGTTTCATTAAAAATATATTTGGAGTGTCAGTAATTGAAACGTAATAAATTCACATTTATATGTCATTATTTAACATGGTTTTTTGTTGTTGTTGTTAATGCTGTCATCACTTAAATCACCAATCCTTGTCTTTCTAGTATTGCATGATCGTTGGAGCACATTTCAAAGCAGATTTACCGGGAGCCGGTACCCCTTTAATTTTCTGCCATTATTTTCACACCTTTAATACATTGGTCCTATTTTTTTATTACTTAGTTTCTAGTGTATTAAAATTTATGTAAATACACGTGCATATTTTCTCTTGTTGTATAACTCTATCCAATGAAGAGATACAAAATATGTAAACTCTCATGCAAATAAACCAAAAATGTTTCCCACAAATGAAATTCCCCAAACTATCTCATCAAATACATTAGATACACAAGTCATTTCACTTAGTTCTCTTTAAAAAGACACACACTTTTTATTTTTTGACCTGCCTCATTTTTCTTCATGGAAGCTGTAATTATGCTGCACGGTTGTCTACTTATATATTGTCTATTTCTCACTCTAGTGTGTAAGATTTTGGGTATTCCATTTTCTGCTGCATAGTTTCGATCTAGGAAAGAAAGCACTGTCCTCATAATAGGTGCTCAATAAGTGTATTTTTGAAAAAAAAATTAATGAATATATATTCCTGCTTTCTTCTTTTAACTAAGTAATACTCATTGGATTTTAATAGTGGCTTCCTTATCTATTACACTTGTGAGTAATGTCAACACCATAAAGGCTAGTCAACATTTTTTCCTGGAGATGTATTTCTCTTCATTACATATGTGCATTTATATTATAAGATTAAATTTTCTTCGGATCATTATTCTTATAACACAGAGTAATTGAATTTAGGCTGAAAGCAACACGAATTATTTTATGCTCATTATGTATTGTTTCAATCTAATGTAATTTGGCGAGGATCATATGATTTCTTTGCAAAATCACTGTAAAAGTTCACCTTGTAGATTTAGACAATATATATTGGAACAATAATTAAATCTACATAAAATAATTGTCTTAATCCTTTCATATATATATATATTTGTGATGTTTTGTGATCACAACTACTATCAGGATGAAAATTTAAAAATGAATATCCAGTTCTGACTGCTTCTTATGTTAAGCAAATGCCTTAATTCCCCACGTTGATTTAGGGGTATTGTGCAAATTCCAACAATATCCTCTCATGGAAGTGGAATATATAACTCCTCTTTCACGGAGAACGTTTGATAAGACATTTACCAAAATCTCATAGAAGCAAACAGACTGGCAAATAAACTAGAATCATTCCCTCCAACAAAATATTCACAGAGTTCCTTCCTGTTGAGTTCTCCCTCTGTCCGGTTACATCAGGTATAAAAATAAAGGACACTTAAATTGTGGTTCAGTAAGGGATGCAAGCAAACTTGAGCCTAAAGTAAAACTAGTGATGGGGGATTCCCATATAATATGGCTAAGAAAATAGGTTACATTAAAACTCATGAAAATAGACATTATCTAGGTGAAGAAAATTAGGAAAAAAAAAAGGGAATAGAATTTACATGCAGAAGACAGGGGGTGGGGAATACCAGGACAAAAAATTAAATCCCCTAAGAAGAGTACAAAATTTCAGACACATAAAAATTGCTATCAGAAAATTTGTTGAAAATGTGAATTTGATATGGCAAGATCTCAAAAATATGAAGATAAAACAGCAGAGAAATAAAAATGGAGATTGCAGTACTAAAGAAACAAATTAATGGCCAAAATAAATCCATCAAAAACTATTGTATAACTTAGAACATCAATAAATCAGATAACTCATGTGACAATCAAGTTTCTTCTGCAGAAAAAAAGATTCTTTTAAATTAAAGGAAGAAAAAATTTAGAGCGACGGTAAGGGGAGTGAAAGATACAAGTGTCCAAATTGTTCCCACAGACATAGAATTAATAAAAATTAATATTAAAGAGATAAAAGAGACAAAAAAGATATCATGATTACAAAATGGTTTCCTGAGACAAAAATAGGAACTGTATGTTTAAAGGACCAACCACATGTTAGACAGAAAAAAAAAAGATCCAGAATGAAAAGACTAAGTCATACATTGTGACATTTTTATATGTTAAATACAAAATTAAAAAAAAAAAAAAAGGAACTCAGTGGAAGAAGCCAGAGGCCAATACCTTAATATCTGAGAGAAAGTGCGGCCCCACTGTATAGGTATTATAGTACCTACTACAGTCAATTTAGGAGAAGGAACATGATAAGTCAAGGACACCAGCTTCCACGAGCCATTCTTAATGGATGCTGACATTGGGAGGCTCTGGTTAAGTCAAAAGACAATAAAATAATGTTAAACATTTCGTTTGGAGAAATGGTTTACAAAAAAAATAGTGTGAGCACTTAACTCATTTACATACACACGTAAGAAAATAATATTGCTGAAGAATTATGTTAATAGAGGAAAATAGGGGCGCCTGGGTGGCTCAGTTGGTTAAGCGTCCGACTTCAGCTCAGGTCATGATCTCACGGTCTGTGAGTTCGAGCCCCGCGTCCGGCTCTGGGCTGATGGCTCAGAGCCTAGAGCCTGTTTCAGATTCTGTGTCTCCCTCTCTCTCTGCCCCTCCCCCGTTCATGCGCTGTCTCTCTCTGTCTCAAAAATAAATAAACGTTACAAAAAAAAAATTAAAAAAAAAAGAAAGAAAGAAAAAAATAGAGGAAAATATAAATGTCTAAATCTCCACATTTTATGGGAATAGAATAATTAACTCAACTACTGGAGACTTGTAGAAAGGAAGAGAGTAATGTCTCAATTTTTATAGCAAAGAGTTAAAACATTCTAATATTGAATCATGTCGTCAATTGAGACTTTTTTTTTTCCGGTTGGGGGAGAGCACAAGCTGGGGAAGGACAGAGAGAGTGGGACAGAGGATCTGACGCCAGTTGTGTGTTGACAGGCTGACAGCAGTGAGGCTGCTGTGGAACTCGAACTCTCAAATTGTGAGATCATGACCTGAGCCAAAGTTGGGCTCAACCGACTGAGCTACCCAGGTGCCCCTGCAGCTTCTTTCAATCTTCTACAAAATCTTAAATTACAGAGTGGTCATTTGGAATATAATATCCTATTAGAAATAAACAATTATCTAAATCTGTACTGTCCAGAACAGTACCACATGCAGCTGCTGAAAAGTTGATCTGAGACTGACGTGAAATGAGATGTCTTCCAGGCATAAAATCCACACTAGATTTTGAAGACTTTGTGAAAAAAATAATAAGAAATATCTCAGTGAATATTTTTATATTGATATGGTATTGACATGATAGTATTTTGGATATACTGAGTTACATACAATACATATTAAAATTAATTTCACCTTTAATTTTTTATACTGTTAAATGTGACTACTAGAAAATCTAATACTACATATATTTCTCACATGATATTTCTATTGGACAGCACTACCTTACATTTGATTTACTTTATATTTGTAATACCTGATAGGCAGTACTTTTTAGGTAATTATCTTGGATATATTGTATATGTGTATGTATATGTAGAAATCCTATATTCTCTAATTGCATATAAAAGTTAAAAGCTAATTTAGTTTGATAGATAGATACTCTATGGAATTCAATTCATTTGAACTTGCTTCTTTGTAAGAGCAGTAGCAATTAACCATGGAAGAAATATATATTTTGTTTTGCTTTGTATTTTGAGTTTTTGCCACCTTTGTTTCAATTACACACTGCTATAATTAAGCCCTTGAATTCAGTTATTGTCAACAGGGACCCTAATCATAAACGAAGACAGTGATGTTTGGTTAATTACATGCAGGTGGTTAGAATTCCAATTATCCTTGGTTATAGTTACCTGGAGTCCCAGAAAGAGGCATTTGGGAAGTGACAGTATGTGTATGTTTGGATATAATGATATCAATATTATAGCTTTTCTCTTTTATAGTTTTCTCAATAATTAGAGTCACAGAGACTATTCAGGATTATGATCTGGAAATGAACTTAGAGTGAGAGATCGCAAGGTAATGTTGAACATTTAGGTCCTGGAGACCATAATCTCCTGAGACTGGAGGTGCTGAAGAGGGCATTATAAGAAGTAATAGCATAAAAACTGGTAAAGCGAAAGGTAAAATTTTAGACAGATCATAAGACGATGAGTGCAGAGTCGAGTGATCTCTTGCCAGGTTTGTGTGCCATGTGGGGAATTCTAAGAAACATGCATAACCTGCAGTGTCAAAAGGAAAGATTCAATGTTTAAAACTTAGTGACTAGTGTAGCTTCTTCTAAAGCACTTTCATTTTTGCCTTGTAACTTTTAAAAATGTTTTATCTCATTCTTAGTATTCTCAGAGGCAAAGTTCTGAATCTATATTTTTTAGTATTTCCGGGTCTTCAGGAATCCTCTAGTTTAGCTATTTGTGTGATATAAGCATTAGTTAGAAATTACACCCCAGTCTGGAAGGCTAAATGGTTTGCTCACACCCACATACAGGAGGAGCAGAGCTGAGATTTGAGCAAAGGTTTGTGAGATTTCAAAGCCCACACTCATTTTAAGTCATAAAGGCAAATACCTAAGAACTTATTATAATTTTTAATGTTTGTTTTTATTTTTGAGACAGAGAGAGAGAGAGAAAGTGTAGGGGGGTGGGCAGAGTGAGGGAGACAGAGGATCTAAAGCTGGCTCTGCGCTGACCGCAGAGAGCCCGATGCAAGGCTCAAACTCACAAGATGTGATATCAGGACCTGAGCCAAAGTCTGACACTTAACCACCCGAGCCGCTCAGAAACTCCTGTCATGATTTTTTTAAAGTTTCTGTTTCAGACTTTAAATAATTCACGTCAAATGAGAATGATAAACCCATCAATACCAGAAACACATTATTGCAACACAGGTGTCCTACTCTGGAAGGACAACAAGCACATGTCATACCTATTTGTGATCAGGTAAATATCATGATGCCCAAATTCTTCAACTGTCTTCAAAATAAAGTCCAAGTGTGATTTTGGACCTGCTTTCTTCTATCACTATCTACCTCATACTGTAGTTCCATACATGCTGAGTGTCTTGTGCTTACTTAAACAAGCCATGATTTCACTGACATTTTCTCTTTCTTAAGGTGAAAACACTCCATACATGTTCTACCAACTCTTGGTGTGGTTGACTTCTACTTAGCTTTCATTTTTGTTTCTTCCTGAGATAGTCACCCCTTCTCTGTGGTAATATTTCATATACACCCCTATTATACCACACTGTATTGTACCATACTATACTGTACTCTAGTTTTCTGTCCACTTCTCTGCCTTTCACAGTATAATTTGCATAGCTGAAAACCAGGAGCTTCCTTTAATCACAATTGTAGTCAACGTTGATTAGGGCCTGGCATATAGCATGTATTATACACACATACAGGGACTTAATGAATTAATCCTAAATGAACAGTTTAAATGAATTTTCCTAAAAGAAAACAAAAACCCTCTCTATTAATGTTTCCACTATGTTTTAGACTACATGTCTTCCAAGTCTAATCACTCACAGTGACATCTGATTCACTCATCTGCTTTATTCACCTTAAACAGTAGTGTTCTGTTAACTGTTGTTGTTATTGTTGCTTATTACCCTGGCCTCTATTCCTGTTCACTTTTTCAGAGAATGCTTAGGTTACACTATTAGCTTTATTACTGGTTTTTTTCCACTTCAGGCTTTTCCCTTTATTATCAATACTGAGGAGTTAATGCAGAGAATAATTTTTTAGATTACAGATGGGACAGCTGAGCTCCAAAGACTAAACTGGACTTTTTCACAGACATGTTGGACCATGTTATTCTGGTCCAGAAAGCCCTGATGGAGCCAATTCACTTTGGGTTGCTTTCACCCCCACCCCGCCAAAAGCCCTAGGAGCACAAATGAACTAGAAGGAACTTATCAGGGCCTTTGCCTCAGCTTCAAATAGTTTTAGTCTCTGAAAGTGGATGAAGATGATCTTTCACTAAAAGTATTGATAGAAGCAGACAAATTCTACCTGGAGGACAAAAATGTTACCTTAGGGCTCAAAGTTCTACAAACAGTCACTACAAATGTAATGACCTGCACAAAGTAAAACATATCCATGCAGATGAGAAGATAATACCATCTGAATGAAAACCGACATGAAAAGAAAGATCTGACCCATAGGGGTTACTGATAGTAGAATTACCAGGTACAGATTTGCACATGCTCATTAGTTCCTGATTGAAATAATAATAGTACTGTTGGACCACAGGTGAATTGGTGAGATGTTATTTTAGTTATGAAAGGTGACTTCTGATCCCAGAATGGAGTAAGCCAAGTAAATATCTAAAAGTAGAATATTCTAGATCCTAGAATTTAGATATGCAAGGCCCTTAAGTGAGAAAACCAAAAGGGGTGGAGTTCTCTTAAAATCAGTAAGGCTAGTGTGGCTGCATCAGAGTGAATGAGGAGGAGGTCTCGCAGACATAGTCAGGGGGCAGGTCATGCAAGGCTTTATAGGACACAGTAAAGAGTACTGGGTTTCTTCTCAATGTGAGGAGAATCTTACAAAAGGCATGGAACCCAATCTTCCTTGAATTTTTTAAAAGAATATTATATGTGGAGAAAGACTATAGAGCTGGAGTCCTCAACCTAAGAACCATCGGCATTTTAAGGCAGGTAAATTGTTGTTGTACAGGGCTATCCTTTGCACTGTAGGGTGTTTAGCAACATCCCTGGCCTTTGCCCAGTAGATACTAATAACACCCTTTAAGTTGTGACAACCAAAACTGTCCACAGACTCTGCCAAATTCCCTTGGCAAGAAGGAGAGAACAGTAACCCCCAGCTGAGATACACCTGCTCTAGAGGTCAAGATTGGAGGCAAGAAGATGAGTGAGAAGGCTGTTTCAGTAGTGTCAGAAAGATGGTGGCCTATTATAAGAGAGTAGTGTTAGAGATAATGTAAATGGTTAGATTGAGATATATTCTGAAGGTAGAGGGGACAGGTCACGATGTTACTGAATGTGGAATAGGAGAAAGAGAAAAGTTTTGGAGTGGAGTTAGGGATCTTAAATTTTTATTCTGCTATAGACCCCTTGGTCAGTTGGATGAAGCCTATAGACCTTTCTCAGAATATTATTCAATGAATATACTATACACTATTAAAAACAAAACAAAATATACTAAAATGAATTTGCAGTATTGTGATTTATAAGAAATATGTATTTCATGCTGATGACCAAATGCATATTTGGTATATATTTGGCCTTCCTTCATGGTTCCTGGCTCACAGCTCCGTAACCTTTGAAATCTCCTAAGTGATAAGAGCAATGGGAGCATCTTTTGTCATAATATTTAATCCTGCCCTCAGTTCCTGAAATCTGACTCTGGACCATAGGGTAAAATGGATATCTTGTCATTCATAAGCCCCTTTCCACCACAATTGGGTTAATGTTAATGAGGTGACTTTCGGAAAGCACCTGAGGAAGGGGATTGGTTGCCAGAGGAACCCACCTAACATAGAGGAGGGAAACTTTTAGTCCCACTCCCTGATTTCCTGGGAGGGGAGAGGGACTGGAGGTGAAATCATTCATCAGTGGCCAGTTATTTAATAAATCATGCCTATGCAATGTAGCCTCCATAAAAAACCAAAATGACTGGATTCAGAGAGCTTCCAGGTTGGTGAACATGTGGACATTCAGGGAGAGTGGCTCAGAGGGAGCACGGAAGCTCTGCACCCTTTCCCCATACCTGGCTCTACACATCTCTTCCATCTGGCTGTTCTTGCATTACGACCTAGTGAGTAAGATGTTCCTCTGAGTTTCCACTCCAGCAAATTAATTGAACCCAAGGAGGAGGAAGTTCCCAGACCTCTAAATTAATTCTTGATTTTGGCTCAGGTCATGATCTCTTGGCTCCCTAGATCAAGCCCCACGTCAAGCTCTGTGTGGACAGTGCAGAGCCTGCTTGGGATTCTCTGTCTCCCTCGCTCTCTGCCCCTACCCCCCCAAAAAAATTAATGAACTTTGAAAAAATGAAACCTATTTCCTAGTAATTTCTACACTGTTTTATGTTATAGAAGCAAATTCCACATTTTTTATGCTCTGACAATAAAACATTTTCCCCCCATAGATTATACTGTCATTGTTTTTCTCAGACATGTTTTATTTTTTATAATCACATATTTTAACTAACACATTGAATTCATAGCCCTCGACTGAGAAAAATATGAATCTGATACAGTACAGATTTTGATCTCTAAGTCATTATTTTTATTTGCTATAAAACAGCAAAAAATTGACTTCATTCTTTTCAGACTTTTGAATTATACTAAAAAATACAATATTCTTTGTTACTTAAGCTTTTGGCAATTCTCACCAATCTGTAGGCAATATTGAATACTGAATCCCAGGAAAATTTCAACTTGAGCTACTCTGCTTCATTGTCAAGTGATTGCCTATTAGGAGAAAAATCTAACAGACGTTGGCATGTGAATTTAAATGAAACCTCCTGATGGTTGTTGCAACTTAGAAGCAACACCTGCTGCCCTTTTAAAATAATTTGCATCCTTTCTTGGGTTTCTGTGGGTCCTATTCAATGAGCCAGAGACAGATGCTTCTGTTAGCCCCAGAGCTCCTTTTCTATTGCCTCATTTGATTCTCCCCTTGAAGTAAGACCAAACATGATTCTGGTGTTGGGGTTAAGGTTTGAAAAATTTATCAGTGAATTTAGAGTGAATACTCTGGACCGGCAAACTCACCAGATAGGACTGTGTCTTAGAATTGTAAGTCCTGCTCTTTCACTTCAGCAATTTTCTCTCTTTAAGATCAAATCATCCTCTCTGATAAAATGAGATATTCGCATGATTTATAAACAATCCAGCGCTGAGCAAATCATAAGCTTGATCACAGATAATCATTTTGTCTGGGCAGTGGGGAATGCTTATTAAAACAGAACCTGAATTAAAACTGTCCTGGTTTTGAGTCTTCCAGCTGATCTTGAATAAAATACCTTGCCAATTAAAGTCAATTATTTTCAGAGCACCTGGGTGGTTTAGCTGGTTAAGTGTACGGCTCTTGATTTTGGCTCAGGTCACGATCTCACATTTCGTGAGATTGAGCCCCCGCTGGGTTTTGTGCTGGCAGTGTGGAGCCTGCTTGGAATTCTCCCTCACCCACTCTCTCTACCTCTCCCCCACTCATGAGCACGCTATCTCTCAAAATAAATAAATAAACTTAAAAAAAATAAAATGAAATAAATTATTTTCATGTTCAGAATGTGGATACCTCCATTATATCATATATAAGGGTAAATATAAAAAGAATAATGCTTGGCACACTGGAAAATCCTATTAATAATCACATTATTAATTACTTAAATAAAAGTCATGTCTCCAATCTTGTTAAAGCTTAAAACACTATATTAGAATTTATTATAAAAATTTCAATTTACTTACACATTCTTAATTCACGAGCTTAATTTCAAAGGAAATTGAGACAGGTATCTTAACTGACCTCAACAGATGCTGCTTTCACCATAGGAACACTTTTAATCAGTATACGGGAGAGGTGGTTTTTATGTTTGTTATTGTTCCTGTTTGTTTCATACAGAGCAATCGAAGAAGAGCTCATTTCCTGAATATTAGATGCACCTTGTTAAAATTTTGTTTGCAAATCTTTGACAGCATTAAAGGTCATTAGTGTTACTAATTGTAAGACATCACAGGAATGGATATGATCAGGAGAATAAATGAATGAGGAATGATACTCTGATTCGGCTTTTTTTTTTTTTTTTTTTACATTTTATTTATTTTTGAAAGACAGAAAGAGACAGAGCACAAGCAGGGGAGGGGCGGAGAGAGAGGGAGACACAGAATCGGAAGCAGGCTCCAGGCTCCGAGCTGTCAGCACAGAGCCCGACGCGGGGCTCGAACCCACAAACCTCGAGATCATGACCTGAGCCAAAGTCAGACACTCAACCGACTGAGCCACCCAGGCGCCCCTTGATTCAGCTTTTAAAAAAATGGAAGAGCATAGGAGATGTTTGCTTTGCTTTAGTTAGCAGAAACACACACACAAGCATACACACACACATTCACACATATATTTAGTTCTATATGTACGGTGTTTATTAAGAGACAAAATATGTTGTAAAGAAATGGACTCTTGAGCAGACTAGAGTGTGAACTTGTATTTGTAATCAAAAGATGTCTCTGGTGGTGCGTGATGTATTAAATGTGCAATTCGGTTTGGGGAAGTACTGAACTCATTCATACACTCAGGAAATGCTAGGAAGAAATTATATTGTTATATTTTCTGACCTACATAATAAGCCCCAACATATTCTCGCTCACTGCGACAAAACTTCTGAAGTCTTGGGTCAGTTAGAGAGTTATCAAATTTACCAGCAAGGTTGTATGGCGAAATGAGGCTCCTCAAGAGAAATGCAATAATAATTACGACAGTTAAGTGTAAATCATACTTTATTTTTATGAATTTAGTGGCTATTATTTCATGAAAAATGAAATGATTTTGCTAATTTCTCTCTTAAAGCAGAAGAATTAATATGTATTATACAGCTACCAGGTGCATTTAGCATAGGCATTTTCTTTTAATTTTCCAAATACACAGGTATTGCTAAATGGTGCTAACTAAATGAGTTGCTCAAGATCAAATAATGAGAAATTCATAGAATCATGGCTTATATATTTATTCATTTCTCTAGCTTGATTGCCATGTAATTGACAAATAAAATTGTATATATTTAAAGTATACAATGTGATGATTTGGTATATGTATTCATTGTTAAATGATTACAGAAATCAAGTTAACGAACATGTCCATTGACTCACATAGATCTATTTCTCCCCCACTTTGATGAGAATATTTAAGACTTACTCTTTTAGAAAATTTCAGGTATAAAACACAGTATTACTAAATTTAATTATCATGATGTATTACATCCTCAGAACTTATTCATCCTATAACTGAAAGTTATGATCTTTGACCAACATGTCCCCATTTCCCCTCCCCCTAAACCCCTGGCAATAACAATTCTTTTTTTGATGAGTTTGTTTGTTTTTGTGAGCTTATTTAGGCTATTTCTGTATCTTAGTTATTGTGAATAATGCTTCAATGAACATTAATGTGCATATATCTATGCAATATATTTATCCAGAAGGGGGATTGCTGGATTCTTGGTTGTTCTATTTTTAATTTCTCAAGGAATACTGTTTTCTATCATGGCTGTACCAATTTACATTCCCACCAATAATGAGCAATAATTCCCTTTTCTCAACATCCTCACCAACATTTGTTATCTATTGTTTTGGTAATAGCCATCCTAAGAAGTAAGAGGTAGTTTTGACTTGCAATTCCCTGATGATTATTGATGTTTAGCACCTTTTCATGTACCTGTTAGCTATTAGTATATCTTCTTGAGAGAAAAGACTATTCATACAATTTCCTGATGTTTAAATGGGATTATTATTATTATTTTTTTGCTATTGAGTTGTATGTGTTCCTTATATTTTAGACATTAAGTCCTTATGGTTTATACATATTTTCCTTATTGATTTTTGGCCTAGATGAAATATATTGTTGAAGTAGGGTATGGAAGTCTCCTACCACTGTTGAATTGCTCTCTATTTCCTCTTCATTTCTGTTCATATTTTCTTGGTAAATATGGCAACCCAATGTTGGATGCATATATATTTATAATTGTTGTATCCTCTTAATGAATTGGCTCTTTTATCATTATACAATGACTTTCATTGTTATAATTATTGAGTGACAGTCTATTTTGTCTGATGTAAGTATAGCTACCTCTGTTCTCTTTTAGTTTTCCCTTCATTTTCATCCAATGTGTGTTCTTAAAGCTGAAGTGAATCTCTTAGAGATGGCATATGATTAGGTCTTTTTAAAAACCCATTTAGCCACTCTATGTTTTTTCATAGGATAATTTAATCTATCACATTTAAAATAATTATTGATAGGTAAGGACTTACTATTACCATCTTATTAATTGTTTTGGGGATGATTTTAGTTCCATTGCTCCTTTCTTCTTCTTTTACTATCTTCCTTTGTGATTTGATGATTTACTCTAGTAGTATGCTGTTATTACTCTAGCTTTTCTGTATCTACTGTAGGTTTTTGCCCTGTGGGTAACATGTAGCTTGTGTAAAACATCTTCATTATAACAATCTATTTTAAGCTTAGAACTTTAATCACATAGAAAAACTCTACCCTTTCTTCTCACATTTTATGCTTTTGTTGTCATGATTTAAATATTTTATATTGTGTATTCACTTACAAATTACTGTCGCTATCACTAGTTTTAATGTCTGTCTTTTAACCTGTATACTAGAGTTCAGCGATTTAAAGCACAATTACGATATCAGAGTATTCTGATTTTGTTTAAAGATAGATATATATAGATATATATCTATATATATCTATATATATCTATATATATCTTTGCTAATGAGTTTTACACTTTCATACATTTTCATGTCACTAATTAGTGTCCATTCATTTCAACTTGAAGAATGCACTTCAGTATTTTGTAAGGCAGGTCTAACTGATTGTCTGGGGAAGCCTTTATCTGTCCTTCATTTCTAGAGGAAAGGTTTGTAGGGTAAAGCATTCTTTTTCACCCGGTGCTCATCACAAGTGCCCTTCTTAATACTTATCCTCCATGTAGCCCATCTTCCACCCACCTACCTCCATCAACACTCAGTTTATTCTCTTTCATTATGAGTCTCTTGTGGTTTGTTTTAGGGTAAAGCATTCTTGACTTTTGGCACTTTGAATATATCATTACACTCTCTTCTGGCATGTAAGGTTTCGGCTAGGAAATTTGCTATAGTAGTTTTATGGGAGTTCCCTTGCATGACCTCAGTTTCTTTTTCCTTGCTGCTTTCAAAGTTCTCTCTATATCTTTGTCTTTTGATAGTTTTATTACAATGTGTCTTAGTGAAGTCCTCTTTGGGTTGTATCTGTATGGGGACTTATGAACCTCATGTACACACTGCACTCATAGCAGGAAAGAAGTACTTAAAAAACAACATACTAAAAATAATTTATAGCGATCATACCCACAAACATATATAAAAAAAATTCTCTCACTTTTAAAAGCAGCCAGGTTTTGTCTGTCATTGTATCCTGATCTGTACACATTTATTTGTAGACCACTGGTCTGAATCTTTCTTTCAGGGAAAATCATCAGCATAGTCATTTAGAAACTCTGAAGCTGTGCTTGAGGGGCCCTATTTTCCTCTCTGTTTCCTTGGGAATTTCTTGTCTTTTGTTTCCACAAATGCCAAAGCAGCTTTAGATGCCAGTCTAGCTTCCCTCCATCTTTGGTCACCCTCCTGAGGGATGGTCTGCACCAAAGTGTCTCTGCTTTGAATCTACATCCTGCCTTTTCTGATGTCTGTTTTGTGCAAGTAGACTCTATTTCTCCTTTAAGTTCATATGTTATGCTGACTGTTTTCTCTCAGGATGTAAGCATATATGTGTTTTACTTCTCCTCAGGTTAAATAAACAGACCTTCCCATGAACTTATGTTTAGTTTATTTGCTTCAAAGTCAAGCTCCTGGGTTCTGGGATGCTCTTGATATATATAAATATATGTGTTTATCATGCAAAATCCGCCCTTAAATTAACCTCACATGAGCTTCTACTAGTATTTTCAGTATGAAAAATTTTTATTAAAAAAAAATCATTAAGCTTCTAATTGCTAAATTCATTGGATCTTTTGCTTTTTCCTTCAATTCTAATACATCTGACACTACTGAGCACCCTGCACTTTGAGATACTTTATGAAGAGTTACACATTATAAATTAGCCTTTTACTGAAGGGGAAATAATTTACACAATGACTATATATAAGCACATTGTTGTATGATTTGTTCCTCAGAGTATCTCCCTGGTATTGAATTATTAGGTCTCTTTGGAACTACTGGCTAATACATTCTTGAAAAGCATTCGCCCTCATCATGTTTCTATCACTTTTCAATCCTGAAGTCCTAGGTTTGGTCCAGACTTATTTATCTTTATTCTTCCCTCCCAAATGATCCCAGGGATTTAATATGAATCCTACTTACAAAAGTCTCCTTCATCCTGTAAGTATGTTTTCTCATTTGCTCTGATAAGAGCATTGCAAAGTGGAGTACAATCACCATCTCTGTTCCTTTCTGATATTCCCAACGCGAAATACCCAGATATTTTTTTGTCTTATCAGTTTCTCTATAAATAATGAGATAATAGTCTGCATAACATCAAAAGCAGCAGCAATAACAGTAGCTATAAACAGGTGAGGTAACACAGTTTTCTAAATTCTTAGAACAGTGTAGTTGATGATTTCTTCAGATCAAGAAACTAAGTTTCCTTTTCTCTGGTTCCCCTGGAAAAGTAAACTGTATGAGGGCAACTGTCATTTTTGCATGTAAACTGTCACTTAAAAATAGGTTTGTCCCCAAGGAGGAGACCCTGACATTTGCAACAGAATGGAAGAAACTGGAAAATATTATGCTAGATAAAATAAGCCAAGAACGGGGACTGGGTCGACGCCCAAAGTGTACAAAGTTGCAGCTACATATAATGAAAAAGTATAGAGATGTAAAGTATAGTCAATAATACTGATAGCTACAGTCCACAATACTGTATTGAATACTGGTAATTTGCTAAGAGAATAGCTTTCAGATGCTGTCACCACACATACACACAAGATAAATATGTGCGAAAATGAATATGTTAATTAGCTTGACTGTAGAAATCATTTCACTATATATATGAATAACAAATCATAATGTTTAAAAATATACAATTAAAAAAGCAAACTTTGTTTCTGGATTAACCCCTTTCACCAGGCAATATAGTCTACACAGCTTGCTCTCCTATAGGTAATGGTTTTATAAATATATAATTTTTGTGCATCCGATTCTCCATTCAAATATACAATTCACTGACAGTAGGAAATGATGATAGAAGACAAAGTTAACTTTTTAATAATTTAGGATATGCAAAATGACATTTACATGTCCTCTACTGCTTTTATTTTATTTTAGTGAATAAAAGCACAACAGAGGGTATACGTGCATATGGATGCAAATTTGAGTGTCTAGATTGGCTTCAATTATTCATGGACAATCTCTGTCCAAAGGTTATTTTCTAAACTTTATTTTGATTGTTTTCATCATTAAATTCTATGTCCTTTGGGCAAGTTCAAAACTAACTCTTCACAGGTTGACTCAAAATAGTACCCTTGTCTCCCACATTTCTTTTCTTTCTTCTGCCCCCATTTCCTCATCTCATCCCTCTTGTCCATCCCTCCAACCTTACCAGCTCCAGACCACAAGATACAATAGAAGCTTTGCTAGTGCAATTGTTTCACAGGTAGAATGAAGCTAGGGGAAAATTCAGAAATTTTGGGTAGCAGCCCTTCTAATTTGAAAATCGAAATTCATTTTTTATGTAAAAATATGACTGATTTATCTAATACATAATGACTAATTCGATTTTTTTTAGACTGGCACTTCTCCTATGGTTGCTCCTCTGGAAGAATAGCTTATAAACTCCTGATAACTACTAACATTTGAGACTTTCTCCTGTGAATCAGCACATACTGTTTCTTTACATGGAATTCCAAACTTCCTACTCTTTGCAACACTGGCTTCCTCTCATTTTTCAGGACTCTTCAATGTCACTTTTATTGTGTTGACTTGATTCTTGCTTATAATATGTATTTACTAGCTTTGAAATGTATCCAAAAAGAATAAAGTTGGCTTCAATGCATGACTTTCAATCTCTCTAGAAAGCATAGCACTTATTCAATTTATTAACTTAGGAAAAACAACTAAGAGGTGAATTTATTTGTGAGAGAGCTCATATATCTATGAAGATACATTTGTTCTTGAATGGTTATTTTCTGCAAAGTAAGATACAGTGTTACTTCCTGTATTCAGACCTGAATGCAAAAGAGCTGGTTCCAGTCTCAGGACTAAGTGCTGTCATATAGCTAGATAGTTTTTTCATTCTAACTTCTGATCCTTTAAGCATTTTCAGAGGCAATGATAACCCTCACCATCACGGGGTACTGAAATAGCAGATAGACAAAACTAAGTTACTTCTCTCTGTGAAAGAACTCTAGTTAAGCAGAAAGGCAGCAGGTCTCAAAATCAAACACTGGTAATACTCCAGCTCTGATGTGCACTGGGTATGAGATGACTGGCAACTACTTAACCTCAGTAGGCCTTGGTGTCCTCTTATGTAATATTGGTCCTTCTTCATACATTTGAACAACTTTTGGAAGTGTCCTATGCAATCATGAGCTACTGATGTGGTGGATAGTTTTCTCTCCAATATGCTCATACAGTTCTGTGTAATTCTCCATTATAGTGTAATTACACTAGCTTACAGTGACTAGCTCTGCTTGAATATAAGCTTCTTTTATGTAGGGGCTACGTTTTACATTTGCTCTTTATTATTAGCATCTACCATAGTACACATAAGAGACCCTCACTGGATATTGAATGAGAAAATTAATCCCTCTAGGAATAGTCCCATTATTTCCATTATGAGCTGAATATTCACACTTCATCTTGAAACACTAATATAAGATGAAAATAATTTTTGCAAATTCAGGGATCAACGTTGCTGGCATTTTAAATTCACTTGGACCAAATCTGAGGAAGGAAACGTGAGAAATTAAAGAGTGATAGGTACAAGTGTTGAGTAGGTAGTCATATTATCTAGGGATTTTAGGAAATCAATAGACTCAATTAATCAAGCCCTTACAATCAGGAAAGGTGACCCTGAGTTCAACCTGCTATTGTGTGGCAGAGATAATGTGATAAATCTGACTCTCAAATAATCCCCTAAACACATTACAGCTCATCAACTGTTTTTTCTAAGAATTATTGGACACCTACTAAGGAAGATGGTGAAATAAAGTAATATGAGCCTCATCTCGCATCCTTGCTAAGCCTACTTACAATATCATCTGTAAATTACTGAACAGAGACAAGGCCAAAAGAAGAGAAACTAAAGTGCTTAGAAAACCTTCAATGATATATACCATCTACGGAAAAGTTAAAAGTTGGAAATAGAGCAGAGTTTTGGCTTTTCTGTAATTTCTGTCATATATAGACATAGCATATACTGATAATTTTGGATAAATCATAATAAATATGCCATAAACTATTGAATACCAGTTGTTCTCTCTCTTTTTAACATATAAAGTATTATTTATACAGTCTTCATGGTAGTCTAGGACAATCTATTAACTGTGGAATATTTTACAAATAAGTCCTATTGTCATTATTATAATAATGGCTTTGTCTTCTGACATAGAATCCTTAAAATGTCAAGCAGATAGGGGAAATCCAACAAACCAATTTTTGATGGTGTAGAATCAAGACTTTCTACTAAAAAGTGTTTGCAAATATTTCTTCTTGCATTTGGAAGGTCTGCATTTTAACTAAAAATGTGTGTTAGCATAGTATGATGTTTTCATTTGAAAAATACACTTTATTTCAGGGAAAATGCACTTTAAATCACACTGTCTGCACTTTGTTACACATAGCAAACTAATATAAATAGTGTATAATGCAAATAAATTGAAAAGCTAGAGGTTATTGAATGTGGGAAAATGAAAACCAATATATTTTGTGTTTTAAGAAACATGTAGTTCTTCCTGTAGGGAATGTGTTTTACCTCTATATGGCAAAGGAGTGAAAAACAAAAAGAAACAAGAATATCATAGTATAGGCACATAGGACTATGTAACTGTAACAACAAAATAGTGGTATGTAACAAATCACCCCAAAACTTAGTAGCTTAAAATAAGAACGATGTAGTTTACCCAAAATTCTGTTGCTCTGCTTGGCCGTGTGCTTGGGCCATTAATAAGCCTGTAAAATCTAACAATTTGGTTGGGCTACACAATAAGAAATGGTCTCATTCACATGTTGGTGCTAGCTGTAGGCTGGGCCATTTGTCTCCAACAATTTTGTCCTAGCCTGGCTTTTTGTATGTTGACAGAATTCCACGGAGGCAAGCCCCAAGGTGCAAATGCTATTCAAGCCTCTGCTTATGCCATGATTACTGATGTCCCATTAGCTGCAGAAAGTCATCTGACCAAACCCAGGACCATTGTGGCTAGTAATTATGCAAAGGAATAGACAAAGGGAAGAGTGATTCATTGGTGCCATTACTGCAACACTTCAACGTGATAGTTTATCAGTATAGATGTCTAATATAGTCCTAGTATCATCTATGCCTGTGGATAGGTACTAACAGTAAGAACATAGTAAGTAAAAGCCATAGAGGCTATAGCAATGGCCTTAATCCACCAATAAACTCAGAGAAATAATTAATCACCATATCTCCTTCCAAATTGCAAACTTATTGGCCATCTAAGTCTTTCTTCTTTCAAAGGAAATCAGAACCTCTAAGCCACTATATTAACAAATGCTTGAGAAGGCTTGTAAGGTAATAAAATCTTAGAAACATAGTCTATTTGAAAAGTAATGTAGTCATAGATTTATAAGGTGTTTATCAAGTTCAGTCCCTTCATGATGAATGGCAAGTGATTTGCCCCTCAAGAGTGGGAAGAGTATAGACTTCAGTGATAGATTGAAACTGAATTTAGTCTCCATGCTCCTTTTTTTTTTTTAAATCAAGGATAGTTTAGTTTAATTGAAGGTAATATCTCCCATTAAACATGCACTTTGTAAATATTATATGTAATTTTTGTGGTCCAGAGCCCTTCTTATCGCCTTGATCAGAGAGGTGTATGATCAGTGACCTCACAGCAAGACATTTTCAGTTAATCATCTCAAAACACAATTGAAAATTCTAACCCTAGGAATCATGGAGGCAGAAAGTGCAACAGGGCCTAAAGATTGGTTGTACCACTGGCTCACTCTCTGTCCAGCCTTGACATACCATGTTAATTTCATTAACTATTTGTTTCCTTTTGTATGAAATGAAGAGGTAAAGGGAAGGCTGGTCTTGGAGAAGTCTGGGTTGAACCCAAGCTGAATCATTCTGAGGAAGCATATTTACGACATTATTAATCTTGCTGTGTGAAGTATCACCCTGAGGTGATATATACATAAGGTTGATAGATATCTTTTTAAGATTTAAAAACTATCTGACATGTTTGCCTTCTAAGCAAGTTTAGTGCTCCTATGCAAGCAGCACAGGGAAGCTGTGAAGAGCTTTAAAAATGTGGAAGTCCTGAGCCTCGCTCCTTTTCTGCCATAAAGGCATCAGAGAGTCTTCATTTCCTTTTTATGTGCCTAGAGAGGAGAACTTTAGCTTTTCTGTCTTCTTTCCTTGTTTCCCCTCCTTTTAATTTTCTTTTCCCTTCTTTCTCTACTTCATGCCAATCATTATGTAATGGTTATCAGTTGCTAATAATGTTCAGTAATGCCAAGCTGTACAAGTCATGAACTGAATTCCCCCTTGTCTTGTATCACACATCCTTCTACAGAGAAGTCTATTTCCATGGAACTGGGCTTCATCTTTCAACACTGCATAGCATGTTCTGTTGACTGTAGTTAGGAAGACATTGGTCAGTCTTTTCTTATTTACATCTTACTCATTCTCCATTACTGGCATGTACTTTCCCCAGATACATACCCTACCCTTCCAACAGTGCCACATTTGCTTACCATTCTCCTTTAGATGAACCATTTCATCCCTTTTAATAGGTCCAACGTGCCCCAACCCACCCATCTGAGGTTTGACCTTCCTGGGCACGTGTGTTCATCTTACGGATTTCAACTGATCATCCAAAAGAGGACCCATTGTCCTTTTATCATCACATCCTCACCACACCAAAATCAATATCCTAAATCCTTGATTTCAAAGGGCAGTAAGATTAAGGAGTCATATCTAACTTCACTTTTTATTGCACCTCTTACAGACGAACTTCAAGCCCTGGAAATTCTTCCTTTATATTTCTCTTATTTTTCTTCTCTTTTTTAAAACTGATTTTTCTCTTAAAAATTAAATCTTTTCTCAATTCTCATAATTTCTCCTTATTCTCCATTCTCTAATGTTCCCCCTTTTAATCCATCCCACACGTGACTACAAGGCTCATTGTTCTGAGCTTAGTTTTGTTCACCTCCTTTCACTTTGCTCTGTGCTGCCTACAGCAAGCAAGCAAGCAAGCAAACAAAATAATCTAAATAAAATTTTCCACAACTCTGTACCTGAATCCTAACCACTATCTCCCATTAATACTTCTAAGGTTCTTAAGCTTCTGTCTTCTTGGTCACTCTTGCTCTGTTGTCTCATAATTTCACCTAAGCTGTTCTGTTTTCTCAGCCCGGGTTCACCCTAATCAGACAGTCACTTTCCCTTACCACTTTTACCATAAAGTTCCACTTTCAGTGAGCATTATGTTACTGAAGTTTGCTAAGGATTATCGATGCAAGAAATAATGGTATAATTACCAACATAATGTATTGCTGTGGTATGAATATTGGTGTTCCCCCAAAATTCATATGTTAAAATCTTAATGCCCAAGGTGATAGCATGAGGAGGTGGGGCCTTTGGGATATACTTAGGTCTTGAGGGTGGAGCCTCAGGAGTGAAATTAGTTGTTCTTCTAAAAGAGAAACCAAGCACTCCCTCGTCCCTTTCCACCATGTGAGCACACAATGAGAAGGCCTTGGCTATGAACACTCACCAGAATATGACCTTGCTGGCACCTTGATCTTAGAGTTCCCAGCTTCCAGGAATAAATTTTTGTTGTTTATGAGCTACCCAGTCAGTGGTATTTTGTTACAACAGCCTGAATGGACTAAGACACATATCAAATTATATTAGCCTTTGCTAGATGCCAAGAATGACTTGTTAGACACTTTTGTTCCTAGTAACCTGGCCTTTTGCTGCATTTCTGAGACACTAATCTAAGTTAACCTTACGTCTCTTCTATAAGCCTTACCAATCCTCTCAAAAATAAAATTCATATTTTCTTCCAAGTATAAATTTACCCTTCTGAGAGTCATGCTCAGATGGGACCACCTGCATGGCAAATAGGCACCCATTCTCCTCAGAATAGAATTCAAGTTCCCTAGTCCTTCAGGATCCAGCATCTACCTACCTATCAACTCTTATCTTTTCTTACAACCTCCCTCATAAGTCCTTCCCCCAGCGAATGCTGCTTTTTTCTGAAAGTCCCATGCTTTCTTTCCTCTGAGGCTTTGCACTTCCTGTGACTTCTACCTGTAACATGCTGTGACTTCTACCTGTAACATGATATGTAATTTTCCCTGTCTCATTCTGTAACCAGCTCATACATCATTTCCTAAAAGACTTTTCTGATTACCCATCCATTCTGACCTAGTCTATCGCTCACCTTCTCTGTTACAAGTTGTAGTTGCCTGGTCAGACATTGATCCTACTTAATGTCTGCTTGCCTATTTCTGTTAAGTAATGGCAACAGAAACTATGTTTTGCTTTTAATTCATGTGACTCTACAGTCCCTACCCAGCATAGAATAGATGATCAACACATGTTTTTAAATAAATTAATTAATTGTTATTAGAATTTTGATTTGCCTATAAGATGGGACTACCTAATGCACTTTAATGACCTGTTTCCAAATATTTTTGAAAGAGAATTAAAACATGTATTATACTAGACTACTTTATACTTAAACTGGTAAGGATTTATTCTCTCATGTTTGACTGACACTATCATGTATATGTCACTCATTCCTGACATAGTTTAAAAACTATGCATCAGAATATTGAAATACTAGGTAAACCAATAACATTAATAGTTACTGAGTTTGGCAAACATCACCTTGTGCTTTGTTTTCAGTATGAAATAAGGAAGTATGAGAAATTGTCTGTACAACATTGGCAGGAAGGATTTTAGAAATACTAGGAAAGGAAAAAAAATATGGTTTACAAGTGATAGTTCACTGAGTTACTTCCTTTGTCATTGGAATAGCTTATTGTTGCAGCTTTTAATTTCCCTTTGCTAAGCCATGTTCTCTGCTTAACTGTGGTATCATTTAGTGCTTGGAACTATTACTCTCTAGACATTTGTCTCTTAACATAACATTTAATTCAAAGGCCACTCTGGAATGTGCCCAAGCTAGTTATAAGATATACTAGAAAAGGAGCTTTAGTATGTCCTATGTTACCTTTCCCCTTTGTAGAGTTGAGTAACTCAGCAATTATGCTTTAAAAAATCATTCCCCCCACTCAGAGATCTAAGTACATCTACCCAAAATCCATTTACATTTTTCTCATATTGAGGCTCATCTAAATAGTCTCTCATATGGTACCTATAGGAAACAATCCAATTCTTCTTAGGAATTTGGCTTCCCAAATGCTGACTTCTAACCCTTTTGGGCAGTAATATGGTCCAGTGTTTATGAGCAGTGTCATCCAAAATTCTACTACCTTTACATGGCCATTTTTTTATATGAAATTTATTGTCAAATTGGTTTCCATACAACACCCAGTGCTCATCCCAAAAGGCGCCCTCCTCAATACCCATCACCCACCCTCCCCTCCCTCCCACCCCCCATCAACCCTCAGTTTGTTCTCAGTTTTTAACAGTCTCTTATGCTTTGGCTCTCTCCCACTCTAACCTCTTTTTTTTTTTTTCCTTCCCCTCCCCCATGGGTTTCTGTTAAGTTTCTCAGGATCCACATAAGAGTGAAACCATATGGTATCTGTCTTTCTCTGTATGGCTTATTTCACTTAGCATCACACTCTCCAGTTCCATCCACATTGCTACAAAAGGCCATATTTCATTCTTTCTCATTGTACATGGCCACTTTTTAATCCATCCCATTATACTTGGGCCTCAGATTTCTTACCTTACAACTGAAGTCCTTAGAGTTTTTATGAGGAAGGTCTGACCCTGCTCTTGTTGCTTTTTCTATCCTCCACAAAGATGCCAAGGAACTTGACTTCCATGGTGTTCCAAATGTAGAATTTCGTAGAAGAAGCTTTATTTCTACTTGTATGGCCAAGGGATCCACTGGGCTGTGCCTCATAAACTGGTCTATGATAAAGTTTCATATGTCTGAGCAGAAAAAAACAAAAATAAAAAACACTGTACCTCAGCATTTTCCAGCAAGTTGATTTGATTCATTTAACGTATATTCTTTGTTTTGAGATAATGTCTTTTCCTGAGTTCTTTGTATTACAATACCACTTGTCCTATGAAATGGTGATGACAATAGACGGATGTTAATTACTTTCAAATGTCCTTACTTGGAAAAATCAAAGTTCTTAAAACTTACTTTTCTTCCCCAAAACATATTTTGGAGATATTTACTTGCCTGTGAAATTCAAAAGATTAGAATTATTATGAAAAGCAGCAGTGTTTGCTAAGTAAGCTAACATTTGCGGTATTTGGGGCACTCTCTAGCACTTTGTACATATTACTTCTTCTAATACTCATAATGTCACTGTGAGACACTATTTTTAGGACCATGTTATAGATGAGGAAACTGAGGCTCAGAGGAGTTTTATATCTTTCCTACAGTCACATAAATGTTAGAGGCAGGCTGTGGACTAAAGTGGTTTTGTGCCAAACATGTGGCTCTCAATTTCTATACTGAACTGCTGCACTGCTTTTTTCCACACACTCCTCTTGGCTACTGGCTTATCAGGTGATTCTATTAATTACTCCACTGGTGCTGTAGCTCCTTGATGTCACAGGATCTCTACATCCATGTACCAGCATATATTCTTCCTTTACAAGCAAGCTATACAACCTCTCTGGGGTTTGGTTTCCTATAAAATACACGGACCAGAAATGTGAATGCCAATGCCCAGAGGTGGTACGAAAGAATAAATGTATTTGAGGCCATTAGGACAGGTCCAAAAGCACAGAATCTCTATAAATGAGCTATAAATGTAATCTCTTCCATTTCAATCTTTCCACCTCACGTCCTCTACTGAACTCACCTTGTGGCTGGAAATGGGTTCTTGCCCAGGTACTGTTCCTCCCTGCAATCTCTATTACTTTCTCTTTACCAATCAGTGTTTTCATTCTCAGGAGCTGTCCACATATAGAATACAGCTCCTTTTCCTACATACATTTTTTTTAACCAAAAGTAGATTAAGATAACAGCAGCAATGACAACAATATTAACAAGAATGATGGTTAACATTTATAGATCATCTGAGCCACATGTTCAGCAAAAAATCTTATGTACTCCTACAATCTCATCTAATCCTCATGACCAATTCACCATCACGATCCTCAATTTCACAATGAGGAAAGTGGACTCAGAGGAGTTAATACCTCACCCCACGTTAGTCAGTTGATGAACTACATAATGTGGGCTGGAAGTCAGGCAGTCAGACTTCATAATCAATATGTTCAATGAGAATGTCTAAAATGTCATTGCCCGGTTTGTGCTTTTTGTGTGGCTTTAAAAATAGGACTTTTGAGACTCGGTCTCCAGATTAAACTTAGCTGTATAGGACTGTGGTTCAGCTGCATTTTGCATTCATTTTTCCAAAGACTGAAATCTTATTTATAATCCTCAGTTTGTCTGCTGACATATTTTTCCAATGCTGACGATAGCATCAATCACTGTATGCGACTTGGCCCTGGCTTCTTTGTGCTCATTTTCTGATTGTTCATCAAAACTCCATAGACACACATGGAAGTCCTTAGTTCTGGTAAAGCTACTAAGGCTTTCATATGTGTCTGCTATTATGCTTCGCTTGTTGACCTTGGCTTCTCTTCCTAATATGAAAAGTATTCTTGCCGTTCCTTCTGGAGCAATTCTCTACTGATTGTCAGATCTGGAGATCTCAGGCTTTCTTACCTGCCTGATACCACTACTATCAAATCAGTTTCCTCTTGAAATTACTAACTTTACCTTTTTCATCGTATATCTTTAGATATCTTTTATCTTTGGGTCATCAGAAGTGATCTCATGCCTCTGCCCCAACTTTTGTTCAGTTGTATATATGCATCCCTTTTTTATAATGCCCTTCCCTCAACCATTTTCTTTCTCTGTCTCATTCTATCTAATTTAACCAAGTATTTGTTTCTTGATCCCATAATAATTTTCTTCTCCCCATGTTTTAGAAACTTTAGTAGTTGAATGATATATATTAAAGAACAGCTAGTCTAGACTTTTCATCTTACACACATAAATAACTAAGGACACAGGGAAGTTACAGGACTGGTCTGGGGTGAGAAATGGAGATAGGTCCAGAACTCAACTGTCCACTGTGTCAACTTATCTGGTGTCATGATCTGAAGCTATAGGTTCAGAGGTCTTGCTGAGATACTAGTACATACTCTGAGCGCAGTAAATGTGAAGTCAGAAAGAGGAGTAATGTTTGAAATGTACAGAATGAAAAGCTGGCAACATAATCAATCCCATAATTATCCAGAATATAAACTGTTAAGCAGAGGATTCAATTCACATGGTGATCAAGTCGACATGGAAGCTGACTTCTGCTAAGATTCTATCCAATAATGAAGGATATGCAACTGTAAACATACTATACTTTAATTTTGGTGGAAATGTCATGGAATGAAATTTATCATAAATCTTGTATTTCCTGAAACATGCGATATGTCCACTTGTGTGAGGTTGTGTTTCATACATCCCTATGAGTTGGATTATATCTTACAGTATTTGACACAACTTATCCTGATGAAGTCGAGTGATTCTAGATAAAAGTCTGGCAAAATTACCATGGTGGAGTGAAAAGACCTCAAGTGAAGTGCAATATTCCTGGAAAAACTCTTGTGGAGACCCATGAATGAATCAATGTGAATAGTATGAGATTTAGCAGGTAATTTATTGGTAAAATACTATACTATGTTTTTCTGGATATTGTAATAGTTTTGTTAACTCTCAGGTTTCTTTAATTAGTAATTTGTTTTTATTCTTTTCATTTTACATAATCATTTGCATATCTTATTTTGTATTCATAATATTGTATTATTTTTCTTTTCTTCTCTTTTTTTTCTTTTCACTTTTCTTTTCTTTGAAAGAGAGGGCGAGAGCTTAAGCAGGGAAAAGGAGTAGAAGGAGAGAGAGAGAGTCTCAGGCAGGCTCCACACTCAGCACAGAGCTCAACATGGGGCTCAGTGTGGGGCTTGGTCCCACGACACTGGGATCATGGCCAGAGCTGAAATTAAGAGTCGGACACTCAACCAACTGAGCCAGCCAGGCACCCTTATTGTTTTTCTTAAAAAGGCAATAAGAAGTTGTAAAACTCCAGGTCTGTAAACCTAGATCTGCCCCTAAAAGCAAAAGACATAAAAATAAAGTATGAAAAATTTTCTCCTTGGGGATAAGCATGGGGCAAGAAAGTGACTTGTCATTATAGAAACAATGGAGAACAAGATTAATCCTCTTAGATAAAAGGGGCCAGTTTTCAGTTATGTAGGAGGATTAATTGAAATCGTGGATGGAGACTTGAGAAATTGTTCTAATTTTGGACCTTATAAACATAGGAAAATATACCTTTGTGTTGGGCTGAGAATGGTACATATCTTGTACCAAAGGCATGAGGTTTTCCATGGGCCAGTAAAACCCAGTGAAATCCAGCCAGCCAGATGGAGCTTTCTATTGATTATGATTGTCCTTGTCTTCCTAGCACCCATCTCTATAGGATGCAATGTATACTATTAGTAACAGGAATTGAGAATTCAAAGGTTGATTTCATGGGTTGATTATAGAAAAATAATTTTCCTATCACACTAATTATAAAGTTATGTAATTAAAACAATATAGTGCATATTCTAAAATTTTCAGAAAAATTATTTTAATCAGATCATTTAAAACAATTTATAGTCATACACACTTATTTCAGAAACTTTTTCCCTATTGTCTCTCTATTTACTTAAATCCAAATATTTATTCAATGGTTCCTTTTAGAAATATGGAATCTCAGGACCAATTCAATATTCTCCTATAATTTTTTTTAATTTTGGTAGTGGTGCTATAATTTTTATTTCACAAGCTACCAAAATCAGTCTTATCTCATTAAGGCTCTCAAGAAGAGGTATAAAGCATTGTAAATTGGCTTTAAAAGCTTTATTGCCTAATACCATATGATTTCACTTATATGTGGAATCTAAAAAACAAAACAAATAAACAAGAAAATAAAAATCAGACTTATAAATACACAGAACAAACTGATGGTTGCCAGAAAGAAGGAGTGGGGGAAGGGCAAAGTGGGGGAAGGGGAGTGGAAGATACAGGCTTCCCGTTATAGAGTGATAGTCATGGAAATAAAAGGTATGGAATAAGGAATATAACCAATGACATTTCAGTAGCATTGTATGTGACAGATGGTAGCTACACTTGTGGTGAACATAGTATGACATAAAGAAAATTCGAATCACTATGTCCTAGTACTTGGAACTAATGTAATATTGTGTGTCAACTACACTCAAAATTAAAACGAAATTCTCTTGACTGTTTCTTGTTGTTTTGTGTTGACCTTTACCATGAAAATGAAAACAGAACAACATGAGTACAAATCTGATTTTTCTATTCACTGTACTATTCTTTATACAACAAAAAAAGGGGACATCTTGATCTCACAGGCTTACTGTCTGTAATATATTTTACTGCACAGTTATGACATTATTTCATGTTTAATCCTAAATAAAACACATGATAATTATTTGGCAAAAAGTTATATACTGAAGAAAATCACAAATAATATGTATAAGAGAGTTGAATAGTAGTGCTTACTATACAATTTAGAGGTCATTTTGAATTAAACTTATAATAGAACTTTCAATTATTTGCTCTTTTATTACATGATTATTTTTTCCTTTTTTAAAAATTTTATTAGTTTTTAATTTTAATTCCAGTATAGTTAACATAATGTTATGTTCATTTCAGATGTACAGGATAGTGATTCAACAATTCTATACATTACTCAGTGCTCATCATAATAAGTGTACTCTTAATCCCCTTCACCTATTTCACCCCTTCCCCCCACCTACCTTCTCTCTGGTAACCATCAGTTTGTTCTCTATAGTGGAGTCTTTCTTGGTTTCTCTCTCTCTCTCTCTCTCTCTCTCCTTTGTTCACTTGTTTTGTTTCTTCAATTCCACATATGAGTGAAATCATATAGTATTTGTCTTTCTCTGACTGATTCATTTCACTTAGCATTATACTCCCTAGCTCTATCCATGTCATGGCAAGATTTAAATTTTTTATATGGCTGAATTATATACCTCTATCACATCTCTTTTATCCATTAATCTATTGATAGGTACTTGGACTGCTTCCATAATTTGGCTTATGTAAATAATGATACATTAAACATAGGGATTCATATATCCTTACAAATTAGTGTTTTTGTATTCCATGGGTAAATATCCAATAGTAAATGCATATTTTCATACACTGTTTTTATAAGATACTTTGGCTGTTAATGTGACGAAACAGAGACAAAAGAAATCTTAACCTTTCAATGAAGTTCTAGTGAGAACATTAGGTACATACACACAAATATAAAATAAAATGATTCAAGTGAAACATAAATACAGAAGAGCAACACACATATTAAAGTACACTCTTTGATGATGATAAATATAAAATAAATCATCAAGTATATGTTTTTTTTTATTAATCAGATACACCAAATTTAAGAGAATCAGTGGTAGCTAGTTCTGCTTAAGACGAGGGGAAATAGTAGTAGACCCTATTGGTTTTCTGGTAATGTGATACAAAATTTAGAGAACAATTCAGGAAACAACAGATGTTGGTGGGGATATGGAGAAACAGGAACCCTCTTGCACTGTTGGTGGGAATGAAAACTGGTGCAGCCACTTTGGAAAACTGTATGGAGGTTCCTCAAAAAATTAAAAATAGAATTACCCTAATACTTTGCAATTGCACTACTGGAAATTTATTCAAAGGATACAGGAGTGCTTATTTGGAGGGGCACATGTGCCCCAATGTTTATAGCAGTGCTATCAACAGTAGCCAAATTATGGAAAGAGCCCAAATGTCCATCAACCGATGAATGAATTAAGAAGATGTGGTATATATACAATGGCATACTACATGGCAATGAAAAAAATGAAATCTTGCCATTTGCAACAATGTGGTTGGAACTGGAGGGTATTACACTAAGCAAAATAAGTCAGAGAAAAACAGATATCATATGATTTCACTCATATGTGAAATATGAAAAACTTAATATACGATCACAGGGGATGGGAAGGAAAAATACGGTAAAAACAAACAGGGAGGCTAGCCAAAAAACACTCTTAAATTCAGAGAACAAACTGAGGGTTGATGGGGGTGGAGGTCTGGGGAGTGGGGAAATGGGTGATGGGCATTAAGGAGGGCACTTGTTGGGATGCGCACTGGTGTTATATGTAAGTGATGAATTACTGGTATCTACTCCTGAAGCCAAGACTACACTGTATGTTATCTAACTTTGGAATAATAAAAAAAAAAAAAGATTAGAGAAGGCATTTTGGCAGTATACATCAAATTTTAAACAGGCACACCTACACCACAGTAATTCCATGTGTAGCTGATTAGTCTGACATAGCAGTTATAGTGATAGTTTTATTTGAACTATAAACCTTGCAAGTTATCACTGTATATTCAGAAAGTCAGGTTATTTCCTCCTTCTGTGAAGGAAAAAGGGAAATCAAATTAGTAATAAACCACTTATCTGAATTTTAATTTTCAAGAGCAGTGATTATTTAAAAACATTTTTTAGTGTGTTTTGTTCTTTCTAAACTTTTGTAATTAAAGTAGGTTGTACTTGTTGCTAGAATATAATAAAACAGAGATGATGGAAGCAAAGACTAAGGAGAAAAAAATTCTTACAAGTATTTGTAGGAGGCGATTATAGTCATATTTTGTTTTCCCTAATAGTTCTTCAAATCAACTCTTTACAGCTAAAATTTCATTAAACCCAATTTGGGTTTGTGGACCAATGGGTCAGTTGACAAATTTTAGAAAATCCAGAACAAGGTAGAGTGTTCTCTGAAGATATGAAGCTAAACAATTGTGAAGCTGTTAGTTTCAATATCTACTACAAATAAACCCTCAACATATATTCCTTGTGATTGCTAATAAGAAACAGCTGTGCCTGCTGGAAACTCTTGGAAAGTAGCAACCTGGTGATAGCAAGATAGTATGAAAATTTTTCACTTTTAAAACAATAAGTTGGGAACTGATATTAAACAATTATAACTAAAATGTTGCCGATGGCCTCCACTAATTGGAATAATGCCAATAGGCACTACTGCTCACCCTGATTAATAGTTGTTTACGATGCCACCTGGGCCTTTAAAAAAGGACATTTTATGTTTTAAATGTGGCCATTAATGTAATCAGTGCAAATGTATACTTATTCATAATATTGATGCATAATTTCAAAAAAATTGCTTGTTTACATTCCAAAATCCTTTTAAAGTGAAATTGTGTGCTTGCAATGCTAAAAATTAAATTAAACAGTAAAACAAACAAACAAACAAACAAACAAATAAAAAATGTCTCCCAAAGCAGCTGACTGCCATTTTAGAAAGTGCTGAGTGACAGCTAAACCAAAGCATGCAACCATCTGGGTGACACTACTTCCTAAAACAATGGGGAATTTTTCCTTGTGAGTGGTGTAGCGAAGTAAGTATATTGACACACCTCTTCCAGATGGGTGAAGGAACAGACATATTTTGAGGCCCCAGAAACTTGACCATATGACCTCTGTCTCTGTTATGTATAATGTTTTTATGAAAATGATATGATGGTGGTGCTAAAGATGAAATGATTTTGATAATCCTTCAAAGTTAATCACATATGTTAATATATTGATGACAAATAAAAAGAAGTGAAAGAACATTTACTGAATGCTACATGGTTCCCACATACGTGATTTTTTTTGTAAGGGAAGTATCACGGGCTTGAACATATTCTCAGGAGCTCCACTTTTCTTTTTAAAAAAAATTATTTTAAAAACTGTCTCGGGGCGCCTGGGTGGCTCCGTGGGTTAGCATCTGACTTTGACTCAGATCATGATCTTGTGCTCTGTGATTTGAAGCCCCTGGTTGGGCTCTGTGCTGACAGCTCAGAGCCTGGAGCCTGCTTCAGATTCTGTGATTCCTTCTCTCTCTGCCTCTCCCCCACCTCGCCCCCCGCCCCCGCTTGTACTTTTTCACTCTCAAAATAACAAATTTAAAAAATAAAAAAAAAAAAAAAACTGTCTCAATCCCCAATTCCATGCCATATGCAGATGGAGATCCAGTGTCATTTTTCAATACCCTTAAGAATTTTCTGGGATCTTCTTTCTCTCCCACCTAAGAAAGTCTTGCTAACATGTCTTACTTCTAGTCATGTTTAGTTGCTCTTCTTTGTGTTACTTTCTTTGTTTATCCTCTAATCTATATATCTTATAGACCCCAAGTAGACCCCAAAAGTGCTTCCTCTCCCTTAATGGCTTCCAACATCCAACTGACATAAGACAATCACTGAAAATGTTGGACAATCAAGGAACAGCATATTTCAGAAACTGATGTAAAATTGAATACCTTATCAGGCATCCTTGTTCTTGAAAGTTGATTAGCCATTTCCTTTACTGCTAATTCCCATGGCCCAAGTTTTCTGCCTCATCCCTGTTCTTCTGTCTCTTGTTGAGCTATTTCTCTCCTTTCATTTCTTTACTTTTTCCTTCTATCTTCTTTCCACCCAACACTACGTTTTCAGGGCACACCTCATGTTTCCTCTCTTCTCTTACAGAAATAGTCATACTTCTTTGACAGATCAAACCAGCCATCTATTTATTTATCATCTTCCACATCTTGAGCTTCAACCTATATTTACAATCAATGTATTTGCTAACTAAAAGAACACAAAATCGTCACCTAAAAGGGATTTTGCACTAAAAATGCAATTGTTGTATTTTAAAAAGTGGATATCACTTTTAAAATAAGAAAACTGAGGCTCAGAGATTAATTAGCTTATCTGAGTCAGAGTTTAGGGGAGATAGAGTTTTCACTTATAGCAGTATGTCTGTTGGCATGAGCCCTTGCCCTTGAGTTTTTGTTTTTAGTTGACGTTATTATTATTATTATTTAAAATATGAATTACATTTAGTCTTTTAGGAGAAAGCTGGCATTTAGTGCAATAAGCAAAATAAGAGGACTTAGTGACATCAACTGGAATTCAGGAAAGCTTGAAGATGGTAGCAGTTTCCAGAGAGATGTGGCAAGGAGTACTAGACATGCTTTGGCAAAACAAGAAGAAAAGACTCTGAGTAAACACACTTTCCCCTCAAAAATCAAATACACGGTGACAATTTTTCTCTGTGTAGTCATGATTTACATCTATTTCCTGAAATCCATTATATTTTATTGCTTACCACAATTTCTGCATCATCTGTGTACACTTTGTACAACTGCCTCTTACATATCACATTTTACAATTGACTTTGAAAAGCTAGCAATTTACATTCGGTTTTACTGGGCACCTACTTCTTGTAAGAACTAAATCCATTTATACACACACCACTTATTATCTATGTTAACATGGTTTCAATAATCAAAAAAAAACTGAAAGCTGAGATGACAAATAACTATTGTTTTTTCAGGAACTTATATAAACAAATTTATCTGAACAACAGATGACTCCTAGGCAAATTCCTCCTTCATAAGACAGTTGAAAGCTCATCACGTGACTGTTTACTCTTGAAGGTTTGCTCAGATATCACCTTGCTCTGTTCACCATTTCTAACTTACTATGTCACTGGAGCACCTGGGTGGAGATTTTGGCTCAGGTCATGATCTCATGACCCCGCATCGGGCTCCGGGCCGACAGTGTGGAGTCTATTTGGGATTCTCTTTCTCCCTCTCTCTTTCCCCCTCTCTCTGACCCTCCCTTATTTCTTTCTCTCTGTCTTAAAATAAATAAATAAACATAAAATAAAATAAAATAAAATAAAATAAAATAAAATAAAATAAAATAAATTACTATGTCATGAACTTTTTCCAATGCTTACCAAATCCCTCATCCCACCTCCTTTTTGAATGATCCACCTAACCTACTCCAAAGCCATAAAGTCCAACTTTTCCCCTACTCCCTCTGAGAGGTTATTAATTGTGGTCCCCTTTAAGGCAGTAAAATTATAAAATCAATTTTGCTCTATGTCAAGTCATTGTATTGGTATTTTATAGGATTTAGTAAACCCTGAAAATTTTTGACCTGTAAAAATCTTCTCGGTGCCAAGAATTACTCTATATATTGGGAATTTCATGATATATAAAATATTTTTTCTTGTATTCCCAAAACTTGTTAGTTATATAGCCAAGGTAGGAAATATAATAGAGATATCTCTATTTTTAGGATGCTTATTTATTTTTTTATGTCCAGAACCTATCATAGTGCCAGAAAAATGGGAGGCACTTGAATGGGTTGAAAAAAAGACAAAGATAAGGAGTATTTCATAAAGTAACAAACGTATTTTAAAACACTAAATTACTAAACTTTTAACTTTTACTAGTCAATCATCAATTGGCCTCTTTCACTCATGCTCAAAAGGATTCACTGAGGTGAAGAATGCGCTTCTTCAGTGATAGGGAGAAAAATTTTAAGGCCATCTGAATATAGCTAAACCAAGAATCCTAAAGACTATTTGAAATATGATATCTTAAAACTTCCTTATGAGTACTTATTTCATCGTTTGTTTTCTTATTTAAAATAACTGTAAACAGAGTGTTCTCGGAAAAAGAAAACACAAAAATGACTTGAGGTAGTGAAAAAAATCAGAGGCTAGCTGTAGCAAAGAATGTGAGACTAACTATAGAAAAACTGGCTCTGTCAATACCTGATCGATATGTTGCCTTCTGATTAACTGTGTGTATCCTTTAAAAAACACATTTCACTAGTAGTGGAGGTATTCATGACTGGTTTATGATATAAACCTTCTGCATTATATCTGATGGCGGAGCCATATCCAATCTCCCCCTTACCTGTGGTTTTTCGTTCTGTGGTTTCAGATGCCCACAGTCAACTGCAGTCTGGAAGCAAATGATCTTTCTTCTGATGTATGGTCAGAAGGTCAATAGTAGCCTAACATTATGTCACAATGCCTACATCATTCACCTCACTTCATTTCATCATGCAGATATTTTATCATCTCACATCATCATCATCGTCTTAAGAAGGGTGAATACAGTATAATAGAATGTTTGGAGAGAGAAAGAGAGAGACCACATTTACATACTTTTATTATAGTATGTTGTTACAATTGTTCTATTTTATTATTAGTTACTGTTGTTAATCACTTACTGAGTCTAATATAGAAATTAAACTTTATCATAGGTGTATATATTATATATATATATAATACATGCATACATATATATGTGTGTGTATGCACATACATACATACATACATATAAATATATGAAAAAACATAGTATATATAGGATAGATATAGATATAGATATATAGATATATAGATATATAGGATTTTGTACTAATCCATTATTTCAGGCATCCACTGGGGGTCTTGGAAGTATCCCCCATGGATAAGAAGGGGACTACTGTTTGCATTTGACAATCCTTGTATATTGTGTGGTTTTCAAATCTGTCATGTGCACATTATACCCAGTTAGGAAATGACTCTACAATGAGAAAATAAATGAAAAGCCATAGGCCTGCCTGATTCCTCTGCTTGTACATGTGGCGATCTCCAAAGGCACCTTTATAGTAATGAAATCATCACCTTTCATTTATATAAATCCTTTCATTTCAGGAACTCAGTGTGGTTCACAAATGCCATCCCACTGATCCTCACAGTTGCTCCTGAAGACACAGACAGAGGCCTATTAAAATGTTAAGTGGGTCTGGTCCTAGGAAATGATAATCATAGTCAACTTGGGGGCAAAGATAATGCTTTTGCCAGAGGAATGAATTTGTATTACTTCCCAAAGTGGGGACGTTTACCTGGAGCTCAGACTTTGCCACTTGGTTACTACAATGCCTCCTAATCTAAGGATATGATTAAAGCAGTAGTTCAGAGAGGCGGGACACCACAGCAGCTTTTTAATCCATGCACTGCTCTAAGAAGCTCAATTTGTTGCTGAACAACCTGGCATAAATCCTCCTGCCATTATCTTTATCATCTCTCCGGCTGTGTTTGAAGCTAACAGATATAAATATATAAATAACACATAGATGTAAATAAAAAGTTATAGGTGTATCTTCTTTTTCAGTACAGACATTGGATGAATCACACCATTACTTACTTTGTGGGACCCTTTTAGAAAGACTTCAAATATCTAAATGACTTCAACTAAGGTAGGTTTTGTTGTTTTTGTTTGTTGTTTTATTTTTAAGGAAGAGTGTGTGGCAGGTACCTACATTAATTACAAGTGAAGGTACCTACGTTAATGACAAGGTATCCATGAAAGGGTTACAAAGGGTTTGAACATCTGTGGCTTTTTGTTTTTCTGTAGAATTTTAGAGTGTATGAGTGCATTTTTCTTATAGGTAGAATGTTTATAATATTTACCAGATTCTTAAAGAAGCTTGTAAGTCTCAAAGTTTAAGAGCCACTGCTCTTGAGCCGTCATAGAGTTGAGTCAATTAGTTAAGTTCTTTGGACAAAATATATTTGGTTGGGCTGCATAACAAAAATATCACAGAATGGTAGCTTAAACAACAGAAATTTAGTTCCTCATACAGCCCTTGTGGACACAGAGCCAATTTTAAAGAGCTCTCAATAGTCAACACTGGAACAATTTGAGTCACAAAAAATAAATAATGGTAATATTGGATTATAATCAAAGAACAAATTAAGTATGAACCTTTACTTATATAAATAAATAATTGAGGGTACAAAGGGTGGAAAGAGGAGAAATCTTTCTTACAGACAATTCCCAAAGCATTAAGGGCAGATAGATATACACCAATTTAGGTGGTCAAGACTAATTTCCCTCCTCTTGAGCATGGATTGGATTTATCAACTCATGAAATAGAGTATGAAAGAGAAGAAGAGTAGCTTTACATTTAAGGAACCTGGCTGACACGATTTTAACAAATAATCAATAAATACTTAATAATATCACCAGTGATCAGTCATGTATCCTCTCACATGATATGAAGAAAGTGTTACTTCATATCTATGGTACTCTTTCCCTAAATCCCATAGCCATAGTCTGGTTTTGAGAAAACATCAGGCAAACTCAATTTAAAGGACATTATTCAAAATATATGCCCAGTATACTTCAAAACTGTCAAGGTTTTAAAAAAATAAGAAAAATCTGAACAAAATGTCTCAGACTGGAGGACACTAAGGACATGTAACAAGCAAATTCTGTGAAGCATGACAAACTCTTCAGAAATAGTTGTTATACTTTTATTAGGTAACTACCATGGGTTCAGTGGTTTACTAAGGTTTATTGCAAAATGAAATATGTTATAAATATTTTTAAACATTTTTAGAAGGTAAACAAATAAGAAATCACCATTGTCATTTTTTAACGCTTATTTTTGAGGCAGAGTGTGAGCAGGGGAGGTGCAGAGAGAGAGGGAGACACAGAATTTGAAGCAGGGTCCAAGCTCTGAGCTGTCAGCATAGAACCCAACGTGGGGATCAAAACTTAAACTATGAGATCACAACCTGAGCAGAAGTTGGACACTTAACTAACTGAGCCACCCAGGTGTCCCAAAGACACCATTGTCAATTAAAGCATAAGGTTTTACTAAAAATGCAACAGGTAATTACCATTATGAAAATGGCTATTTGTGACAGGTGAAGTTTCAGGTTAAAAAAAAAACAAGGGCAAACAGATATCTCATGCAATATATCACCTTCATAATAACTTATATTTCTCTTTTTTTGAACAGTTACTATTGTTCTAGAAGTTTGCCATGCATTATTTCATGTAATTCTCATGCCAAATTTAAAAGGTTTATATTATTATAATTATCCACCACGTTCTTGGTGAAGAAGCAAGCTTAAATTGGATAAGTCACTTGTTGAAAGAGCTAACAGCAAGAAATTGAACCATGACAGTCACCATTGTCTACCAGTGTCCCCATTCTCTTTAGGTCTTATGCATTTATGTGATGATGGTGATGACGGTGCCAACATCTTCAATTTATTGAATATCTGCAAGACCTTGTATTAGATATTCCACTAAAATAAGTACATGTAATTTTCACAGAAGAGCTATTATTGTTATCCTCATGTTAGGGGTGGAAACACTGAGGTCTGAAAAGGTTTAGTGATTTTGCCAATGACACAGAGTGAGTCAATTTTTGAGACAGGATTTAAACCCAAAGCCCATGCTTTTGAACCTGAATTTGGGTAGAGTATAGAGAATACAGAATTGAAAAAAAAAAGTCTTTCACTGTGCAGAGACATATGAAATCTACATGGCAGAGAGGAACTAGAAGTTATGTTTGGAGCATGAAGAAACAGTGTTGAGGGGAAATATAACCCAGTTTGGATGAAAGGTTCCTCAGGTAGCACTGTAGGCAGCGACATGATATTGAGTAAGATTTTGCCAGTTGAATAAGGCTGGAGAAAGCGTAACCAGCATCTGTACATCATAGGATCTTGAGAAGCAATGTGAATTTAGAGCAATGCAAGTACATGCTAGAATTCTTCAAAGCTGTGTAACCAGGAGCGATTGTGAAGGGATTTGTGCTTGAAATACTTCTGGCACTAGGTCTCTCTATGCCTGGCTAGGAGTCTTGGACCCAATCACCTTCCTACAAAGCTAGAAAGGTACTTGGTAAATGTATTCTTAAGGGATAACAAAACAGAATAAATTATAAAAATTATAATTTATTACATTTTTACTAAATGTCAACCAATGAGCAAGAGCGAATCAAACGTGATTACAAACAGGTAATAGTTGAGGAAACAAAGGTTGACGTAACTATCATTTAATTAACACAGCCTACTGCACTCCATGGCGTGTCACCACCTCCAGGTGCTGTGTATACAGTGATGATCAAGATAGACAAAGTTTGTCACCTCAGGAAGCTTAGTCTGAAAACATTACTTACAGTGATCTATGGAACCATTCAAATCTGGGTTGAAAACTGGGGCCATCATATATGCTGTATAATTTTGGGCAATTCACTCGACCAATCCAAGTCTTATTTCCCCAGATATAAAACATGCGTAGTAACATTTACTTTGTATTGATCATGTATTGATCATGACTAAGATTTTGCTCAGATAAAATATATTTTTTAAACGTATCTTGATCTTCACTGTATCCACAACACCGGAAAGTGGTAGAATTCCATGACACCCAAGACACTGCATCAATAAAATATAGTTATATCAATATTTGGTTGTATTTTAGTTTCTTTTTAGAGTGATTAGGGTATAGCAGATGATTGATAATGTAATAAATATGTGTGTAATCAACTTGTTGCCAAGTATATGTAGACATCTGTAATCTCTTTGAGCCCTCTTTATAACCCTCTGAAGTAGGCTTATCAAAATTACTTTTTTTTTCAAATACACAGAAATTAAGAAACATATTTTGTGACGTGCCCAAGATCAGATGACTACTATGCATTTTTATTCTCTAAATCCATGTTTTGTAACTTGGTTTTTTTTTCACTTTAAGCTCACTTCTTGATTTGTCCATGGTATAATATCAAATTATTGTTTCCAAATTGGCAGAACTCTTTTCATTGACTGTTTCTTGATTACGAACTTTAAACTCATCAGTCATTCATCATAGTGAGAGGTTCATCTTGCATCACCATTATAATGCATCACACTCTATTATAATTTGTCTCTATTCACTATTACATTGGAAGATTCATGATAGCAGCTACTATGTTTTTGGAAGTTATTTATAATTTTTGGAAAGTTATATTTCTTTAGTAACTGTTTGTTTTCTTTCTGTGGTCCCTATCCCTACCTGTTGAAGCCATCCCCATCTAATAACCATACCACACTGTATGTTAAGTAATTGAAATTTAAATAAAAGCTTGAAAAGGGGGAAAAAATCAACTGCTAATACTAGTAATAGAAATGAGGTTACCTTGATAGTTCTAACAATGATTATAATGTTTAACTAAGGGGGCGGCTGGGTGGCTCAAGTCAGTTAAAGTGTCCAACTTCAGCTCAGGTCATGATCTCGAGGTTAGTGGGTTTGAGCCCCATGTTAGGCTCTGTGCTGACAGCTCAGAGCCTGGAGCCTTCTTCAGATTCTGTGTCTCCCTCTCTCTCTGACCCTCCCCTGCTCACACTCTGTCTCTCTCTCTCAAAAATAAATATACATTAAAAAAATAATAATGTTCAACTAAGAAATCTCTTAGGGATGCTTAATAAGACAATGTATTTGCTATATAACAAATACCCCAAAATGTAGTAGCTTAAAACAACATTTATTATCATGGTCTCGGGGTCAGGAATGTGGATTTGGCTTAGCTGTAATTCTGGATGAGGATTACTCACAAAGCTGCAACTGAAGTGTCAGCCTGAGCTATGATAGTCTCAAAGTGTGACTATGGAAAGACTCACCTCTAAGCTCATTCATTTGGCTGTTGTCAGTCCTTAGGGCTCTACAAGCTATTAGTTAGAGATATGTTTTATATAAGACAGGAGTCTTTCCACAGGGGAGCTAACAGTGTGTTAGCCTACTATTCCCAGAGTGGGGATTTCCAGACAGAAAATGAGAGAGAGACAACGAGAGAGACAGACATGCATACAAGAAGTCAATTTTATGGTGATTTAATCTCAGACATGACATACTAGTACTTGTGCTATATCTTATTGGCTAGAAGTCACTGTGTCCTATCCACATTTAACAAGAAGGGATTATATACACAAGGCAATGGACACTAAGAGAGAAGGATCATTGGTAATCATTTCAGAAGCTGCCCAGCAGCTCTTTGCCTATCAGAAAAATATCAGTGTTTTTTTTCTTTTATTACTTAAGTCATTGTAGGCTAATTTTGGCTTTTTCAGATTAAACAAACATCTACTGGTTGAGGAATTCTATTATTTTAACAGTTTTCTTAATACCCTATCACTACAGAAATTTTTTTTTAAACATGGTTCTAGAATTCTGTGGACTTAATGTATTGATCATAAATAATAAATAGAAAGGACCAATAATAAATAGAAAGGACCAAATAGAAAGGACCAATAAATGGCTATTAATCTTTGACTTCTTTGATCATGAACTGTGTGATTTTTGGATTTATGTAAGGATACTATTTATTTCTCTTTGTATTTGAAAAAACTAAACTGGACCCAGTATTATCATACCTGTAGAGAACACAGTAAAACTTGAAACAGAGTGGAGATACTATTTTTATATTCTCTTATAGAAAAGAGACTTAGATTATTTGTAGAACAATTTCTCCCCCTATTGAATTTACAAAGGCCCAAAGTCATCTCATTCAGTTTGACCCACTGGGCACTGGGATGTATCAGTAGGTATCATAAATTCCTGTATGTGTTCTTAGAACTGAGCTCACTAGCATGGTTTTTATGTACATTACTGTTTCTAGGAATAAGTGCTGGCATATCATGGTCCATACAGTTAAAAGAAACATTAACCTCCATTTTTCACCAAAAATAACAACAAACAAACAAACAAACAAACAAAAAACAACAAAAAACTCCTGTCTCATCCCCCTTTTTAAACAGTCTTTGGAAAGCCACGAGGAAACAACCACAAATAATATTCAGAAACTTCTAAAATTTAGAATTAGGAAGCTCTTTTCCATTTCCCCTGCTTTTATTCTCTCTCCCAACTCCCATCTCCAGATCTGCTTGCCATATTGACTATTGTAAAATTATAAATCTTTATTTTTCCAAGATAAACTCTGAAATGTACAATAGTTTGAGAGACAGGAAATCAAAGACAAAAATTAAAATTAAAAAAATAGAAAAAAAAGCTCATGTTGTATTTCTTGATGCATTTTAGTGTTCAGTAAGAATTTGAAAAGGAAGAAGATTGCTAAATATATAAATGTATCATAAACACTTTTTACTAAAATTTTTGAACATAGTTTGACCTCTTTGACCTCTACATACCTTAGTCAGATAGACCTCAGTAAGTTTCTGCCTATGCATAGGTAGACAAAATTATGTTGAGTGCTATGGAATAATGGTACCAAAAACTGAGCAATGGGAATTCAGCATGCAGTAATTGTGGAGTTGGATTAACCCCCACCTATATAAAAATTACAAAGCTTTGACAAGATGTTATTTTTTTACAAAGTAATGGAACTGTAGATTTACCAAAATAGGCAGAAATTAGAAGGAAATCAACATTTAAAGATGGGAATTTGACGTTTTTGTCTGAGGGTGGGATACTGAAAGCTTAATATTTACTGGATAGATATGTCAGAAGACAGTTTTCAGGACTGTCAGACCAGCAAGAAAAATAATAAAATACAATCCTAAAAAGGAGAGAGCTGCAGGGAGAATAATATTTGCAATCTGTACTAAACCCTTTCCAAATGCTTGCCTGAACACTGAACGACACATGCATGGAAGATAATTCAAAGTGTTAGACAAAGACAGCAGTTGGAAGTTGAAAGAACTGAGCAAAGATTTCAGAAGTTTCCTGGAATAAAAGAGATAAAGATTGGAGTGTGAGTCCAACAAAATAAAGTGCCAATTAATTCAAAGAAAAAAGAAAGGAAGGGAGGGAGGGAGGGAGGGAGGAAGGAAGGAAAGAAAGAAAGAAAGAAAGAAAGAAAGAAAGAAAGAAAGAAGCAAAGAAAAGAAAAAAACAAGAAACAAACAAAAACTTTTCAGAAAAATTTAAGTTAATCCAAGGTTTCTACAATGTATTAATAACAACTTCTGGACATATTTTATGTTACATTGTAGAGATTCTTGGTTCTGTTATATTTCTCTAAAGAGTTTTGATGTTTTTGTTTTATTAGGTTACACTCAGACTCTGTCTTTGTTGAACATTTTCAATCTGTTTAGTTCTTTTGGTCTTAATTACAAGCTTCTTTGATACTGTCTAGCATATGCATGTGTCAGGAATCAGCCTGTCAGTAATGTAGAGTTTATACGTGGAATTAGTTTATACACGTAATAGCTGCGGTTGTCCAAGCTCTATTCCCTTGTTTTTAAGGCTAGAAAGATGAGTTTTTGATAAGGGCTATAGCTATTCTGTGCTCCAAATGCAGTTGAACTTCTAGCTAAATCTGAAAATTGGAGAACTCACCCAGTGACAGTCCCTAATTCAAGTTTTGACTCATAGCCAAAATCTGACTGCTTTTGTTCATCCTCCAGAGAGTTTTTGTATCTTGCTCAAGATTTATAGTAATTTCTTCTGGGAGAATTATGTGTTAGGAGCTTATTCTATGTCACTGGAAGCAGAACTCTCATGTGCATGTATTTTGGGAACTAAGAGAGGGAATTCTAACACAAATTGGAAAGTTTTAAATTTTAAAATGGATTTTTCTCTCCTATTTTTTCTTAAATAAGTTTGTTCTTCCATCTCAAATTAAAAAAAATGGAAATTAAAAAAGAAACAAAAGAAAACAGAATCTCATCTAACATTAGATCTCTCTGAGAAGATATCTCATTGATAAAGTCAATATCCTCCAGGCCAAAACCATAACAATAGACAGGCAAACTTGGGTTAATTGAAATGAGGCAACAAGAGAGATAGCATACCAAAGTGAAGTGTGGGGATCTCATTTAAAGGGACTAAGGAGGGCTCAGGGCAAGTTGGACTTGTGATAAAGTATTTAGTCAGGTATCTAAATATTTAAATTAGCAGGTGAAAGGTAAAGAGCAAGACAAAAGGTATAATTGAAAAAGATGCAGAAGTCACTTATGTGTGCTAGAAGTAGACTTTTGGTCACGTGTGTAGTTTTGTTTTTATTTTTGTCTGTGTTCAGACATAACCACAGAGTGGTCTTCATCTTATCTCCTTCCATTACAGTCAGATAATGACCATGTCTTATGTTGGTGTTCTGTGACATTAGTCATGTTTGGTATAGCATAGTTATTAGAGCCAGCTGACAACAGTCAGGGCTGGGTGTTTGTTTTTGTTTTGTTCTTTTTCAGTAGAAAATAGTGATGTTTTTTAAAAACAGAAATTATTTGTGAAGCCATCTATTATACATGGTAATTTTGTGGAACAAAAAGATATTTGTTGTTGTCGTTGTTGCTTTCTGTTTTCAGCAAGAGAAGCAGAGAGAGCCCACCTCATTAACATGATTGTTACCAAAAATAGAAAAGTGCTTCTGGCATAGGCTTCCTTTCAATGTCTCTAGTCAAAAAGACCATTCCAAAGTTCATATTGAGAAGTTTTCTGTCTTCATTTTCACAGAATGACTTAGGCCTCAAAGTATTTCTGATAATGACATAGGTCTGAGTATATAAGAATTACTCAGTTAGGAGTAGTACTCCTCAGTTAGGAGTAATAAATTTCACTCTATTAACAAGACTTGGGTAACTTTTTCTCTAGCTAGTAAATTCACATCCTGGTAAGCTGTCAATGGAATCGCTTTCCAGCATATTATATATGTTACTTGTATGTCTTTTCTTTCTTTTCTATTAAACTACAGAAGCAATTAGATCTCTGTAGGTCATTCAAAGTCAACTCAAAGAGATTGATAAGGTAATATACACGTTTCAAGACAAGAAGCAGTAAAAATAGCTTATCAATAGTATTCCTTATGTTTAAAATACTGAGAGAAATTCCTAAGGATGATGAAAATAAATATACAAGAACATAGGGAACTATTAGAAAAATAATCATTACTGAAAACATAAGAAGTATATGAAGAAATATAAGAATATTAAAAAATAAAAGACTACTGGCTGTTTAAACACCAAAAGGAGCAATTTGTTGCAGAATCTGTCAAATATGTAGCATCAAGAGCTATAATAATATAGTAAAACTGATAAAGTCCCAATCAGAACGATCAAGAACAAAGATAATAGTATTAATTACCCATATTAAGAACAATCCAAGGTTATAGGAGAGATAAGAGAAGATCGTGGAAATTTTTATAACAGTATATATGGCGTATAAAACTGACAAGTTCTTTGAAAAACATGACTTATTAAATGAGAGAAAATAAATAGAAAATTAATTAAATAATTGAATCTGTAACTGAATATCTTCCATAAAGATAACTCCATTCTCAAATAACTTCACTGATAAATTCCACTCAATATGTTCAGGACAAATATTACCATTTTTTAAATAAAATGTTTTAGGTAATGGAAAAGGTGTAATCACTTCTCAAATACAATTTTTTTGAGACCTACATAACTCTAATACAAAATCTGACATGAGAAGAAAAGAAAATTGTTGCCCAATTATTGCTCATGAATATAAATGCAGAAAATCTAAATAAAGTATTAGAAAATAAAACCAGCAATATATCAAAAGGGTAATACATGATGGCCATAACTAAGGTGAATGAAAGGTTTAACAACTGAACATCAATGTAATTTATCACATTAGCAAATAAAGGAAGAAAATCTTGATGGTCACCTCAATAGATTTAAGAAAAACATTTAATACAATTTAATATTAATTTATATACAAATTTTCAATAAAGTAGAAATACAACGGAACTCCTCAATCTGGTAAAGAATATCCACAGAAAATTAAAAAAAAAACACTAACATCATATTAATGATAAAATATTACGTTTATGACTCTCTTTTATCAGAATAATAGAAAGATATCCACTATGATATCATCTATTCAACATTGTACTAGGTGTCCTAGGCAGTGCTATAGAAAGGGGGAAAAAAGGCATAAATATAAAAAAAAAGCAAAATATTTTCAATCACATATGCAATATCTTGTTTAAAAAATCATAAAAATCTACAGTAACTACAATTACTGAATTTATGTATTAGTAGGTACAAAATATTATAAAAAGTTTATTGTATTTCTATACATTACCAAATACAAATTTGAAAATAGATCAAAACCAGTTGCAGTAGCATTAAAAACATCAAACACCTAGAAATGAATTTAACAAAAATATGCAAGAGTGTTAAAACATTACATAAATTTTCTGAAATAAATTTTTAAAATACCTAAAACAATGGAGGGATATATGATACTTATCAATTTGTGGAGTCTTTGTTGCCAAGATAAAAATTTGCTCCATTTTGGTGTATAGGTTCAACATAATCCTAATCAATATCTCAGTAGGTTTTTTGAAGATATAAACAATCTGGTTCTACTAAAGTTATAGAACTATAATCTTGAAATAAAGGAAAAACTTAAAGAATTTAAACTGCCATATTTTAAGTCATACCAAAAAGCTACAATTATTAATACAGTGAGGGATTAATGTGAAATATAAAGTGTTCAGTGGAACAGAAGATAGAGGGTATAAGAGTCAATGTGTGTGTGTATGTGTGTGTGTATAATCACTTTTTTTAATTGTTTATTTTCAAACAAATTTAGTTTGTTATGAAAAGAAGATCTAGTTAATGAACTGTGCTGAAGTAAATGCTATCCATATGGAAAGAAGTCAACCCTTAAATCATACTATACTAAAATATTAATTTAAAATAGAATATAGGTCAAAATAAGAAAGTCTAAAATGTTTACATTCTAGAAGAAAACATTGGAGGATGTCTTTGTTATTTGGTATAAAAAAATTTCTTAAACAACACACAAGTTAATAGTCTATCTATAAATTCATGTGTGGGCATATACATAACATGTATATGTTATATATATATATATATATATATATATATATATATATATAATGCATAGTAAATTTATAGAACAGATATATGGAACCTATAACTTGTACTCATCAAATGATACCATTAAACAAATGTAACCTATAACCATATGAAATATTTTCAGTACATATATCCGACAAAAGCCTATACCCTTCATATACAAATATTTTGATAAGACAATAAGAAAAAGACAAACAAAAATAAAATAAAGAAAAAGACAAACATCCCAATACAATAATAAAGGAAAGACTTCAACAGGCACTTCATAAAATATATCTACATGGCCACAAAGCATATTATAATGTGCTAAACTTCTCTAGTCATCAAGAAAATGCAAACTAAAATCACAGGAAAATACTGCTACACATCTCCCAGAATGGCTAACGGGTAAAGTATTATAAATTACAAATCTTTCAGCAATTGCAGCCCCATGTTTAGAAAGAGAAATATGATTCTCACCACACACACACACACACACACACACACACACACACACAAGGCCCTGATTTCAATTTTTGCTTATGATTTCACTCATATGTGGAATTAAAAAAAAAAAAAGAAACAAATGAGCAAAGGGGGAAAAGTGAGAGACAGAGAGGGAGAGACAGAGAGAGGGAGAGAGAGACAGAGAGGGAGAGACAAGCTGAAAAACAGAATCTTAACTATTAAGAACAAACGTTGGTTACCAGAGGGGAGGGTAGACGGGGATGGGTGAAATAGGTGATGAGATTAAGGACGGCACTTGTGATGAGTGCTGAGTAATGTATGGAACTGTTTAATCACTGTATTTTACACTTGAAACTAATATAACACTGTATGTTAACTATACTGGAATTAAAATAAAGTTTTAAAAAAGAATAGCCTTCCATAATACAAAATAAAAAATTAAAAGTTTCTGTCTTTTGATCTAAAAAATAAAAATAAAAATAAAGTGTTACAAATCTACGTGTTGATGAAGATATGGAGTAGCTGAGACTTTTACACACTGTGGTAGGAGTATAAAATGGTTCAAACACTTGAGACAAGTCTTTTTACTTTATAAAATTAAACTTACATGTATCCGGTAACTAAGTGATTACTACTACTAAGTAAACATTTAAGAAAATGAGTGCTTATGTTCATGAAAGAATTATATTAATGTTTATAACAACATTTTATAAGTATACCAAACTGAAAACAACCCAACTGTCCATCAAGAGGGAAATGAATAAACAGCCTTGGCTTTGTCCTAGAACAGAATGCAAAACAGAAAGAAAACAAACTAACACACAAATGACACATACAAAATGAAAAGGAAAAGAAAAAAAATAGAAATCACCTGTGATTCTAGCTCTTTGACATGCCAACAACAGATTTTAAAAGTGTCAACTTTTCCACTGCAAAATTTTTCTAACTATGAAAGAATGTGCAGGGTGTATGACAAGCATGCACGCCACATATACATGAATGTACTAAAATAACACTTCTTTTCAATATTACATAATGATTAATTTTCCAATTACAAAGAGAACATTTCATATTTCTTTAGTAGCTATAAGCTATTTAATTATATTGATTTGATAATCTGAATGTTAAAGAACACTTCAAGTCTCTTTCTGATAAAGTTATTAAAATCCTTCTTGGGGCGCCTGGGTGGCTCAGTCCGTTAAGCGTCCGACTTCAGCTCAGGTCATGATCTCGCGGCCCGTGGGTTCGAGCCCCGCATCAGGCTCTGTGCTGACAGCTCAGAGCCTGGAGCCTGTTTCAGATTCTGTGTCTCCCTCTTCCTCTGACCCTCCCCTGTTCATGCTCTCTCTCTGTCTCAAAAATAAATGTTAAAAAAAATTTTAAAAAAATCCTTCTTATATTATTTCTTAGAATTTATTATCATTATTTTATCATTATGCTTTTTGTTCATTGAAAGGGAAAAAATGTATATATCACTTATGAAAAAATCAAAGTTTTGAATACCCATAGTATTTAGTAAATTCATAAATAAATATTGTTAAGCAGGAAGATGGTGTTAGATGCTATATCAAAATATAGTAAAGCACAGATTTTAAGCAGGGAACTTATTTTGATCTAATTCTTTTCACAATACTTTTTTCCCCTTATGCTCTTTCCCTTCTCATAATCAAAGTGGCAAATCTATCAAAACCTCTGTTCTTAATAGAGAACCTTTACAGACTTTGAAAGCAAATGTGCTCTCACATGTGGCCAGCGTGTTTAAAGATATTAAAGTGCATTTTATACATTTTACTACCTTGGGTGATTTTTATGGCTTTACTTGTTCTACATGAAATGCAATTTGTCTAAAAGTAAGAGTTTTAACCTTTGACTTTTACTAAGCATAATTACTATGTTTTGAAAAAATAAATTGTCTTTCTGAGAATTATTTTATAACTGTTCTCTAAGAGTACTAATTTTTTTCAATGGAGTTAAAACCTGCTGGAATTCTATCTAGGCCAGTATTTTCAAAATGCCAATACTTTTGAGATAATCTAGATATGTTTTAAATTTCTGAATATTTGAATATTGTATTTTCATAGAAACAGTATTACTATCTTGAAGGATTTTTTTTTAATTTTTAAAATTTATTTAAATAATCTCTACACCCCTGTAGGGCTCAAACTCACGACTTTGAGGTCAATCAAGGGTCTCCAGCTCTTCCAATTGAACTAACCAGGCACCCCTACTATCTTATTTTAACATGAGGTGAACACAATTTGGATATTGCAGTGTGTTTTCATTAAAATTAATTGTTATAAAATTAATCGTTAAATAGGAATAGTTGATATTTAATAAAAATAATATATCAAAATTTTGGCGAAGTAATTTGTACCAGTGAATAAACAGATCAATATAAATTGTTAATGTATCATTTTTTAAAGGTAAAATCATGGCTTTCATTCAAATATAAAATTATTTTAGTTAATCCATTAATAATTGAGAGACATTAAGATGTTAAATCAGTCTAAAAGCCACCTAAGAAATTAGCTGTATACAGACAATTAAAAAAAAAAAAAGGGATAAAAATGCTGAGTTAGATACAAAACTGTCACCAGATTTAACAAATATAATAAAGGATATCCAGTGAAATTTGAATTTCAGATAATCAATAAATATATTTTTAAAAATATAAGCATGTTCCAAATATACCGGTACAGGATGTACTCATACTAAAGAAACATGTCCTGTACTTTATCTGGTGACCCCAGATAAGACAGCAATAACCAGTAACTATTTTATTAGTAAACAGTTGGCAATTGGAAGATTTGATTAAAATAGATCCCTAGTAGTATGTCAAGGAGGTTTAAAAAGTACAGAAGAGTTGGAATGGGGATAAAAATAGTTGTAATATTTTCATAGCAATTGTTGATAAGACACCAACCCTGGAAAAATCTCTTCTTTCCTTAAGGAGGAAATAAAAGAGGAGATAGTTATATGAAGTGAGACACAGGAAAGGAAAGGAAATCCTGGTGTTTATGGAGCAGAACTATGGACACTGAAAACATGGGACTCCTGCCCTGGCTTACTTTCCATGACATCAAGCATTGTTTAACTCATTAACTAAATTAATTCAGAACCTCAATTAAAAGTCACCCTGACTGTAGCAATCAATCAATTGTTAAATTTTTCCTGGTGTCTAGACTCGTCCCTGTAGGGAACATTAAACTTTTATTAACTTCCAGGCACACACACAAAAATGTCTACAGAAATATTATTTTGGTATCCTAATCCCCTCTGCAATTAAACTGTGCTTAGTAATGACTATGAAATAGATATTATAATTTGCATGATTCTAAGGATGAGCAAACATGCTTACAATATCTTTGATACTTTACTATAGCTACAAAGCTAGTAAGTGACAGACTTAATGTTTGGAACCACTTCTGCTTTTTCTAATAAACTTCTAAACCACTTACCAAAACTTACTAAATAGTACACTTAGGGGTGCCTGGTAACTGAGTCAGTTGAGCATCTGAGTTTTGATTTCAGCTCAGGTCATGATCTTGCTGTTTGTGGGTTTAAGTCCCACATTGGTTCTCTGCTGACAGTGCGGAATCTGTTTGGGATTCTCTCTTTCTCCCTCTCTCTCTGCCCCCCCCCAACCTAAAAGCCAATAAATAAACTTAAAAAAAAAATAGTACACATAAAAAGGGACAATTTTCTTTTGAGCAAAGATGGTAAAGTAGTAGGAGAACCCTAGGCTTGTCTGATGCTTTAAACACAGCTAGATAAATATCAGGTCATTCTGAACACCCAGTAAATTGATCTGAGGACTGACAGAACAGAACAAACTGTACAACCAGAGGGAGAGAAGAGACCACATAGTGGAAGGTAAGAGATGCAGAGACATGATTTAAGGGAGAAAAAGATCATGGGTGCTGATAAAGAGAGGAATCCCTCATCACAGAGAGAAGAGAGATGAAAGAGAGACAGAGACAGAAAGAGAGAGAGAAGTGCACAGGATTGCACAAGGAAAACACTTCTCCAAAGCCATTGACTGGGGAAATGAGAGGGGTTGATTATTGTGAGTTTTTACAACTGGTGGAGTTCAAAGATGCATTTTAGAGTTCCATGCTGTGGCTGGTGTTGAGCCTGGTGGGTGCAGCATTGCTCCTGTGGACAAGGAGGGAAGAAGCCTAGGAGCAGATGACAGGATATGAGGATCCCCTGGGATGCATTGAGAGAAATGGTTCCCCTTTCTTGGACTGCATCTGGGAGACATGTCATTGCCTCTTCAGGGACAAAAGAGCTGTGGGCAGTATTGTGCTCCCCTGTCCTTTAACAAAAGGACAAAAATACCTGCTGAGGGCACTGGACACTGGCTTTTTGCCACACTTTCTGCCAAACTCCAAGGTCCCATACATTGGTGGGACTGCCTTTCTGGGACAAACGTGCACCAACCCCAGCACAGTGAGACCCTCCCCAAGAGGACCAGTGTGGGCCCTAAAGTTTGAAATTTTAAAACTCAGCCAATATGCTAGGGATAAAACACAGGTGCACTGTGCTTCTGGGAGGGAAGATGGCCCAGATGAAGATAAAGTGAAGGTAGGGATCTGAGGGATGCCTGGGATACACAATGGGAGATTGTTTGCTCTTTCCAGACAGCAGTAGGTGCAAATGCCCCTCTCCAGGGATTGTATGTATGTATGTATGTATGTTTATTTATTTATTTTAGTCAGTAAGCCAACAGTAGTTGCCAAAATTGCTTACACCAAGCCCCACCCTAATGTTCTCTGCAGGTCGTTCTTTACTAGAGCGAATGTGCTTGAGAACCAGAGCAGCAGGCCCCTCACCAGAAAACCAGCTCAACCCCCTCCCTGCCCTCACCCCTGAATGCACCACATCTACTGACCATAGAGTGCTACAAAGCTTCAGCTCTAGTAGACATAGGAAAATAGGATCAGACCTCTTTTAACAAGCAGACAGATCACATCTAGTTAAAACTTGACACATTCTGGCCCATAGGCAAGGAGAAACTCTGCAGAGGACTAACTTGAGGGAAAAAGCAGACAAAACACGGCAGCAGAGTGCATACAGCATGAAGTAGAAAACACTTCCTGAAGTACCAGGTCCTGGACAGTATGTGACCTCTTCTTAATAAACCCATTGTTCTTAAGAGCAGGAAGACAGACACCTAGACAAAATACCAAGACAGGAATTTATCTAAAAAAAGAGGAAAGTTCATGACTGAGGATCTAATAAAAACAGATATAAGTAATATGCCTGATCCAGAATTTAAAAAAACAATCATAAGAATAGTAGCTGGGCTTAAGAAAAGCATAGAAGATGCAAGGGAGTCCCTTATTCCAGAAATAAAAGACCAAAAACTTGTCAGGTGAAAATAAAAAAAATGCTATAACTGAGATGCAAAACTGGCTAAATGTAATGGCCACAAGGATGGAAGAAGCAGAGGAATGAATAAGTGATATTGAAGACAAAATTGTAGAAAATAATGAAAGGGAAAAAGAAGGAAAGAAAAATATTGGATTTGAATGTAGACCAAGGGTACTCAGTGACTCCATAAAGTATAATAACATTCATATCATAGGAGTCCCAGAAGAAGAAGAGAGGGGAAAAGGGGAAGAAGGTTTATTTGAAGAAATTATAGCTGAAAATTTCGCTAATCTGGGGAAGGAAACAGACATCCAAATCCAGGAGGCACAGAGAACTCCCATCAAAATCAACAAAAGCCAGCCATACTAAGACATATTGTGGAAAATTTTGCAAAATATAGAGATGAGAGGAAAAAAATCCTAAAACCAATAAGAGAAAAAGAATCCCTAATTTATAAGGTAAGATAAATAAGGTTAGTAGCAGCAGAACTCTCCACAGAAACATAGCAGGCCAGAAGGGAGTGGCTTGATATATTCAACGTGCTGAATGGGAAAAATATGCAGCCAAGAATACTCTATCCAGCAAGGCTGACATTCAGAATAGTAGGAGAAATAAAGAGTTTCTCAGATGAACAAAAACTAATGGAGTTTGTGACCACTAAACAAGCCCTGCAAGAAATATTAAACGGGACTTTCTGAGGAGGAAACAAAGACCAAAAGTGACAACGACTAGAAAAGAACAGAAACAAACATGTAATACAATGATACTAAATTCAAGTCTACCAATAATCACTCTGAATGGAGCACTCTGAATAAGTGCTCCATTTAAAGATATAGTGTGTCAGAATGAATAAAAAAACAAGACCTATCTATATGCTGCCTACGAGAGACTCATTTTAGACCTAAAGACACATGGAGAATGAAAGTGAGGGGATAGAGAACCATTATAATGCTAATGTGCATCAGAAGAAAGCCAGAGTAGGCATACTTATGAGACAAACTAGATTTTAAACCAAAGACCGTAATAAGAAATGAGGAAGGACACTATATCATAGTAAAAGGTCTAATCAACAAGATCTAATAATTATAAATATATGTCCCCAACTTGGAAGTACCCAAATATATAAATCAATTAATAACAAAAATAAAGGAACACATTGATAATAATACAATAATAGTAGACGACTTTAACATCCCACTTACAGTAATAGACAGTTTATTTAAGCAGAATATCAACAAGGAAACAATGACTTTGAATAACAACTTGGATCAGGTGGACTTAACAGATATATTCAGAACATTTCATCCTAAAGGAGCAGAATAAAAATTCTTGTCAAGTTCACATGGGACATTCTCCAGAACACATACCAAGTCACAAATCAGGCTTCAAAGAGTACAAAAGGATTGAGTTCATACCATGCATATTTTCAGACCACAACACTATGAAACTTGAAGTGAACCACAAGACAAGAAAAAAAAAAATGGAAAGGCCACGAACACACGGAGATTGAAAAACATCCTATTAAAGAATGAATGGATGAACCAGGAAATTGAAGAAATTAAAAAAAAATACATGGAATCAAATGAAAACATGGAAGTCCAAAACTTTTGGGATGCAGCAAAAGCGGTCATAAGAAGAACATATATAGCAATACAGGCTTACCTCAAGAAGCAAGAAAAATCTCAACTACAAAACCTAAACTTACACAGAAAGGAGCTAGAAAAGGAACAGCAAAAAAGCCTAAAGCCAATACAAGAAGGGAAATAATAAAGACTAGAGCATAAATTAATGATAAGGAAACAAACAAACAAACAAAAAACAGTAGAAGAGATCAATGAAAGTAGGAGCTTGTTGTTTGAAAGAATTAATAAAATTGATAAACCCCTAGCCAAACTTATCAAAAAAGAAAAAGAAAAGAAATAAAGAAAAGAAATGACCCAAATAAATAAAATGAATGAATAAATAAAATGCCCAACAAAGTGGGCAATCTGGAAGAAATGGATAGATTCCTAGAAACATATAAACTACCAAAACTGAAACAGAAAGAAATAGAAAACTTGAAAAGACCAATTACCAGCAAAGAAATTGAATCATTAATCAGAAGTTTCCTAACAAAAAAAGAGTCCAGGACCAGATGGCTTCCCAGGGGAATTCTACTAAACATTTAAAGAATTAATATCAATTCTTTTCAAACTGTTCCAAAAAGCAGAAATGGAAGGAATATTTCAAAGTTATTCTATAAGGCCAGCATTACCTTGATTCCAAAACCAGACAATGACCCCACTAAAAAGGAGAATTACAGGCAAATATCCCTGATGACCATGGATATAAAAATTCTCAGCAAAACACTATCACATTGAATCCAACAGTATATTAAAAGAATCATTCACCACAAAAAAGTGAGATTTATTCCTGGGCTGCAAAGATGGTTCAATATTCACAAATCAATTAATGTGATAGGCCACATTAATAAAAGAAAGGATAAGAACCACACAATCCTCTCAATAGATTCAGAAAAAGTATTTGACAAAACACAGAATCCATTCTTGATAAACTCCCTCAACTAAGTAGGGATAGAGGGAACATAGCTCAATATCATAAAGGCCATATATTAAATATCCACAGTTAATATCATCCACATTGAGGAAAACCTGAGAGCTTTTCCTCTAAGGTCAGGAACAAGACAGGGATGTCCACTCTCAACATTGTTATTTAACATAGTACTGGCGGTCCTAACCTCAGCAATCAGACAACAAAAAGAAATAAAAGGCATCCAAATTGACAAGGAAGAAGTCAGACTTTCATTATGTGTAGACTGCATGATGCTCTATGTGGAAAATCTAAAATACTCAACCAAAAAAATTGCTAGAATTGATACATGAATTCAGTAGTCACAGAATGCAAAATTAATGTACAGAAATCTGTTGCATTTCTACACACCAATAATAAAGCAGTAGAAGGAGAAATCAAGGAATCAATCCCATTTACAATGACACAAAAAAACCATTAGATGTCTAGGAAGAAACCTAACCAAGAGGTAAAATTTCTGTACACTGAAAACTATAGAACACTTACGGAAGAAATTGAAAAGGACGCAAAGAAATATAAAAACTATTCAATGCTCATGGATTGGAAGAACAAATATTGTTAAAACATCTATACTACCCAAAGCAATCTACACATTCAATACAGTCCTCATGGAAACAACACCAGCATTCTTCACGGAGCTAAAACAATCTTAAAATGTTATATGGAACCACAAGTGACCCCAAATAGCCAAAGCAATCTTGAAAAAGAAAATCAAAGCTGGAGGTATAACGATTCTCAATTTCAAGTTACATTATAAAGCTGTAGCCATCAAGACAGCATGGAACTGGCAAAAACACAGACACACAGATTAACGGAACAGAACAGAAAACCCAGAAATGGACCCACACTATATGGTCAACTAATCTTTGATAGAGTAGGAAAGAAAATACAATGGAAAAAAGTCTCTTCAACAAATGTTTTGGGAAAGCTGGACAAACAACATGCAAAATAATGAAACTGGACCACTTGCAACACATACAAAAATAAACTCAAAATGGATGAAGACCTAAATGTGAGACATGAAAGCATCAAAATCCTAGAGGAGAACACAGGCAGCCACCTCTTTGACATTGTCTATAGCAACTTCTTGCTAGACACATCTCTGTAGTCAAGGGAGACAAAAGCCAAAATGAACTACTGGAACTTCATTAAGATAAAAATCTTCTTCATAGCATAGGAGACAGTCAACAAAACTAAAAGGCAACTGACGGAATGGGAGAAAATATTTTCAAATGACATATCTGATAAAGGGTTAGTATCCAAAATCTATAGAGAACTTAATAAACTCAACACCCAAAAAACAAATAATCCAGTTAAGAATGGGCAGAAAACATGAATAGATATTTTTCCAAAGAAGACATTCAGATGGCTAACAGACACATGAAAACATGCTCAACCTCACTCATTATCAGGGAAATACAAATCAAAATTACAATGAGATATCACCTCACACCTGTCAGAATGGCTGAAATGAAAAAACAGGAAACAACAGATTTTGGCATGAATGCAAAGAAAGGGTAACCCTCTTACACTGTTGTTAGGAATGCAAACTGGTGCAGCCACTCTGGAAAACAGTATGGAGGTTCCTCAAAAAGAAATAGAACTACCCTAGAACTTAGCAATTGCCTGCTAGGTATTTCCCAAAGGATTCAAAAATCCTGATTTGGATGGAAATTTGTACTCTGATGTTTATAGCAGCATTAACAATAGCCAATGTATAGAAAGATCCCATGTATCTATAAACTGATGAATGGATACAGAAGCTGTGGTACGTATATACAGTGGAATATTACTCAGCCATCAAAAAGAATGGCATCTTGCCATTTGCAACCACATGGATGGAACTAGAGTGTATTATGTTAAGTGAAACAAGTCAGTCAGAGAAAGACAAATACCATATGATGTTACTCATATGTGGAATTTAAGAAACAAAACAGATGAACATAAGGGGAAAAAAGAGGGAGACACAACATAAGACACTTTTAACTACAGAGAACAAACTGAAGGCTGATGGAGGGAATTATGTGAGGGATGGGATAAATAGGTGATGGTTATTAAGGAGGGCACTTGTGATGAGCACTGGGTGTTGTATGTAAGTGATGAATCACTAAATTCTACTCCTGAAACTAATATTACACTGTATGTTAACTACCTAGAATTTAAAGACTCGAAATGACAAAAAGGTACATTTTTATTATATGTAATTTTTAAAACTGAATGTTTTAAAGAAGCTTAAAATACCAGGTTGTTTTTGGCAATGAAAATGTGAGTCATTTTTGTTCTTAGTCTTTTATGTGTTAAAAGCATATTAATAAATGTTATCTAAAATGTAAAAAAAAAAGCTAAACTACTGCAGAAAGCAAGGTAGTATTGAGATTAAGAGATGAACTTGACATCCTACATATGTCATTTAGAAACTTGATTCTGGGGGCACCTGGGTGGCTTTGTCAGTTGGGCATCCAACTTCAGCGCAGGTCGTGATCTCACGGTCTGTGAGTTCGAGCCCTGCATCAGGCTCTGTGCTGACAGCTCTCTCTCTCTCAAAAATAAACATTAAAAAAATTAAAAAAAAACTTGATTTTGTTCCCAAATAGCTATATGACTTTGGGAAGAATTACTTAAACTCCCCAGAGTTCATTTATTCATCTGCAAATTGGACTAACAATATTATGACGATGGCTTCTTTGAAGATTTAATGAAATCATATATACCAAGATTTAATCAAGAGTTAATGAAATCACTATATATGTGTAAATATATATATTCTACCATAGTGCACATATTAGACTTTTAGTAGGTGGCTTTGATATTGGATTTAATGAGTTCTTCTTCCTCCACTTCTTGAAGGTGAATTGTAAAGGACATAGAAAGAATAAGAATTTCTTGTATTCAAAAACTGAAAGAAGAAAAGGGCACTAAGACATTGAGTCACTGGAGGTAAGTGTCGCAGGAGAGACAAAAAGATCTATCAAAGAGGCAGTGGAAAAACAGCCAGGACATAGACTACATGTCCATTAAGTCTCCTAAGAAATAGGAAGGTTAAAAGTGGGGGTCTTCTGAATTCATGCTTTTTCCTTTGCAAAGACTTATGGTACTGTCCTCTGAAGAAATTAATTTATTCAGGAAACATTTATTAAGTGACTCATAGAAGCCAGGTACTGGAGACTTGTGTCCTGAAACTGTCAGAAATAATCTCTTAATGCATTTGGGTCATTGAATAGTGGAGTTGGCAATAGCCATTAAGGTATTATAGCCCACTAATTTCCAAATATGTAAATTAACTTATGTTCACCCTTTACCCCAAACAGATCCTGAGTAGAAATAGTTTATTGGGAGGCAAAGCAAAGATCAGGAAAGAAGAATAAGTAAGGAAATCCAAATGAAGGGGTACATTACAGTGACAGATTCTACTAGGATGACCTGAGCTTAGTCCAGAAGCCAGTCACACACATACCTCAGAGTGTGAGGGAACTAGAATACACCAGCACCTCAACTCCTGCAGTGATGCTGGGATAGGGTGGAGTTAATTACTCAGCATTTCTAGTCTTGTTATAGGCACACAAAACACTGAGGGTTGGGACAGAGAAAGCCCCCAGGCAAGAAGAAGCAGGGAATGGCATATTGAATTTTGGCAGATTTGCACTAAAATGGTAAGAGGAAGGGGTTCTGGATGGGGCTAACGCCCTTATAAACTTAGACATTATTTTGATAAGAGCTAGGTTAGGCAAACATAAGCAAGTTCTGTTTTCTTTTTTGTTTTTTTTTTTTCACTCTAGGTCCTTTCAGTTCTATTAGTATTTGAATGAAATATATATTGTGTAGCGTCTGGATAGGGGTATATTATGAGTGATTGCCACACAGTTTAACAAACATTCCTTTTATCTCCCAAACATTGTATAGGACTAGACTTTCTTAGCAGGACTTTAGAGTTCTAAGATCTAATCTCATTGCCTATATTTTACAAATAAGGAAAATTAGGTTTATAGAAGTAGTAATATGTTCGTAAGGACTAAAAGTGCAGAAATGTAGAAAGAAGACATAGATTTGTCTGGTAAGAGTTAAGGCAGTGGGAACCAGAATCTGTGACAACAATTTCCTGTTCCTTCTGTAGAGGTCGCCTTTAGGCAATAAACTTGAACAATGCAAACTTGAGTAAGGCAAAAGGGCCCACAGTGATGACAGACTGCAAACAGGCTCAGTAACAAACAGGCTACCCCAAAATGGCCATAGGTGCTAACTAACAAATGGGCTAATTATAACCAGGCACAGTTACCAAAAAAGGGAAAATTCCGTGTTCCCATACTTCCTCACTCCACCCTATAACTACAGTCCCTTACCACCACCTCCTGGCATAGAGACTCTCCTTTGCTGTCCTCTCAGCTGCTCCCCTGCCTTGTATTCAATAAACTTCTATCTCCTTTCTTCTGTCTTGGGTGAATTCTTTTACTCCTGCATTGCTGGCCTCCAGCCAATCGGAACACACCACATCTTCCTTGTTCTAATTCTATCTATTGTCTTCTTAGCCTCTAATACTGGCTCTATTTTCTGAGACCAAAGCTTTCCAGCAACCTGTGTCTAAAATACACATTTTGTTATAACCATCATATAAATTATGATTACCTAATAAAATTAGGTATTATTAGATAATATAATGATATTTTAATATTAGTTAATATATTAGCATATTGATACCAATACATTAGTAATATGCCATTGGTATTATTATTTCACCTCTTCTCAACAGAGAACTTCTAATTCTTTATTTTCTATTTATTATCCATATAAAAAATTATGCATGGAGGGTTATTCTTGTTTACTAAGCGAGAACATGAGGCCGAGAAATGTGATGAAATAAGTTATCTGAATCAACAATCAAACCCTTGGCTTTGACCAGCTGAGGCTGGTACTGGTTACACCAATTTTCCTCCCTTCTCAAAGCCCTTGAGTTGATGTTTTAGAATATTTTAATCAGAGTTGTAGTGATCTGGTATAAAGTTTAAATCACTTTTCATAAACTGGTAGCTCTCAGGCATGAGTTTCATATGGCATACCTTGTGAAAATGCCACAATGTGAAGGAAAACCATGACGGAAGTCACACCAAGTAGCCTCAACCCACAACTGAGCTATAATGTAATATTTGTAGTGAAACCTTGGTTTGCAAGCATAATTCATTCTGGGAACATGCTTGTAATCCAAAGCAGCTTTATATCAAAGTGAATTTCAAGAACCATTAGCTCAGTTGTGATCATGTGACATTCAACGTCACGTACCACTTGTATTACAAGACATCGCTTGTTTATCAAGTTAAAATTTATTAGAAATGTTTGCTTGTCTTGCAGAACACTCACAGAACAATTTACTCACAATCCAAGGTTTTACTGTATCTCCATACAATAATTATTTTTCTGAGTTTGCTATTTGTATTTATATTGATCCTCAGTTGTTTTAGTCCTGGGGATCAACTACCTCTAGAAAATTGGTGGGTAAGTCAAACAAATCCACATGAGTGTTGACTGAGGCTCCTGGAAAGGGACTGATCATGAAAAGAATACCCAGCTCAGAAAAACTATGATATAACATCAAAGACTTAGTCTACTTTCAGAGGGAAAATTCTAACAACCATAGCTTTCTTATTTGAAAGAGATCCTTGTGCATATCTCTATGGAATAATGCATGAATTATTTGGTGGTAAAGAAGTACCCAGTTTAGGGGGAAAGGACAGAAATAGACATCCAATTTAAAAGATGACTAAATGTTTTGAGATTCAAATAGTAGTACTCTTTAGGATCCATTAGAGACAACAAAGGGCAGAAAAGGGAAAGAAATGATCTGGATACTTCACACCGGGCAACTCTGGTTAGGGTCTATTTCAATGCATGAAAACTGAAAGAAGACTGTGGAGCCAATGGTCACAGAGGTTACATACAAATGGTGAATGAGATCAGAAGTGAAATAAAACTATTTTCATCAAATGGAAACCGTGTCTCTCCAGAAACAGATAGGGGGACAATATTGCTCAAATTTGTGCTACTTTATTAGTAAATCAGTTAAGAACATTTAAACAGAAGTTATTATGATAGTAATAGAAATAAAACAACAATGCATATTTTGTGAATCTTTATAGTTTCTAAAGCACTTTCTCATATATGATCATCTTTAATTTCAAATTATTCAAGTTACTCCAGGAAAATCCAAGAGATCCATATTGTAACTGTTGCCATATACTTTAGTCCAAACAATTTTTTCCTAAATAGACAAGATCAATTCTAAGTAATTGTTTGGTTCCTATCTCTGAGGTCCTTTAATAGTGCTTCTAAATAGATGTGCAATCTACTTAACTGTGAAATTTGAAAAATTGCAATACTCAATAACTATTCTTATCAATATATTTCCTTAGCTGATAAAATTGAAGTTAAAAAGGTTCATGCCACAGAAGCATTTCTTGACTTAAATATGAAGTATAGAATCACTGTATAGTGAGTGTTGCAGGAATCAGTGTGTTAGCCTACCCATTAACTTGATACTTTACCACATAAGTTGGTTTCCACCATTGCTGCCACTCAACCAGATGTTGAACATTGTTATTCCTCAACTACATACTTGTCAATCATCCATGGGACACACATTTCAGCTGCCAACTCTATTACCTTTCCTGCATAAAACTTTCTCAGAAACCTAGTGGTAACTGCAGAGGTAAGGCTATATCACATACTGTTGGGTTCTGGGTAATTGTCATATTTTTAATTTTATTTTTTAATGCAAATAACAGGTCTCCATTTGGTTTGTAAATTTTATAATTGGAGAACTGTATTTGTAAACCTCAGGAAGTCAAAAGTGGAAACAATCATCATTGAGGAAGAAACAGAACAATTTTATTAGTAGTATATTTGTCTAGATTGTTGTGCATTTTTCCCAGATCTCATTTTACATCTAGGTTGAATCATGAAATTAATGCTTTTATAATTCAAAATGCGTCAATTATTGGCAATTTCATATGGTTCAATTTAATAGAGAAAGTAGACACAAAACTTTTGATAGGTCTGTAACAGCTAATAGGTATTTTTCATGATGAGATGGCTGAAATTATGATCAATATGCACTGTAAAATTTTAGGCTATTCTATTAATCATAGATTTAGTTTTTCTTCATTCATTTAGTGAATATTTATTGAGTCATGACCATATGCTGCTATGTATAGGGCATAGTACAGAAGAGACAATTTCTTTACCCTCACAAAATTCACAATTTAGTGAGGAAATGAAAATTAATAATATAAATAAATAAAAGGTAGTTACGATGTGTTAAATAGTAAAAATTTATTTTTTTCTTAAAAGTTTTTATTTAAATTCAAGTTACTTAACATGCAGTATAGTACTAGTTTCATGAGTAGAATTTAGTGATTTGTCACTTACATATAACACCCCATGCTTATTCCAACAAGTGCCCTCCTTAATGCTCCTCATCCATTTAGCCCATGCCCTCACCCACCTTCCCTCCAGCAACCCTCAGTTTGCTTCAGACTCTACAGTTAAGAGTCTTCTATGGTTTGCCTCCCTCTCTGTTTTTATCTTCTTTTATTTTTCCTTCCCTTCCCCTATGTTCATCCATTTTGTTTCTTAAATTACACATAATGAGGGAAATCATATGGTATTTGTATTTCTCTGACTGACTTACTTTACTTAGCATAATACATGCTAGTTCCATCTATGTCATTGCAAATGTCAAGTTTCATCCTTTTGATGGCTGAGTAATATTCCACTGATATATACACCACTTCTTCTTTATCCATTTATCAGTTGATGGAGATTTAGGCTCTTTCTATAATGTGGCTATTGTTGATTATGTTGCTAAAACATCAGGGTGCAGGTACCCCTTTGAATCAGTATTTCTGTATCCTTTGGGTAAATACCTAGTAGTACAACTGCTGGATCATAGGGTACTTCTATTTTTAACTTTTTGAGGAACCTCCATACTGTCTTCCAGAGTGGCTGCACCAGTTTGCATTCCCACCAACGGTGTAAGAGTGTTACCCTTTCTCTGTACCTTTGCCAACATCTGTTGCTTCCTGTGTTGTTCATCTCAGCCATTCTGACAGGTGTGAGGTGGTATCTCATTGTGGTTTTGATTTGTATTTCCCTGATAATGAGTGATGTTGAACATTTTTTCACATGTCCATTAGCTGTCTGGATGTCTTCTTTGGAGAAATGTCTGTTCATGTCTTTTACCCATTTTTTAACTGGATTATATGTTTTTTGAGTGTTGAGTTTGATAAATTCTTTATAGATTTTTTGGATACTAACCCTTCATCAGATATATCATTTGCAAATATCTTCTCTCATTTTGTTGGTTGCCTTTTAGTTTTATTGATTGTTTCCTTTTCTTTACAGAAGCTTTTTATCTTGATGAAATCCCAATACTTCATGTTTGCTTTTGTTTCCCTTGCAATACTAATAATTTCAAAGAAAAAAGGAAAAGCAGAGAAAGAGGATTAGGTTGTGGAAATGGGGAAAGCAGTTTAAAGTGGCTTATCTCAAGGAATAGAAAAAAACCTGAACTGAGTGACAAAATAATTATTCTAATGTATTATAGATTATTAAAATCCCAACAGAAGAAATAGCAAGTGCAAAGGCCCTGAAGCGAGAGTGCCTGGTAAAGGCAAGAAGCCAACGTGGATAGACTACAGCAAACCTGAGGGAGGATAAAGAAACTACATGAGATCATGTAGGCAGTGAGCACACACAGAAAAGAGAAGGGGTCTGAGAGCTAAATCTTGGCACAGAATGACCAGAAGTATATCAAGAAAATCAAGTGATTGAGAAATTCTGAAAGGTAGGTTATATATTTGTGTGTGTGTGTGTGTGTATATATATATATATATATATATATATATATATAATCTACCTTTCAGAAGGTAGACACACACACATATATATGTGTGTATATATATATATATATATATATATATATATATATATATATATTCCTTCATTAGGAATGCAGGACTACAGTTTTGTATCCAAGATTTTACCAAGTTATAGTAAAAAATATAGAGACAGACCAGTTCTTAGGATGTCTTTGTATGGAAGAAACATCTGGATTATATAAAATCATTAGATATTAAATGTCACCTATACTTCTCCATCCTCATATAATGATGACTAGTAGCATAATGGATGATATATAATATAAACATATTTTATATTATTTTAAACATAGTACACACTTTTGTCCATGTGCTATGGATATTCTATTAATACTGAAAAATCACCCTATTATTCTTGTTTACAGGGTCTACGAGTCAGAGGAAAGCTTACGCAGAAAACAGAAAAACTGCCTACCCTCTGAAAACAAACTTCAATTCCTGTTCCATTTCTGAGCTCTTTATTTACCCGTAAATGATGACTCCAACAACTCAGGTCTTGTGAGATATCAATAACCCTTAACTCACACCCATTTACAGAGTCATTTGGCACTTGCTCTTACACACAGAGCTGACTCTGGAGACTGAGCTTCTATTTCCAGCTCCCCAGATGAGTCATTTAACCTCTCTTTACCCTTTAAAGATAGGAATAAATTGTTCCTTGGCCTTCCTCACCAAGATGAAATGGCTATTGGTGAGATAATGTCTATGAAACAATTTGAATGTCTTAGGGAAAAAAAGGGGGGCCAACTGTTTTTGGAGCAGCTTGCTGGAATTTCTGACCCAGAGGCTGAAAAGGAAACCCATGAAATTGCATTCTTTCAGTGACTTTATGAATACTGGGGAAAGGTGAAGGGAGATCCTCTCTTGCCTGCACCAGGGATGCCATTCCTCTATGGTTGCATGAAGGTTTAAGGAGAGAGGCTTGGCTACCTTGAATAAATTTCTGATGAATAATGATTGCTTTCACAGTGGTTCACTAGGTGTAGGCACATCTAAAAGATGTGCATGACACTCAAAGACAGCAGACTGAAGGATTCTAATTTCTGAGAAAGCAACTCTTCCCTGTTTTCTGGCTTATGGCATTAGCATCTACCAGTTTGGCTTCAGAGATAAATCTGGAAGTCATTCTAGTTTTCTTCATTCACCACATTCAATGAACTTCCAAACTCTGTCTACCCTCTGCCATCACTCCCTTGCTCGGCACTGCCTGCCTCTTTATCCTTACTATTCTTTAATCAGTCTACCACCGTGCTATTACCTTGATTACTGTGGTCTTCTCTCACTGATTACCTGACCTACTTAGTCTTACCTTTCTGCATTTCATCTTTCACATTCACATCTTTTTGTCTGCTTCCTGATGCTTCCATCAGACCCCTCACCCCACCACTCCCAAATACAGCTTTTGTTCCAGCCATGCTGAGTTATTTATAGCTCTCCAAAAGCACAGTGCTGTTTCACCTCTGGCTCTTATACATATGCCTTCTGCCAGAGATACTTTTCTTTCCTTCTATAAGATCAACTGTATAGTACGGTGGTTGAGCAAGGGCTTTAGCAAAGATCGAACTCCCCTCCCCTATTGAACTAATTGTCTTTGGGCAAAGTTTGAACTTCTCTGTTCCTCAGGGCCTTCTCTTCAAAATAGAGATAATAATAATAATTATGTCATAGGCTGTGATATGATCAGATGTGATAAATTATGCCAAGTACTTAGCACATCTTAAGAAATCCAAAGCTTCATTTATTACTATCCTATTTTGGCTGTCTTACTTACACCTGCTTATTTCCTTTTTTGTAAACCTTTGTTATCACCCTCCCCCTGCAGCAGAGCAATTGCTTACTCCTTCTTTTGTCCTACTCCTTTCACTTAGGTAGATAGTGGAAGAATCCTAACACGTTTGAAATCCTTTGCTATGTCTATAATGCTCACAGGATTGTGAAAATTTATTGAGGGTAGATCCAGGCCTTATTCATCTCCCAAATTCTGGCATAATAGGTCCTTAGTTAAATAGGTATCAAAGAAATAAGGTTGCTGTTACTATTTCTGAAACTGTACATTTCTGAAATGTTCAGAAAGAGTTCAAAAACTATTTCTGAAATTTGGTACCATGTTTTAATACTGAATATGTGACATGTTGAAAGAAATACTACTGCAAAGTTGCTGACGGCCCTTTGCTCATAGATGTAGATAGACAGTCACTGTCGTGTAGCAGCTCAGCTAGTCACCATAGCATCTGCCCCTTCGCAAGGTCCATGGGGCTTTGTCCTCCCTCCCCTTGCTGAAGGAGCTATGGCCTCCAACATTCTGTCATTTTAAACTAGCTTTGATCCTTTCGGTACTATTTGTTCTATTTTGTTTTACAAAGCAGCCAAAGCCATTCACAGTAATTACACATACATATGTGCACATACACATGCCATTATACAATCCTCACCCGCACCATTTCAATTGGCCAAATATTACGTCCTTGTATGAAATGAAATATTTCTTACTTAACCATACACTTATTGTTGTTTGTTTATATTATTTCAAACTTTTCAACTTGGTATAATAAAGATTTTTACTTCCATTTTTGTGTAACCCCTTTGTTTTTTTCTCCCGCATGATACAAAAGAGCATTATAAATAATGAGGAAGATACTGCAGATTGGCTCATTAAATACTGACTGCCTCCCTTCTAGATTCCCTTCTGCACTCTGGCATTTGAGAAACTACATTTACTAGATTCCAGGGTTCAAGGCCATTGCAAGGGGATTGGTCCTCCTTCAAGCATAGAGGTGGTAGTGTTTAGTTCTTCTGACTTCTGTGGCAGATGTGTTGGTTACAGGCCCCATTAATTCTGTAAATGAATACTCTTTAATAAATCTTTGTTGTCTCAAATTAGGTACAGTGGATACTGTCATCTACCAGGAGTCTGGAATGATATAGGTGATGCTTCTGAATTTTTAGGCTTTTGAATACATATTACCTAATTTATCTTCAAAATATTTATACTATTTACATTCCCACAAGCAGTGTACAAGTTTCCATTTTTCTAAAACTTCATCATCAGTAGGTATTATTGTTAAAAAAATTTAAAAAACACTCCAAACAACCTAATTCCAATATCTGCATGCTTTCTTCCAGAATCATGGAATGAATGAACGAACGAATGAATGAATGAATGAATGAATAAATAAATAAATAAATAAATAAATAGAGTCATTTATTTTCTCAATAGCATATTTTATTTCATTTTATTTTATATTGGGGGTTTTATTGTATTCTTTCATTTTATTTCTTTTTTTTCATGATAACAAGTGCATTCTTTAATCCCCACCCCCTATTTCTCCCACCCCACCGACCCACCTCCACTCTGGTAACCATCTGTTCTCTAAAGTTAGGAGTCTTTTTCTTGGTTTGTGGTTTCTCTCACTCTCTCTTTTTTTCCTTTTGCTTGTTTGTTTTGTTTATTAAATTCCACATATGGGTGTGATCATATGGTATTTGTCTTTCTCTGACTTATTTTACTTAGCATTATACTCTCAATAGCATATTTTAATTCAATACTACCTTTGTTTATAGTCCTGATTGTTACATACTTTAAAAAAAAAAATAAGTTTATTTATGTATTTAGGGGGAGGGGAAGGGAAAAGGGAGAGGGAGAGCGAGAATCCCAAACAGGCTCTGTGCAGAGCCCTACCCGGGGCTGGATCTCAGGAACTGTGAGATCAGAGTATGATGCTTAACTGACTGAGCCACCCAGGTGCCACACATATTACATATTGAATGTCTCTTATGTGTACATATTATATATATCTTCTGTAATTACATCTTTAAAAGCCTATGATTTGGGATTTTAGCCATTAACCCTTTCTACAAATTAAGGTCAACAAGACTTTACAGGTATACTTACAACAAGTAAGTGAAAGTATGAGAATCCAAATTCATGTAATCTGACCTATTAGCTCATGCTAATTCCAGCTCAGCACTATCCTAAGGGATCATCTATTAGCCTTCACACTCCTTCTCTTGATATGTGTAATTTATAAAATTTGTATTATTAATATTTACTGTGGGCAAAAGAAACAATTTGTAAATAAATATATTTTTAAATTTAAACTTTTGGGGCGCCTGGGTGGCTCAGTCGGTTAAGCGTCCGACTTCAGCTCGGGTCACCATCTCACGGTCAGTGAGTTCGAGCCCCGCATAGGGCTCTGGGCTGATGGCTCAGAGCCTGGAGCCTGCTTCTGATTCTGTGTCTCCCTCTCTCTCTGCCCCTCCCCTGTTCATGCTCTGTCTCTCTCTGTCTCAAAAATAAATAAACGTTAAAAAAAAAGATTAAAAAAAAATTTAAACTTTTAATCATTGTTGCTAGGGCACTAGGTTAATTTACTAAAATATAACATGTTATTCATGACAGTTGCTTCCCTCAAAGATAAACCAGTGTTGTTTAGCCCACCTACTCTCTGATAACTGCCTGATATACATACACTTATACCATAAACAGTATGAAATTGTAAGGATGTATATGAAAACATGATTTGCATACAAGTGACATGTGTAAGTCCCATCCTTGTTTACTACAATATGAAAGTACTGATAGGGATGATACACTGTTATGCCAATAAAACAAGTTGTTTCTAAATGGTCCAAGATCCTAATTAGCATAAGGAGCCTAGCCTGACACAGAATATCTGAATGGCATAGGTCATTTGCATCACCTAGAACTGTTTTGTTAAAGAACACACCCAAACAAAGGATTGCTCTGATGCAATATTTAGAAGTAAACAGTAGGCCAAAGTAGGAACGTGACTAATGTCCTGGAACAAGGTAGTGCATACCTTCTTTTCTGTTGGCTCATAGCTGTTTCATTGTTAAATTGACCAACTGTGTGTTGGCTTGTTAAATGAGAATTATGTAAGAGAGTAACTTGTATAGTTTCCAGGTTGCCTCTTCTGATTAATATCTTGAAACTGAGTCTTCTCTAACCTGAGTCAGCCAAAAATCTGAATTCAAAGTGACCATTCAAATAACATAATTGACATTTGTCTCAAATAAAATGCTTATCTTCCAGGAAGGGTTAATAGGTCACTCCTTTTTGCTTCCTTATCACCTTTTGTTTATTTCATTGATTGCACTTATTACCTTGAGTGTGCATGTGTGTTTCCTTCTGAACATATTGTTTTTACTTCCTAGATATTTTTGCTGCTTGAGATTTTTTACACACTTTAGCACTTAGTTCAGTAGTTGATATAGTGAAATGAGAATGAAATCTGTGAATGGAAAAATAAACCTTTCTCAGTTGCTAAGAAATGGGCTCTAGAATCCTAGGATATAGCATAGAGGAAGACAAAAAAGATATTAAAAAGAAAAGGTAGTGACTCTTTCAACATTTCTTAGGGTGTGATTATTTGTAAGTGGGTGTATAAATAGTTAACACCTAATTAAAGTTGCAATCTAATCTGATTGGTTAGGGGAAAAATAGAAGATGATTATTGTAGTTGGGCACAAGCATAGAAAAATTCAAGCTCCACTGAAAGGTGATTTCCACAAAATAAAAGAATACAATATTGACACATCAAAAATAATATTGGAGTACCTCCAAAGCTGCAATTTTCCAATTGTTAAAATGATGATAATGACATTTGACCAACATCTATCTCCTAGAGTTGATATAAGAAATGAAAAAGAAAATATGTGAAAGTCTTAATGGATACTTGATTAAAGATCACTGCTTTTTTTTCTGTTTTGCCACTTATTGATCTAGCATATACTATGTAAATTCCCTGACTCTGTCCATTCATAGAAAGTGATAAGGATAACTATTTTCTGATTGCTATACACCCACAGCTTCCGCTGTACCTACCAGGATATCCTCACATGTTGATATAAGCTCAAAGAGTCCCAGCAGCAATAAGATTAACTGATTAAATAAGGCTGATGGAATAGATGGTATTAAGGATACTAGTTGATTTTTTTTCCCTAAAGTCACAAGTTGGCTGATGATTGCAACGTAACTGAGATATTTATGATACTTAAAAAAAGCTGAGTGTTTTTATAACCCAAATAAATATACACATGCAAAACTGAACATTCAAGTATATTACATAATCCATAAAAAGCTTAATGATTCATCTGGATTACATTCTCATTTAAATCAATCCAAAGAAAGAATTATTTGGAAATTGTTCTGTTTGAAAAAGTTAAAATCCTTGCTAGACAAAAAGAAATTAGTAAGATAGTCATTGATCTTAAGAAATTCAATACCTAGTATAAAAGATAACGTTAAACAAATTAACGTTGAATAAATCAGAATATAACTTGCTACATACAAAAAGTGAGGTACAAACCTCATTATATAAGCTCTTGGAACTGTGTGATTACTAAAAACATAGCATTTATCACACTTAACCCTCATTTCCTGAAACTTTATATGTACTAAATAATTTTAAATTTGGATATATGGATGAATGGGAATTAACAAATATATTTTTCTATGTTGGATATAGCATTTCCCAAGTTGGCTGTGTTGTCTGCTCATTTGTTGTCACATTTGGCATTTGGTCTCTTAGTAACAATGATCACAGTACTAGTGAATACCCTCTGTATTCATAGCTCAATGAATATCAGCCTGTAACTTGTCTATATCAGCCAAGCAAGAAATTTGAAACTTGTAGATAATGTTTCCTTATATATCCAATCAATCATGCAGTTCTGTTAATTTTACATCTTTAATATTTCTTATGTTTCTTCTGTACCCAACATCCTTACTTACATGGTCAAAGATTAGGCCCTTAATTGTCCATTACTCAAACTATTGTGATACCCTTTTTTGACTCTCTGCCTCTACGGGATGCCATAGTTTAAACGAAAGTCTGACCATATCATTCCCCATTTTATAACACCTCAATGGTCCCTCATAATCTTCTGGGCAGAGATAAATTTTATAGCACAGCTTACAGGAACTTCCTTGGTTTGGGCCCTGCCTCTTTTCCCCTCAATCACCAGCTATTCCTCTTTCACAAAGAATGCTCCAGTAACAAAATATTTATTGCGATTCTGAAAAAACATCATGCTATTTCAGTGTTCTGATATTTGATTAAATCTTTTGCCTGTGCTTATAAATTTCTATTTTTTTTATCAAAAGTAACCTGTACTCATTCTATAATACGAAACTCAGTTATGTTCTCCATGAATATATTCTAGAGAGTCTTAACCTCAAGGATGTGTTAGGTAAACGACCTTTGCATTAGCAGATTGCTCCTTCCTCAATCCTAGCACTATGGTGTGGTGGCCAAGACTGGGGCTATGGAGATAAGTGCATAGGGATTCAAATCCCTCCTCCCCCACTTTGGAAAATTACCTTAACCTTTCTAAAAACTCTCTTCTCATCTCCAAAATGAAGTTTAAAATGAAAATTCATCAGATTGAGAAGATTGCATGATATTATGCAAATAAAGTCTTTTGCAGAGGATCCAAAAACATAGGAAAGGCTCCATAAATTTTACCTATTGCACCAGCTGTTACAACACTGAAGGGAAATCATGTCTTACCATTTTCCTCACTAGACTAGAAGATTTTGAGAGTAGTGACCTTGCTGTATTCATCTGTGTATCTCTAGAGGTGGATCCAGTGTCTGACACTTAGTAACCACCTAAAAGCTTTTTGTTGAACCAAAACAAGCATACGGACCTTCCTTTACCATTTATAAACACTATTAGGAATATTGTCATAGTGTTAAAAAAAATGAACTCATTTACTATATATTCAATTATTACTATATCCATTTGGTAGATGAGGAAATTGAGGCATGGAGGGGTTAAGGTAATTGTCCAAAGTCAGAGCTAACAAGCAGCAGACTAGCTGTGACAGTAGATTTTTCGAGAGTAAAGCCTTTGTTATATCTTCTGTAGCACAGAATAGTCTCAACATGGAAACGATGGTTCTTCTGACAGGCTTCCTCATTAGCTGCAAGACTCAGACACAGTTTTATGCTTGTCATCATTTGCACTTAATGCATCAGGGAATTTAGGTTTTGCACCAAACAAAAGCCATCAGGAGTAATTCTAATGGCAACATAAGGCATCTAGCAAATAACTCTATGTTGATGCTTGAGCATATCTTATTTCCTGGAAATTGCAATGGACAATTTGATCTGAATGAAGCATTGGATTGTAATGAGAATCTCTTTATAAAATACACGTCCTGGCAAGAGAAAGATTATTCATGAAGTAAAGAATTGCAATAACTTTTTACTGTCCTCAAAATACCCAGACTTGATCACAAGTAAGCTATAATGAATGCAAGTAATTAAAGCAGTTACCAATAAGTATTAAGTCATTTCCTCCCTTAAATTTTGAATACATTTAGCTGAGCAGGAAGGGTAGATTTTTGTCTCTGTCACTGGGAACACCTGGCAGGCTTTATTTGGCTTGGTATACTCTAAATAAGCTTGCTGTGGCTAGAGCTTTATTCTGATACTTACAACTTCCTCCCCAACTGCTGTCTATCTAGAACTTGTCCATTCTTCATGGAGAAAAGCATATCCTTTCTCTAACTCACAACTTCCTCAAAAAAGTTTCAGAGCCTTTCTAATGTATCAGGTTGAAGCATGTATAACTGTCAATATTCAGCAATTTTTGACCACAAAAAATAGAAGATTCATATATTTCCATCAAATATATGTGATATGAACTCACCATCCATTATCTATTTCTCACTTTGGTATTCCTAAGATCTGTAAGTGCTTTGTTTGGAACGTTGTTAAAGAACCATACAAAAAAGTCTGAAAGTATAATAAAAAAATAAAAAACGAAAACCCTCTATGTCTGTGCATATGTGTGTGTGCATATACTGTGTGTGCAAGTACACACAATCTGTGAAGTCATGTAAATAAATGAGAAGGGAAAGAGGGTCAACAATTTTTACTGCCTCCTAGATACTCCACTGCATGTTAGGGGATCCTCTATATTCTTTTCTTTCAGCCTCACAGACTTGAGAGTTGGGCATCACTGTACCCATTACATACACAAACAAAACAGCAAGAAGACAGGCCTAAAAAATCCAGACCACTTGAAGTTATATTGCTTTAGCCAGGTTTATATCCTAGTCCAGGCATCTCAAAACACCATCCCCCTCTCTACTGTACATCACAACATACACCTTTATTTTGTATTATAATTTATATGCATATAAATTCATGCCAGTCAAATCAGAGCCAAAATACTATTGGGTACTTCTGTGACTGCCCCAGTAGGTGACAGCTTTGTGTCACTGCAACATGACACACTGCCATTCCCCACACCTGACACGGACAGTGAACCAGGGCAACCGGCTATACAGATAATGGAACATAAGCACAATTCTGTGTTCTCAATGAGAGTGGAAATTCCTCAACATGGGGCCCCCTAAGAAAAAATAATAAATAAATAAATAAATAAATAAATAAATAAATAATAAAATATTAAAAGAAAAAACAAAAATAAAACAAAAAACCCAAAAAAATAAAGCATGGGTAGCATTTTGTGAAGACATCTAAAATATTTTTAGGATGATTAAGTTCTTTTTTTTAAGTTTATTTATTTATTTTGAGAGAAAGAGAGAGAATGCAAGTGGGTGAGGAGTAGATAGAGAATCCCAAGCAGGTTCCTCACTGTCAGCACAGAGCTGGACAGTGGACTTGATCTCATGAACCGTGAGATCATGACCTGAGCTGAAATTGACAGACGCTTAACCAACTGAGCCACTCAGGCACCCCAAAGAGATCTCTGTGCCAAAAATTCTTGTGCTAGCATATATCATTCCAGTCACAGTGTCTCTGCCAATCGTATGTATGTGTATTGAAAGAACAGTTTTATACTATCTGGGTAGAAAAGGGAATATTGTGTTATGCATTGTCCCCTTTAATATATACAAATATCTGTATATGTGCATGCTCTTATATACCCTATAAGGCAGCTGCTAGTAAATATTTACACATCTATTGATTCTTACCTTCAATTCATCCTTCCTTCAACTCTGAAGTTATTCAACTGGGCAAACATGTAGACGCAAAGACTTTAGATATTCAAAGTATCTGAGATATTGAGCACTTAGCCTATATAGAATTGTTAAGCTACATCCCAGAGGTGAAAGTTCTCTTGATATAGATTCCAATCGCTGAAACTGTGGCCTCATGATTATGCTTATGATAGTAATTAGGGCTAAACCTCAAGTAGCAAAATGATGTCAGGTGCTACAAGAGTCTTCGGTGCCCTTAGAAACCTGCTGCATTAACATTCTGCTCTATTGCTTAAAAGGTTTGGTTTTAATCATGTGTGTGTATGTGCATGTGTGTGTTCTTTGTTTTGCAAAAGTGATACTAATTATTCTTCCTTGACTTCATTCATGACACAGGAACATCAACAATAGTGACAAGATGTTCAACATCACTAATCATTAGGGAAATGCAAATCAAAATCACAAGGAGCAGGGGGTGCCTGGGTGGCTCAGTTGGTTAAGTGTCTGACTCTTGATTTCGTCTCAGGTCATGATCTCACATTTCAAGAGTCCAAGCCCTGCACTGGACTGTGCTGGCAGCGTGAAGCCTACTTAGGATCCTTTCTCTCTCTCCCTCTCTCCCTGCCCCTCCCCCCCTCAAATTAAACCCAAAAAATTAAATAAATGAACATTGGAACAAAATACAACAAGCCATCACTTCATACCTACTGGAATGGCTGTCATTAAGAAGGCAAGAAATACGTGTTGGCATGGATGTGGAGAAAATAAAACCTAGTGTAGTATTGGTGAATGTAAATTTATTCAGCCTCTATGGAAAATGGTTTAGAAATTCCTCAGAAAGTTAGACATAGAACTACCATGTAACCCCACCATTCTACTTCTGCATATATATATCTAAAGGAAGTGAAGACAAGATATTGAAAAGCTATTGGCACTCCATATTTATTGCAGCATTATTCACAATAGGTAAGGTAGATATGGAAACAACCTAAGTGTTTATCAAAAGATAAATGGATAAAGGATATAGGATATATATACCTATATGTATCTTATCAGTCAATAGATTGATAGGGGCACCTGAGTGGCTCATTTGGTTAAGCGTCCAACTTCCATTCAGGTCATGATCTCACAGTTAGTGAGTTCTAGCCCCGCATTGGGCTCTGTGCTGACAGCTCAGAGCCTGGGGCCTGCTTCGGATTCTGTGTCTCATTCTCTGTCTGACCCTCCCCCACTTGCGCTCTGTCTCTCTCTGTCTCTCAAAAATAAATAAAAATGTAAAAAAAAATAAAAAAAAATAGATGGATAGATATCAATATCTCTCTCAATAGACAAAAATATATAATAGACTATATTTTTTCAACTATGAGAAAAAAGAGAATCTTGCCATTTGTGACAACATGAATGGATCTTGAGGGCATCATGCTAAGTGAGGTAAGTCAGAGAGAGACAAATTACTGTAAGATACCACTTATACGTGGACTCTAAGAAAGCCAAACTTAAAGAAACAGAGAGTAGAATGGGGTTTACGAGAGTCTGGGGAGTAGAGCACTTGGGAAGATACGGGTCAAAGGATCAAACTTGTACCTAGAAGATGAATAAAATCTGGAGATTTAATGTACAGCTGAATGACTATAGTCACCAATAGATCCGAAATGCTCTCACTACACACTCAAAAAAAAAAAAAAAAAAAAGACAATTATATGACATGATAGAGGTAGGTGTTAGCTAACAAGAGTGTGGTAATCATCTTGGAATATATAAATGTATCAAATCAACACTTTGTACACCTTAAACTTCCACAATGTTTTATGTCGGTTATTTCTCAATTAGACAAGGCAAGAGTGACAAAATATCTATTATTTATTGGACCCTTACTGTGTAGTTTACATGCATTATCTCACTGTCTCACTACAACAATGGGAGCATAGTATCATTATGACCCCATTTTATAAATAACAAAACTACACAAAGACATAACCAGTACAGTTATCGAGTTAATAGGTAGTAGCCCCAGGACTATTAATCAAAAACCATTCGATCTCAGTTATCTGGGCCGTTAACCAACAGCGATCTCTTGAAGTGTTGGAGAAATTGCCACCACAGTAATTTTAATTTCACTAACACGATTTTAATTTCATTCACATTTACACATATAATAGCAATCGACATTAGAGAAAAATACGGAGTCATGAAAAGAAACAAAATAAAAAGTGATCTCAAATTCCACACATCCAGGGAAAATCGCTGGGGACAACTTCGCGTAAGTCTTTCCAATAACGTTTCTGTCGGTCTGGATACACGCTGGGAGGACATGTATTACTCTGCTGATAAACTATGTGTACATCTACATATACATATGAGTCACCTTGATCCTCATTGTTCTTCCTGTTTACCCTCAGGGCCCTATATATACCAGTTTTCTGATGTCCATCAGATTTCTCCTTTTCCTGAGGGAAAACCATTACCAGCAGTGAAAACTGTGGGGTTATCCCAGCAGGCAGGCACTCACTCTCTCCACATTCACTTCTGTTTAACACTCTACTTTGACTTTGACTTCAAAATCAGCCCACACGCTGATAGGCAAGCCTGTGGATTTAGCTAATTAAGATATCCCCAAATGTGAATATTGTATTTAATGAGGGACCTCAAATCATCGTTCATTAATCAAGCAACTTATTGCAAAGCATGCCGGTATTCTAAATTAAACCAATTAGGACCAGAAAGTTAGATGGACTTTTTAAAGGCAGAGGCCACATTCATTTATCTGGTATAGTTGTGGGTAACATTCACGGGGGAAAAAAAAGAAAAACAAACAAACAAACAAACAAACAAACAACAAACCTTAAATGCAAGAACATAGTAATCTTAAAAGTATTTCTATTTTAATACCTATTTTTGAGATTGTTCAGAACAAAGTATAGTGGGATGCTCTTAGCTGCAAGCAACAGTAAATTCTGACTCACTTGGCTTAAACAAAAAAGACTTATCATCTTATAAAAGTAGCTCCAGGGTTAGTTTAATCTGTGGTCTAACAATGTTATAAGGATCCAGAATTTTTCATCTTTATTCTCTGACATCTTCAGTGTGTCAGTTTAATTTGACCCAGGGTTACAAGATGACTGGCAAAGTTCCAGGCATTTCAGAAAGGCTTTCATCAGAAAAAGAAGGCCTTTCTTCCACTATGGGTGATAATTTTATGTGTCCATTTGGCTAGGCAAATTGAATCTGGATGGAATTCTGATTGATACACCATAATTCTCTTTTTATCAAGGATAAAAGATTTACCAGAAAGCAACTCTTAAAGGTCTTCCTGTGACATTATTGGGCAGAACTGTATCAGGTGTTTTTTTCTGAAAGTAACTGTTAAAAGGGTAAAAGAATTTACATTTATTAGGAATTACCTCCAGTCTCTTACATAGGAGAAGACAGAGAAAAAAAAAAGGTTTTTGTTAATAAAGGTTTTGTTAATAAAGAAGTGGCTAGTTATTAATGGAAGATATAGAGAAACAAAATCACCAGCATCCTTCCTTTGCAATCTGAGGTATAATATTATACAACAGAAAGGTGATTAATCCACAAATAGTTCTGGGGACCCAATCTGACTCAATCTCAAAATCTTTATGAAAATTTGGCTATATCCTATAGCCTCTCTGGTCTTTAGTTTCATTATTATTAAAATGGAGAAATAGAACTAAGTGAATTCCAAGCTTTTCCAAGCTTTTCTAGGATACAGCTACTATTCTGTTCTTTATACACTTGGTGAAATTAAGCACATACTTATGACCCAATTCATAGTCTTCTTCCCATATTAAGTCCTCTATTATAGCCCTAGAGAAAGCAAACCTTCCTCACAGCATTTTATCAAATGCATATAATCACACATATATTCCTATAATATATATTTAAATAATGTACATTTTTTTGTGTTATCTCACATTAGATGCTAAGTTTCTTCAAAGAAATAACACTATCTTAGTCATGGTAATTATCTACAATGCCTTGGTTGCCATCTGGGCTACAGTATTTGAATAAACATCTGAATTAAACTGCTGAAAATATACAGTAATTATATCACTTGATAGATTGCTCTTTTAAAAAACAATGAATCAGTTCTGTGTCTGGGCTAGGGTTTACACCAGTGCATTTGTGATAAATGCCTTAGAGAATAACTTGTATCCTCCACATTTTAGAAATGATGGTTGTATCATGGGAAAGCAACCTTTAAGAACTGACCTAATGTTAAAATCAAAGGACTATTTAGTACAACCTTTGTACATTTCGGGAAAGCATGCTACAGTCACTGGTCATTATTAGTCGGAATCTACATGATGTTGACATGATGAATCAAGGGAATCTACCCCCAAAACCAAGAGTACAGTGTATACACTATATGTTAGCCAACTTGACAATAAATTATATTAAAAATGATAAAACAAAATAAAGTAAAATTACTTGTTCATTGTCCTTGAATAGGGAATTGATCCAGCATTTAAATGCAAAGATTTGTTTTAGATTGTAGCATAGAAAGTTTGCTCAATGAGTCTAAAGATTCACTTATGTAAGATGAAAAAGTTCTAGAGATTTGCTGTACCATCTAGTGTCCAAGTTCACAATACTATGTTGTGCATTTGTTAAGAGAGTAGATCTCATTTTAAATATTTATATTACAAAGTTTAAGGAAAAAGGACACAAAGAAACTTTTGGAAGTGATACATATGTCTGTTACCATGCTGTGGTGATAGTTTCATGGGGCATATATATGTCCAAACTCATCACATTGTATACATTAAATATGGGCAGTGTTTTGTATATCAAATACCTCAATAAAGCTACTTTAAAAAAATAAAGTTCATCTTTAATATTGATCTGGAAGAGCTGGAGGGTGTGATAGGTAGATGCAGATGAAGCTTTTATGGGATATAGAAGTTTATCTAAAAGAATTCAGAAAACTGAGAAGAATAAAGCATGATTTCTAATTTATCACCCCTTTACTTGTGTTCACGACTTAGGTAGGGCTTCATTTCCTGCTCTCCACTTCTATGGCACATACTTCATTGATGTTAGACTCTGAGTTTTGAAGGCAAAAGCCATTTTGTGTTCATCTTATTTTAAAAGATTTTATTTTTAAGTAATATCTACACCCAATGTGGGGCTTGAACTCACAATCCCAAGATCAAGTGTCACATGCTCCTCATACTAAGCCAGTCAGGTGTCCCCATGTTCATATTTTTATTCACAGCTTTTAACAGTTCTCAGAACATGGCTAGCACAATTCCTAGAATATAGTTTTTGTTACAAGGAAAATCAATAAGAATGAACAATGCTGCTGATTCGTTGTAATGATTTTTTTTTCTTGTTACTGGACACATTTTTTAAATAATTGGATGAATTCAGATCTGCCATTAGGTTATAGTACAGCAAAATACAGAATCCAAGAACAAAATAAAATTAGACAAAGAAGTCAGTCTCTCACTTTCTCACAATAAAAACCAGCTATGTTACTTAGGCACGCATACAAACACTAGGCAGTAAGATCAATTTCTCATGCTTGACCACACATATTGTAATATGAATAATACATTGAATAACTCCTTATTTCCTGCATAGTTTCAAAAATTATCAGCACAAAAATGTTGAAAATCTGCATGCCATCAAAATTTATCTTGAAAGTAAAGCATTTCATCAGCTGTCAAACCATGGCACCTCCTCTCTGTGTGAAAATTCAGGACAAAGACAGCAATAATGAGTTTCTAGAGCTGTGCCACTACCTGGTATTAAAACTATGTCCTTCCTAATTTGATGAGAAAGGATGATGCCTGAGAAAAGCAGTTCCTTTTTCGTGACAGAAAAGTCTGGGAGGAGGGCATAATCTGACATAAAAGACACAGGCAATAGAAATGTGTTAGGTAATCATTTTACTGGAAAGAACTATCAAATTGGAAGTTCTATCATTAATTAATTATAAGACCCTGGGAAAATCACTTAATCTCCCTTAAATTAATTATCCTTGTGCATAAAACAAGGAGATTGGAAATTTAAGATCTTTAATGTCCTTTATAATTTCTTATATTCAAGGGTTTACTCACCAATTTCTAAAATAAAACCCCAAAACTGACAAGAGCAGGGATTTTGTGTGTGTGTTGGATTGAAGCTATAAGATTTATGTCGTTCTAATTCAAAGACTGAGAGCCTTGTCCTTGGTCTGAGGCTGAAATTATAGAAGTCGAAGTATTCTTTGTTCTTTTCCATGAATGCTGCAGGATGATTATTATGTGAGGCTTTTTTTGTGGTGTTACCTTGTGTCTTCAGAAAAAAAGTAAACCAAATAGTAAAGTTCACTTTGAGTGTGAAAGCAAATGTTCAGTGTCTTAAAATTGACTATCAATTTGATACACCATTTTTTTTTTCCAAATACATTTTATCTAATGAAACCTCAAGCATTCTGGTGTTTTAGAGAGTAGAACAAACCCAAAATTGGGGGCTGGATTTACAGTACAATTCCAGCTTTCTAATTCAAAACTAATTGAAGTTATGCTACCTTGATGACTCTTAATGAACCAGCTACCTGTAATTTACTTCTTTGTTTAGTCTTCTTCACCATTGACTCTGAGCTAGAGAAGATGGACGTTAGCAAAAGGAATGAAAGCAGAGAGTCGACACCCTTTTGCACAGAAGGGAGATCCAGGGACCATAGAAAACAATGGACAAGGAAATTCACATAACTCAGGATAATGAGAGTCTAATTATAAAGGCCCTCTGTCCACAAAAAAAAAAAAAAAAAAAGAGCTTCAAAATCTTTGCCTGGCATTATTGCTATGAGCCAGTGAATGTTGTATGTTTTCCATTTTTCTCTTTGTTTCAATGGGAGGAATTCTTGCTATGATCTCTTGGTGGAGCTATCATCTCAGATCCACCACCACAAATGGAGTGTACATGTGTATTCAGAAGATAAATAAGGCAACTTTTTATTTAACAGTCTGCCAGATAATACGGAGCTTCGATATGGGAAAATGGCACATCATACACAGATCTTGGACTTTTGAGTTCAAAGCAGTTATTGGTGCTGTTCCCTTGGGGAAGGGTGAATGTGATGTTTTTATATACTGAAAAAGGATAATGTGAAGGTTTGGTGATCCAAAAGGTATAATGTGGAAGAGGTGATGTTTTCACCAAAACCTATTTTCTCTTTTCCCTGGAAACATAGCAAAGCTACATTTCCCAGCCTCTTTTACGGTTAGATGTGGTTATGTGGTTGACTATAGCTACCATAAGTTAGGCAAAGGTGATGTTTGCTACTTCTAGGCCATTAAAATATCTCTTATTTGCTCCATAATCGCATTATGCAGATAACTAGAAGATACGCATTTTAGTAGACTTCTCATCAAAGACTGCTGTCTCTTTTATTTAGAAAAAGAAAAAAATAAGACACAATTATCCACTGCCAACAAGAAATCCACTTTAAATATAAAGACATCATTATGTTGAAAGCAAAAGGATGTAAAGATATACCATGCTAGTATTAAGGGAAAAAACTGGGGTGACTATATTTATATCAGGCAAAGTCTATTTCAGTGCAACAAATATTACCAGGGATACAAAAGATCATTTTATAATGATAATACTTTTAATTCATTAAGAAAATTTAATAGCCCCAAATGGTTATGTACCTAATAATGGATCTTCAGAACACTTGGAAGTAAAAACTGATAAAATAACACACAGAAGTACACAAAACCATAATTTCAGTCAGAACTTTTCACATCAGTGTTTCACTAATGATAGAATGTATACAGAAAATCAGAAAGAATAAAGAAAACTTGAAATCTGTGAACTACCTTTACATAATACTGGATGTATAGACCCATATATGAAGACCACTCCATTTATGAATACCAGAATACACATTTCCTTCAAATATATACAGAAAACTTATGAAAATAGACCTGTTCTTCACCATAAAGCACGTACTGACACACTTAAATGATTCAAGTCAGGCGAAGTGTATTTTCTCTAGAAAATGGAATTAATTTAGAAATTTAGAATAAGAGAAAGGTACCTGGGAAAATTCCAAAATATTTGTAAATTAAATAGAAACATCTAAATAACTCCTGGGTCAGAGGCATCTGGCTGGCTCAGTCGGAAGAGCATGTGACTCTTGATCTCCAGGACAGGAGTTAACCCGTGTTGGATGTAGAGATTACTAAATAAAAAATAAATACATCAAACCTTTAATTTTTTTAATGTTTATTCATTTTTGAGAGACAGAGAAAGACAGAGTGTGAGCAGGGGAAGGGCAGAGAGAGAGGGAGACATAGAATTCAAAGCAGCCTCCAGACTCTGAGCTGTCAGCACAGAGCCCCACGTGGGGCTCAAACTCATGAACTAAGAGATCATGACCTGAGCTTAAGTTGGACGCTTAACCTATTGAGCTACCCAGGCACCCTTATGCATAAAAATTTTAAAATAGGGGGTCCTGGCTGGCTCAGTCAGAAGAGCACGTGACTCTTGATCTCTCGGTCATGAGTTCCAGCCCCACATTGGGTGGAGATTACCTGAGTAAATGAACTTAAAACAACAACAACAACAACAACAACAACAACAACAACACAAAAAACTATTAAATACATTTTTAAAAGGTCAAAAGGCAAAATAGAAAACAGATCTTATGTGAACTGACTGTGAGTGACAGGCCAACATATCAAATATGTGAGATGCAGCTAAAGAAGTATTTAAGGGAAACTAGAGTAGTTAATATATATGAAAAAACAATGTTTTCAAATCTGTGAACCCAACTTCCATTTTAAGAACCAGGTAAAAAAGAGAAAATGACACCAAAAATTTGCTGGAAAAAGAAAGGAGATAAAGATTAGAGCAGAAACTAGTGAAATAGAGAAAGAGAAAAAAAAAAATAAAACCAAAAACTGATTCTTTAGATCAATAAAATTACTAAATCTCTAAGTCAGTGTTTCTCAAACTTTCACTAATTTTTAGTCCTGAAGGGGATTTTTTTAGTTATTTCTTTCTCCGATAATTGCCTAATTTCCTCTTTTGAAATTTTAATACTACAGATATGGTACATATCTACTGTATTGTGTGTATCTGTATGGTGCATATCTACAGTGTATTCTATACTGTATATATATATATATATATACTGTATATATATATATCTGTGATTTTCAGATAAAAAGAGTAAGATTTTTTTAACTTTTTTCTTATCTTGGCAAGAACTACTTTTTCAAGACCTTGGTAGCAATAGTGCATCACATTGAAAACGAATTACCTAAGCATTGGTATGTGTAAGTAGGGAGAGTATCTAAATTACCAATACCAGGAATAGAAGAAGGGGTATCATTACAGATTTTGTTTATTTTTTAAAAAAATTTTTTTAATGCTTGTTTATGTTTGAGAGAAAGAGATAGAGAGGGAGAGGGAGAGAAAGAGAGAGAGACTGAGCGTGAGCAGGGGAGGGGCAGAGAGAGAGGGAGATACAGAATCCAAAGAAGGTTCCAAGCTCCAAGCTGTCAGCACAGAGCCTGACAGGGGGGCTTAAACTCACAGACCATGAGATCATGACCTGAGCCAAAGTTGAACGCCCAACCGAATGAGCCACCCGGGTATCCCAAAATTTTAGCTATATGCTGGATTGTCAAGGAATATTATGAATAGCTTCATACTAATAAATTGATCAACATAAACAAAATGGAGTGATAATTTGAAAGATGAAAATACTCTTCAAAAAAAAAGATAATCTGAATAACTCTATATCTATTAAAGGCTTTTATTTCTTGTTAAAAACCTTCCAGCAAATTGGATGGCCTGGGTGGCTCAGTTGGTTAAGCATCAGACTCTTGGTTTCGGCTCAGGTCATGATCTTATGGTTGTGAGCTGGAGCCCTGAATCAGTCTCTGAGCTAGTACCAAAGCATGCTTCAGATCCTCTGTCTCTCTCTCTCTCTGCCCCTTCCCCACTCTCACTCTCTCCCACCTTTCAAAAATAAATACATATTTTTTTAAAGTCCATTAAGAAAACATTCCAACAAATACAATTGCAGAGGTAGATAAAATCTCTGAAAATTCTGTCAAACATTTAATGATGACATAATACCAACATTATATAAAGTCTTCCAAAAAAACAGAAGAGAAGTAAACATATTTCAACTAATCTGTGAAGCAGGAATTACTCTAATATCAAAAGGAAACTTCAGACCGATGTCCCTTATTAATATGGATGAAAAAATTCTGAACAAAAATTTAGCCCATGAAATCCAGCAATATGTAAAAAGGATAATAGATCCTGATCAAGTGGGGTTTATCCTAGGATGCAAGAACAAAGGCAGTTCAAGGGAGAAAGTCTTTCAAAAAATGACGGGGCAACAACTAGACACTTACATGGAAAAAACAACAAAAACAAAACACAACACAACATTGATTCATGTATAACTCAGCCCACATACAGAAATTAACACAAAATGGATCACAGACTTAAATGTAAAAATAAAACATGAGAAAAGATCTTTCTGTCTTTGTGCTAGGCAAATGTTTCTTTAATGCAACACCAAAAAGCACAGTCCAAAAAAGAAAAAAAGAAATGATAAATTTGACTTCATCAAAATTAAGAAATTTTGTTTTTTGAAAGACTATGTTAAGAGAATGAAAACACAGGTCCAGGCTTGGAGAAAATATTTGCAAATTATACATCTGATAAAGGACTTTTATCCAAAATATATAGATAACTCTTAAATCTCAATTATAATGGTAAAATAACCAAAACAAATCAATCCAGTAAAAAATGAGTGAAACATTTGGAAAGACACTTAAAGAAGTTACAGGAATGATAATTAAGCACATTAGAAAAATGCTTAATATCATTAGTCGTTAGGGTAATGCAAACTAAAACCACGATGTAATATATCTAAATACTTATAAGTATGGATAAAATTTAAAGGATTTACCATATCTAGTTTTGGCAAGGACGTGGAACATCTAGAGTTCTCATGCACTAATGGATAATATGTAAAGTGATACTACCACTTTGGAAAACAGTTGGGTGGTTTTTAAAAGTTAAATATTCACCATATCATATAAGTTAACTATTATCCTACCAAGGTACTCTTAAGTATTTACCCCCCAAATGAAAGAAAATGTCCACACATGTACTTATACATGAATGTTCATAGCATCTTCATTGTAACGGCCAAAAATTGGAAACATTCTAAATGTGCATTAACAGTAAATGGATAAAAACAAATTGTGGGAGATCCCTACAATTCTACTGTGCAATAGACAGGAATGACTACAAACTCAATAACATAGATGAATCTAAAAATAATTATGCTGAGTGAAATATGCCAGTTAAAAGAAGCTACATTTGGTATAATTTCATTTGTAGAAAATTCTTGAAAATGCAAGCTGCTGTTGTATGAAAATGGGGGAGGGGCAGGAGAGGGGGATTGCAAAGGAGCATATGGAAAATTTCACAATCATCTGTACGTCCATAACTCGATTTCTGATGTTCACATAGGCATATAAAAATATCAAACTTACCTAATTATATTTATTAAGTGCATAGAGTTGATTTCATGTTAATTTTTTAAAAACCTGTTTATGAATACTTTGCACAGCTTTACTTAAACTTATTGATGTACCTCTGTACATTTGAGTACTCAGCAATAAAAATGAATAAACTACAAGCAATAATATGCATTTCCTATCAAAAGCATTATGCCAGGTAAAAAAGTTAGAAGTTACCTACTGCATGATTTCATATATACAGCATTCTGGAGAAGGCAGACATGTTTGGAAAGAGAAAACAGACGAGTGGCTTTCAGGAATGGAGGGAGAAGAGATGGATTGTTTACAAAACAGCAGGAGGGAACTCCTGGATGTGATGGAAATAATTCGGTATCAACTTTTCTGAGGTAGTGTTTATATGACTGTATACATTCGACAAAATTCATAGAACTATCTTCCTAGAAGAGTCAAATTTTGTCTATGTAAATTATACCTCAATAAACCTGCCTTAAAGATATATTCTTTTCTTTTAAATTTTTTAAATCGTTATTTTTTTCTGACAGAGAGAGACACAGTGTGAGCAGGGGAGGAGCAGAGAGAGAGGGAGACACAGAATCCTAAGCAGGCTCCGGGCCCTGAGCTGTCAGCACAGAGCCTGACGCAGGGCTCGAACTCATGAACCGTGAGATCACGAATGACCTGAGCTGAAGTCAGATGCTCAACCAACCGAGCCATCCAGGTGCCCCTTAAAGACATATTCTAAACCTGCATTAACAATTGACTTTCTTATCCCTTTAATTGATTACATTCACAAAACCAACAATCTTTCTCTGTGTTCAGTGCTAACTGCATGGTGTACAGATTTAGTACATGAGAATTTTAAAAACACAGTCATGCCTTTTCTTTCATCTTCATGCCTTTCTCTTACATAAAACCATTCTATCTTGCTGCGCCTTGCATGGACACTCTGGAGCATTGCTGTATTTAAATTGATGCATGATAACTTTTCCTAATATATTGAAGAGTTAAAAGAAGAAAATGTAATCGAATATGGAAGATTTTCATCAAATGATATATTCGTGTGTTTAATGGATTAAGCATGCATATTCTCTAAAGCAGTGCTTCCCAATCATTTTCAACCCCTAACTCTCAATTCATGAAAATGTCTCTGATTTGTGTTATGAAAACAATGATACTGTCTTTTGTTTCTCAGATATAAAACAGAATTATAACATTACACGTGACTTTTCAAATATATATATTCCTCTACCCTATATTCTCCCAGAATTCTCTTTTCCACTCCTTGTCCTCTTTCAGAACCTCTGCTCTAACACCAGGAAACAGCCACACTGTGCCCATGGCCCCTCGTCCGCATCTCAGGGCCACAACTTAGCCTGGGCTCATTTTGGACCCTCCACACCTTCTCTACCTATGACGAATCTTTTGGACATTTTGCCAATATAAATAATGGATAGATTTTATAATTTCATTCCATCTTCTAACTGGCATCCTTTGAAATAGTTATTTTGGTCATCAGAGGCAAAGTAAAAAATAAAAACAAAACTCAAAAAGCTCAAGCATTCAGCCCTCACTATTGGGGTTTTTGCTATTCTTTCCCAAAGGAAATTAGAGACATGCTTGCTGAGGCCTGTTTATTCTAATCAGATCCTAGTGAACCTTGGTACCATATGTTTTCAAGAGGCTTCATAGAAAAAAAAAAAGATAGCAAAAGAAACTCAATTGCCTTGTTTGCCTTTGCAGAAATAGCTTTCACAGACCTTAATTTTGCAAGTCCTGTCTTGCGCAAATGAGTGTTAACAACCATGGTAGGCTGAATAATGGTTCCCCAAATATATCTAGGTCTCCCAGAACCTGTGACTATGCTACTTTATATAGAAAAATTGACTTTGAATATGCAATTGATTTTTTAAAAATCTATAAACCATATAGCTTATTGAGAACAATCTGGCATTATAACAATCTGTCTTCCTGTTACTAAATTAGTCTTTGATACATCAAGCTACCTGTCTGATGTTTCTTGAACCTGCTAGATATGTCTTATACTTAGGGTCTGAATTATCTATTGCTGCACAACAAATTACCCCAAAATTCTGTGACTTAAAATAACACATTTACATAACCTCAGATTTTGTGAGTCAGGAATTTACGAGTGGCTTAAATAGGTGGCTCTAGTCAGGGTTTCCCATGATCTTACAGTCAAGATATTGGCCAGAGATGTAGTCATCTGAAAGACTGACTAGGCCTTGAAGATCCACTTCCCAATGGTGCATTCACATGGCTACAGGCAGAAGGCCTAAGTTCTTCACCAGGGCCTTCTTCCTATGGCTGTTTGGTGTGTCCTCACAATATGACACTTGGCTTCACTGAGTGACTGACCCAAGAGGAGACCAAGACAGAGCTTCCATGTGTTTTATTACCTAGTTTCAGATACCACATAATATCACTTTTGTTTTATTGGATGCATTGAAAGCAAACTACAAAGTCTGGGCCACATTAAAAAGGAAGGGAATTTAGATCCAATGTTTGAAGGAAGTGCCAAAGAATTTGTGGACTTACTTAAATTACGAAAGGCCTTTGCTTTAGCTCTCCTTATTTGTTGAAATGTTCTCCTCTTTGATTCTGCTTGGCTACACTCATCAGCTGTCAAGTCTTTGTGCAAATCTACGTTGTCAAAGAAACCTCCCATGACTCTTGTAGCAGACACCATTATACCAATCCCCTAATGTTCATTTTTCCATTTCCTTTTACCATTTTCCTAGCTTTCCTTCTAACACTTGCAACCACGACACTCTATGAAAGATTGTTCTCGTGCCACTGGAGCCGCTTTGCCATTTCCAGAGATCCAGAAGTGCCTGGGAGCTTACATCCCATCTCAGTCCCACCAGGGTAGCCCTCAGCATGATGTGGAAGTATAATAGCCCAGCCCTCTCATCTCTTGTTGAGACAGAAACTGATTTAGAGTCCAGAGATCCTGTGCAGTATCAGGCTAGGGCCAGTAATTCACTTGAAATTGAATCTTTGCTTTCTTTTTCATCAGTATCCTGTTTGCCCCAACATTTTCTTTTGATAACACTTGTAATAAGTCATTTGTACCCTTACTTTGACCTCTGGGTCAGTTTCCTGAGAACCTGATGTAACTACCAATTTAAACCTGCAAAATTTCTATCACCTACAATACATGTCTCTTAGCTCTTCTCTCTTTCTCTAAATGTTTATTTATTTATTTTTGAGAGAAAGAGAATGTGAGTGGGGTAGGAGCAGAGAGAAAGAGAGACAGAGAATCCAAATCAGGCTCTGTGCTGCCAGTGCAGAGCCTGATGTGGGGCTCAAACTCATGAACCATGAGATCTGAGCCAAAGTCAGACACTTAACCAACTGAGGCACCCAGGCGCTCCTCTTATTTCTTTATTATTCAGTAGTACCTATCACCTTCTACTATACAATGTACTTACCCATTTTCCATTTACTGCCTGTCTTCCACAACTAATAAGTAAATTCAACTAGCACAGAATCATTGTCTGCTTTTTTTTTTCCTATGGCTCTAAGTAAGTTTTGTTCCTTCCATTACTTTGGGAATATTAGAAATTTCCCTGTAAGGGTGATGCTTAGTGACCAGGTGAAAAGTGGGCAAAGTATCAATTACCATAGAAATTTCACAAACCCCATTACAGTCCAAAAAGCAGCTATCTTCATAAATGATGACTGAGCTTTGAAAATGTGTACAATTTTAACACAGTAGAATCTTTAGGATAAATTAAATGTGGACAAGCATCTGTCTGAGGCAATCAGTGGCACAAAAGTAGAAATCTAGTAGCCAAAGATCTTTTCCGGCATCATATTGATGATTAAAATTGCAGACCTACAGTCCCTGTTATTTTTCACTGCAGAGTGAAATATGATCATGAATAAGCAATAATAGAAACTGAAAGTCTCCTAACTACCCCCACTATAATCATCTTACTTCAGAGTACAGAAATTCCAATCTAAGAGTTTGGAGCAAGGTGTGTGTGTGTGTGTGTGTGTGTGTGTGTGTGTGTGTGAGAGAGAGAGAGAGAGAGAGAGAGAGAGAGAGAAAGGAAGAGAATGTGAATGTTATATACTGCATCCTTTTTCTCTTTTTTCCAGAAATGTTCTTTTGTCATTTCTAAATTTGTTTATGTATTTCTTATTGTTGACATAAGATATCAAAATGCCTATGTACCTCATTCAGAGGCTTCTTTGGTATATACTAGACTCTATCAGAGATCCAGCGTGTAATGAATATCAATTTCACCCTGTTTATTGCAGATCTGGCTCATGGAATCTCTTATACCAATTCCCTACCTGTGTGTAGCAAAAAATATTTTGTATCTTTGATTTTCTCTGCCCTTTCCTTTTTCCCGTGGCTATTAAATATGATGGAGTGTAGTGTGAAAGAATGTGAACGTGAAGAAATAAAATTTATAGCTTGCTATTCTTGATTTTTACTCTTCCAACTAAATCATAAACATTGATTTTATCTATTATTTGACAGCATATAGATAAATGTTTCATTCACTGTACTAATGTCAAGGAGCCCTACATTTAAAATGTCTAAGCTATCAACCTCAGTTGAGTTGCAACCTTCTAATATTTTATAATGGATTATTTCATCATTCATTCATTTATTAAATAGTAATTAAGTGAATGCCTACTCTATGTCAGATATTGTTGTAGGAATTGAAGATACAGCAGGGAACAAAATAGACAGTAATCTTTATCTCTGTCTAGTTTTTTGGGTTTCAGAGACTGTGCATGTAATCTTACCAACAATACCATTCACATAGACTACACGATGCATATTACATAATATGACACACCCTGAACAATGTGAACACAAAACATAGTTTAATTATTCGGTATATCTTGGTGACTATTTTTGTGTACTACTCACATCTCTGTTCTAGATACTTGGGATATCTTGAAGAGGAAAATAAACAAAAGTTCTGAATTTCATTTTATATTTTATTTTTTACATTTTATTGAGATTTTACATTTTCTTGAGAGGAGGTAGATACTTGAAAATTTTACAAAAGCAACAAAAAATTAAAAATTAAAAAATAAAATTATACTCATGGCTAAAAGGTGATAAGTCATATAAAAATAAGCAAACAAATAACATGGCAAGGGGGACCTGAGGGAGTAGGAATTGCTGAGTAATTTGCAGCAATAAATAGGGTAGTCAGATAGATATTGCTTGAAGAAGGTAAAGGATTTTTGCCAAATATCTTATGGTAGAGTACTTTAAGAAGTGGGAACAGCTAAGCTGCTAAGAGCAAAACTGCTAAGATGTTAAGAAGGATAGTGGGGTCCTGTGGGCCATTGCAAGAGCTTTGGTTTGTAATCTGACTAAAACTGGCAAACCCTGAAGTTTCTGAGCAATGAGTAAAATAGTTGACATGTCATAAACTCATCACTCTGGCTGCTCTATTTTGACAATAGAAGCAATGAAATCAAAGAGAGGTCATCGGATAATCCAGATGAGAGATGATGGAGGCTTGAGCTGGTGGTAACATTGGACATGCTGATAAGCGGTGGATTTATGAATGCATTTTAAGTAATGAGCCAATAGAATTTTTGATCTACTGGACCTGAGGTTTAATAAAAGAAGGAAGTTAAGTTGACTTCGAGACTTTTGACCTGAGCAATTGAGAAAATGTAAGTATATGGTTGCCATCAACTGAATGTGTGAATCAGGTTTGGAAGTTCAGCTTGGGACGTTGAGCTGAAATGTCCAGATCCCCAGTGGAGTATTAGAGCAGGTGTGTATATAAGTCTGGAATTAGAATTCTGGGGTGGAGGTATATATTTTGAAGGAGGCTGGAAGGTGATAACTATAATGGAGAAAAGTTTCATTATTATGGGGGATATCCTCACTGAGAGGATAGCATTTGCATAACACCTGAAACACAAGGGGAAGCATCATTCAGCTGTCGATGGGGAAAACATTCCAGACCATAGTAAGAGAATGCAAAAAATCCCTGGCTGATGGAATTGGGAGAATATTGGGCCTACTGTGTTGAAGAACAGTAAGGAAGGCAGTGTAGCTAGAGCAGAGTGAGCAAAAGAGAGAGGAGAAGGAGAAGGAGAGGTCAGAGAAGCCTGGAGTCAGATCATGCAGAGCCTTCCAAGTCCTTTAATATCAAGAAATGAGGGTTTTTTTTTAATTTTTTTAATATTTATTTATTTTTTGAGAGACAGAGAGAGACACAGAGCGTGAGTGGGGCAGAGAGTGAAGGTGACACATAGTAGGAAGCAGGCTCCAGGCTCTGAGCTATCAGCACAGAGACCGAAGCGGGGCTTGAACCCATGAACTGTGAATCATGACCTGAGCAGAAGTTGGTCGCTTAACCAAGACACCAGGCACCCTAATAAATGGGGGGGGGTGTTAACAAAGATTTTGGTCAGAGAAGTGACACAATTTGAAAACTTTGTAGGAAACATTCTAGCTGGTGAAGTGAGAACATTTTGCAGGAACTGCAAAGATGAAAACAAGACAAAAATTCCACAAATTACCTTAAAAATCCAGACCAGAGATAATGGTGATGTGGACAAGTGTAGCAGTGAAGATGTAGCCTTTATGTGTGTTTCCCAGATGCAGATTTTGAGGCAAGTATTTCAGGGCAAGCAGACAGGAGAGAAAGCAGGGTACTGGAATAGACAAGAAAGAAAGAAAGAAAGAAAGAAAGAAAGAAAGAAAGAAAGAAAGAAAGAAAGAAAGAAAGAAAGAAAGAAAGAAAAAAAGAAAGTCAACAGAGAATACATCATCTAACAAGTTACTTTGCCTGCAGGCATCTGGTGCCCAATTTCTCTGGAAACCTCTGGGAGAAAGGATAGAACATACTTGAGAGTTATTCCAGTCAAGGGGTCAGGAAGCTGGGGGAGATTTCCGTCAAATTTCTGCTAATCAGTGGCTGAGGACTACTTAAAGGGACATTTCTGATTTGCCCTCTTGTGGTCAAGAATGTTCTATTGCAAGTCAAAAGCCCTCAGGTGGAGATTCGTGGTTTTCAAAATAAGCAGGCTTTATCATGTAGAGGGAAGTGCTGGGAGAATATTAACGTGGTGGGGACAGCAACTGCTTCAGTGGTGAGAAGGTTTTGAATTGTGGATGCATTATGAAACTAAAGCCTGAACACAGAAATGTGAAACACACACGCACACACATGCACGCACACACACACACAACTATATTTCTATTAAAAGTGTTTATTATGAATATGAGAACTTCAAGTTTCTCATTTCATTTTTTAAACAAATATTTACTGACATCTACACAGTGCCACGCATTTCTGAGGAACTGAGATATACCAGGAGGAAGAAAGCATTAAGTATTGACCTGGAGGCACTCAAGTTTGAGTAGGAAGTTAAATTTTTTCTTCATTAATTACAGTATGCACTAAAAGATGAAGAATGGCAGGGCACCTGGGTGGCTCACTCGGTTAAGCCTCCGACTTCAGCTCAGGTCATGATCTCACGGTTCAAGGTTGCGAGCTCCAGATCAGGCTCTCTGCTGTCAGCACAGAGCCCGCTTCAGATCCTGTCTCCCTCTCTTACTCTCTCTGCCCCTCCCCCTCTCGCTAGCTCTCTCTCTCTCTCTCTCAAAAATACATATTTTTTTTAAAAGATGAAGAATGGCATAACAAATAGTAACAAAATCACATAGTACTTATCTTAGGAAAATAATGATAAGGGCCTAGATTAATGAAGTGATCCTAGAAATGGAGGCTAGAAGCCTCATTTATTTCATTCCACCTTGAATTCCCAGGTCCAAACCCAGAGCCAGGCACGAAGAAAGTGTGCAATATATACAGTCATATCACTGTCTCACAACATGGTAGCTTCCTTCTTCAAAGGCAGTAAAAGAGTCTGTCCCTTACAAGCAAAGGCCAATTTTTTATTTAAAGGTTTTCATCTGATTATACCACGTTCACCAAGGGTAATCTCCATTTTCTTTCTTTCTTTCTTTTTTAAAGTTTCTTTCTTTTTTTTTTTTTTTTTGAGAGAGAGAGAGAGAGAGAGAGCGAGGGAGCATGAGCAGGGAAAGGGCAGAGAGAGGAGGAGAGAGAGGATCTCAAGGAGGCTCCATCACAGTAGATTTTAGCCTGATCTTTTCAGCTTCATACTCTCTGCAATCTGCCATAAACTGGCATCTGAAGGTCAGTCATCTATATTTAAATATACAATTGTATTTAACATTATAAAATATTACCATATTAAATCCTCATTCTTTCCTCTATTTTGGTTGCAAATGAAAGGATCTCAATTCAAATTAGCTACAGCAAAATGGGCCTTTTCTTTTTTTAATGCTTTACAAACCAAAAAATTCAGGATAATTTCTGCCTTTAAATTAGGCTCTGGCTTTAGTCTTTCTTCTTTTAACCATCACAGCAATGTTTCTGAGCTATATTCTTAGGGGACTAACATGAATCATATCCATTCTTAAGTCACTATCATTGTCAGGAGAAAAACACTGTATACAACTTATCAGGCCTTGGTTACATTCTAATTACTAGAATCATCTCTAGTAAAACAATACTGACTGAATATAGAAGGGAACTAGGTCTTTCAAAGAAATTATATTATTTTATGAAAAAAGAGGTGGGGGAGTCAGACATTGGGGAAAATGTCTATACAGAATATTGTCTTAAAATTAGCATGGGTCAGCATATCCATTTTTTTCTTGATATATAAGTCCTCTTACTACATTGTCTCTATCTAATTCATTAGCTTCTCCATGACACTTCTTTAGGATAAGGATAGCTTTATGTTCCAACATCACTTTATTATCTAGTCTCTAAATTCACTCTCCATATCCAACTCTCTGGTCTGGTGGTGTTCAATCTGGAAAAATCCCCCTGCCTTCCCTCTAAGGAAACATCCTCTTAAAGAGTGGGGGAAATCTCTTATTCAACAAAACCAGTTTCTTTGTGAAATTGTTCATGTCTCTCGAGCAGAATTAGCTGCCACTTATTCTCTGTTCTCAGTAACACCTTATACAAACTTTATTTTGAACTTAATTTGTATCCAGTAAATTTGTATTTAGAGTTCTGCCTCTTTTGCTATAGACTGAACTTGAAGTAAAAAAACTTACCTCATTCAGCCTTCTATAACTAGTGCCTTGTATGATGCCTATGTATTTTAGATCTCATAGAGTGTTTGCCAAATTCATAACATTAAGAAACAGGCAGGGATACAATATTCAAACTTCATCTTGCCAGCCAAAGTATGGGACACTCTCTCAGGTGTGTTGTGAAAATAGATTAGACTAAATATCTTTTTTTTGGGGGGCGGGGGGGGAGGAATAAAACTACTATTAGCAGTCTCTGGTCTAAAATTGTTTTTATTTATGACTTTGTATGTTTTTGTCTATTATTCCATATGACTAAATATATGTTCTTGTTTTTTAAGAAAATGTTGCCAATGGTGATGATGAAGACTTATCTTTAGTTTCACAGTAAGTAGAAACACAGTTTTTAGGGGCTCCTGGGTGTCTCAGTTGGTTAAGCGTACAACTTTGGCTCAGGTCATGATCTCACCATTCCTGAGTTCAAGTCTCGCACTGGGCTGTGTGCTGACAGCTCAGAGCCTGGAGCCTATTTCAGATTCTTTGTCTCCCTCTTTGTCTCTGCCCATCCCCCGTTTGTTCTCTGTCTCTTTCTCTCCCTCTCAAAAATAAATAAACATGTAAAAATTAAAAAAAAAAAGAAATACAATCTTTAAAGATCTTTAAGTACAGTGTGAAGATTGTATTTTTTTTTGGCTAGGTAGACAATTATAAACTGCATCCTCAAGGACCTTTATAGTCATTCAATAAATAAGCAAAGACTAACACGTATCACAAGTTTCCCAACGAGTCCTAACCCTGGTCATCATGGAGAATACAGTCTGTTCCAATTTTTTCTGCTTGAAGGTGGTTGGGTAGAGTGTGGATGGAATAACAGAACTTGGGGATAGTTCTGTGAGTGGTGGGCAGTGAGAAAAGGAACTTCCAGGTTTCTGTAAGTCTATGGAAAGTTCTTATTTATCATTTTATGACACATTACAGAATGCCAGTGTGAGAGGAAATAATAGAGATCATGTTTCTTTATTCTGAATAAATCTCACAGCACAGACAGTACACAAAAACCTAATGCCACACAGCATATGTGTGGTAAAACCGACAATGAAATCTGATTCCCAGGATAGTCTATGTTTTTGTTTTTGTTTTTATATTTTTTATTCAGGATACTTCTTAGAAGGCATTTTAGTGGCACACGATAGTCTGCTGGTTCTCCTTGGCCTTACCAAGTCTCCCTTGGAGAGACCATCAGTCTCTCTGATCACTGACGCTGGTGTGATCTCTATTTCAAGCACGTCTTTCACTTACTCCTGAGATACACACTCTTTCCCCGCCCCCTCTTTTCACTCTTTCTTCTGCTTTTCTTAGTAGTTTCGAGGAAACAAAAATTAAGTTCATATTTTACCACTGCTAGCTCTCACATCAGTAAACCACATTTGTTGCCTTTGATGATGACATTTTTTCAAAACTTAATGAATGCGCCTAATCTTCTTGGGCCCTCTTTCCATTACATCTGTTCTTCTTTTATACTTCCTGAATTCCTAAGTCACTTAATTTCTCTAGATGCTGCCTTCAGCTGGCCTCATTCCTCCCTGCTCAATTTATGCTTTCTTTATTTCTTCCATGTTCCATCTCAACACAAAATGTTCTATTGATTCCAGCCCAAGAGAGAGTTCAAAGTCTACAATGTATAAAGAAAGTGGTCATAAGTGACTACCTGAGGCATAATTAAAATTAAAAAAAAGTACTTGCCTAATGAGTAAAAGCCCTTAAAAGGAAAATACAGCAAAGTCAGAGAGAACACCATGTATAAGTTGTTGTTAGCAGCCTGAATGTAGAAGTCATTCATCATAAGATTGAAAAAAATATTCCTAGATATGCTGTTCATAATTTCCATCCACAATAGAAGGGATGATCATAGCTTTGGAACCAGTAACTTCTTAATTCAAGTGTTAGCTTTGCTATTTTACTCTCTAGGACCCAAGCAAGTTATTTATATTGCTAAGCCCTAATGTTCTTCACTGTTACCTGTGGCTGAGATTATCTATCTCACAGTTTGTTTGTTTTTTTAGACATAATGAAATTTGGTTTTGTGACCTCTTAGTTTTACTGGGCGGTAATAAAAGGGAAAAAAAGATAAATAATAATTCTGGCAAATGTAGTCATGCTGTCCCTTCTTTTGAAAGCTAATTCTCAAAAGAATTCATTGGTTCACTCTAAATAGAAATGGATCTCTAGGTTTTCCAATATTTATGAGGTGGCAAATCATTTAGTTACACATTCTTTTAGAAGAGTTTAACTATTTGGTGATAAATAGATGAATTTCTGATGGCCAAGCACTTTCTGATGATTATGATAGATGACTTATTTCATTCATTTAATAGTCTAAATATCTCTTTGGCCCACAGTCATGAACACTGTAGAGCAGACATAAGCATTAAAAAGTACCTCTCCTCATAGAACTTTATGCTCAAGCCCTTATCTCATTTATGGAGCAAAACATTGGCCGGTATAAGTCCAGATGCAGATTCTAATCATTATAGGTTTATAGTAAATCTGAGCAAGTAAAATATCAGAGGTCCTCATTTTAATAGAACTTTTCCAAAGCCTGGGAGAATGCACAAAAATGTATTCACATTATCATAGTTTTTTTGAAGCTTTATGGAGGTATGATTGATATACAATGAATCACATGTATTCAAGTGTGCAGATATGTAAATAGCCATGAAACAATCTCCATCTTTAAGACAAACAACATATCTATCACCAGCAAAAAATTTCTCATGATTACTATAGACTTATTATAATCTTAAGTCCTCCATCCTTGTTCTTCTTTGCAAAGATGGTTCAGCTTTTCTGGTTCCTTTGTATTTTTATATCAATGTTAGAATCAGTTTGCCAATTTATAAACTGGTGGTTCCTTTTAATTCATAGATTGATTTTGAAGGTATTATTATTTTAACGATATTTATTTTTCTAATCAATGTGGATGAAATGTATCATGCACAACCATTTACTTTAGGTCATTTATAATTTCCGTCAACAATCTTTAATTTTCAGGTATAGGTCTTGTACATATTTTGTCAGATTTACCTCTAGAAATCATATTTTTATACTATTATAAACTCTATTTTTAAAATGTCAATTTCTGGCTCTTTCTTTGTTACTGTGTAAAAATATAATTTGGGGATATTGATTTTTCTATCCTACCACTGTGATAAACTCACTTAGTTATACTAACACTTTTGTCGATTATATAGAATATTTTAAATAGTTGATAATTTTGTCTATGAATAAAAAAAAGTTTTTATTCTTTCTTTTTCAACCTGGATGCCCATATTTCTTTTTCTTATTATACAACTTAGACCTTCCTGTTTGATGTTAAAGATGGCAAGAGCAGTCATCTTTACCTTATTCTTTTTTTTTTTTTTTTTAATTTTTTTTTCAACGTTTTTTATTTATTTTTGGGACAGAGAGAGACAGAGCATGAACAGGGTAGGGGCAGAGAGAGAGGGAGACACAGAATCGGAAACAGGCTCCAGGCTCCGAGCCATCAGCCCAGAGCCTGACGCGGGGCTCGAACTCACAGACGGCGAGATCGTGACCTGGCTGAAGTCGGACGCTTAACCGACTGCGCCACCCAGGCGCCGCATCTTATTCTTGATATTAGGAGGAAAGCATTCAATCACTCATCATTAAATATGTTGTAAGCTAATGGTTTTTGAAAGATATATTTACAAGGTTGAAAAGTTTTCTTTCATTTCTAGCTTATTAAGGATTTTTTAAAGTTTATTTATTTATTTATTTTGAGAGAGAGAGAGAGCCCGAGTGGGACAGGGGCAGAGAGAGAGAGAGAGGGAGAGAGAGAATCCCAAGCAGGGTCCATGCTGTCAGTGCAGAGCCTGATGTGGGGCTAGAACTTATGAACCATGAGATCATGACCTGAGCTGAAGTCAGATGCTCGACTTACTGAGCCACCCAGGTGTTTCATCTTACTAAAGATTTTGATTAGGAAATGTTGGCTCAGCTCAAGTGATTTTTCTGCATATGTGAGAAGACCAGATGATTTTTTTTGCCTGATAACATGGCAAATTATATCGATTAATTTTCAAATGTTAAACTAAACTTGCATTTCTGGGATAAAATCTACCTGGAATTGATGAATTATCCATTTTACATATTGTTATATATGATTTTCTAAAAGTGTGTTAAAATTTGCATTGATATTTGGTATTGGTCTCTATTTTAATTTATTATATCTACGTTTATTTTGGTATCAGAATAATGCCAATCTTTTTAGAATGAGTTGGTAAATATTTCTGCGCCTTTAATTTTCTAGAAGAATTTGTATAAACTTGGTACGATTTATTCCTATGTGTTTAGTAGAATTTACCAGGAAACCATAGGAATGGAAGATTCTTGGCAGGAATATTTGTGACTAAAATTCAATTTTGTAGCAGATATTGAGTTGTTCAGGTTTTTTTTTTTTTTTTTTTTTTTTTTCCTGAGTGAGTATGATAGCTAAGTTTATGTGTCAACTTGACTGGACCATAGGATGCCCAGGTATCTAATCAAACATTATTCTGGGTGTTTCTGTAAGGATATTGGGGATGATATTTACAATTAAACCGGTAGATTGAGTAAAGAAGATTGCTCTTACTAACGTAGGTGAGCTTTGTCCAATAAGTTGAAGGCCTGAATATAGTAAAATGGCTGGCCTTCATCTTAGTAAACAAGAATTATTCTGCTTGCTAAATGGTTCAAACTGGGGCATTGGCCTTTTCCTGCCTTCAGACTCGAGTTGAAACATTGGCTCTAATGGTCTTGAGCCTGCTAGACATTGGATGGGTGAGCTTGGTGACTACCCCTATAACGTTAACTTCTGCCAGCCTCCATCATCATGTGAAACAATTCCTCACAATACTTCTCCCTCCATATAAATGCTGGTTCTATTTCTCTGGAGAACTTTAATACAGTGATCTTTGGTAGTTTGCTTTTTAAGGAATGTGTCCATTTCAGATAATCTGTCAGATTAACTTGCATAAATTTGTTAAAAATATTTCTTTAGTATCTTTTTTTTTTTTTTTTTAAATTTTTTTTTTTTCAACGTTTATTTTATTTTTGGGACAGAGAGAGACAGAGCATGAATGGGGGAGGGACAGAGAGAGAGGGAGACACAGAATCGGAAACAGGCTCCAGGCTCTGAGCCATCAGCCCAGAGCCCGACGCGGGGCTCGAACTCACGGACCGTGAGATCGTGACCTGGCTGAAGTCGGACGCCCAACCGACTGCGCCACCCAGGCGCCCCAGTATCTTTTTATGTCTATATAATCTGTGATGATATTACTCCTCCCATTTCTGACGGGTATTTTGTGTCTTCTCTCCATTGTAATAAGTTCCATTCTAGAACTCTCAGATCTATAACTTGGAAATATAATGCTCTCTGACATACAGATGTGATAGCTTTGGAGAGACAGAATGTTTTTAGATGCATAAAACCTTTGTATAACTTTTTTTCCTCACTGGAAGTTCCTGAGGTGACTCCTACTGCTAATTTTCTAGAAACTGTATATTCTACAAAACTGTAATTTAAATTTAAACATTTCAATGAAATCTTTCAGATTATTTTTTGAGTCCTTGATCTTACCTCTAGAGTCTGATAGGACTTTATACTGACATCAAAACACAACACACTGGGGTGTCTGGGGGGCTCAGTAGGTTAAGCGTCCAAATCTTGATTTTGGCTCAGGTCATGATCCCATGCATTGTGAGTCTCATGCTTTCAGCGTAGAGGCCACTTGAGATTCTCTATCTCCCTCTCTCTGGCCTTTTTCCACTCAGTCTCTCTCTCTTTTCCTCTCTCTCAAAATAAGTAAAAAAACATTGAAAAAACAGTGATTTGAATCATAAATATTTACATGCCTTTATGCTCCTCATTGAACAGGGGTTTCTTTTAGAACAAGAGTTCTTGCCTCATTCAACCCTGTATTCAGATCCATGAGACCATAGAATGATGCACTCAATACAAATTTTTCAGTTGACTTACTAAAGACGTGACTACATTTGTCCATCTTGGGACCATTAGTAATACTCAGGCCATTTCTCAAAAGGGAGTGGCTGGAAACAGATTAAAAATGGTTAAAGAGTGAGGGGGTGTGAGGGAGTGAAAACAGCAAGTTATACTCACACATTTTACACTGTGCGGAGCTGTAATTTTGAAGTGAAAAGTTTCCATGACCACTGCTGTGATAATTGGTATTAGCACTATATATTCTTGGCATTTTAAATGAAAATTACTGCCTTCGTTCATACTCCCACTGGTGTACTAAAAAGCTCAGCTACCACATGACTTAGAGCTGTTAGTCCCAAGAAATACACTTAGATCATATGGTTGAACGTGTTCTTTTGATTTTCCTATTTTTCATCTCAAATTTTCCATCACTCTTGCCTTTTCAAGTACTCTTTTAGAATCTAAGAGAGACCCCTAACATTTTACAGTGTCCACTTTTTGTACCACTTAAGGGAAGCAACTTCTATAAAGCTACTTTGTTGCCTATGGCTACCAGTGAGATTTCCTGCAAGATAGGAAGAATTGTGTTACCCGCCTCCCGGCACCAGACTTATATAATTTATACATATTTATCAAATTGGCACGATGCATTTAGGATAGTTCGACTTAAAATATAAACTGTATATTATGTGGGAATATGCATGTATTTATAGGAGGGTCCCTAGGGAATTCTTTACAAAGGGTGTATAGCTACATCGTTTTTTAATAGTATATATAGATATTAAGTATTTAGTAGACTTTAATATACATGCATTTTATTTTTTTTAATTTTTTTAACATTTATTTATTTTTGAGACAGAGAGACAGAGCATGAGTGCAGGAGGGGGGAGAGACAGAGAGAGAGAGAGAGAGAGAGAGAGAGAGAGAGAGAGAGAGAGAATCTGAAGAAGGCTATAGGCTCTGAGCTGTCAGCACAGAGCCCGACGTGGGGCTTGAACTCATGAGCTGTGAGACCATGACCTGAGCTGAAGTCGGACACCCAACCAACTGAGCCACGCAGGTGCCCCAATATACATGCATTTGAAATGTATATTATATATATATACATAAATATATGTATATATACACACACACACATATTATTATCAGATATATAAATTAGAGAGAATAGGGAATTGGGTCAGGAACGTACTTTCTGAAGAACGAAAAAAGATCTTTAAGGAAAGTGTAGCCACCTAAAGAGAGAGGATTTGATTTCCAGAGAAATTAACCATGAAGTAAAATGAATAGACTGTTGGACTGTTGATTAGATATGATATGTTCTAGTATTAGGAAATAAAAATAAAGTCCAGAGTGAGCAATGTCCAGGAAATACTTGGAAGAGACAGGTCACCAGCATCAGGATGTCTTAAATGAAAGAAATTTGGATGATTTCAAATATTTTAAATATGTTATATTAAAGAACTGGTCAAGTAATTCACTACTTCAAATTTTCCTCTAATGTAAATTCTGACACAGAAAGGGGATCTAGGGGCATAATGTAAATCACTGGTAAGATCATATTTGAACCAATTCTTGTGACCCCATTGACAGTATTTATTAATGGAGAAACTGTGAATCCAGACAGGGGAGATGATATTCAAGTCTACAATATATGAACAAGTGATTAAGAAAGAACAAACAAAAGAGAATTGGTATTTATCGCCCAGGTAACACTAAGTTCCTCAAAATAGGAAATCATTAAAAATTTCTTATATTATAATAAGCCTCATCAAAGAAGAAGATCTATATTATAGGCTTTAGTTTTTATCTGGCTGCTTCTTACATGGAAAATTTTCAGTCTGTGCCCCACAGTAAGCAGCAGAATAAATGTATTCAGATGTGCTTTGAATAACGTAAGCTATGGAATATTAGATTTTGTTATAAAATTAAAGTTATTATAATTCTCTACTAACTTTACAATTATAAGAAAACATTACAAGCATATTTTTCTATTAAAATATTTAAGTGATTAATGATTCTCCCCAATACTTAAAAATACATTTAGAAATAAATTGTTTTAGTATTTCTTTTTTCAATACCTCTTATTTAATGAGTGCTTAATATATGTCAAATATTTTACATATCTATCTAATCCCAACACACCTTGTAAAATGTTTTATGATACCTATTTTAAACCTATGAAAACTGCGGGTCACATGATGTAAACAATTAGCTTAAGGTTATATATAACAATTACAGTTATCACACTAGTGTTTAAGTATTTGATAATTATTTATTTAATGTGTATCTCTTCTGTTAAACTTTGGACACTGAAAGTAGAGACTGTCATGTTTGCTATTTAGAAACTTTTCCTGGCACAACAAGAAAAATAAATAAATAAATGGTTTGTTGGGCTGAATTTTCAGAGGTTTGAGATTGCACAAAAGCAATTTGATAAGTAGGTTGCTGCTGCATTTGGGGGGCATATATTTCTGAGCCTAAATATCCACATTAGTAACCTCTCTTTGTTAAATATTTTTGGAATTTCCTTTTCTTTGGGAAGTGGATTTAATCTTATTTATATGAGTTTTCTGGGTTGTGTTACATATGCACTATTTGTGGATAGGTTTGGTTTTAGGATCATGCAAAAACATCATTCAGAGTTAACTATAGAGTCTCTGGTGGGTGATTAAAATAGAAAATGCATTAAAAATAAAGTATACAATAAAGTAAGGAAAAAAATTTTTACTAGGTATGCATAACATTGTGCTCCTAGCTGGACTCCTGGCTGGCTCAGTTGGTGGAGCATAAGACTCTTGATCCCAGAGTTATGAGTTTGAGCTCCATGGTGGCTGTAGAGAGGACTTAAAAAACTCTTTTGGGGTGCCTGGGTGGCTCAGTCTGACTTTGGCTCAGGTCGTGATTTCATGGTCCATGAATTTGAGCCCCACATTGGGCTCTGTGCTGACAGCAGAGCCTGGAGCCTGCTTTGGATTCTGTGTCTCCCTCTCTCTTCCCCTCCCCCACTCATTCTCTCTCTCTCTCTCTCTCTCTCTCTCTCTCTCTCTCTCTTAAAAATAAATTAAATATTTTAAAAAATCCTAAAAGTGCCTTCAAATGTCCTAAAAAAGAAGTGCATGCTTGACCTTCAGAGTGGATTACTTGAATGTAGTCAACATTCATTAGGTGTGGGGTTTTTTATGGAATCTTGATTTAAAAATCAAACCAAATCTCACCATAATTCGAATATGTGTGATCTCCACAGATTTAGAATTTGTAGTTACAAATGTTAAACATTTTCAATTCTTTCATAGATTGAAACATTTTTATTTTATCTCATTTTATTTTTTTATATGAGTATAGTTGACACACAGTTACATTAATTTGAGGTGTACAAAGTGATTTACAACTTTATACATTATACTATGCTCATTACATGTGTAGCTAACCATCTGTCCCCATACAACATTATCACAATATCACTTACTATATTTATGTGCTTTTATCCCTGTGACTTTGAATGGAACATTTTTTAAAAGGAAGGAAATAAACACATTAATGCCAAAATTAATAAAATAGAGCATTTGTGTGTGTGAATGAGTAATCTAATAGAAAATTTTTATATAAAAGTACAGAATGCAATACACTATTCTGAGAACTTTATATTTATTAAATTATTTGCATATTATCCTCTGAAATATTTATTATTATTATTGTTATTATTCCCATTTATTAAGGGAGGAAACAGTGACACAGAGAGGTTATGTAACTTGCCCAAAGTCAAATGCCTGTTAACAGTCTCTTTTAATTTTTCAATAGTCTCTGTACCTGGGTAGTGGAAACACAAACATTTCTCTCAGTAGACATTTGGCCTGTATCTACTACACCATGAAGAAATATATGCTAATCTGTGTGTGTGTGTGTGTGTGTGTGTGTGTGTGTGTGTGTGTTTGAGTATCTATCTACCTATCTATCTATCATCTATCCATCCACAGGTTGAGGGTGAATTTTGCTGACTTTGCAATTTGTTTTGAGGCTCTATTAAAATCAATGTAAGAGAGGAATAGTCAAGTTCCTTCAAGAAGTATTCTATTCTGAAAAATTGGAAGCCAGCATACACTGTAAATAGAACATGCATCACTATCTGAAAAGTGGCTTGCAGGGAACAGTGGGGAAATAGTTCACTCCGAAGCAATTCAGCACCATTTTTGTGTGTTCAAAAGAAAGAATAGAAAGGAATATATTGCAGACAGTTGTAGCATTATTGGTGATTTGCTCGTCTCTCCCAGGTCTAAGAAAGAGAATTGGTATTTATCCAATTGAAATGAAGTGAAATTCAATGAGCTGTAGATAATCTAGGTATCATTGCAATGAGTTTCAGCCCATATTGTATTAGCTTTGTGTTTTGGATTGGTTTAGAGAAAGAAAGATTTGTGGCTGAGTTAGGTCAGAGGAGATATCTGTTAGGTGGTGAACCGCTTTTTATGTGCTGCTTTAGTTTATCTTAAGGTTGTTGTATTTAAAATGGTAGATATTAAAACTTTAGGTGTCGGGGCACCTGGGTGGCTCAGTCTGTTAAGCTTCAGACTTTTGCTTTCGGCTCAGGTCATGATCTCACGGTTTGTGAGGTCGAGCCCCGCATCGGGTTCTGTGCTGACACTGCAGAGCCTGGTTGGGATTCTCTCTCTCCCTCTCTCTGCCCCTCACCAGCTCATGTGCTCTGTCACTCTCTCTCAAAATAAAAGAAATAAACTTAATAAATAAATGAATAAATAAATAATAAATAAAATTTCAGGTGCCTACCATTAACTAACTGAATCTTTAAGAGTTTTGATAAAGCCAGAAATTCAAAAACTCATGTCCAGCACTCACATATTTGAAAAATGAGGCAGGTGCAATTCTAAACGGATCCTAAGTATTTGTGAGAGTCCTCTTTTATCATTTTATTATTTTACAGAACATGCATATTGAACTCTTGGATTTCTTTAAATAATAATAATTATTATTTTAAAGCAGAAAAGTTTGGGATAAATTTGCAGAGACAATAGAAGGTAATAGAAAGTGAGAAAATATATTTTAGCTGCTTCTCTTAAACGTTTATTAAGGATAATGTCAATTAATTGGATTTTAAATAAGTTTTTAAAAATTTTTTACAAATAAAAGATAAATTGAAATAATTTAGGAGTGTTGAGTGACAAGTGATCAGGCACAAAAGAAAGCCTCTGAAATGTTTGTTATGATAGTTTCCTGACCTGTTGAGCATTCTAGAGAGCAGCTTCGTTGAATCATGTAGGTTCTTGTACCCTCATGTAATGGATAGCCACAAAAGTGCTGGTTTCTTTTTAAAAGCTAATGATTCTGAATTCTTTTCATATGTCTCTGTATACTAAATGGTATTTTCTAGGTGCTAAGGTTCATTGGGTTTTCTCTGATTTTCTCTCCTTAGCAACCTCATTTGAGTGAAAACCAGCTATCAACAAGTACTGAGTAACCTTTAGTTTTGGAGTCACTCAAAAAGGAAGGGGCAAAGGTGAAGGGATTGTGCTGCTTACTGTGTGTGTGTGTGTGTGTGTGTGTGTGTGTGTGCGTGCACGCACGTGTGTGTGTGTGTTGGTATTTTTAGTAGATTCATGCCCAGTGAAGATCCCATAGTAGGGCTTGAACTCACACACCTAAGGTCAAGACCTGAGCTGAGATCAACAGTGTGTTGCTGACTGAGACACTCCCATGTGTGTGTGTGTGTGTGTGTGTGTGTGTGTGTGTGTGTGTGTTTTAAACAAGTCAAAAGACCCTTCTGATTTTGTTTTCTCATCAACAAAATAGGGCTTGTGCTGTGCCTGCTTCCCACAATTGTTTCATATTTTGATTAAGCATTAAGTATTTGGGAAGTTTGCCTTAAGGTACTAAGGTTACATGCTGAATAAGACAAACAAAATCCTCTGCCCTCATGAGCATATACTCGAGTTCAGTCAGTTCTAATAGACTGACAGGACACTGGGTAATAACTCAGACTATGGGCCCTAAGAAATTTTAAAGCCAAACCAAAAATTGGCTCAATGGCTCATTGGAATAGTGTTGTTATTGTTATTTATCCTCCCGAACATTTCAGAGAGATTGCAAACTAAGACTCTCTCTAGCAACACAGAATGCAGGTATTCAAAAAGAAATAGAAAAAAAAGTCTTGTCCCACACAGAGAGCCTGGTGGCTGACAGCTACTAAGGGAAGTTTACTGAACGGGGGAGGGAGGCATGTCTGTGGGCTGTATTAGAAATACCTGCCTTGGGGGGTGTCTGGGTGCCTCAGTCGGTTAAGCCACGGCCACTTGATTTCAGCTCAGGTTGTGATCTTACAGTTTGTGGCATCAAGCCCCACATCAGGCTTCACACTCACAGTGCAGAGCCTGCTTGGGATTCTCTTCCTCTCTCTCCCTGTCTCTCTCTGCCTTTGCTCTGCTCTCTCTCTCTCCTCTCTCTCTCTCTCTCTCTCTCTCATCTCTCTCTCTCTGCCTCTCAAAATAAATAAACAAACAAACAAACTTAAAAAGAGAAATCTCTGCCATGGACGTTAGGGAAAAGAATGGACCTGCTAGCCTGTTATTTCCCATCACTGCTCTAAAAAATCTGTTAATGCTTGAGATTGATGAGGCCAGTTTATTTCTGTGTTTTTCCTTTGTCTTTTGCATACATCTGTATAACCTTTCTGCATTGTTCCCTTAGCTCTTCACCCCCTGAGAGTTTTGTAACCCACCTTCCATATGCATGGGGACAAATAATATAAGAAAGACCAATTTGGAAACAAGTAACAAGGAAACAGCATCATTTAAATTCTCCTTAAGAAAAATATGATTCCCTTTAAAAGATTAATGAATAACAAAAAGATGTCCCAGAAACACATTCTTCTCTTACCATTCAAATTCAACCTTGTATTAGAATAATTAGGTAGTGGAATGAGAGATGAAAGAAAATCAGAGGCATGCATATTAGAAAGGAAGAAGTAAAACTGTGTTTTTTTGTAAATGTCATGATTGTCTACATAAAACATCCTAAGAAATCTATAAAAAGCTCTTAGAACTAGTAATGGTTTTATAAGATTATGAGATAAAAGATTTTATACTAAAGTCAATTTTCTTTCTATATACTAACTCATCACTGGTATTTGAATTATGTTTCAACTGATAATTAAAACAAAAAAATAAAACAGTACTATTAATAATAGTACCAAAAAATCCCAAATGACTGGATAGAAATCTAATTAAATATCTAAAGGATTTTTATGGTAAAAACTAAAAAATACTTACAGACAAATTAAGATGTTAAAAATGGAGAGATAGACCATGTTTATTTATGCATTGCAAGTATCAATATTAAGACATCAAATCTTCCCAAATTGATCCATAAATTCACCATAAAATTCTTTCAGAATTTTTTGTAAGTCAACAAGTTAATTTTAAAACTCATTACAAGATAAAGGAACTAGAATAGTCAAAATAACTTTGAAAAGAAAAATAATGTTAGAGGATTTGTACTGTTTGTTTCCAAGTCTTGCTATAGAGCTACAGTAATCAAGACAGTGTGGACATCATGCAAACACAGCCATAGAGAACAATGAAACAGAAGAGAAAGTCCAGAAATAGACCCACACACATAAATTGCCATAATGGTCATGTAATTTTGAGAAAATAAACAAAATTGCTAAGCAAAGTGTTACAAATGTAGCTTCAGTCAATTGATTGATCATAATCAACTTTCATCTCTCTGTACATTACTGGCCAGTTCCTGGCCATTAATTATCATATGTACTCCTTTGGAATAAACTTCTACCAATCATCTTTACTAAAATGATTAGCATTGCTGAGCCTTTCACATCAGTGACACATGGTGACATCCATTTCCAGCTTTGTGTCAGCTGTGTAACACTGCCTGGCCTAGAAAGAACTACACTTGTGACCTTTCCGATTATTGAGCTGGATAGAGTACCATGAAAGCAAAATTACACAGCCAGGAATCTAATCATGAAAGCACTCTTGCCAGAATAGATAGGTGTTTCATCAAGCAATTTCCAAGCCTCTCTAATGTGGTAAAAAAGAGTTACTAATGTAGAACAAGCAAGACAAATAACAAAGAAGGAACAGTGTTAAAGCCTCATTAATACCGTGAAAGACTCTTAGCTGCTCAGACAGCTTTGCGATGATTAGCTCACACTTCTCTACTTAAACTTCTTCACATTTCCTATCAATGCAACAGTCAAAAGTTTCCTTCCTTACATTAAGTGGATCATTTGCATGAGTGTCCTGGGTCTGGAGAGACACAGAGCCTTGGGATTGCTAGGGGCAAGAGAGCTCCGTAATGGCAGAAATGTCAAACATCTGACATCTACCACCTGAGGATTTGACTGTGATTGTTCAGATTTCCAGGGCTAATGTGCCATGCTCTTCAGCTCAATCACGTAAATGCATTTTAAGGGTATGCAATGTTCTTGGAGTATAGTTTTATGTTGGCAGATTTTAGTTCTTGCCTCAGGTCTGCCATTGAGCATCCATATAAACTTTAGTGGGCGATTTCATCTTTCGAGTCTCAGTTCCCTTTTCTTTAATACAATGCCTTTGACATTTATTTACAATAAAAAATATATGAAGACAATAGGCTTTAAAAGTAACCTGTAGGGGCGCCAGAGTGGCTCAGTCAGTTAAGCTTCTGACTCTTGGTTTTGGCTCAGGTCATGATCTCATGGTCATGAGATGGATCCCAGCCTCAGGCTCTGTGCTGACTGCAGGGAGCCTGTTTAGGCTTCTGTCTCTCCTTTCTCTCTGCCCCTCCCTCTGCTCTCTCTCATTCTCTCTTTCAAAATAAATAAATAAACTTTAAAAAAAGTAACCTATAGACATTTAATCATATGAAATGTATTATTATTCCTAAAAGAGTTTCGTGAGAGTTCTTAGGGAAACCAAGTTGAGAAACAGAGGAAAGGACACAGGGATCGATATTTTTGTTGCTCGAGAACAGAATACAGTTCAGGGGCAAATGTCCCCAGAAAATACAATATGACTCAGGGCAAATGGACTTTTGGTAGCTTCTCTATTAAATGAGAATTATATGCACATACATACACAGAACCAGAGGAAGGGTTGCTGGCATCTGCTGCAGGGAAGCCCCTGTGGGCTTAGTCCATGGATTGGTGGAGAATGAGCTCATGTTGAAAAAACAGAGAGGTACACCTCCCTTGTACGTATAGTGACCGTTTTCTCCTCAGATTTAACAGTCAGATAAATATGAATGGGAGATAAATATGTAAAGTGTTAGAGGCTTTCTTCTTCATACTTCCTAAAGAACGCAAGTTTCAATTTTTCGTTTCAACCAAGGTACAGATACAAGAAGAAAGAATCAAATGCCCTAAGCCCTGACCAAGGCTGTAGAACTTTGACTGTGATTTTAATGACATAAAAGTGATCAACCGTGTCAGTAAACAGAATTTCACAGAATACGATTAATTTTCTTTGAGGAGAAAAAAACTGACAAAAATTATAAACACAAACTCTAACAAAAGACAATTTAAATTTTTGTCTGTGATACTCTCTCTCTAGGAATCAGATTTCCTCATGAATTCAAAGAGTAACAAACTAGGTTAGTCTGAAAAAAAAGTTTTTAGTCTCAGAATCAAAAGTCAGAGAATAGAGAATGAATACTATAAAAGGAAAAGAAAGTAAACAAAGATGGAAGGAGTGTGCAGAGAGAAAGGAAGAAAGGAAGAAAGAATGAAGGCAATTGATCTAGAGAACCAATAAGCACTTTTTCCATTTTGTTTTATTTATTTTATTATTTTTAATTTTAATTCCACTGTCATTAATATATAGTGTTATATTAGTTTCAGGCGTACAACATATTGATTCAACAATTCCATATATTACCTAGTTTTCATCAAAATAAGTGTAAAATGCAAACATCTAGGAGGTTAAAGGAGTCAAAAATAAAGAGGAGAATGAGATATATTCAAAACTAACCACGATTCAAGATGGAACTAAGAATATGGAATCTAATTCAATTTTCACTAGGGTTAGTGGAAGCCAAAGTGATTATATGGAAGAAAATAAGTGAGACTTTCAAAAACAGATTACTTTCCTCCTGAGATAAAATCAGAAGCAAGAAGATATTGAAAGTTTGGCTCTTAAAGCTGTAACTAAGGAGTTAATAAGAATAATTGAGAAGTCTGGAACAGAAATATTCTATCGTCACATACAACCATGAGAAATTTGAAGGGGATGATTAGATGACACATATCAACCTTTATCAGATGAAATTCAAGGTCATAGTTGTTTCTGCTGGTGTGACAATTGCATGACGACCATCCCCAGCACATTGTATCAGATTGAATCTCTTCAGAAAAGATAAGCCATATGGAAGAACGTCTTGGGGAGGAATGGGAATATGGATGGAGGCACTTCCTGAGTGGAATTATCTGCTTAGGAATGTGGAGGTGAGCCAGATGTGTTGGAACATATGAACCCTCATTTACTTCATTTTTCTTGCTTTAGAGGATATCTGTAAATCCAAATATAGAGAAATACATAATCAGAACAAATAGCTTGGCCTTAAGGCAAACAAACAAAATGTAAAATAAACAATGGTCCACTACTCTGATCTAATCAACGGTGATAACACGGCACAAAAACAGCAAAGAAAGGCAACATAAAAAATAGTCTAAAATGTTGCAGACTTAGGAAAGATGACTAGATGTGGGGGTGCAAAACAGAGAGAAGTGAAAAATGAGGACCATAGCTGCAGGAAAATTCATGGTATAAAGCAATATACTTTTGATGACCTTGTGCAGCTAAAATGTAAGAACCTATTTCAGCTAATTCCTTTATAAAAGAACATACAGGATGTGGAAGAGGAATTTATAGGCTTCAAAGTTCGCCCAATGACAATGATAGTACATAGGGCTAAAAGTCTTATGGTATAATAACACATAATATATTAATTACATATAATATGATAATGTAAAAACAAAGGTGAAAGGCTAAGAATGTGGTGAATGCAAAGCTAAGAAATGAATTTGAAAAAATTTCCTTTCCAAATATATGTATTAATATATCAACACAATCAGGTGGAGTTGAAGTTATTAGAGAGAGCCCTCATTTAATTCATGATTAAATTGATTACCAGAGACACAAAGTTAAAATAGCCAAAGCAGTGCTCTAATCTTGTAGCAATTTATAGGTTCAGATAAATCACTTCTAATATGGCATTCTTGAAATGCCATATCCAGTAGAAAACATTGCTTTTTAAATGTATGCTTGAGGTGGTCTTTCATGAAAGGCAAACATTACAAAAAAATTTAATCCAGGGGTTTGAATTACAACTGGTTCCAGATTTTAACTTTGAGGACTCGGCTGATCCCAGAGCCTGAATCTTCACTACAGACACTTCAGCACATGGTGATGGGCACCAACTGAGGGTGGGTCACCCAACCCAGAGTATTTATGGTGCAAGGAAGAGAGCCTGTGCAATTGGATTAAAAGATACCAAAGCAGAGGCTAACAGTATGGTGGTTAGATCAGAGGCAACTGTATAAAGTAGAGACACCTAATAGGTGACACCTTTGGGGGTATAATGGCATCTCGAGAAGGAGATGCTACAGAAGACTCTTAAACTCAGGCTACCCCACATGTAGATTTGGGTCTAGAATTTATGCACATGGATGCTCTCTTTCAAAAAACAAAAACAAAAACAAAAACAAAAACAAAAACAAAACCAGAAAAATTAATTAACTTTTCTTTGATAGTTAAAGTTGCAGAAGCTTAATAGATACAAATGTAATTTCTCTTTAAGACACTGGACTCAAATAATTCCAGGGAAATGAGATTACAGAAAAGTATCATTACACCCCTAAAAAAAAAATAAGCCAAGGGAGATGGTTAGCAAAACTTTTTAAAAATACATACAATCAGACCCGCAAAATGGATGACCTCTCCCCTCTCATATATAAAAGTTAAATAAATTTAATAGAGCTAAGAAGTAAATAGACAGAGGTATTATAAAATAATCTGAGGCCATTGAAATTAAGGTGACATAATGGAAAAAGAACAAACAGTATAAATTAATAAAGCATATTATTAATTAGGACTCTAAACATTAGTACTGAAATTTAATAAAAAGATTAAATTAGCTGAACATAAGGAGGAGACATATAGACTATCAAGTGAAATATCTAACATATCACAAGAAATAACTCAGAATAAATTTCACAGACACAAAAATAAGAAAATATTTGAAATGAGGAATGAACAATATGGAGTATAGAGTGAGAAAATTCAAAATGAATCTAAGGAGAGAATTAAAAGTAGAAATGAAAGAAAACATACAAAGGGATATACAAAGAGAGAAAATGGCTGAAGATTTCCTAGAGTTAGTGAAATCTACCAGTTATTACATTTAGGAAGCCAATAAATTCCAAGCAGAATTAAAAAAAGAGAAAAGATATTGACATTTAGAGACTTCACAACATAATTAAAGAACAGCAAAGTTAAAGAGAGAGATGTATAAGCAGAGAATTACTAGGAGCAGTCAAAGGTACTGGGGAGAGCTATTCAAGATCAGCAATAGAACACAATAATAGAAACCAATAATAGAATACCAATATAGAGTAGAATCATATATTCAAAGCCTTGAGGAAAAACAACTGTCATTCAGGAATTTCATGTCTACATTTTCTCTAAAGTACAAGAATTACATAAGCATTTTCAACCAAAGAAAATCAGAGAGCCCACTGTCAACAAGCTATTCTTTACTAAAAATACTTCTAAGGATAGTATTCAGAAGGAAGAAAATGACCCAGGAAGAAAGGTTTTAGGTGAAATCTTGACAATAATATTTACTTGGGAAGCAGATTGCATCTGTGACATATTGCATTTTTTTATGTTTATTTTATTTTTGAGAAAGAGAAAGAGAGAGCAGGGGAGGGGCAGAGAGAAAGGGAGACAGAGGATCTGAAGCAGGCTCCATGCCAACAGCAGAGAGCCTGATGTGGGGCTTGAACTCATGAATCGCGAGATCATAACCTGAGCCCAAGGTGGACAGGTAACTGACTGAGCCACCCAGGTGCTTCCATGTTTTTTTTTAAAGGCCCAGAATAATTATGATTTCCTATGTTCTTCTAAAATTTTGAGATGATACGTTTTCCTCCTCCTTTTTAACTTGGGCAAGCCTTGTGATTGCTTCAATAAATAGAATGTGGTAAAGTTATTTTTAATGTCTTTTGATAACTAGGTTGTAAAGGTTGATGTGGTTTCTATCTAGCTCTGCAGAGATCATATGGAAAGATCGCAAAAAGAAAGAAATGCGCAAGCAGTCCCAATTATTCCTGTCCTCAACTGTTTTGAGTTTTCTAGTAAGGCGATTAATGTGTAACAGAGATTTCAGAAGACGCCAGCCCCAGCCACTATCTGACTACAACTTCCCCAAAGAATCTGAGTAAGAACCACCCACCTAACATAGCAAATCCCCTAAATCATGACAGATAATCACTAAATAGGTGGTTATTTGGAGTCACTAAGATTTGTGCTGGTACACCACACCACAATAATAACTGGAAGCTGTTTCAGCACCTGAAAGAGGAGAGATGCTAAAACACATGGAATTGGCTTTCAAGCCAGGTATTGGGAGAAAAAAAATAAAACTGCCTTAGAGAAACTTAGCAAAAGCCTGATGGGTCTCGAGGAGGCTGTCAATAAGAACCTAAAAGTGAGGACAGTGATCTCAGGACCTGTGGGAAATGGGCACTTGTCCTGTGGTGACAGAAAGCTTAACAATACTATCACCTGCAGTGACATGGAAAATAGAAAAGTACCAATTAAACCAGAGGATCTAGAGAAAGAGGTTTCTAAGCACACTGCTGAAGGTGCTGATTGCCTTCTGATTGACTATTAAAATATGAGAAGAGGGATAACCAGTGAGATAACTGGTAGATAGAAAGGCACCAGGATCTGCATGGACCTAAAATAAAATTGATTCTTATTCCTTTTTTTTTTCTTCCAAGTTTTTATTTAAATTCAAATTAGTTTACATGTAGTGTAGTATTGGTTTCAGGAGTAGAATTTAGTGATTCATCACTTACATGTAACACCCAATGCTCACCACTAGTGCCCTCCTTAATGCCCATCACCCATTTACGCATCCCCCACCCCCCACCCCTCCAGCAGCAACCCTCAGTTTGTTCGCTATAGTCAAGAGTCTCTTATGAAAACCGATTCTTACTCTGATTATCATACTCTCAATGTTAAAATTGAGAAATCGCTTCTGGGAAGACATAAAATCCAGGGTGCTGTCAAGGAGAATGGTTTAAATACAGAACTCCAGTTATGGAATGAGTAAGTTACAGTAATAAAAGGCACAGCGTAAGGAACACAGTCAATGATATTGTAATAGCATTACATGGTGAGTGATGATGGCTACACTTGTGGTGAGCATAGCATAATGTATAAAGTTGTGAAATCACTAAATTGCATACCTGAAACTAATGTAACATTGTGTGTCAACTATACTTAAATTTTAAAAAAGGGTATATGACAAGATATGATTTACAAGCTTTTGTTGACACCTCAGAAAGATTTAAGGAGGTGGCATAAACAGAATTCCATTCAAGGATCTTAACAGCATGTCTTACAGATATTTTCTGTTAAGCAATAGAATTTCTCTTTCTTTCTTTCTTTTGTTCTTTCTTTCTTTCTTTCTGAAGAGAGAGCATGAGTGGGAGAAAGAGCAGAGAAAAAAGAGGGAGAGAGAGAGAGAGAGAGAGAGAATCTCAAATGGGGCCCAGGCCTAGTGTAGAGTCTGACTCTGGGCTCAATCTCATGACTACGGACTATGAGATCAGGACCTGAGCCAAAATTAAGAGTTGGACGCTTAATCAACTGAGCCATACAGGTACCCCTAAGCAATAGAATTTCTAAAAGTCTTAAGATTGTTGTCACTTAACAACCTTGTAGGAAATCCAAGACAGAAAAGGCATATTTTGAAGAGATTTTGTCTATTAAAATGACAATAGCTTTTGTCTATTAAAATGAACCATAATAAGAATTATAGGAACTACCAATGCTTTAAAAAGAATTATGTTGGCAGAACACCATCAACTAGATCTAAATGGATAGAGACTGTACAAAATCAGCAAAGGTCTTTGGATCCTAGAATTATCATTGACAAAACTGACTCAATTTTAAATATTGTTATTTACCATGGCAAACAAAGGATGGCTTAGAAGAACTAAGAACCCAGAGGTTGAAGTTAAAAGTCATTGCAAATAGTTCCCAAATAGTCAGACTTACTCCTAATGAAAGAAATTCCAAAATGATGCATTTTGGAACTACTATGGATCAATGACTTCTGGTACCTTGTATTTTTCACTATTTTGAGTGGAATGGTCTATAATTCCTATCATGACTGTCCCACTATTGTATGTTGGTTGTGTATGTGGGGGTGGGGCAGTGCAGATTAATTATTTCTTTAGTTTACACAGGTCTTTATATCAATTAGCTGACTTAAAGTTATTGCAACAGAAGAGTCTCATCTACTTATAAACTTTACATATATTATGAGATCCTGGACCTCAAGCCTAAATCTGATGTAGTTAAGAGATGAGATATCATAGGGAAAGGCTGATTTCATTGTGCTTGTGAGGGGGATGCAAATTGTTTTGACCAGAAGATGAATTGCAGTGTATTACATTTTCCAAATTAGCTATGGCAATATATTCAGTCTCATGTGGTCTTCCTATCTACTCACCATCAATATGAAGAACCTACTTCTTCTCTTGAAGTTGAATGGAGCTTTGTGACTGACTGAACGAATACAATGTGGCAGAGTTGACATTGCTTGATTTCCAACACTACATTATAAAAGATAGTATGGTTTGGCCTGATGTTCTCTCTTCAGGGACAGATGTCTTTGGAGCCTAAGACATCATGAAGGAAATCTGGATCCCTTGATGTTGACATGATAGGGAGGACACGTGGAGTCATCACATGGAGATCAAAATAGAGTTCCTTCAGCAACAAGCTCTTTAAGTGTTCCCTTCTAAGGCATTAGATATGTAATCCAATGAACGTTCAAATGATTCTAGACCCAGCCTGTCTGAAATAGTATGTGTATCCGAGACTGCAATGACAGAACAACACAAAGAGAAAACAAACAAAAACCCTACCTGACTAAGTGATAATAACATATTAAGGTTTTTTAAGCCACTTAGTCTTTTAATGACTATTAACCAACAATAGATAACTAGAACAGAGTTAAAGTACAAACCGCTCTCTGGTTTAAAAATAAAATGAAAATATGAATTATCCACATACTTTTGTTAAGTCAAATAGATGGGGTAAAGTTCATATGTTAACATTTAAAAACATCAAAATAAAATGTATATGTAGGGTACATATATTTATTGATGGCAAAATCACAAATAAAAACAAGAAAATCATGAACACCAAATCAAAGAGAGTGGTTACCTTTTGGGAAGGTGGATACAGTCAGAGGAAGGCTTACAGAGGACATTAAAAGCATGATGGTGTTGGGGCTCCTGGGTGGCTTAGTCAGTTAAGTGTCTGATTTCAGCTCAGGTCATGATCTTGCCTTTTATGAGTTCGAGCCCCATGTTGGGCTCTGTGCTGACAGCTTGGAGCCTGGAGCCTGCTTTGGATTCTGTATCTTCCTCTCTCTCTCTCTGCTGCCCCCCACTCCTACTCACACTCTGTATCTCTCTCTCTCTGTCTCTCTGTCTCTGTCTCTCTCTCAAATAAGTAAACATTAAAAAACAAAAAGTATGATGGTGTTCAATTCATGAAGCTTGTTGAAGGGCACAGGCTTTTTAAACACTTTAAAAAATGTTTTATGTACTTTTTTGGGGGATCACATGATTCTACAATTAATATGTAAAGATATTAGAAATCTCCAGCAAAATAAAAATCTCAGTAAAAAAAATAAAATAATTGTGATGTACCACCTGGCTCTTTTCATCAGAGTAGGTTGGCCGTTGGTACAAGAGAGATCAATTCTCGTATATCATGGCAGGTAGTCAACAAATATTTAAATGTCCAAAGTTAATCATTTCAGAAATAACATTGTTATCATAGATCTACCAGAGGAAATAGTTAAGAACTGCAAAAAGGTGGCTGTTTTAGGAAATACAAATGGGATGGGGTAGTGAGATGTTGGGCAGGAATTTTCATAAACTTTTTTGCATATTTGAATCTTTAATATCCATTAAACTATGCTTAAAATACTATAAAAGTAAATGTTAACTTTACCAGTTAGTGTAAGTTCTAGCACAGAAAATTCTAAAATTTTAGAAAAATAAGATTGTTGCAAATGCTATTCTACAAGAGAGGAGACACTACGTGGTTTACCTAAACTCTGTAAACATACGGTATAAAAATTAGTCTCTAGTTGAAAGTTTTCTTTCAATTTTAATTTTAGAAGTTGAAATTCCAAAAGGTTGAAATTGTAAATCTATCAAAGACTAATTGTCTCATATCTTAGCTGAGCTGACCCAATAACTTTTATATTTGTTCTGATGATTTTTTTGAATACTTTTTACTGTCTGATACATTATGCCTATATATGTATATACACACACACACACACACACACATACACTAATTGCCCATCAAAAACAATAATGTGATTCTAAGTTACAGTGTGTTTTGAGGTTTGGAAACATCATTTTCATGGGATAACTATCGTGGGGGTTAATGATTTGCTTCTTTTTCCCCCAATTTTTCTTTTGATGAACACATGTCTCATCTTGATACTTTGGGCTCATTTAAAAAGTGAGAGCCACCTCAATGCACAATAAAAATTCCTAGACTAGAGCATATCATTTATGAGAGAGTTGCTTAAAATCTCTCTTGAAAATATTAAGATATTTCCCCCCTGTGTTGATTGAAAGTATTATATGAAATGTCTCCCTTATTCTATTCATATTGTATATAATATTAATGGATTTTCAGATCTCAAACATCCTTGAGATAAATCTCACTTGGTCCTAGTAAGACAGATGTAATATTGCTGTCTTTGAGATAAAGACAAAAGGTGACTAGCCATGGGATGTGGGCATCTTTTGGAAGATGGTAAAGTTGAGTAAATGGACTCTTTCCTTGAGCACACAAAAAGGAACTCAGCCCTGCTGGCATATGGATTTTATCCAGTGGGAATCATGCCAGACTGATACACAGAACTGTAAGATAATAAAAATGTGTTATTTTAAACCTCTAAGTTTGTGGTAATTTGTTACAGAAGCAGTAAAAAACTAAGACAACACTCCTAGCTGAACTATTTCCCAGGCAATGACAATGATATAAAATTATAACACCCCTATATAAGGGGAAATGAAATGATAGAACGTGCTATGACTGTGTGTAGCTTTTGCTCATGGCATTGCAGGCAAGTTCTCATTGAGAAATTGATTATGGTCTTTAAGCATAATCACCTTGAAAAGCATGATGGGGAACACAATGCTGTATATACCTTTTTATTTTCTGTGTGTACTCACTCAACATTAAATCTGTATTCCCAGTCTAAATACGAATCAAATTCAAACTTATCCTCAGCAATTTATAGAGTACTACAATTTAGGCATTTTAAACATGAGTTAGTATGACCCTACGTCAGCATTTATCTTACTTCTTTTTAAGCCTGTTACAATATTATTAAAAACTATTAGAAGAGGAGGTGCCAAATTTAAAGGATACATATTGTAGGGTACATTTCCAGATAATGTATTATTACAACCGAGTAAATCATACTAGTATGCTCGAATTTAAAAATGTTACCGAGCTCTTACTATTTGCTAACCTTGAGAGAACGAAGATGAATAAGATAAAGTCCTAGCCATTAGATAAATCATAGTCTCTCCTAGCAGGTGAGAGAAATATAGTCTAAATGCAATGCATTATGATAGTGTGTATAAAGCACATGCACATAGGCTGGGAATAACAAAGGGGGAGTGTAAACGGCAAGATGAAAAATGATAGGAACTGAAACAGGCAAAGTAGTCAAGTTATGAGACAAGGTTATGAATGGCCTTACAACCTGTACCACTAGGCTTGGACTTCACCTCTAAACCATATTTTTCAAATGTTATTAATTTGTATGCTATTTTTAGGATGTGTTTTCCACACATCAACTGAGGAAAAAGCTCTTATTCCATGATCTCTCTGTAGTATATATATATATATATATATATATATATATATATATATATATATATATATAAATGGATCCAGTTCTGTCTCATTATCTAAAACATAAAGTATAGGCTCAGGGACACCTGGGTGGCTCAGTCAGTTAAGTCACCAACTCTTGATTTCAACTCAGGTAATGCTCTCACCGTTCCTGAGATTGAGTCCCATGTTGGCCTCTGTGCTGAGCATAGAACCTATTCGGGATTTTCTCTCTCCCTCTCTCTCCGTCCCTCCCCTGCTTGTGTGTACTCGTGCACTCTCTTTCTCTAAAAAATAAAAGTAAAAATAAATAAATAAATAAATAAACAAACAAATGAATAATAAATAGATTATAGCTTCATGTATCATATACATTTATATCACACATGTCACATGTGTATATACATAAAGTAGGACTCTTATTGAGTGAAAGTTTTTACATGCTTTTATGTGTATAAATTACAATATAGACATTATTACTCTGGTTCTGTTTTGCCATTTTTCTAGATTATCATATTTTAAAAATATTATTGTATACAATATATCTAATATCTCCAAAAGTATTTTATGAAGATGGAAAAAGTGTTAGACTTAAGCCCTACTTCTTATTCTTCCCACTTACTACACTGCTTCCTAAACCCTCTGGTGAAGTAGTGAGGACTATGTAGGGCCTGAGGGTTGGGGTAACTGAAAGCCTGGGGTTGACCTTTCCTGAGCAAAGATAGCAGACAAAGACTGCCCTGAGATTACAGCTGGATGAAGGAGACAGAGTGGCCTAGACACAGAAGGCTAATAACCTATCCAGACAGAGGAGGAAGCCAATCAAATGCCTGTGTATAAGGCACAGATTGGAAAGTCCATGGTCAGGAGGAACATTCCTTTTAGGTGAATGAGAGTTCCATCACCCATAAATCCCCTTGTTCTGGCCCCTGAGAATGTTTGTAAAATTGTCTCACTGGAATTGAATACAAAAGGAGCCTAGTCAATATTCAGGATCATGGAAATAATTTACCAATGACCAGGTCAAAGTGGCCAATTGACCTGGAAATACTAGAGGACCATGGGAGAAACATCAGTGAGGGTGGTAAGGCTGGAAAACAGAAGCAGAAATAGGAAAGCTATCTGGGAAGATGTCGGGTAAGGACTTCTCAGGAGACTGAGAGCTGACCAAAGCACCAGACAATCAACAAAGTGGTACATGCTTAGCTTCAACAATGAACAGACATAACAACTTCATAAACATAACAGCTATAAATAGATCGGAGCACAGGGTAAATATAGATCCCATGGTAGAAAGCCCTGTAACTGGTTAAAAGTATGGATATAATCTGGATTCAAATTCTTATTTTTCCACTGTGGGATCACCCATCTTACATTGTTTAACCTCTCAAATCTCAAAATCTCATCTATTAAACTAAACCAGCATGTTAATAACATAGGTTGCAAATACAGCTGTGCAGATTCAATGAATTTGTACACTCACAGCAATTAGCAGAATGTTTGTGACATGGCAAATCCTGGATAAATGTTAAGGATGACAACTGATGATGATGATTAGAAACAACAGTCACAATGGCAGGGGAAGGGGTTAATTGACTTGGGGAAAGCGTGAAATATCAGAGTAATAATTATATCTAGTATATAATGAGTGTCTTCTAGATCTCAGGTATCATTCTAAGTCCTTTATGTTTTTTAATTCATTTAATCCATACAACGCCTCTGTAGTAACTGCTACTGTCTTTTCTATTTTACCAGTGACAGATGGAGGGTACAGGACAGTTGGAGTAGCCAAAACGAGAGAGCAAATAGTGGAGTTGGATTTCACATGCAAATGGCCTGTTTACTCTCCATGATGGTGAGTTGGCTTCATAGAAACCGTGTTGAGCAGAAACTTAAAGAAAAAATTCTAACAATTATCACTAAAGAAACTTGAGTATGATGACACCTGAGGAAAACAGGGATTTGAAACAGTTTCTAAAGAGAAGAGTCACTGGGGAGCCTAGATGTCTCAGTCAGTTAAGCATCTAACTTTGACTCAGGTCATGAGCTCACGGTTTGTGAGTTCCAGCCCTGTGCTGACAGCTGGAGCCTGAAGCCTGCTTCAGATTCTGTGTCTCCCTTTCTCTCTGCCCCTCCCCAGCTCATGCTTTCTCTCTCTCTATCCCTCTCTCAATCTCTCTCTCTCTCTCTCTCAAATAAATAAATGTTTTAAAAAAACATTTAAAAAAAGAGAAGAGTCACTGTAGAAATCTGGGCAAAGTTTTCAAAATCCAAACTTTGCCAACAGCAAAAAAAGAAAACTAGAAAAAAAAAACCAAAGAAATCCCAGAAGTTTCAAAAATTTCTCAACAATACCCAAAGGATCCATCTAACCACACTATACTGATTAAATAATTTATTATGCTGAAACACAGAAAATGACTGTACTAAAATGGAAATTAAATGAAAATTATTTTTTAAAAAATTCATTTTTAAGGAAATAAAATGAAGAAATCTTAGCTTTATCAAAAATCCAATATGTGTGTGCATTTTCATACATCGTTCTCAGAAAGCACAGCAATATCAAAATTACGGCAGAGGGTTAATTTTAGCAACAGCCTCTTCACAAAGGAAAACAAATGAATTGGATCTCCAGAGAACATTTCCTCTCACTTTCCATGAAGTGAATTTCAAGACTTGAAAAAACTTGTAAAAATTATGAGAGAGGCTTTAATTCGAACATTCATACCAAGAAATCTTAAATCACTGTATTTCTCTACATATCATCATTCTGAAAGTAATATTGCTTTAGTACTCTAGATTTACATTGGTTTTTAGAAATAAAACCCTATTGAAATAAAACTATATGAGAGTCTCCAGTGTAAAAAACAGCTCTAAGCAGGGCTCTCCTAGACAGTTAAAGTAGTGGTGTGGATCCCAAATCTGGCCCTCTTACATTTTCTTCTCAACCAGGAAGTCATAGAAAGGAAAAACATAGATGGATTTTCTGAAACAATCCAGCCCCAATTAAAATAAATACAGTGAATTTAGATATTCTAACATGGAAAACTGTCTCCAGCATATCAAGTCAAAATGCATTTTGCAGAGCAATATGTATAATATGATCTTTAAAAAAATAAAAATCGCAAATGGAAGGGTGTGCGTGTATGTGTGAGTGTGTCTAGAAAAATGTCTGATAGAACATTTATTACAATGTTAACAGTGGTTACCTCAGGGAAGTAAGCTACAGAATTTCAATGGCACACTTTTGTGTTGTTTCGACTGTTTACAATGGAAATGTATTATTTTATAATAAACACACAGTTTTAAAAGAAAACAGTGCTCCATGCTTTCACATTGATGACTTAAACATAGAGATTTACTTGTACTCTTGTTTAATATAAGTCAAATTCAAATAACCCAGCAGCAAGCTCTTGAAGTCCAAGTGGGGAATGTTATGTAAATCTCAGGCATATTTTTCGCCGGCCAAAATACCCTGCTCCTTTGAAAAAAAAAATTTTTTAACGTTTATTTATTTTTGAGACAGAGAGAGACAGAGCATGAATGGGGGAGGGTCAGAGAGAGGGAGACACAGAATCTGAAACAGGCTCCAGTCTCTGAGCTGTCAGCACACAGCCCCACGCGGGGCTCGAACTCACAGACCCCGAGATCATGACCGGAGCCAAAGTCGGATGCTCAACTGACTGAGCCACCCAGGCACCCCTATCCTGCTATTTTGAATGGTAGTGTTCAAAATCTAGGTTCAGCGCTCTTTGACCCCAAAGATGAGACGTTTAGTGAAGATAACAATTCTTGAGATCAATCATCATCTCTCTGCTCATGGTTAGAGTAGCATCCTCAAGAATTATATGAATTAATAGAGAACATATTCAAGTAAGGGTAGGAACATTCTTTAAACTGTGTTTTAAATGATAATTTCACTTTATAATTATCAGCTTATTAGAACTCAGGGTAAGAAATATAGGATCTGACAAAAAATTCCCTTTATTTCTGGAGGTTCACTCCTAGCTTCAAGCCACAGAATATAGTAGAGTAACTTAAAAAAGTGTTTGAGTACAGTCATCTTGCACTTAGAAAATCATGATATTTTACTTAGGTCACAGATAGAATGCTAAATTTTTCCTTGAAATATCTCTTAATTTACTTATGAACTTGCATCCCCTTTCTAGTCAGGTATAAATGATATCCTAGCAAAAGTAATATAAAGTAGGATGGAGGTGTCACAGCTGAATATTAAGATAGCTTTGGTATGGGGCACCTGGGTGGCTCAGTCAGGTAAGTGGCTGATTTTGCCTCAGGTCATGATCTTCTGGTATATGAGTTGGAGCCCCGCGTCAGGCTTTGTGCTGACAGCTCAGAGCCTGGAGCCTCATTCGGATTCTGTGTCTCCCTCTCTCTCTACCCCTCCCTGTCTTGCACTCTGTCTCTCTCTGAAAAAACAAATAAACATTTTTTTAAAAAAAAAGACAGCTGTGATATAAATCTGTGAAGGTAAAACAAATGGGCTGATACTTATTCAGAAATTCAAGTATTCATTTCTCATTATTTACCAACTAGATGTAATACACTTTGCTAGTTATTAAATTTACCTATGGTTCATGTCCAAATCTAAAAATAACCTGCCTTTTACTTTTGTCTTTGGTATCTAAACTTGAGGCCTGACATTTAGTATCTGATACAATAGCTTTTATTTGTTGTTGTTATACATAATTAAATTCAATAAAATTTATTCGAGTTAAATGCATACATTGTGGCTACAGGCCTCCAGTATCCCAAAACATAAAGATTCAAAAATATATTTAAAGTACAAATGAGAAGTCCTAAATAAGCAAGTGTGGTCACCAGATCTCAGAAAATCAGACAATGATACTGATGATGCCTATGCTGGTTAACTCTCTCCTACTCAAAATTACCAGAAGTAATTAGTCACACCTTTAACAAGGCTTCTACTTTGTTTCCCAGTCTCTAAAATTAGGTAATTATTTGAAGCCCAGTAACTGGGCTTATGAATTCATGCTTATGAACTCATAAGACTTCCTCTGTATCCAAAACCAATTCAAATTCTGTTTGCATGGCTGTACCTACCATAATTCCACTTGAAAAATTCATAGATATCATGATAGATTTGGGATTTGGAGGATGAAGGGAGAAGTTGGTAACTTTTCCATCAACATAAGAAGAAAGAATGAAGAAGGCAAATGATGAGGTTACACATTCCCAGACTTAGCCTAAGGGACCAGCTCCAAAACACACTGAAAAGGAAGGTCATGACTGGAAAGGCTAACAAACCTGAATGAATAAAAAGGTTTTTGAGACTCACTACAAGTTATGCTACCAATTCCAAATGGCTTTACCCTACAGAGTTACATTTCTACCTGACAATTTAGAGCAGAGACAGCAGTCTTTGGCATGGCTGATGAGTGGACACGAGTGGGGAAATATGAGCTGATATTTTTCTTGGCCTGGGTGATTCTGACTTCATAGATCTCCCTGGCATAACCAAAAAAGACTAAGGATTTTGGGACGGTGGGAAGGCTGAGGCCCAGCCTGAGTGGCTGAGAGCCAAATGCTAATGTGCTCTAATCCTGACAACAGGTTGGAGATGCAGATCATGAACATTTACATTACCCACAAGCTCCTGCTTTCCCTGTAGACTAGTTACTCCCTACGTCTTAGCTCATCTATCACACAGTGTTCAATTCCTGCTCATGCCTTCTGCACATTTATTTTGAGCAAAAATATCCCTCAGGGAAAATGGAATTTAGAGAGATTATTGAAAAAAAGATAAGTAAATTTTATCCCTTAATAGGTTTGAGGGTTTTTTTTTAAATAATTTGGGCTTTGCAATAAGGGAAAATATAGTGTCCTTGGGGTCTAGACAGACACAACTGTTTAGACCATTCCTAATAAACATCATTCTGCAGAATTTTGCAGTTTTAATAGATTGTAGCCAGATAATATCCAAATATTACAAGGGAAAGGACCATAATGAACATACAAGTAGTCTCCCAGTCCATTTATTTAGAGATTCTGTTTATTTTTATTGAAAAAGATATGTAAGTAGTCAATGAAAACAATATGGGATAAAATATATACACAAAGAAATAAGAATAAATCTTATCCTGAGAATAAAAACAGATTATCTCACCATTCTGTGAATTTGCTACATTTGGAACACTCAGATCTGCTACTATGCAACCTCTCCTGATGATTCACTCATGTATTTAAAAAAGAAAGGAAAATTGGGTGGTTATATTTCAATCATGCACCACTGTAGGAAGAACGAACAGATATTCTCCTATATGTGTGGACTTTATAATCCAAAAACAGAGCTAAACTTAAAAAATTTTTTGAACATTTATTCATTTTAGAGAGACAGAGCACGAGTAGGGGAGGGGCAGAGAGAGACACACAGAACCCAAAGCAGGCTCCAGGTTCTGAGCTGTCAGCACAGAGCCCAACACGGTCAAGCTGTGAGATCAAGACCTGAGCTGAAGTCAGATGCTTAACCAACTGAGCCACCCAGGTGCCCCAGAAACTTTAAAGAAATAACCACCCTTGAATTGTAAAATTAGAACTGTATTTGAAAAAGGTAAAATGCATAGCTCTATATTATAGTGGGGAAATTTGATTTCTTTAAAGAAATAGAGAAAGGGAAATAGAAGGAATGTAATAGTTGAGCTGAAATATGAAGGTATTGATTACTAACAGTTGAAGAAGAGAAAAGGAAATCATGCCTGGCAGAGGATCTGAATATTCAATTCCCTTATAGGTGTAATGAGCAAAACACCTGTGGATGCAACCAAGACAGCTGACAAAGAGAAGATTAGGGTGTGTCAGTGGAGACAATGATTCTAGAATCATTCTCCAGCCACTGATTGAGACTCTGATAGCTGGTCTTGCAAAGAAGTACAGAATATCAATATAGCTCTTTGAGACTCCTGGACACATTGTGACTTTGACAGCTTCAGTAATGCTTTTATAAACTGTCTTAATTTTACTCACAGCAAAATCTGCTTTATATTACAAACAGCAAAATAATCCAAGGAAGGAAGATGTGAAAAACATTGCCAACTTTATAAGAACTATATAAACAATGGATCTTCATTAGATTTCAGGAATTTGAGGCCATCTTCCTATATTTTTACTAGAATGATGATTAATTTTCTTACTCAGCTTGTAAACTTGCAAGCAGTGTGAGAAAGGTGACAATCAGGGCTGGTGCATCACCCGCACTGATTACATGCCATGATGGTCACCTCCACAGTAAACTGGGAAACTTTGTTTGGTGGTTACTCTCAATGCCACCAAACATGCTGTCTTGGTGAACATCTTTATGATATTGAAGCCCATATGGTACCCAGGCGAACTTTTGCTCAGAGCTTCATGCTGCATATTTCCAGATTTAACTTCAATCTGAACATATAATGGCATGGGTGACCTGGACTATTAGTCCCCTGGGAGGAAGGGCTTCCTCTGTTCATTCACTGCAGCATCCTTAGCCACTAGGACAAGGCCAGTACACAGTGGTTCTTAAATGACATTTGTGGGATGAATGACTAGCTTCCTTCAAAGAAACTTTGGTTATGTCAGTGCCATGGGAAACTGCCATATAGGAGAAGTGACATCTTTAGTGTAAATCTGCCTTTTATATGTTATTATATAAAAATGAATATAAATAGATGGGATGATATTGTGATCCTACACTCTACTTTGAAGACAAATTTTGTCTAAAGGGAAAACTAATTGAGGCTTCTCTTCCATTTACTTACTGATTTTACTCATAATTCTGTTTTTAACATTTCCCCCTACGTTGAAATTAGTTATGTCTATCCTTTCACAAATGTCCGTTATCACTGTAGAGTTTAGTTGATACGATTACCATATAAGAACTAACATAATACACCAACATAAATCATATACATAGAGCAAATGAGAGGTTTTATTGTTATATAAATGTCCCATGGTTTTTCCTACCATTGATGACCCTTACCTTTTTTATCACCTCTCTATAACATAAGCTGATTTGGAAATTTTTTTACCTACCTGTCAATGACTGATTTAGTTTTGTGTGCATGTAAGCAGATTTAAAGCCTCGAGCTAAAGGCATGTGACTCCTAACTTTGAAAATGGATTTCAAGCTTCTTTCAATCAAAGAAAAGGTATGTACAGCTTAGAAACTGTTGGCATACAAGTATCTAGATCTTCATATCTCTACATAGACCTGGTCTTGAATTGGAAAAAAAAAGAAAGAAAAGAAAGGAAACAAAGAATAACAATCATCTTCTGTAGTTAGGACAATCCTTTATTATGTTGTATTAAAGGCACTCAACAGAGAATGGCAGAGATACATGGACCTTTATAATTCAAATGTGGAAACTGAGGGACAAAAAGAAGGGACTTAACATAAAGTTTCATATCTAATGAGTAACAGCAAACAAAAAAGACTAGAACAGTTGTCTCTGGCACAGCCCTTGGAATTTTTCAGTATTCTTACAAAATCGAGTCTTAAATCTCAGGCTATCTTAAAACATGAAATATGAATTCAGTGGCAAGAAGTATGAATCTAAAAAATAATTCAGCACTACATGATCAGAGAGGCATGGAATAGATATAGATCCAAATAAAATAAAAATCAGTATTAATAAAAATTCACATTTTAAACCTTCTCTCTGTGAAGAAATAACCATGTTTCATTATAATTATTAGTATGTCATTGCAAAAAAGGTGTCATTTATGATTCTTATAATCATATCTGTAATTTTATATGGCTCATAAAAATGTGACATCCATGAAATAGAATATCAATTGTAAGATGCCTTTTATTTGCTTTACATTTTTGGAGAATCAATTCAATTAGCTTTCATGATTAGATCCAAATATTGAACCTGCAAGTTATAGCTCAATGTGTAATGGGTGACTTAATGGATATCTTAATAACTTAAACAAAATATGCCATTGACATGAAATATATTAGTAAGTAAATAGGTGATTATTTAAGTGAGTAAAAACAATAACAGAAAAGAGAGAAGAAATTAGATTATCAAGCTAGGGAGGTTTATTTTCAATATCTCTGTTCCATCTATCCCAAATTTCAAAGACCACTTTATTATCCTTTCTAGCTCCCCAGCTACCCTGGGCTCGAATATCGTCCTTAAATTCATCCTATATGATATAGCAATGAACCAAACGCATTTAATGTATTTTTTATTAACTTACAAGAGTTTTAGCAGCGTCCTGAAATACCCATATTGTGTGCTCAAATTTTTTAAGAGGATAGTGTTTAATCAAAACAAATATATATTGGTAGAATCTCAATTTTGTGCCAGGTTTTTGGAAGGGGGAAAGGAACTAAGAATTTTGAGCATTACAGTATATATGAATGACAATCTACAAGGTAATTTATGTCTAAAATTTTATTTAAATCTCAATTCTGTAATGTAGGTGTTAATTTTAATTTTAATAATTTTCAAACTGAAACTTTTTTCGAGATAAATAGAACTTAGTAAAATTTTCATGTTTATCTTACTAGGAAATGATTTTTTTTAATTTTTCAATGTTTATTTATTTTTGAGAGAGAGAAAGAGACAGAATGTGAGTGCAGGAGGGACAGAGAGAGGGGGAGACACAGAATCCAAAGCAGGCTCCAGTCTCTGAGCTGTCTTCACAGAGTCCCACACGGGACATGAACTCACAAACTTAGAGACCATGACCTGAGCCGAAGTCGGACGCTTAACCAACTGAGTCACCCAGGTGCCCCGGCAGGGAAATGATTTTGGACTGCTTGCATTGTTAGCATTTTACTTAGGATTTGCACTTCTAAATTCTTAATGACAGAGTTCTTATTTTGTGATTTCGTTGTCAGATTTCATGCCAGTATTTGTGTCTCTCAATAAATTTACATCAGTTTTCATAACTTGCCTAGGCTAAAATTTAACTGAAACTTTAGGAAACAATTTTCTTTATTCATTACATAGGCAATTATGCCTTACCATGATGGAACCGAAAGGTACAACATTTGAGAATTCAAAGAGTAATAAATTTTAGAAAATACAAACTAATCTATAGTGACAGAAAGGAGATCAGTTGTTGCCTAGGACCAAGGTGAGGAGGCAGAGAGGGATAGGGAGTGGAGATTATAAAGGTATTTGAGAAGGGGTGCCTGGGTGGTTCAGTCCTTAAGCATCCACTCTTGATTTCAGCTCAGGTCACGATGCCCAGGTTCGTGATTTCAAGCCCTGTTCCAGGCTCTGAGCTGACAGTGCGGGACCCTCTTGGGATTCTCTCTCCCATTATCTCTGCCCATCCCCTGTTCATTTTCTCTTTCTGAATGAATGAATGAATAAATAAATAAATAAATAAATAAATAAATAGATGTATATAGACACACACACACACACACACACACACACTAAAAGGTATTTGAGGAAACTTGGGAATCTGGATTATGTTCATTATCTTGTTTGGCTTAATGGGTTCACTGGTAAATACATATGTCAAAATGTATTAGATTGTGTACTTTAAATACTTGTAGTGTTTTTTTTTGTGTGTCAAGAACTCCTCAATAAAGGTGTTACAAAGAGAGAATTCAAAGAGCAGACATAAGGGAATTAGAGTTGTACTAATTCCATTTCTACTGCTTTGTTTGATGAGCTTTAAATTTTGTTTACCATAGCAATTAGCAATACAGTTGTAAAATTGATAAAAATGTGAGCAATGTTTAAAAAGGGCTTTACTCAACATAATACATATTGTAGTAGAAAACGAAAGTCCCATATTCTTGACTAAATGTGAAGAAATCAGATGTAGATATACTGAACGATACTTTAATTTTATTGCGATGTACAGAAAACTATTACAAAAGCCAACTTATTAGTAAAGTTCATGTAGGAAAAATATTGCTCCTCTAGAAAAATATCTGAATTTTAAAGCCCAGAGCCCTCTCTTTTCTCATTGAAATAGTTGTATTTAACAGCATATTTTAAAAATAAAATTCGATATCTTAGAGATAGAATTGTACCACTATAGCATATTGCTGTGATTTTTGCTTAGCTTTTGAATAGTTTATATACAGCATGTGAATTATATTCACTTTAAAAGTTTGACAGAAAACAGAATTAACGTCTCCTGGGTTTATAATTGATCATTATTGGAGATAATACTTTGATAAAGTTTTCAAACAATTCCATATTGCTTTTCCTGCAAATCATTTTATTTCTTCCTTTGGTGATTTTTTTTCCAGAAAATTCTGATTAAGATTTTTGTATGTATTTGCACAAAGATGTATATATTATTCTCATATCATTCATTGCCTCTGAATCTGGTTTTTATTTTTTCTTATTTTGAATATTATTTCTACTTCCTCCTATTCAGATCAAGAATGAAGTCACCATTAACATCCTTACTTCTGTTAGTCTCATTGATGGGTTTCTTGTATCATACTCATATAGACATTTTCAGATTAGTAATAGTAAAAACACTATTTTTTGTTAAACAGTAAAATGCTTTTTATTTTTGACATGATTTTTAAAACTCTGAGCCTTGTTTCTTTTCAAATCTATTTTTATTTTCTATGTTATATTCTGACTCAACATCCATATTTATTTAGTCTTCTTCTAGTCCAAAGATGGTGACATATTCAGGCTTATTATAGGTTCTTCAAGAGAATTTATAAATGGAATAATTTGTTATGTTTTATTGTTTCTCAAGTTTCTACTTAAATTCCAGTTAGTATACAGTGTAATATTAGTTTCAAATGTAGAATTTAATGATTCATCACTTACGTAACAACAGCTAGTGCTCATCACAAGTGCCCTCCTTAATACCCATCACCCATCTAAACCATTTCCCATCTATCTCTCTCCATTAACCCTCAGTTTGTCCTCGGTAGTTGAGTCTTTTATGATTTGCCTCCCTCTTTTTTTCCCTTTCTGCTATCTTCATGTTTTGTTTCTTAAATTGTATTTGTGAGTGAAAGTCATATCATATTTGTCTTTCTCTGACTTATTTTGCTTAGCATAAGATTCCCTAGCTCCATGCACATCATTACAAATGGCAAGATTTCATTCTTTTTATGGATGAGTAATTTCCATTACACACACACACACACACACACACACACACACACACTATATTTAATTTCACTAAGTCAAAACCATTCCCAGGAAATTCTTAGGATCTCACATGAATGCTCAAGCAAAATTGAAATAAACTTATGTGTTATGCCCTTTTCTAATTACAAAGTTTTGAAATCGAAAAAATGCATTTTTCTATCCTTCCTCTACCCATTTCCTTTCAATGGATCCTCTTATTTTACAGAAAGTAAAATGATACATGGTATCATATTGTCCTAAACTCAAATGACTCCCCTTCTGCCAGTCAACTTCTTGACTACTTCTTATCCATGAGCTGTTCATATACGCATGCTCATATCCATAGAAATATGAATAGATTTTATATATTTTAAAAAATATTTATATATGATATTTTTAATCCAAATTTACTCTCTCAACTTGGGTTATATATTATACACAGAGTATCCATTATATAAAAAAAAAACAAGCCTACGATATCTGAAATTTAAAAATTATATACAAATAGAAAAGAGGAAATATAGTTAAACATTTTTCAGACACATAGACCACAAGCATTTATTAATATGATACAATTAGTTTTGGTAGAGTAAAAAGGGAACAAAATTCAGATATAAATGTAACTTACTGAAAAACCCACACACTCATACTGAAAAATCAATATGGAAGTTCTATTTGCATAATTTATTTTCCAATCATAAGACTTACTATATTGCTGAGAATATTGTTTTAAAAATAAAAATCATTTTATGCCATATTTTTATATTATACAAATATAGACATTAAACTCAATTTGATAACAACATTGCCACCAAATCTGACATTTATTTGCTGACTTAGACTCAATATTAAATGGGAAAATAATGGTTTTATTGTTTATTGTCTTTGAGGTAACATGATTATCTTGAATTCTGAAGAAATCTAGTATTCCTAAGAAAAGTGCTGACCAGCTTTCAAACTACTCAATAAGTACTTATTCTGTACTAAACAGTTTTCTAAGTGCTTGATAAATTCTTGCTTGTTAAATTATTTCAGTTATCATTCATATGAGAGATAGGTATTATCAATGTGTTTCATAGATATCAAAGATCATATCTTTCATATTTTAATATCTCTAAAATCAGGATTTATCTCACAAGTAATGATATCTTACAAGCAATGATAGCTTGAAATTGATGTTGGCTGGGGGTTAGCTGTGATATGGTTGTTGATACCTAAGCATTAATAACCATCAAGAGTAGCAATATCAAAATTTGTAGATAGGATGTCAAGAGTTTGGAAGAATATCCAAGAGCCACTACTGAACCATTATTTTAACCTTGAGGGACCAAACCATTGTGGAAAGGGGAGGTAGTGTACCAAACATATTTATAAACATTGCTAAAACTGAAGCAAAAAATAGGCTGGGTTTACCTAATTTCAAAGTCAGTTTAAGAGCTCAGTACCATTTTTTTACAAAATATTTTATCAATTATCTTGAGATGCTATATCACCAATGCTATTTATGGCACAAAAGATGGCACTGTATGGAAAAACAAGGAGATTAATCACTCCGAGCTGAAAATTGAATTGGGATCATTAAAGTCTGAATGTGAAAATATTTAGAAAAGTCTTAATATTTTTCTTATGTTTTCCTTATTACATACAATAGTGTTATATTAATAAAATCTCTAATAAAGATTAAAAGAATTATTCTAATCAGTATAAAATAAAAATTACTAAAAATTAAGTTGAATTGGCAGATCTTTTTTTTCTTAAAGGTATATCAAAGAATGAAGTACCTTTTATAATCAAAGTTATTTCAAAATAAATAAAATATTATATTCCTGTTTTATTGATGGGAAGCTAATGTTTAGTGAGGCTAAAACCCCTTGGAAATTCTGAGATCCGAGCACGAATAGAGAATAATATAAACAAACTGTAAAAACCTAATTCTTGATCCATACCATAACATAATAAAGCTAACTTAGCATGAATATTTAGTTACCATAGCAGACAAATTAAAGCACCTGAGGTTTGCTCCTGGGGAAGGGATTTCTGATTCAGTTACACTGAAGCAGGAGGTAAAAGAAAAGATCAAAACCCTGGTCTAGAAGTGCATGCCCTGACCTTTGACCTTGGACATTAATCTCAACCTGTGGCTTTGGAAAAGTGCATGAAACTACCTCCAAATCATTTCCTGCCCTATGTTACCCCATTCCTTGTCGGCTGAAAAATGCGTACTAGATAGCCTGTATAAATGAACAAACTGACTCCACTTTGAAATACAAAATCTCATATTTAAGAAAGTTTTCAATTCCAATTATTTTCGAAGAATGCAATTCATCTTCACTGAGCCTTCACATTTTATAATCTACCTGTCAAGAACCCCTTATCTCTGATTCTCTCCCTTTAGCTCAAGCCTCAGCTCAAAAAATGTTTCTTCTTTCTTGAAGCTTTCCTTGGCATGCCCCTACTCACCTTGATAGGGTTATGTTCTCCTCTGTGTGTTTATAGAATACTAATGTAATGGTCATACAGATGTTGTATTTAAGCATGCTTTGCCCCTATGCTAATCCTGTGTACCTAGCATTTAGACCCTCTGTAAGTTAGCAGATAATGTTAACTGAAAATGAAATATTAAAGATAATTTGATCTCATAAACTTACTCTGAATTATTTTCCATTGTTGATCAAATTATCTAATACAAAACATAATACAAATTTTGAAACAAATTAGGAAAAATAAATCCTTGATGAAGCACTACAGAAGAGATTTTGTCTTATCTTTCCTAAAGAAAACATGCAGGGATTTAGCAGGGAGATCTGGACATGGGTTCATCCACTGGAGCAATTCCTGGTCTAAAATGAAAAGGTTTTTCATTTCTTTAAAAATATTAGACCAAGACTGCAACTCAGTCACCTTGGTTAACTTATCTTAGCAGAGGTGCCTGAGGGTCTACAATCCACTTGAGATTCTTACTGTAGCTTCATTAAAAATATACTAGAGAGCCAAGAGTGATAAAAATGTTTCATTTTCTTCATTTGCTATATAATAAATGTTTATTGGACAGATTGAGGTATTTCCTTCAGGAGAAAAGTGATGGAAGCAATCATTTGGCTTACTATAGTCCTTCCAATGGATTTCTGGTATTTGGCTCCATATTTTGTGGTGTTCTTTGTAAACAGTTTGTAAGAAATAGTGAGATGTTCCACTAAATAAAAAAAAAAAAAAATAGAGTTGACCTCTGAGATTTAAGCTAATCAAATCTGCAGACAATGGGATAAGATAGACAGTTTGCTAAAACCACTGGAACTACTGTCCAGATTGTAGGAATTGGATGGGAAATTGAAGGAAACATAGTATTGGAGCACCTGGGTGGCTCAGTTAAGCATCTGACTCTTGATTTCAGCTCAGGTCATGATGTCATAGTTAATGAGTTCCAGCCCCACATCGGATTCTGTGCTGAGAATGCAGAGCCTGCTTGGGAGTGTCTTTCCCTCTCTCTCCACCCCTCCCCTACTTGTGTGTTCTCTCTCTCTCAAATAAATAAATTAATTAAAAAAAACAACAACATAGTCTCAGAAGAAGGAAGTGACCAACTTAGAAAATTAAGTTTAGACTATCCCTGATCCCTAAATCTTTTCTAATCATTTACTCAACACAGCTATATCTTGCTATTTTGGCTTCCCAAAGGCTCCAATAAAATGTATGTGAGTGTGTGGGTGGAGAGGAGCCTTGTCATCTTTCTCCAATACAAGAATAAAGATCATCAGAGCCTTGCTAAGTCCTTCAAGTTAAAGTCCAGTATGAGGACTCCTTGAGCTGACATTTTGTGGGTCCAAACACCTCCTCTAACTTAACCAGTGCCGTCCTGCTTTACCAACATCAGTTGTTTCTTTGCTTTTCATCCTAAAAATGTATGTGATTGCATCCTGTATATTTGCCTCTTTTTCTTTCAAGGTACAAAAATCAGTATCTACACGCAGTGATTACAATGATCTTCCCTCCTAAAATCCATGGTAATCATGTGATATTACTAATGGGCTGAAATTTACCTTCTAACTGTGTTTCAAAGTATAATTTACCTCATTCCCCTTATGATCTGAGAGATTATATCTAACATGTTACAAATTGCCACATCATTCAATAAATTCACTTAACAGAACCATTGGGCGCCTAGGTGGCTCAGTCAGTTGAGTGTCCTGACTCCTGATTTCGGCTGTGGTCATGTCTCACGGTTCATGGGGCTCTGCACTAAGAGCACAGAGCCTGCTTGGGATTCCCTCTTTTCTCTCTCTCTCTGCCCCTCTCCTCACTCTCCCTCTTTCTCTCTCCCAGAATGAATAAATAAATAAACTTTAAGAAAAGTTAAACAGTTCACTGAACAGAATCATAGAACCAAGAGTCAAATGGGACAATATAGTTACCTAATTTAACCTTCTCCCTGAATATTTAATCTTGTATAAATTTCTTTAAACTGTAAAGTGAGGCCTGGATCTTGAGGCACTGGTTACTGAGACACTGATCTAACCTATTGCATCAAAACCTCTGGCTGTAAAAATGTGTATATCTAAAGCTTCCAACACCTGTTACCAGGTCATGGCATAAGTTATACAGAATGTTAAATGTTTTTCTGCAAATATACTTCCCCAGGCTGAACTTTACGCTAGTTTCTTAATTTGTTCCTTAAATAGTTTTGACACATCTCCAGACTAGCCGATTTCTTTTGAATACATTTCATTTCATCTATATGGTTCTTATAAAGAGCAGTTCTCTAATGATTGTATTATCTCAAAGATATTCTGATAACAGGTACAAAGAAAAGTGGTATCTATTTTTTAAAAAAATTGTTAATGAAATAAGCTCTATGCCCAACATGGGGCTTGAACTCATGACCCTGAGATCAAGAGTAGCATGCTCTACCAACTGAGACAGCCAGGCACTACCTCCACCCCTCACCCTGAGTGGTACCTATTTTTATGTAACACTCCCACTATCTATGCTGGCCTGGTTAGGGTGAGTGAGCAAGACTGGCACACTGTATCATTGACATATATTGCATTTATAGCCAGTTGAAACCCCTGAACACGATTCCTACTGTGAATTATGTGAGCCCTGTCTTCTGCATCCTATTGATACATGGCACTTAGATTGAGTGAGGGACCTTGTCTTTCCCCATCCAGTTTACTTAACCATAATGTGATAAGAGAAATTATATTTCTGACTATTCTGAAAATTACCCATAGTGTCTTTTGAGCTGTGTTAATTACCTTTGGTCTTAAGAGACCATCCAAATGTAATCCACTGAGACAATTCTAATTAAGGAGTATTTTTATGCTATTTGAGTTGTAGTCCTTGTGATCTCTGGGTTAGAGTACTACAATGACCAATTTTGGAATAATTCCTTGAAAAAGCTTAGTCTAGCAGTGGCCCTATTCTCAGGCTCTGCTCCTTAATGGAAATCTAACACTGGTGAAATCTTTCAGATCCTTGTTCCTGGTCACTGTGATCACCATGTTCTTCCCTTATGTCTAGAGGTTTAATTTCTCTGCAGAGGAAATTCAGTTCGGAGTCTATTTTTCAGGGGTTCCGCAATTTATCTTGACTTATTTGGCCTTCTAAGATAACTATGGACAATTAGAGTTGCATGATCATACGAATTCAAGGATCAGATGGATGACTTCTTGGTAGGTTTTGTGGTCTCTGCATGGTGCTTGTTATTTGGAGCAAAGAGAGGCAGTGTGACAGAAAGATTAAGTGCTCAGAGTCTGGAGGTAAACTGACCGGGATTTCAAATTCTAGTTGTGTCAGTTATTAACTTTCTGACCTTGGGGAATTTACTAAACTCACTGTGCCTTGGTATCTTTACCTTTGAAATGGTTTAGAAATCTCACTGTGTCCCAGTTTGCTCATCCACAATGCACAATGTGGCTAACGTTCACATTGTAGACTACGGATAGGTTTGTTTGGCAAAATAAATGAAAAAACATCCAAAAAGTGCTTAAAATTGCTTGTCACATCATGTGAATATATATATTTTTTGTTTTATCCCTGCTGTTCTATTTTTAGTATGGAGGCAAAACCTATCTTCTTTTAATTGTTCCATGTGTGACTGTGTATGCACAGACACACAAAAAGGAACGTGTTAAGTTGTGAATGGAAGCAAAGATGTCACTTGTGCAAATCAACAGAATTTTACAGCATGTTTGGGGATCTGAAAACACATATATACATATGCACAATATCGTGTATGGCTTTGGATAAAAAAAAAGAGGAAAATATAACTCCGCAACTTATTCTAAAACATTTTTGGATGTTTATCTTTAAAACAATGAGATATATATACATTTTTTTTTCCAGAAAGCAAGATCATTGTTCCTGTAATATAATCATACTGGGAAGAAAGTGTGGGCTTCATGATTTAAAAACTGAGGCAAGAATTCACTAGACAAATGTGAACGGGTAAGGAAGTCTCTGTTCAAGGGTGTTACATTGGAGGAGACAGACCAGACATGCTGACCTCATCTTCCCTGAAACAAAGAGTAGAAGTATTTCTAAGAGTTGGGGTATGAGCATTGCAGGCCATGTATGTTCACAAATTGACTTTAACCAAAGGAAAATTAAACTCTCTAGTATCTTCATGACAGGTGGTATAGTCTCACAACTTGGAGCAAGGCACCCACCCAAATTGGGCTCCTACCCTTCCATAGAGACTGGGAGATAGGGAGGAAACACTATCTTCCTGGATGATTACATTTCATTGTGATAACTTCCAGGGCCTTGAGAAAAATAGACCTGGGTTGTAAATGACAAAAGACCATAAAACAAAAATTTATATATCAAAGGCGCAAAGAAAGAATTTACAATGAAAGGTTTTTCTGAAGTAAATGCTTCAAGAAAAGGGAAATTAGAGGCCTAGAGACAGGAAGAAGCCTGCCCAAAGTTTCATCATGCTGAGGGAAATATTAAGGCACTCTTTTTCAACATTTAACTTGTAAATTGGATATAAATACACCAACAACAGGATCATCTTGGGAAAATTACTTAACCTTACTTACCTCAGCACTCTCATCTCTGAAATGGAGATTTTACTACCTGATGCACTGGATTAATTGTGAAGGTTTAAGGAAACACTGTAGGTAAAACACATAATGCATTGCCTAGAAGATTGTTACTCAACATAGCAGTTGCTATTTTATTACTGTCATTGTTTTTATTACAGAATACAATTGTATTTACTCCATACAACATCGACCTATCACTCTGAAATGTAACACTACAGGTATTTTTAAACAAAATTAAAAAAAATTTCAACCTAGTGTTTTGGCATTAAAAGCAACACAGCTATTATCTTCTTGCTAGTTAATTGCTGACACAGTTGAGGTTCCGTTCTGAAAAAACTTTTGAACTGCTTCAATAACATTAAAATCTGACATTATAAACATACTTCTCGCATTTAAATATGCTTTTTCATTCTAATGAATAATTTTATGTTTTAATACATCATTGCTATTTTCCCTATAATTATATGTTTTAGCACTGGGAAACATAGAATATCAAATCATAAAAATGTTAAGGAAAACTAGAAGTTTCTATATCACCATCTGCTGCTTGCAAGGTTCATAGTTCCAAAGTTAATAGTTAAATTCATTAAACAAAAAACAATTCATGAAAATGTGATGTTAAATTAATGGTCCCCATCTTATGAGGTAACTAGGTGAGTAAAATATGTTCTCTTTTTTAAGAATAGTTAGTACTAGCTTTTTGCTGTAAGTAACATCTTTCAAGAAGCCAGCTGGTAAGTGGGAAAAGTAATTGAATTATAAAAGTATAAAATTTAAACACAGAATTGGATCCAATGTGTGTGGCCCCAATGTACATATGATTGCACAATAAGGAGTTTTACAATATTTTTAAGTGAACAATTCATTGGAAGGAATCAATCAGGAAATATAATAGGAATCATCCAAACTATATAGATCTGCCTGTTTCCCAAGTCTAGAACTAGGACCAATTTTTCCCAGAGTATAGATCTATATGGACAAGCAAAAAAATCTTACTATGTCCAATTAGAAATCTTTATTCTTTGAAAATATTTTATATGCTCATTTTTACAGACCCTTCAAGAGATATCATTTCTCAGTATGTCAAATAGGATCAAAATATTCTCATATTGAATAGGTCATTGATGCCTACTCGTTTGATTCAAGGATTTGGTACTTAAGATTTGTCAAACATCAGTCCACTTGAGTGAATATTTTCTAAGTAGTTTCCAAGTACCCACTAGACTTTAAAGATGATCCCAATGAGCCAACAAATATATTCTGAGCACCTTATTTTCATTTAGAAGAATTTATTAATTGACTTAGGAGGAGTATGAAAGAAATTGTATACTTAGTGTGATAGGTAGATCAACAGCCTTCAAGTATGTCCATACCCTAATCTCCTGAACATGTGAATACAGTACTGTAAATTAAAAAAGGAATTTTCCAGATGTAATTAAGGATCTTGAAATGGGAAGATAATTCTTATCTGAGTGAGCTCAGTGTAATCATAAGGGTCCTTATAATGGGGAAGTCATGTAAGTCAGAATCAGAGAAAGACATGACAATGGAAGCAGAAGACAGAGTGATACAGAGAGTCGTGAGCCAAGGAATGAAGCTGGCCTCTAGAAGGTGGAAAAGACAAGGAAAGACATTTCCATTTAGAGCATCCAGAAGGAATAAAGTCCTGCTGACACCTTGACTTTAACCCAGTGACACTTTGACAGTTTTATAACTGAAAGATAATAAATTTTCATTGTTTCAAGCTGATAAGTTTGTGGTAATTTGCTACAGCAACAATAGGATGATAATACACGTTGTATTATCACCTATGTTTATATTTAATCATATAGATAGAAATCACAACCTAAAAGAATGTATAAAATTAATTTTAATGTAAAGGGAAAAAGAAAAGAATGTGTGTGATCAGAGGTCAGCAAGGTCTTTTGTAACATACAGCATAAATGAGACAGATTTTGAGTTGGAATTTCAAAAATTAAAATTAAAAATATATAAACATAATACCTCTTCATTTCACTGAATTTCACTAAACCATTCTACCTTCCATGCTATTTCATTTCCTACTAGACTGCTGGCATCCCAGATTGCATCTTTCAGGTACTAATAAACATTCTTATCATACATTTGTTCTCAGCATCTTCTTGGGTGCCTTCTGTCCAAAAAGCCACTGGAATTCTGAGTTATACTGCTACCATAGCTGCTGATACACTGCAGGACAACCCTGATGCCATTGCTAAGTATGTTGGTTCCCAGGACTACCTAAACTAAAGCAAGCAAACAAACAAACAAGACTCAAGTAGTAAAAGTGAAGTTGTCTTCTACTGAGACCTCATCATCCCAGGGCCATATAGATACTACAAAACATCTGTTTCCTAACTTCTGAACATTGCCAGTTGTCAAAAACTGAGTGAAAATATCTCATTCAACTTTTGGCCTTGATCTATATCTGTGCATGGTTAGGTTGGGAGTTTTTGGAGCCAGAAAGAGGAGGACCTATCTAACTCAGATACTATGTTGTTCAGCCCATTCTAACACAGCTCAAAATTCAACCCCCAAAATCAAGAAAAACTCAATTCATTTTTGAACCAATATTTTTCATGTACATTAAATCCTTGAGTCTCCCATTTCTAATTATGTTAGATATCCTTGCAGAAAATCAATATTTTCTGAGAAGAAAAAAAAATGCTGAATGCAAAAGAAAGCAATACAAAAGTATTGTGGCAGCAGGGACTCTTTAAAGGAAACAGGGACTTTTGAGACCATCAGAACTTGAGCCTAGAAGATCATAGAGATTATGGAGAAAAGGAAACTGGGAGAATGGATAATGAAATTCTGAAAGTTCAGGATTTGGCTGTTCTTAGGAAGAGGAGAGATAATAAAATTTCAGTGGGTGGATTTCAGCTAAGAAGCAGAGAAGTTAGCACAGCTTTGGGTTGTCTCACAGGCTGAAGAAGGACAAATTAGAGTGTGAAGCTATAAAGAGAGCAAATCTGAAGGGCCAAGATTCCCAAGAGAGTAGTGCAAGTAAATAGGCTGAACACTGTATTATCTTCCATTTGAGGCATTTGCTGATGTGTTACGCTGCATCCGGGCAAGGGGCCAAGACATTCTACAAAAGGCCACTAAAAACCAGAGGAAACTTCAATATTAGAGATGGAAGAAGTGAGATGGAGTATCCATCAAGAAAGAAAGTCCCTAGTAAATAAAATGAGTTCTAAGCTGGAGAGGGCAAAAGGAGACAATCACTGACTTTATAATAACTGTGGCCAAAAACAGCTTGTTTTGGTTTTGTTTCTTAATTGGAGTAAAGTGACTTGACTTCACTTATGTAGATGACCAGAGAACAGAATATACCTGAAAGAATAAAGTATCATACAGACCACCACAATTTTTATGAACATTTTCCATGCATAACAAGTTGAACCAAGAGAGAAAAACAAAAACAATACACACCCAGATGAAGTAGCTATCAGTTTTCAAAAATAAACATTAAAACATCTATCGTTACATGTTGCAAGAAAATAGATGACACAGATGAGGATATTTCCAAAGAAGAGCAGTTATGGTTTTGAATAATTGAAATTTTTAAAAACTGAATATCATAGTTGAAATAAAAGACTTAAAATGGGTGAGTTTAACATAAACTAGATGCAGCAGAGGAAAGGATCAGAAAACCATGGCCAGGCAAATACACAAAATGAGAAATGGGAAAAATTCAAACAGGTCTATGATCTTGTGGCAAAAGGTTTGACCAAGTGGAATTATAGTGCCATAGAGGAATGGAAAATTGAAGAAGCAACATTTGAAAAGATATTGAACAGTTTTCCCAAGAATATGTAATAATTTAAGCTAGGTATTTATAAAGCCACAACAAGCTCAAACAATGTAAAATAAACTAAATCTGGAGCCTGCTTCGGATTCTGTGTCTCCCTCTCTCTCTGACCCTCCCCTGTTCATGCTCTGTCTCTCTCTGTCTCAAAAATAAATAAACATTAAAAAAAATTAAAAAAAATAAATTAATACATCCAGCAATAACAGCTACTAAAGTCAGAGTTCTGTCTGCTTTAACACCCAGTACTTCCATTTCTATGTGTTACATATGTACAACATATGAAATACACACAGTTGTTTTTTTTTTAATTTTTTAATGTTTATTTTGTTTTTGAGAGAGAGAGAGAGAGAGACAGTGTGAGCAGGGGAAGGGCAGAGAGAGAAGGAGAGACAGAATTTGAAGCAGGCTCCAGGTTCCCAGTGTCAGCACAGAGCTTAACACAGGGCTCAAACCGACCAATTGTGAGATCATGGCCTGAGCCAAAATTGGACGCTTCACCAACTGAGCCACCCAGGTGCCCCAACACTCAGTTGTTAAGAGGAGTAGAACTTATTATTAGCCCAAACCATAAACTAACCAAATTCAAGGGATGTGTATTTCACCATTGGTTGAGAGCCAACAGTCTAGAGGTGTAATCTTGTTTCAGCTTTATCAAGGTATAACTGACAAAACCATAAAATATTTAAAGTATATATCAAAAAATGGCAAGTAAAGACAAGTTTATTTCTGACCCAAGTTGCAAAGATAAAAACATAAGAAGCTTCTCCTTCATGTGTCTAACAGGTCCATGAATTTAGCAGGACATCTACCCTGATACCCAAGGCCACAGTAACCAATGGGCATTGATAAGCAAGGTGGACAGCTATACACAGGTCATTTAGGAAGCTGAAAACAGAGGCACAGGAAGCAAAGGACTTTATTTTCATTTATAAGAGAGACTGGAACATGGAAAATAAAATTACCTATTTCCCTGAAATGAATTCTCAAAAGGCCAGTGTAGTTGTCACAAACGGAAAGATATGTAAAAAGAGAAGCATGAGGACAGGTGATATGTGAAAATATAGAATTAAATTAAGATGTTGACAAGATGGTATTCTTGCCTGTGGGGGAATTTTTCCCAGAGAAAACCATGCCAAGAGAATAATTAATTTAGTAAACATTTATAAAATTGATTCAATTCATATTCCTGTTCTTTCAGAACAGATGACATCAGGAAGGTCAATAGGTTACTACAAAAATTCTAAAACCGGGAAGACCAAGAAGAGAATGGTAGGCCTTACCCTAGAAGAATTCATGCAATCTCCATTAAAAAGTATATTTCAGTATGCACATGCATTTGAGAAATGTTTGTTGGCCTTGTCTACTGTAATAAATGAAACAGAATCTCTGTCTTCATGGAGCTTGATTTATAAATAAAGCTTATAAATAAGTAATAATAATAATAAATAAAGCTTACTTTCTGGGGCACCCAAGTGGCTCAGTCACTTCAGAGTCTTACTTTCTTTTAGGTCATGATCTTGAGGTTCGTGAATTCGAGCCCCACACTGGGCTCTGTGCTGACAGCTTGGAGCCTGGAGCCTGCTTCAGATTCTGTGTCTCCCTCTCTCTCTGTCCCTCCCCCACTCACACACTCTCTTTTTCTCTGTCTCTCAAAAATAAAACAAACATTAAAAAATTCTATAATAATACTTTTTTATGAATATAATTTATTGCCAAATTGGCTTACATACAACACCCAGTGCTCATCCCAACATGTACCCTCCTCAGTGCCCATCACCCATTTTCCCCTCTCCCCACCACACATTTCATATATATATATATATATATATATATATATATATATACACATATATGTATGTAATATATACATATTACATACACATAATATACATAATATTATGTATTATGTACATATTACATATACATATGTATATGGCAAATATTGCACTGAAGGCACATAAAGAACCTCTCAAAATTATACATGTCTTAGAGATCAAGGGAGCCTTCTTATAGAAGGTAGCTTGGTAATATTTACATGCAGGGGTTTAACAAAGAGTCCTAGAATGATAGAGTGTTTTTTATATTAATACTAATGATAATAATTGCCATCCAGTGCTATTTGTCATAGGCATCATGCAAGGAACATTTCACTCATTATTTCTTTATATCTTATATTATTAATGAGGAAATAAAGTATCAATATGGCCATAGCACTTCACATTTGCTGTAGAATATAACATAATCAAAGGACTAATATCCCATCATGTTCACAGTTACTCAAGGGAAGGGGATTACAGAGGGCCATGGGTTATTGGGAATCAGCTTAATATTCTGCCTAGCACACCACTCAAATCCTTTTGGCGTTAAAGTCACACACTATCTTTCCTATCATCGCTATGCTGAGGTTTATAAATCTGTCAGGATGTTTCCTTTGGTGGCACAAGGATCAGAAAGCTAAGAAGCAAGGGTCCCAGTTGTCTCCTAGAGTGATATTCTGCAAATGATCCTCTATTGGTAATGTAGTATATTATACTTACCATCCCTATTCCAGAACCATGTTTCTAGGCTCTGCTGTCTCTCTGGTCTCTAGCTGAAAATTTCATCAGCAGTTAGTTCTTGGAATGCTTTTATACATTAGTAGTGAAGACAATTTGGGGGAGTTTCTTATTGATATGGCTAAAGTTACATTGCTTTCAAATAGTATTTCACTAAGCTTGTCATTGGTTGTAGTTCTTTTCACCCATAAAAACAAATGAAAAAAAGCACAAACAGAATAGAAGAAAAGTAATCACTGCACATTAATGTGAAAATTCCAAAGATCCCTTGAACATACATACACCTCTTCTCTGTAAAGGTCAATTTTTGTTGCAAAACAGGATGCAACTTGAAGGGTGAAAAAGAAAAAAAAAATACACATACTTAACTCCAACCATGACAAAATTTGGTATTTTAAAAAATTCAACATTTCTAAAATTCTATAAGGAAATTAGTCTAAGGAAATAATCTGTTTTCTAAATAAGGACCGAGAGAGAGAGAGAGAGAGGTCCCTTTTCATGAATGAAATGTTATTTTCTAGTTTCATCCCAGGCACCAATCAGTAACATGAGTTGCTCTTGGGCTTCAAAGTAGAAAATAATCAGCTGCACATATGTTCAGAAAACAAACAAAACAAAACAAAACAAACAAAACAAAACCAAACCAACAGCACTCTTCAGGTTAATTTAAAGTCCTAGTAATATGGCAAGAAACATGTCCTTTGAAATGTATACAAAAACAATGCCTTATACTAGAACTTTTCATTTTTTTGAGTTAGAAACCATCAGACTCATGAGGTCTTCTAGTCCATTATTTCCATCATTTGAACGTGTTGTGGCACCTGGATGAGCATGAACTGATATTCGTACTCTCCAAAGATAGATCCCTTCATATACAGGAACTATGCACATTAAATATCCCAGTGTTATTTGAGAGTTACTTCCTCATACACAATTAGTGCAGCTGTCACATATAAAATGTATATGTAAATGCACATGTATGTAGTTCTAGGACCCACTTAATTTAGAGGAAAAAGCAATTTTGTAAGTATTTTTGAATGTTAAAAATCTCTGCAACATTATAAATTAGTGAATTAATCAATGTCTAAGCATATGGAATGGAAATTTACCTATGAAGTTGATGTAAAACTTTGACATTGAACTGTTTTATACTTCCCAAACTGGTCATTTTAAATGGTTTAAACTAATATAACACCTTATTATAGCATCAAGCTAATATTATTAATAGTATTTGCTACTTTTACTTCATCTTGAATAAAGGAAAATCTATTTCTCTTTGTGCATCCTGTGATTATTTATTAGGAAAAAATTAGCTTAACTTTCGTATAGAATGATTTGAAACACTGGTGTAAAATACGCAAAAGTGAATATTTATCTACCTTTCCAGTTGTATCTCCTGCCACTCTGTTTACACCTACTCTGAATTCATAGGAGACTTTCTGTCTTTCTTTAGCAACTCTGGCTAAAGCACATCCATGGTTTATTTCACTCTTGTAGTTTTCTCTGTGTCTAGTGCCCTTCCCCTATAACCTTTCCATGAGAGGCACAAGAGAGGTCGCCTAGAATTTCATCTCCTATTTGAAGCCTTCCTAGAATTGTTCACTCAGATCCCACACACAATGAGACTTGGTTTAACTGTGATTGAATATATATGTTATTTGTACCAATAGAGTGCAAGTTGCTTGAGGTGAGAGATCACATCCATTTGTTTGTTTGTGATTTGCAGTCAGTGTAAGGTCTGTATGCACACAAAATGTGTTCATTGAATTGAAGATTGCTACTAAATGCAGTGCATTCCAAACACTGGAAGTACTGTAGCAAATCTCCCAAAGGCATTTTCTTATACATGGAATGTTCAGTTATCTACTGGTGTTTTCTAATTGCCTTACCACACATTTCCTACTACATTACCAGGAGTCCTGCTGAGATAGTACTGCCAGCAGCTACATATCTTGCCAATTTGTGTCAGAAAATGTTGAAATGTTGCCTTTTCAGTGATGATCTAAACAGTAGGGGCTCTGAACAGTTACCATGGCAACAGAGACCAGGGAAAGTAAAAAGGGACTGACAAATTCCATTGGAGGGATGAGAGGGCTGGATCTCCCAACAAAGATGAACTGACAAAGTCCCCAAGGCCAAATACTTCTCTCTTCCAGTTTTGAATCCTCAGGGTCTTTGTAATCAGAAGACTATCCTGACTCTGCCCCAAAAGATGAGGCCAACCCTCAGCTCTAGCTGACTCAACCTGTGCTGACTCAATGTGTGACACATGTGGCTCCTTCCCAGACTACTTCCCTTGCTCCAGAAGATGAGATACTAAGACTTTGAATCATTTAAAATTTACTCTGAAATCAGTGACCTTTTTCACCAACTGCAAGGTGCTTTCAATTCCTCTTGAATTAATAAACAATTCAGGTAGCCAAGGTGACAAGATTTGAACCTATACTTCGTAGGAATTTCAATTCTAATACTTCCAAGATCAATAACAGTTCAGATCTCCTCATGTAGAACTGAACTGGAGTTCTCTGTCAGAATGCTTACAATATGGTGAAAAGAGGCACGACAATATTGGATCCCTGAGAAAATGCTTAAGGAAACTTAAAGATAGGAGTAAATATATTATTTTTTATTACATTATTATATTTCCCTGAAAGCTTGTTCTTCTCTTTACAAGATAACAACAACAAAGACATTTTATAAATGCTTGTCATGACTTCTGTTTTAGGTTTTTGAACTGGAGTTAATTCCAAAGGTTCAGTTATTTTGTGATAACATTGATCTGTACATTTATGATAGGTAAATTTTTGTGTACCCAGGGTATAAAATTTTTAGAGGCACTTGGGTAGCTCAGTCAGTTGAGTGTCTGACTTCGGTTCAGGTCATGATCTCACAGTTTGTGGTATCGAGCCCTGTGTTGAGTTCTGTGCTGACACTGGGAACCTGGAGCCTCATTCAGATTCTGTGTCTCCCTCTCTCTTTGCCCTTCCCCCGCTTGCACTCTGTCTCTACCTCAAACAAAAATAAATAAACATTTAAAAAAATAAGCAAAATAAAAAGAAATTAAAAAATAAAAATTTTAAAGGTAATATGTCATTTTAGGTATCAGTACATTTTTATATAGGTATAGACATGTAAATAGGTCATTTATGCTGACAAGGAATGCATATTATCTATAATAAATAGAAAGTAAGTTTGGTAATAAATATAAAATAATACATTCTTGAAAATAATATGTCATAATATCATATCATATATTCACCTGTATATACTCTTATCTACAAGGAAACACAGGAGCATTTAACAGTCACTTCTTGGAGTGGAATTGAAAGAATTCAGGTAGAAGAGGTCTTTATCTATTAAATTAATTAGATTAAGGGTGGATCTGAAATTATTACAAAATAAGCCCATGTTATTTTCTATGAAACATACATTTTTAAAGCAAAATTCTAAAACAAATTACATTGCACATCTTCTCTGTTCGATGTTTATGTAATTATTTTCTGTTCTTATTTTCATTATTTCTTTCATTCTTATATGTTGAGTTTGCTGTTGCCTTTTCTCGCTTTTTAGATGGCTACTTAGATCATTGATTTTTAGTCTTCTTTTATAAAGGAGGCATTTATAGCCATATGAATTTTAGTAAAGGATGGTGACAGCTGCATTATATAATTGTTTGTTTGCTTTGTTTTGTACATTTTACTTAAGCTTGTATACCAAAAAGTTCAGAAATCATCACGTTAGGGTCAAATATCTTTATCATAGTGAACACATCCATGTAGACAGCACCAATAGGAGGAAACATTATAAATAGGACACCAGAAGTCTCTGTGCTTCTTTTAGCAACATTTGCTCATGCCAAGGGCAATGCTATCATAATTTTTAAGTACTTGTATTAGTTTTGCCTAATGAAATTTTTTTACAAATAGAGTAATACAGCATGACCTGTTCATGTCTGCCTACTTTTGCTTAATATTATAGTTGTAAGTCCTCCATTTTGTTCTATGTATTTGAAGTTCATTCATTCTTGTTGATGTGTAGTATATCATTGCATGAATATGCCACAGTTTTTCATTCATTCTTTTCTAGATAAGCATTTGAGTATTTCCAGTTTGGACTATTACAAACAATTCTTCTGAGAGCATCTGTGTGTGTGTGTGTGTGCACATTTAAGACCATATGTATACATACATTTAGTGAATATATGTAGAAGTGGATCATACAGAGTTCGTAGACACTAAGAAACAACTTTTCAAAATATCTGTACCAATTTATAGTTCTACAATTAATTTAGGAGAGTTCCAGTTATTCTATATCCTTATCGAAATTTGGTAGCATTTTTAAATTTTTCGATTTTACCATTTTAGTAAGTGTATAGTGATATTCAGTTGTAACTTTAAATTGCATATTCCAAAGGCTAATGTGCTTGAGCAACATTTTCTATTTTTATTACACTTTCATATACCCTATTTTGTGAAATGCCAATTCATGTTTCTTGTACCTTTTCCTTTTAGTTTTTGCTATTTTCTTTTTTTTTTTGTAGGAATTTTTAATGGATTTGAATATAAATCCCTTGTTCAGTATGTGCATTGGAAATTTTTATTCTATTATGCAACTTGATTATAACTCACTTAATGATGCCATTTGATGTTCTGAAGTTTTTTATCTTAAAACTGTACAAGTTATTTTTTTCATTTATGGTTAGTTCTATTAGAAGCTTCTTTCAAAAAAAAAAAATATCCACTCCAAGGATATTCTACTAGGCAATTTTCTAAACTTTGCTGTATTACTTTTTGATAAACAATTCTGGGAGTAGTTTTGTGAATTGTGTAAAATAGTAGTGCACATATATTTTTTTCCTCTGTGAATGTCCAATCCTTCCATTTATGCAAAAATCGTCCTTTCCTCACTGCACTATCACCTAGACATCAAACAGGGGAGCATATGTGAATGGAAACATTTTCAGTGATTCTAAATGCTTCCACCAGATACTTATTCTACACCATCTTTATTACTGGATATTTATAATGTGTCTTATATCTGGAGTGTAGAGCTAACAAATTTTGTTTAACTCAGAATGTTGTCTGAACATTACCCTTTGCATTTACATATAAATTCCTGAAGTCAATTTGTTAATTGCCACAAAAACTAACAAACAAATCTGTTGGGATCTTAATTGAGATTGCTTGCAATCTCTAGATCAACTTAAAGGGTATTGCTATCATTTTAAAAATTAAGTCTTTCAACTCACAGTGGTATATTGCTTCATCTATTAAATCTTCCTTTAATTTTTCTCATTTTTTGGACTTTTTAGTATTAATGCCTTGTTCATTTTTTGTTAAATTAGTTTTCGGTTAATTGCTGAAGTTACTGTTACCATATGATAACTTTTACATTTTTTTCAGCCTATTCTTTTCCTCACGTAAAAACAAAATTAGTTATTAAAAAGAGAACTTGAGGGGCACCTGGGTGGCTCAGTTGGTTGAGTGGCTATCTTTGGCTCAGGTCATGATCTCGCTGCCCATGAGTTCGAGCCCCGCATGGGGCTCTGTGCTGACAGCTCAGAGCCTGGAGCCTGCTTTGGATTCTGTGTCTCTGCCTCTCTCTGCCCTCTCCCCTGCTCACGCTCTGTGTCTCTCTGTCTCTCAGTAATAAATAAACGTTAAAAAAATTAAGAAAAAAAAAGAGAACTTGTAACAAGTGATCTTGATAAGTAAACTTATTCATTTAAATATTTCTTTTCAGAATAATCTCCAACATTTATAACTTTATTATATGGGAATTTCTTTTACTATTTTTATTCCAGTTCTTATTCTTTGTATTTTTTTCTCCCTGTTTTAACACTGACTTAACAGAGCGGGAGCTAGAGGGCATTTGTGTTTTGCTTCCAGTTTTAGAGAGTATATTGAATACTTCCATTTATTTCACTGAGTTTTTATTTAGTTTTGTGTGTGAATTTGTGTGTGTGTGTAAAAGAAAGATGTTTGCCTTAATTCCAATTTTGCTGAATTTTATCATAAGAATTTTTTTCGCATGCTTGGTCCATATTTATTGCAATAATCATACAATTTTTTTTCAATTGTGGTGAATTATATTGTTTGATTTTTTTAATTATAAATTGTCCTTGCTTACCTAAAATAAATCCTGTTTGTTAATAATGTTCATTTCTATCATTATATTAGATTTGCTATTGTTTTATTAAGGAATTTTTCATCTACATTCAAGAGAAAATTTTATTTTGTCTCAGATTTTCTTTACTTGCTGTATCTTTTCAAAGCTTTAGAAGCAAGTTTTTATTGGTCTTATAAAAAAGAGTTGGGAATTTCTGCCTCTTTTGCATGTTCTAGAATGGTTTATTAAAGAGTTGCATTCCTCTGTTAAAATATTTGGAAAAAATAACTGGTAAAACCATCTGATCTGTCTTTATGGAAAAGTTTTTCAATGATGATTTAATTTACTCAGTTAACACCAGATTCTTCAGATTTTTTTTCTGATGTCATCTTTGTAAAGCATTTATCAAGAAATCAATTTGCTTTCTCCAAATTGTCAAATAATGCATGATAAAATAAAATGTTCGTAATACCTATTTAACTTTACTTCTATACATGTTTTCTTCCACTTATGATGGAGTTACATCCCAATAAAGCTGATGTAAGTTGAAAATATAAGTAAGTCAGAAATGCATTTAACACATCTAACCTACTGAATATCTTAAGTTTAGCCTAGCCTAACTTTAACATTCTCAGAACACTTACATTATCTTACAGCTGGGCAAAACCATCTAACACAAAATCTATTTTGTAATAAAGTGTTGAATATATCAAGAGAATGGTTGTATGAGTATGGAACAGTTATATCAGTTGTTATCCTTGTGATGGTGGGGCTGACTAGGAGCTGTGGTCACTGCCTCTGCCCAGAATCAAGACAGAGGATCTTATCATATCTTCAGTTTGGGAAAAGATCAAAATTCAAAATTCAAAATATGATTTATACCAAATGAGTATCACTTTTAAACTATCACCAAGTTGAAATATTATAAGTTGAGCCACTGTAAGTCAAGGACCATTTACATATTTTTTAATGATTCTATAATTTTAATTTTTGCTACTGATATTTTTTCTTTTATTACTGTTAATTGCTCTTTCAAGTACTTGATTTTTATATTTTTTTCAAAGAATCCATTAATTTTTGCTGATTTTCTGTTATTTCTTTAACATCTTATTGATTTTTTGTTGTTGTTCCTTCTAATTTATTTCATTTTTACTTGCTGATTTTCCTAGCCTTGGATATAAGGATTTAAGTAATTTCTTTTCTTTTTTTAAGTTTTTATTTATATTCCAGTTAGTCAACATACAGTGTAATATTAGTTCCAGGTGTAGAATTTAGTGCTTTGTCACTTACATACACTCTTTTTCCCTTTATACTGTATCCCTAAGTCTATGCATTAAGTCTATACATTACCTGAGTCACACATTTTTATCTGTACTTAATTACATTCATTTAAAATATTTGCTAATATCTTCTTTGACACACGTTCTTTATAAATATGTAGCTTAATTCCCGTTTAGTTGATATTTTTCTATTTATTATTTTTATTGATTTTTATTTAGCTTAGATCCATTGTGGTTAGAGATTTACCAAGAATATCCCCAAATGTTAAAATTTATTGAACTTTTCTTTATGGTATGTGTCTGGCCAATTTGGTGAATATTCAATATAAACTTCATACTATGGTTATTTGTCATTTACTGTTTACACTATTTTTATATGATAATTAGGTTAAATCTGTTACTTAGATTTTTTAAGCATTTAACCTTATAGAAATTTTGTTTGTTTTTTTCTCCCAGTTTATTAGATGTTTGCTAAAAATATGTCAACATTATTATGAGCCTATTTTCCTTTTTCTGCACTTAATTTTTTCTTTATATGTGTTATTTAGAGTATAGACTTAGAATTATGACGTCTTTTTCTTAAATTAAATTCCTTAATAATTATGAAATCCCTTTTATCTCTAAGGATATTTTCTGCATTAAAATCTACTTTATGTGATATTAATGAGTACCAAATTGCTTTTGATTTTCTATACAGCATTTTTTTTTAAAAGTTCTCATCCTTGGATTTAAAGTGTAACTCGTTTAGGCAGTATATAAGAGGAATTTGTACTTTTATTCAGTCCCCAAATGGAGTCATTTACTTGGAGTATAATATATATTTACATTTATTATCATCATTGATATGGTTCTGTTTTCTTTTACCTTCCTGTTATTCATTCCCGTATGTGTGATTCAGTTTTATGTTCCATTTTTCCCCTTCTCTTTTGAATTAATCATGCATTTATATCTTTGTAAACTCTATTAAATTATCATTTACACATTGTTTAATTCTTCTTTAAATTATTACTCAGAGGGTTGTAACATCAACCATTATCTTATTACAGTCCAATAAAAACAGTATTTACATTTTCCCAATTCTACTAGAGCCCTAAATCTATTAAATTATATCCACAATATGTATCTTTTATTTCCATGATTTCAGTTCTACATAGGGTTAACCTCATTAGACCAGTATAAATATTGTTCATTTTTATTTATTTAAGTTATTCATTTTTTGTAATGTTTATTTTTGAGAGGGAGAGAGAGAGCGAGCGCAAGCAGGGGAGAGGCAGAGATAGAGGGAGACACAGAATCCAAAGCAGGCTCCAGGCTCTGAGCTCAGCACAGAGCCCAAGGTGGGTCTTGAATCTACGAACAATGAGATTATGACCTGAGCCAAAGTGAAACGCTTAACCAACTGAGCCACCCAGGTGCCCTTAAGTTATTCATTTTTAATCAACACTTATTTATATTTGCCCACTTATTTGCTCTTTTTAGTCTGCTTCATTTTCTCCTACACATCCATGTTTCCACTGCTATCTCTTGACTATAATCTGCAATATTCCTTTCTTTACATGTCAGCCTGCTTGCTTCCAATTTCTGTCTTCTATTTCTTGTCTTTATTTTTAAGGATTTTCTTTCTGAGTATATATTACTAGGTTGGTTGCTATTTGTTCTTAGTACACTAATGCCATACCATTGCCACTAGTTTCCATTGTTTCTATTAAGAGGTCAACAAATATTTCTTTCTTTGATAGTAATGTATTTTTTTTCTTCCCTGTATATTTTCAAGATTTTCACTTTGTGTCACTTTTTAGCAGTTTTACTACTATGTATAGAAGAGAGTTGGTTATGTGCATGTGTCTGTGCCTGTCTGTATGTAAAGTTATACTGCTCTTCTTTGCTGCCCCTTTTGAGTCTGCGTATTCATGTCTTCCACTCATTTTTGAAAACCGCTCATTGTATTTTCATGTACTGCTTTTCCTCCATTTTCTCTCTCTTTTCTCCATGGAACTTGAATTGCCTGTATGCTAACACATTTGACTGTGTTGCATATGTCTCTCATACTTTTAAAATTTTTTAGTTTTCTTTTATGTTCCAAGTTGAGTGTTTATATCTGTATTTCTATATCCAGTTCATTGGTAGGTTTGTCTTTATTGCTTTATTTTCCTTTTACAGTTAGTCATATTTTATTATCTCAATCATATGATTTATCTAAATCATAAAAATTATCTATTAATGTTTAGAAAGATTCAGTCAGCAGCCAGTTTATCCCTATTTTACCTGATGATTCTTTCAAGGCTAAGGTTTCTTGTCTCTCAGTCCTATACTCTTGGGTTCCCAAATCTCAGCTATTCTTGGGTTCCCAAGTTAGCTCTTCAGCTTCCCAGCCAATGCAATTTTAAATTTTATAAATATCTCTAGGAGAGACTATATTTATCTTAAAGCAAGACCTCACCCCATGAATATCTTTTTCCCCCTAAACATTGAAGATGTTTATATATATATATAAAATATATAAAATATATATATATATATATAAACATATATATATATATATATATATATATATATATATATATATGTTTTTGGCTTAGTTTTCCAGCCCTGTATCCAATCCCAGAGCTAAGAATTAGCTTCAAATTTGAGACCACTGAAAGGTTCATGTGTTACTCTAGCCCTGAGTTTCTGCAAAATGCATTACTGGATTATCTTTCTGTCTTTGGAAAGTATCTTGTCTGGAACAAGCTTGATTTTAACCGACAGGCAGAAGCAGACAATGTCACAAGTAGAGCAAAAGTAGCTGGTCATCCTCAACTCATCACAATTCTTTTTTTTTTATGTTTACTTATTTATTTTGCATGAGCAGAGAAGGGGGAAAGATTGGGAGAAAGAGGGAATCCCAAGCAGGGTCCATGTTGTCAGCACAGAGCCGGACAGAGGGCTCGATCTCACAAATCGTGAGATCATGACCTGAGCCAAAAGCAAGAGTGGGTCACTTAACCAACTGAGCCACCCAGGCACCCCCCAACACAGTTTTTTTTCTCTGAATTTTAGCTCATGCAGGCCTTATTGCCTCCAAAGTCCCTTCCCTCAATGCCTTTAAAAGTATGGTTTTGTTATTTATTTGGCTAGGTGTGACAGGAGCATTACTCTGCTGCAAACTGCTGCATCTTACCTGGAAATGTTTCTGTGGAGTTGTTTGAGCAAATTGTAGATAAAAACTATATAGTTTATTTGGTATCTGTGTACATAACTTCTAGATAGGGTTTAATTTTCTTCTGGCAGGCAGCTTGGTTAGGAGTAGATTACCTTAATCTTCTCAGAAATTAGGTGCTTCAAATTTATTTTCAGTGACAACTGGTTTATCTCCAGTCTAGTTTATCTCCTTGGATAGAGTCTTTTGGAGTCTAGTAGAAAATTCTGGGTGTTTACAGAGCCTCTAATGTGACAGGAGCTCAACTCTAATTTTTATTCTACCAATCTCCTGATATGATGAGGGTAGTTTGGACTCTCAGATGTTCAGCCTCAGATTTCTGCTTAACTTCTCAGCTCAATACCCATTCCCACCTCCAACAATCCACCTACTCCTCCCCCTGGCAAATTCGAAAACTACTTCAATAGGAAAAGTGTTTCCAAATGTCTGGTTCATTTTGCTTAGGTTATTTTCTCTCTCAGAATTATAACTTAATAAGTCTTTGCTGTGGTATGCTCTCAAATATAATTTTTGTCTTTTTTTTTTACCCCAGCTTGGCTAGTTGTTCTCAGTGAATGGATTGGTCCACAACAAATTATGGTGCTGCTTCCAAATTAATTATCATGTATTTTAATTCTATTTCTACTTTTAACCACACAAGACGTTATAAGTATAGTCACCATGTATTTTTGGCCTATTCTACATATTTATTTTTTTTCTTTTTCCCCATTCCTTCTTTTAATCTCTTTTATTTGTTTCCTTAATAAACTTCTAAAATTCCCTTTAGTATAGCTATGCTGTTGACCTATTCTCTGCAAATAAAAGAGAACACATTTATAATTCTCTTCAATTATTCATAATAACCTATGGGAAAAAAATAGGTGCTGCTCGACCTAACATAACATGAAATTATATTTTTAATCAATAAAGCAACGTACTAAACTTTTATTCATGGATAATGTCAGATATTTATAATTATTAATTTATAGAATTGTTACATTTTAGGGTAATGAAATAAATTTATAATTCATTTGATTAACGGGACTTCTAGGGGCCTGTGAAACTGACTATATGATTTCTTTGACCCAAATAGGAAAAAAAATTAAAAGACATAAACCCAAAAAGAAATTGACTTACTTGAAAAGAAAAACACTGCATTCTGAGCATGGTGGATTTTACTATATATATATATATATATATATATATATATATATATATATATATATATATATATTCTTTTTTTATGAAATTTATTTTGAAGCCTAGCTCCATTATTCATGAGAAAGAAATCACTTCAAAATTTGCCCCACAAGGAGGAGTTCTGACCCTTCTCATTAACCTTCTTTTTCCTCTCCCCCAATCTCAGCCTTCACACATTTCAACAGATCTCTGATGTTATTGATGCATCTTAGTCCTCAAATTGAAATGTCATAATCCACTTAAAATTCTCCTCGATTCACATCAAACTCAGTCATCATCCCTGTGCAACAGAACTCTAAAAGAGTTAAAAATAGAATTTTGTAGTGCTCTATGCATTTTTAAAACAATCTAGTAAGTACAAGAAATATATAATACTTATACAGGACATAAAAATAAATTAAAATCAGTTGTCAAAAGTCCTCTTTAACCTAGTAATTTTCTGGAAACTTTCGTGGTTGCTATAGATATAATTTAATTGGCACTCTGTGCCTTCACAAAACAAGAGGAGATTTTTCGAGTCATGTGCATAACTAATTTCCTTCTAAATCAAGCATAATTTCCTTACATTAATGGTAGCGAAATAAGCCTGAATTTCCAGGTTATTTGTGACTGACTTTATAAGAGAATCTTATTTTCTTATTTCTTATTTCTTATTTCTAAACCACAGAACACAGAAGAAAAAGGTATTCCAAATGACTTTGGATCAAGCTGAGTCTTATGGACAAATAATTATCACTACTTAGTGGGCCGTCGACTCTGCAGGGCTGCCATGCATTTCATTTCAATGACCATGCAATTTTGGCATCAAAATGTATTTATCAATTAGTAAAGGATGAATAGTTTTTGATAATCTTTGATTTGTCAATGACATGAGAGAGGTGACTTAAAAAATGTAACACATGTAACAAAAGTCACTTAAAAGAGAAATAAGTATATATCTGATAAAAACAATTTAGCGCTGGCGGTGTCAGCATGCTTCTTTACTCCTTAAAAATGTTACATAAGACATGAATAGACACTTTTCCAAAGAAGACATCCAGATGGCTAACAGACACATGGAAAGATGCTCAGCGTTACTCATCATAAGAGAGATGCAAATCAAAACCACAATAGGTAACATCTCACACCTGTCAGAATGGCAAAAATTAACAACTCAAGAAACAACAGATGTTGATGGGGATGAGGAGAAATAGAGTCCCACTACTGGTGAGACTGCAAACTGGTGCAGCCACTCTGGAGAACAGTATGGAAGTTCCTCAAAAAATTAAAAATAGAACTACCCTACTACCCAGCAATTGCACAACTAGGTATTTAACCAAAAGATACAAAAATGCTGATTCAAAGGGGCACATGATCCCCAATGTTTATAGCGGCACTATCAACATTGCCAAATTATGGATAGAGCCCAAATGTTCATCAACTGATAAATGCATAAGATGTGTGTGTGTGTGTGTGTGTGTGTGTGTGTGTGTACACTCTGGAACCAAAACTACACTGTATGTTAACTAAATGGAATTTAAGTAAATACATTAAAAAATATTACATAGCTGTGGTAGAATGGGGATGAATTGCAAGGCCACAATTTGTACTGGAAAGCCACTGTAGGGTGGAGCAGGCCCTAGAGGACCACACCCACTTGGAGTATTGAAAGGAACTTTTGACAGCATGGGAGATAAAAGACTAGACATAAGGCAGACCCAAACCAGCTTAATCCTGAAAAAAGAACACAGAGTGAAATCATAGATAATTGTCAGCAGTCAGTACATAAGAAGACAGTAATCTGGAAATATGAGACAGAAATAAAATCTCAGGGGAAAATATAAGGGACATGGTATTGGCAGGACTGGAAAACATTACTAGTTCTAGAAAACCAAGTACTAGACCATGTTTGATAAGATGTATCTCAGACACAAGGTGATAAAAAGGAAACCTCAGTCTGAGACCTGGAATAAGAAGTTCAAGACTGGAGTAGCCACAAGACTGATTTAAAGTTGAGAGTGAAGATTTTCTGAGCTTTCCGGGGAGAGTCCATAGGGCATTCTTCTGTATTCTCATCATAAACTGAAGGGAAACTTTCACAGTGTCCAAAGCCCTTGATATCTTGCAAATGAAGGAGGAAGATATCCTCAAATTCCTTACAGCAGGAACTCACTCATGTTGCACCAACCTGACTTGCGAATGGAACAGTACATCTACAAAAGGATAAGTGCTGGTATTACATCATAAATCTGAAGAGAACCTGGGAGAATCTTCTGGCAGCTCATGCTATTGTTGCCATATAAAACCCAGATGATATCAGCATCATATCATCCAGGAGTACTGACCAGCGAGCTGTGATGAAGTTTGCTGTTGCTATTGGAGCCACTCCTATTGTTGGCTGTTTGATTCCTGGAACCTTCACTAATCAGATTCAGGCAGCCTTCCAGGAGCCAAGACTTCTGGTGGTTACTGATCCCGGGGCTGACTACCAGCCTCTCACAGAGGCATCTTATGTTAACCTGTCTACCATCATTCTGTGTAACACAGACTCTCCTCTGCATTATGTGGACGTTGCTAAACCTTGCAACAACAAGGGAGCTCACACAGTGTATCTGATGTGGTGATTGCTGGCCCAGAATTTCTGAGCAGCATGGCACCATTTCCCGTGAACACCCATGGGAGGTCATGATTGATCTGTACTTCTATAGAGATCCTGAAGAGACCAAAAAGGAAGGGCAGGTGAAAAGGCTGTGACCAGGGAGGAACTTCAGAGTGAATAGACTGCTCCAGCTCCTGAGTTCACTGCTACTCAACCTGAAGTCTCAGACTGGTCTGAACGCATGCGGGTGCCCTCTGTGCCTATTCAGGAGTTCCCTACTAAAGACTGAAGTGCTCAGCCTGTCACTGAAGACTGGTCCACGGTTCCCACTGCTCAGGTCACTGAATGGGTAGAAACAACCTTAAGCTACTCTTCCACAAAGGCAAACAAAATGGAAATAAGTTTGATGGGAAACAAATGGTTGCTTACCAAAAAAAAAAAAAAAAAAAAAAAGACCATAAAAATAAAACAAAAACATAAGATCACATGATGGAAGAAATCCTAATTTTCCAAGAATATCACTTTAATCACCTTAGATTCTTTTCATAAATGAAGAAATATCAATGAGCAGAACTAGTTTTAACAAATTAGAATAAGGGATAGTTATGTTTTTAATTATCTTGGTTTTTGCTTTTATTTTTAGGCATATAAATTTAGATGGGTTACTGATATAGAGAGATTATAAGGAGGACACATTATTCTCTAAGGACTTGAACAGACTGTGAAAATACATTCAAGAGTATATTGCAACAGAACAAAGAAAAGCGTAGACTTTTATCTCATATTCCAAAGACACAAATGAATAAAATATCAGGAAGAGAATGATTGGCAGGAAGAATTTTTTGCTAGGGAGGCATGAGTCTGAACTCTATTTATAAAAATCTAAATGTAGAGCTGTTTTCAAAAGCAGTCATAGTGCCTGAGGCACAAAAGAGTTAAATATTTCAGTAACTGGAAGAGCTTTTATCCATAATCACACATACCTACTCACTTACCTGTCTGGTATATTGATTGTTTTTAAATGGACATGGACAGGCAATTTTCCAAGGAACAAATGGAAGTGACCAATGCGCGCACACACACACACACACACACACTTTAACCTGTTCAGCAATTACATTATATTGAAATATTATTTTTTCATCTATGGAGATAACAGACTAAATGAATGGCAATATAAAATTGTAAGATGTGCACACCGAGGCATATTCTTGACAGTAGATATATAAATTGCTACAATCCCAAAGAAATCAAGTTGACAATTAAAGAACTGTCAGATGTTGCTGTTTTTTACTCAGCAATTCCTCAAAAAAAAAAAAAATAGATATACTGGCAAATATAAATTCATACAGATACTTACTGCAGCATATTTTAAACTGAAAAATACATACATATATACATATGTACCCCCAAATAGTATTGGAGAAATATTTAAGTTAATCATGATATACTCATCTAAAGTAACAGGGTATCTGTTTTATGTAGGCCTAGCATTCTTTAGCATCTTAGGAATTTACGGATGTCGACAAAATGGCACCTATTGTCAAAGGATGCAAAATAAAGTTAATTACTGGCAAAATAAATAGCAAAAGAATACCTAAAATTGAATGAATCAGGTCTGAACTGGACTGAAACAAGAGAAAAAGAGATGTTTCGGCTATACTGTGTATATATCCTAGGATAGATAGATGATAGATGGATAGGTAGATAGATAGATAGACAGATCGATAGATCTAGCAAAGAAGAAAAAAAGGCCAAGTTTTTGCCTCATTAAATTTATACTCTAGTGGGGGAGAGAAACAAGTAAACAAATAAATATATAATGCAATTTCAATTGCGTCAAGCATGAAAGATAATAAAGCATAGTAATAATTACAGCAGATTTTCTAGTTTTATATTTAAAAAATCAGACCTGGAATGTGTCAGTGACATTTGAGGAGGGATCTGAGTTAAGCTGGATAACCATGTAAAGGAAGGAGACCAAGGGAGTATCAAGCATCAAATTCTGAGGAAGAGATTTTCTTCTGGGAAGAACAGGAAACAGGAATGGCAGGACCAGTGATGGAGGTAAGATGCCTACAAAAGTAGATCTAGGAGGTAGCATGGACCAGGATGGTATGAAAGGATTCAGTGAATAATTTCCCTAGCCAATTAAAAGGAAAAATAAAAGGAGCAGTGGACACAGGAGTCATACAGATGGGGGATATTTGCACTAGTAAATGGTAGATTAGTAGAAATACTAAGCCTTGTAGCAAAAAGGGCTTGATAACTTCACCTTAGTGCTAAATTCGTACTAACTAGCCCATAGTTGGTGCAGGCCTCTGTTACCACACGGCAAAGAGCCAAATAAAATGCATTTTACCTGCAGTCAGGTAGAACTCAGCAGGAGGAAGAGAAAAGAAGACTTTCAAACTGCAAATTCACCAATCAGGGGGTAGGTAAGTCATTGCTTCCTGAATGGGAAAAAATAAGGGGAAAAATTAAGTCCCTTCCCTGGGCATGGAGAGAGAAGCAAGCAATATTACTTCATCAAATCCAGAGAGTCATGATGGTTGGTGGCTAAATGTTCTAACTGCAAAGTTTTTTAGTCCATAACAATAAAATTAAAAAACAAAAACAAAAACAAAAAATACCCTGGCTTACTCAGAGCTCTTGCATTTTCCTGACAGGTAGTGTCCACTTCTGATGGTAAAGATTAGCATTTATGAAAGTTTTCCTCAGCACAATCTGCCATGAACTACAGAGTTTGGAAGAGGAACTGCTCTTTAATTTTCATTCTTGTTGCAATGTGTATTTAAGATGAAAAACTAATATGATGTAGTTAGAAATAAAATAGTTTTCCAGGCACCTGGGTGGCTTCACCAGTTGGTTAAGCATCCAACTCAATTTCAGCTCAAGTCATGATCTCAGGGTTCATGATATTGAGCCCCACATGGGGCTCCATGCTGATATCGTGGAGCCTGCTTGGGATTCTCTCTCTCTCTTTCCCTCTCTCTCTGCCCCTCACCCTGCTTGCATGCAAGCTCTCTCAAAATAAATAAATAAAACTTTAAAAAAAGAAAGAAAGAAAATAGGTTTCAAGGAAGTTTGGGTTTAAAATTCAAGTTTGCTGGTCACTAGATTCAGGTTTACACAAATTATATAATTTGATATAATTTGATGTCATAGATCCTGTGTTTTTTCATTTGAAAAGTCAGAATGTTACTATCTATCTCATAGAGCTGCTGTTGAAATGGAAAGCCAAGTATTGTAAAGGAGCTTGGAAGATTTCTTTAACCTCTTTCTGCACCTATATTTAAAAACAAAACAAATAATTTCCAGATATTTTATATAAAAATCTATTGAGTGTACACACAAAGATAGGGGAAACACAAATTTAATTTTGTCTTTGAGTTTCCAAATGTCATGTTTTCCATCCTGAGGAAATGTCTTTAAAGGTGGAGCCAGAAGCCTTACAACACACCAGTGAGAGACGCTCCAATTTCCATGATTTATCATGAGCAGGGAAAACAAGTCCATGATCAAATTAATCCTAGTGGAAAGAAAAAACTCAGAGCAGAAATAATTTCCCAAAATAATTGACTATCAAGGAAAGAGTGAGACCGTCAAGGGGGTGATGTGGAATGAGAGTGAATACTCGACTGGCTTTCCATCTAGTATTGCAGGTACAATCTGAACTTGACATAGTGATTAACACCAGGCACTATCAGCTCAGGGAAATATGCAAAAGGAAACATCTAGCACTAATGAAATGGAGGGTAATTTTATGTTTTTTTTTCCAGGACAATTTTTTAAATGAGCCACTTACCATTAATGAGCCACTTACTCAGCAAGAAAAGTTGGAGTTTAAATTAGACTTATATTTGCACTGGAACTCACTGCTGTGCATAACTTCAGCTGCATTAATGCTAAACCTTAACTGTGCACAGAGGAATATGGCTTCTTTCTGTATTTTTCTTATAAACATAGCATCTAGAAAACATTTTCTAAAAACCCTATGCAAGATAGATAAATGACTATATAAATATATATTAGATATTTTGCAAACACTCATAAGGGAAATCATTAATATCTTCTTTCAATTATTTCTATTATCTATCATCTATCTGTCTATTTATCTATCTATCTATCTATCATGTATCCTCTTTCTATCTATCTATCCTCTTTACTTATACATACATACACATCTACAAAATGATTACTATTTATTACTTAATGATTTGGGGCTAATCCTGTAAGGACTAGATAGAAAACCTAATCAATAAAAGTCACTCAATTCTTTCATTTAATTAAATTTATTTGAAATCTTCTTTGTCAGGCATTAATATTTACATTTGCTTTCTTTTGGTTTGCATTTACACTTATCCTGTACATTTTTTCCAGCCTTAAAATTATTTTCAGTAAAATATATTATAAGAGTTTATCACTCTTGTATATTGTACCCTCCATTTCATTGGTAACCAGCGGTGACAATATTGCCCCTCTGTCTTCTGCCTTCTCTACTTGGGGGTAGCCTAAGCTCTAGATCACTCAGCCCTTATTTATCCATAGGATGAATACAATTGGTTCTATCTTTAAGAATCATTGAACACTTTCTCAATCATTCATCAATCTATTCCCCTTTGTAGTCATTTCCCTTTATCGTCATTTCCAATGTTCTTATGCGTGAGGTTAAGCCTTTTATCCTAAAGTAGAAGCCTCTCAATCTTTTTATTTCAGTGCTGTTATATCTGGCATATCTCTCATAAAGTGCATATTTTTAAATTGTAGATTTATCCCATTTTACTTCATGTCATAACAGATTGGCTGATGTTGTTTTATTCTACATTTTATAGTTTTTACTACTGCATTTTCTATGTATGTTTATATGTATATATACGCTATTAGACATGTATAATTTTCTTTAGTTTTTTGATCTATATGATCAATACCTTATAACTATTTTAAGTGCTTGTAATGGTATATATTTAAATAAGTATAACCTCTGACTTTAATTCAGAACATTCAGAAATAATATATCTTTTCTTATTCAAGATGGAAAATAAATAATATTTTTCATTTTCTCTACCTTATTACCCACCTCCACTTCAGTTTTAACTGATATGCAATAAAATTTTTAATTCTAGTAGGTTAAAGTTAAATTTTTATCTTTTACTTATGTATAATTTTTTATTTAGATTACTTGATTATTTAAATATAATTGACTAGGTTTTATTTCTTTTTTTTTTACTTTTTTTAATGCTTATTATTTATTTTTGAGAGAGATAGAGAGACAGAATGCAAGCAGGAGAGGGGCAGAGAAAGGGGGAGACACAGAATCCGAAGCAGGCTCCAGGCTCTGAGCTGTCAACACAGAGCCCACTGTGGGGCTCGAACCCATGAAACGTGAGATCATGACCTGAGCTGAAGTCTTACGCTTACCCAACTGAGCCACCCAGGTGCCCCAACTAGGTTTTCTTTTTAAAAATGTTTCCTCACACTTAAGATTTTATTCTAATTTATCTTTTATTAAAGTAAGATTTTCAGGAAAAATTAGTTGGACAGTGAAATTCATGAGACTTTGGATATTAAAAAATTATTTTTGTATTTGTTGCATAACAATGAATATATGTAACACTACAGAACTGTATTCTTCAAAATGATTAAGATTGTAAAATTTGTGTTATATGAACTATACCACAATTAAAAAAACTTTTGTGGCTTTAAATGTAGATAATATCTTGGGAGTTATATTTAGAACTCTAGTGTCACAAACTCTTTTTCCCCCCCTCAACATTTTATATATATGACTGATATATATATATATATATATATATATATATATATGAATGGTAAAATGCTCATGTAATTTTTTTCACACCCACAAAAGCCTTGGGTAGGTATACCACCTATAAGATTGTGAAAGCATGAAGACAAATATATATTGTATAAATATATATTATATTTATATATTTATATAATATATTTATATATTATATAAATATATATTTTTATATAAATACATATTATATATATTGTATATATAAATGTATTTTCTCCTTTGAAGGAGAAATAGTGGCTTGCCCACTTCTATCAATGTTTATTGTATTTTTTAAAACTTAAATTTGTTACTTTCACAATGTTTATCTTTGTTTCACTTATCATTGGATTAGCTCTGTCAACCTATAGACTAATACATATATCAGTACAATTTTCTTCTGGTATATCTAAGAGTATTGTTTCTGTCTCTTTTTTGTCTATGTTTTGGTTCTCTATTTCTAGCCATATATATCAATATGTGTCCTTCTCTAACAATATTATTTTTGGTCTCTTTTTGAATTTTGGATGATTTCTCTAACCTGCTGTCAACATCATTAGTTTCATTTTCTTTAGTTTTTACTGTACTTTTTAGTTTCTAATGTCATTTTAAGCTCTGTGATGATACAATTTTTTTCTACCATATATCTTTCAATTTCCTTTGCCCTCAGATTATAATTTTATCAATCATCTTTTGTTTCATAATGCACATGGTCAAACATTTAAATAATTTGAGAATATCAGAACAACTTATGTTCCCTTAGGAGGACATATATATAAAATTTTCACATACAAAGCTTTGTTTTTAATATTTACATTATTTTTGTTTCTGAATTTGTTTTCTTAATATTTGTCTTCATGATTTCACAATCTTATAGGTGGTATATCTACCCAAGGCTTTTGTGGGTGTGAAAAAAATTACATGAGCATTTTACCTATTCATGCACGAAAAATTCCCTTGTTGGAATTTAAATTGAGACAGTGAATGATAAATGGATATCCATCCTTTTCTTTTTTCTTTTTTTTCAACAGTGGCAGTCTTATGAGATATAAGTGGGATTGTTGGGGTTCTTAGCATTTGTAGTCAGAAAACTTGGCTTTTAATATGTTTGTTTTATGTCTCTCTTGCCCTCTTTGTTTAACTGTCTTATAACAGTAATCTGAAATCCATCTAGCTCTGTGGAATTCAAAGAGTGAACTGAGCTAATTGGGGTTTACCCATTCTAAACTGCTTAACAGATTAATAATAAGACATACCTAATGGAAATAAATTAAGTTAAAGACCCACAGACTACATAAAAGGTTTTTGTTTTTTGTTTTTCGTTTTTTTAATTTGTCAAGCCAAATGCAATTTCTTTCAAGTTTTTCATGACGTTTTGAATAACATGTTCAACATGTTCAACACGATGTTTCCTGTTTTGATCAGGAAGTGAGCTCTTAACTTGTGTACTAGCTTCCCTACCCTCCAAAATGCACTAGTCCCAATTAGGGAAAGTACTTCTATATAAGAATGATGTCATAACAATTGTAAAGTGGGATTTAAAAATGATATTGAATTATAATGTAATTTTCTTTCTTACCCAGGAAGTCAAGGCTTGTAATGCTCTTTATTTGAAAGAGAGAAAAGTGTTCTACATATAGTGATCTACATCAACCACATGAAGTGTCAACGTCTCTAGCCTTTGTTTCCCAAAAATAGAATACTAGGATTTTCAAAATGTCTTCCCACTTGCTAGCCATTATTCTAAATAAAAGAAAATATGTAAGGAATATTTGGTGCTCCCCAACTGGACTATATCCCTCAGGTATCACTTGAAGCTTACGTGATACAGTCATCACCATGACTACCAGTAGGTTAAATAGTGTCCCATCCCTTCCCAAAAATACTGTCTATCTAGAACCTCAGAATGTGACCTTATTTGGAAATAGTGTCTTTGTAGATGTAATTAAGGTAAAGATCTATGTGAGATTATACTGAATTAGGATGGACTTTAAACCCAGTGAGCATGTCTTGATAAGATATAGAAAAGAACACCCAGAGAAATAGGGGAGAAAGCAATGTGAACATCTCTATGAAGACTTAGGCAAAGATTAGAGTCTAAGGCAAGAAACACCTTGAACTATCAGAAGCTTAAAGAGGCAAGGAAGGATTCTCTCTTAGAGCCTTCTGACGGAGTGTGACTCTACTGATGCCTTGATTTTTGGACTTCTGACCTCAGAGTTATGAGAGCATAAATGCCTGTTGTTTTCAGCCAACAAGCTTGTGATAAGTTGCCTGACATCCCTAGGAAACTAAGACAATTCACTGATTTAAAATGTGCTGTTTTGGTCATTTCTATTTCTTTCCGAGAAGAGTTTGTAAGCTCATTCTTATGCTACCACCCTTCTCAAAAATTCTATTTTAATTTTAAAAAGTATTTAACTAAAGGTTCTGTTTTCAGGTCATATAATCAATGACAAAACTCATAAGTTGCTTTAACTAATGTAGATTTGCATAAAGTTTAATTAGTTTTGTTCTTTGTGTGGGGTTTGATAGAAGGATATTATCTAAGTTAATGATTTTTTTAATTTAAATGTTTAATTATTATTTTTGAGAAAGAGACAGAGCACAAGCAGGGGAGGGACAGAGAGAGAGGGAGACACAGAATCTTGAAACATGCTCCAGGCTCTGAGTTGTCAGCACAGAGCCCGATGCGGGGCTCGAACTCATGAACAACGAAATCATGACCTGAGCTGAAGTTAGATGTTTAACCAACGTTAGCTACCCAGGCGCACCAACTAAGTTAATGACTCTAATTTCTGTTTATAATTATAAACACACTTCTATCTATCAACAAAAGTAGTCTGCTCAAATGATGATTTTTCAACTCTGTTTAGAGGTCTTAAGACAGATATGGTGCTAAGATGGATATTGTACAATTTTAAAAATAAAATACCAAAAGTCATTTTGATAGGATACCAGAAAAAGGATTTCTTCTCCCCTATTTGATAATCCCTGGTCTATAATTAACTTCAGTTCTTTACTGATTGAACCATCCTTGGATGGTTCATATATGTGTGCGTGTGTGTGTGTGTGTGTGTGTGTGTGTTTTAATCAGAGAAGAACAAGGTGTGTGTATATGTGTGTGTGTGGATGGGTGGGTGGGTGTGTGTGTTTTAATCAGAGAAGACAAAACTCAGGAAGACCAAATACACATATGCAAACTTTGGAAAGTGACTCAGCCTCCTTATGTGTTGACTTTCTGATATAATGAAATGATTAGGAAGTAAAATCTTAAAAACAAAACAAAGAATTAGCATAAAGTTAATAAAAAAGGTTTTCTAGTGGTCAGAATTTTTTGATAATGGAAAGAATAGGGGCACCTGGGTGGCTCAGTTGGTTGAACATCTGACTTCGGCTCAGGTCATGATCTCGTGGTTCATGAGTTCGAGACCTGCATCAAGCTCACTGCTGTCAGCACAGAGCCCGCTTTGGATCATCTGTCTCCCCCTCTTTCTGCCCCTTCCCTGCTTGTGCTCTCTCAAAAATAAGAAAACATTTTTAAAAATGGAAAGAACAGGGAGTTGCAATAGGAAATCTGGTACTGGATAAACTCACTCCAACAGTGAGCTACTAGAATTCCATTCTGCGACTTAAAACAAGCCAAATGTACATCCTGGTAAGAGTTTAAAGATATGCTTGACTGTAACCTCAATAAATAAAAGAAAATAATAGAAGCAGAGACTAAGATGTATATAGTGCTTGGGGTATAGAAAATCTTGAATGGGAGATTAAAGAGTCCTGATTTATCTCTGAACAAGGGGGATGTGGAGTAATAGGAGAAGTATTTCTTAAAATTTCTGCATAATTACACAAAGTACATTTCATAAAAATAAACATGATGATGGAAATAAAACATAGTTTGAAACAAACCCCAAGTTTCTTATATTTAAAAGTTTTGGGGCTTTTTGTTTTTTGTTTTTTGTTTTTTTTTACATATTTGTTTTTATCAGAAAGATACATTCCCTCTCTAAAATTTTGTTATAGAACATTCTCACAGGAACTGAAAGAAGTGCAGATAAAGTTAAGAAAAACATCAGGGTTAAGAAAGAGAGACACAGAAGGAGAATAATAAACAGGCAAACTAAAATACATAGAAATGCAATCAAATGCACTAAGAAAAATTTCCATAGGAACTCAGTAGAATCTCATTTTCTTGATTCGCATATTCTATTGCTAAATCCTTTGAAGCATCAAGGAATAAGAATTTCTATTTCTCAGGGAGGTTAGAAATTTCCTTAGAAGTCTACAGAAACTCCCACGAGCACAGAATATAGCAATAAAGTACTGTATATGGCGGAATATGATGGCCCAGTTTGTGAGTTTACAACTATTAGTTTTAATTCATAACTTAATGAGAAAACTTGCTCACACAGTATAGGATAATTGCTGGGAGAAATACAGGGACTTAGACTCAATTTTCTATGCATGTTGAAGCTGATTTTGGCTGGGCTATAAGACTTTTTACCTGGAGGTTAGAGGATTGTGGAACATTCTGGCATAACCAGGCCTCATTTGGCTTTCTTATGCAGCATTGTCCTATTTCAGCCTCAGCTGGTCAAGACTAAGTTTGCAATTTATTTTATTTTATTTTTCAAATATCACCTGGCACTTTTCCTTCTTTCATTTTGAAATCAAGGAGTTTTTTCACACAGAATGGAAAAAACATAGAATAATCCTTCTGTGTTATGGCTTCTTGGTGTTTTAACACAGCCTAGTTAAGCAGCTGGGACTAGGGGTAAAGACAAGACTTCCTGGAAGATTGCAAAGGTTGAGAATATATCAGAGAAAATAGGCAGCACACGTGCCTTTGATACTCTGAAGAATAATTTATAAATTAATTAAATCAACTCTCCAAAGATTTTGTTTGTTTATTCAACATTACTAGGTGCCAAGAACTATGTTATTTAGATGCTAGAAATAAGAATTGTACAGCCTAACTGCACAGAGTTAATAGCTGACAAAAAAGTGCAAAAATGGAAATAAACATCAAAATATTAAAATAATATTAAAAATATTAAAACTCTAAATATTAAAATGGTAATGATAATATCACAAAAGGAAGGTCACTTCCACTAAGGGTTGGGATCATAGAAGGATTCAGTGATGTTCGAAAAAAAACTGGTGAGTCTTTGAAGAAGGACATTGAAATAGAGGGAAAGACATTCTGGAGAGTAAAAAAAACATGCATTAAGGCACACAGGTAGGAATTACCAGACTGGACGAATAACAATGAAGAAAGTCAGATTAGCTGGAGAGTAGGAACCATAGTAACAGAAAATATTATCTCAACTTGAAGCCTGGATTAAGTCATGAAATTGTGTCAAAAGTATTTCATTACAACTCCAGTGAACTTTTAAAAGGAAACTCACACACCAGCTCAAGATTTGCTTCTCTACAGAAGTAAGCCTAAGAGCTCTATAGCCTACATTCCTAGTGTCCATGTCTGAGTGCTTAGTTCTTTCACAGATGCTATTTGGCTCTTTTGCATTCAGTATTGTTCATGTCACTCAACCTCATTTCCTCACTGAGCATCTGAGATCCTTGAGGATAAGGATATCTTCTTTTGTTAACATTCATATATTGATCATGACACTTATTACAAAATAGTTAGTAACTCCCTAATAATGGGATTTGAACAACTAAGCTAGTTTCCTTCAGTAAGGAATGTATTCCTTACATGTATTCAAATGTGCTGGTTAAAGATAATAAAATTTTACATTGTATTTTGATGTAATTTTTTTATCTTTAAATGCTTCCTGAAAGGCATATCTTGCAGAGATCCTTTTTACAATTTTATAGAAAATATTATAATATAAATCCATATCAATGGTTGGTTCATTCCCTAATTTTGGAGCTCTAGACATTTCGCCAATCAACTTAACTGATGTGCCCAGATTTTTTATCTTCTCAAAATTGAGCTTTAATAATGGTAGCAGAAATACATGACTAAAATGTCAATATTAAGGTTTGATAAAACATAAGAAAACTGAAGTGACCAGGGAATCTGAGATCTGAAAAGTTTAACACTCTCAGTGTAAAGATAACCCAAGAGAATGTCTGTTTCCTATGCAAGACTCCTTTTTGAAATTACTTCCAGCATTACATGTCAGCCAAAGTGAGTCTCCTCATGTTATTGGTGGTTGGAAAAAGCACAGTTGTAACCATGATAAATTACAACCACAGCATTCTTTTACTAAAAAAAATGAAAAACAAAAACGAAAAACAGAAACACTTGGTCCTTCTGTGAGACAGACTACTGGTTTATTGCCAGTTATTTAAAAAAAAAATTTTTTAATGTTTATTTCTGAGACAGAGGAGAGAGAGAGAGAGAGAGAGAGGGAGGGAGGGAGAGAGAGAGAGAGAGAATGAGTGGGGAAGGGGCAGAGAGAGAGGGAAACGCAGAATCCAAAGCAGGCTCCAGGCTCTGAGCTGTCAGCACAGAGCCTGACGGCGGGGGGCGGGGGGGGGGGGGCTCAAACTCACAAACCGCGAGATCATGACCTGAGCCAAAGTCCGAGGCTCAACTGACTGAGCCACCCAGGCACCCTGCTAGTCATTTTTTATGTCTAAAATTTTAATTTCTTGAAATGTGCTTCTAATTTCTTAAAATGTCATTCTAATCTAGAAGAGATGATCTGTTATTTATATGTACATTTCCCAAAAATACTGCCCAAAGAACTGATAGTAAGTAGCAGAGATTTGCAGATAGATTATTTTGGATTTAAATCTTAGTCCTATCCATATGATCTTGGTAATATTACATAGTGTCTGTGAGCTTTAGTTTCTCCACCTAATACCTATCTGAGGCTCTTGTGAGAATTAAGTAAGATTATATAAGTAAAAAACCTGCTAAACTTTTAGCTAACCATTTTATTGAATAAGATGGCACAACATAGTTTTAATAATTTCACCCTTATTTACGTGAATATATCAAAAGCCTTTTTTACTGTAAAAAGGATACATATATATATATATAAATTTTTACTAATTTGTGAGAAAGAGAGAGAGTGTAAGTTGGGGGGGGGTGGTGGTGGTGTGTGAGGGGCAGGGAAAGAAGGAGACAGGATCGGAAGCAGGCTCCAGGCTCTGAACTGTCAGCACAGAGCTGGACGTTGGGCTCGAACCCATGAACTCCAAGATCATGACCTGAGCCGAAGTGGACACTTAACCCACTGAGCCACCCAAGCACCCCAAGGATATACATTTTTAATGCCAGAATTTGTTATATGATATTGCACAGACAACACACAGCCTGGTTATAAACCCCAAATAAAGTTTTAGAGTTATCTTGGGACTTGAAAAACTCCAATTTTGTGCCTGTCATGTAATTTCTATTTCTCCATTCAAAGGAATCAGGCACATAACGTATTTAAAGCTTTGCATTTTTGGTCCTTTATTCTAAATTTTTTTTAATGTTTATTTTTTGAGAGACAGAGACAGAGAATGAGCGGGGCAGGGGACAGAGAGAGAGAGACTGAGAATCACAGATTCTGAAGCAGGCTCCAGGCTCTAAGCTGTCAGCACAGAGCCCGACGTAGGGCTTGAACTCATGAACTGTGAGGTCATGACCTGAGCCCAAGACAGATTCTCAAACAACTGAGCCACCCAGGTGCCTCTGGATATATTAACTTTTAATTTCAGTAAATATCCAAGCATGGGTAGAAGATAGGTGTATATTTAACTTTATAAGAGACTTTCAAGTGGTTTTCCATGTAACTATTCCATTTTACATATCCAGCAACACATTATGAGAGCCTTCAGTTGCTTTTTATGCATGCCAAAATTTGTTGCTCTTTATCTTTTAAAATTCAACTCTTCTAGAGCATGTGAAATGATATTCTATTGTGATTTCTATTGTGATACAAATAAAATTTGCATTTTATTGATTAACTTAAGTAAATTTTTATGCACTTTTTGGCCATGGACATTATTTTATCTAGTAAAATGATTATCCATGTACTCTGTACATGTTTTTAACTGGTTATTGGCCTTTTGTTAATTTTTGAGTCAGGGTTCCCTATATATCCTAAATTTTAGTCATCTATCAGATATATTTTGATGTCTAATAAATTGCATTACCTAGATCTTTTGTATTTCTGGTTTTATTGTCTGTATTTCTTTTTTTTTTTTTTTCAGGTTATTGTCTTACCTTACCTATTTGTGTATTTGTTATTTATATTGGGTAATATATCATTTATATGATAAGGAAAGATAAAATGGAACTTTCGATGATGCTCTTCCTTTAGAGATGATTTACTTCTGATTCTGGAAGGCAGATATTCTTGGGAAATTACCTTAATTTAATAATATGCTTAGGCTGGGCACCAGTATACACATCTGACTCTCTTTTTCTGACCTAGCCTCAGAAGTCACAGAAGGTCATATCTATTGATTCAAACAAGCCATAAAGTCACCCAGATGCATAGCAGAGATCTCAGTTCTCAACTTAGTAGCAAAGTTCTATAAAACCACATGAGGCAGATGATATTGTTGGAACTTGTAAGCTATCACAGCACATCCTCTGGCCTCAACAAATTTTGTCCATTCCATATGCAAAATATACTCATCACCTCGCAAAGCACATGGCAGTGGGACAGACATAAGAAGATTTCAATAGGTAATTCCAAAGAAGAGAAAAATAAGAAGGCATATCATAAACTGATGCATACCATTTCTATATCCCAAATCTACATATATTGCCAGTTCCAATTATAGACCATTCCAACTCCCAATGAATTGTTTTCTATAGCTCTTGGCCTCACCTTGTAGACTCTAGTTGGTTTCCCTACAGGCCATCCGTCATGTAAGGAGTGAATTTGGGGCCCATGGGGGGGGTCAGTCTGTTAAGAATCCAACTCTGATTTCAGCTCAGGTCAAGATCTCAGTTTGTGAGATGGAGCCTTGCACTGAGCTCTGTGCAGAGAGCACAGAACCTGCTTGGGATTCTCTCTCTCCCTCTTTCTCTGTCCTTCCCCTGCTCTCTCTCTCTCAAAATAAATAAATTTAAAAAAATTAAAAAAAAAGAAGTGGCTTCAAAAAATAAATAAATATAATTTGTAAAAAATAAAAAGAAGCAGCTTCTCTGGAAAAACTTCTGCCAACTTCCACTCATAAAATATTTGGAGTTCAAAGGGCCCATTTCATTTGACCCTCTGTCTCATTCAGTTCAAGCTGTTATGATTTCTTTCCAACTGTTTTTTGTGTCGGGTATAATTTATTCCATTAGACAAAAGCTGTGCCTACAAATGTATTTGAGAGAAATCCATTACCCTAGGGTCCTAATAAAGTTGTTGTGGGATGGTTTCCTTAAATATATTAGAATCCTTACTGTTTAACAGACAAGATCTATAAGGCACAAATTTAAGATTCTTAGAAGGCCACTTGCCTCTCTGAAATGTTTTATGTGTCATTGCCTTAGATATTCTGAATTCTTAATAAAGGATACTATAGTCCAACCCTGGACTGGTTCTTAAATCTCAGATACTTTCTTACTTCAAAAGTGCTTTTCTGGCTGAAAAGATGGTGTGCGTGCCTTGTATATTCTTCAGGCCCATTCAAAAACCAGGTATTTTATTATTTTGTTTATCTCCCTCCTCTATCATTGTATAAGAGGTAGCCAGGCAATACCTTCACATTTGCATGGAAATCTCCTTATATAAGTCAAGTGTCATCAAGTTATGATTTTTAGGCTGAATCCAGTCCACTGTTAGCCAGATTTGGCCATGTCTATTTATTTTTATATTGTCTATGATTTATTTTATAATACAATACTTAAGTAGACGTGGCAGAGAAGATACGGCACTTAAAACCTTAAATATTTACTATCTCATCCTTTACAGAAAAGAAAAAAAAAATGCCAATCTTTAATTGAGGTCATAGTTTCTTAGATACATTTTCTATTTTCAGGGTTACCACAAGTGGTACTTTCATTGAACTTTTGCCACTATGTCACAAGTGTTTCCTTCCCTCCAGCTTCCAGCAACATTTTTCAGACTCTTCATTAAACCTGATTGTCAGCCATCTCCAGGCCTATCATGTTTTAGGAATAGTCTTTTCAACATCCTTCCTGCTTCTATCTACTGTTCCATCCCAAAGTCAATGAGACATGTGTCCGGAGTTCTGTTATCCACTCCCAGTACCAAATTTCATCCCAGTCATCTGTGTTGCATAAGTATTTACACCACCACTTAGTAACGTAAAGCAACAACAATTATTTCAACTCCCCTGATTTTTCTAAATCAGAAATTCAGGAACAGGAATGGCTGGCTGGGTTATTCTGCCTTTGGGGTCCCTCTCGTGGTAGCACGAGTCAGGCCAGGGGATGTGGCCTCATATATTTCTAGGGCTTCTCCTTCTAGCCTCTTCACATGGACAGGACTAGATCTTCTCAGACCCTGGGAGTCTCAAGGCATCTGAAATGTATACTTAAGGCTGAGGGCTTCTAGAATAACTATTGTGGTAAATGAGTTAGAAGTGGTCTTAGTTTTTTTCCTAGCTAGCTCAGAAATCACACATCATGACTTCTACTATACTCTGTTGGTTACAAACAAATCACAAAGTTGCCAGATTCAAAGGGAGAAAAAGTAAATACCACCTCTTAATGGGGAGTGGCAAGATGGGAGGTGTTATTGTAGCTCCATTTGGCTAGTAAATCTACCATATTTGGTATGCCCATCAATTCTAAAAAGAAAATAAGTATTTTCATCTAAAAACAAAGTCCCCTAACCCCTCTAATTTTACATTTAAAGTTGTTTTTTTTGTTTTGTTTTGTTTTGTTTTGTGGTTTTTTTTTTTTGGCACAAAGAGTGCCTACTTTATTAAGTTGCAAAGTATAAGTATTGTCTAATATTATTTACTGGTATAATATTAGATTTGCTTTCAAGGCTTACATCCCACTATTAAAGTTCTCAAAATTGGAATATCAGACCCCAATTTGGGGCACAAAAAGAAAGTAGCAGATTATGTGGAATCTCTCACATTAAATTACAGCTTTTACATCCCTGGTGGCAAAACATGACTTTTTTGGGAAAGGCTAATCTATTTGATGAAAACAATTGTAGAACTACAAATGTATTGGTGTTAAATGATGGAAACGCCAGCCTGAGAACTTAGATCAGCTAAATTAATAGCATCAATGGTGATGGCTATCACCACTTGCTTACCTTGAAATCCCATATATCATAACAAAAAGGTATATAATAAACATTAAAGTGACATATGCATGTAAATTATTTAATATAGTACCAAGGATATAAAAATCCATTAAATACATGTTGGCTAGGGTTATGATTATTAGTATGATAATGTTAGATGCAGTATCAGTAATAACACTAATAGCGGATGTAATAATTCCATGCCACTTGAGTAGATTAATATACAGTCAATCTAAATAAAGTCAGCTAATTTTAGATCATACTACCACAAACATCAATTATAGCTTATGAAATGTTAATTTTTAGAAAATGTTTTGAACATTTTAATGTGTCCCACTAAAAATAAATCCTAAACAAAAATAAAAACAAACAAAAGAAACTGCAGAACTTTTCCATTTTGACTTGTAGTTATAATTTTTTGCATACCCTTTGTTTTATGCACACAAATACACACATACATTCAATGTGTAATGAATTGTTTTGGGTATGACATTCTTTTGGGGACCTTCATGACCGATGAAGGCTATGTTAAAAATTTTGTAATCACAGAATACTACTATTTTTCACAATATCTAGGATAAAGATTTACACTGAAATTTTATTTATCCAGGAACACAATCTGGTACAGTTTTATGTTTCTTTTTTTATTGTCAATATGTATGGTTTAATTCAAGCTATATTAAATGTCTTTATTAATAATCTTTATTGTCTGCACACAACATAGATTTTAATATCTCCATAGAGCAAAGATTTTTAGTGCTCTTAAACAGAAAGTCTATTGGAATTTTCTGAATGAACTCAATTGTTGAAGTTTCAAAGTATGTGTGTATTTCACAAGAAAAATTATAGCTGAAAATGGAATATTTTTATAGTTTTCCAACAAAAGAACTAAATGATTTAAATTTGCATTTCTAAGAGGCAATCCACTGATCATTTCTCTAAAGTAAGATAGAAATCTGTGTAGAACACTTTTTAAAAAGCACTAAAGGGCTAACTACAGAGAATTAAATCAAATCATGTCTTAAAATAAAATCCATACTAGTAGCTAAAGAAATTTACAGGAGTTATTAAATTTAAAAAACCTGTGGGAAAGAGACAACAAAATCAAGATAAAACTAATTAAAATGATCTCACCGTGCATCCAGCTCCTATAAAGCTAAGCCAAGTTTGTAATTATAATGCAAAGCTCTATTATCAAAAGTGATTTCTCCTTAAATGTTCTGAGTAGATGTCATTTAAAAGTCATCAAAGCAGAGAATTTTCAACTAGATTCCCCAATAATAATAATAGCAACAATAATTAAAATAAATCTAATAAAAATGATAGGGTGAGATTTCTTCGGGTAAACTTATTTTTGATTTTAATTTGTTTCAGGTTGTTTTTTTTTTAATTCCAGTTAGTTAACATATAGTGTAATTTTGGTTTCAGGAGTAGAATTTAGTGACTCATCGCTTACATGTAAGAATGAAACTGGACCACCTTCTTACACCATACACAAAAACAAATTCAAAATAGATGAAAGACTAAGTGTGAGACAGGAAAGTATCAGAATCCTAGAGGGGAACACACACAGCCACCTCTTTGACATCAGCCATTGCCACTTCTTACTAGACACATCTCTGGAGGCAGGTGAATTTATTTTTGTTTGTTTTTTTGCTTATTTATTGATTTGACAAATGTGTGAAAGCTAAATGTCTGCCAAGGTTAGAAAGGCAGCAACTATTTACTCATATCACCTACAGCCATAATTGTAACAGACTTTTAGACATACAGATATGAAAGACCAATCCGTAGAGTTTTATGATAAACCTCTTTAATTGCAAACCTCTTTAAATTGTATCTTTTTTTTGCAAGCCTATTTTGGTTTATCTAATAAATTTTTGTTGCACTTCTACTCTGGACCAAGTACTGTGCCAGACTCTTGTGCTAAAATCGAATATAGTTCAACCTCTCGGAAAGCTCATAATTCAAGGACTTAGGACATGTTTTCCAAATTTTTATGGGCACTAGACAGAACTATAATAACATGGCTTTCATCCAGAGTGTAGGCCAAATACACAGCCAGAAGTTGGGAAGGTGTATAAAAGCTGTCACGTTGTTTAATTACAATTGTAATTTCTACAGTATTTTAAAAAATAGACTTTTAATTGAAGCACCAACTTCCTGTTTGGAAGCACAGTAAGATTATTACTCCCAAACACATTGGTACTTAGTGCACAGAGAAAGCAGAATAATGCTCAATGCCTTTTTTCTCTGGAAACATCTGCCTGCACATTTGTAGTTCTTATAGACTCCTTTTTTTACTCCTCTCTCTTTCCATTATAGATTATCTTCAGGGAATGTTAATTAAAGGAATGAAATTTCATTACAAATCCACACTGTTCTTACTTATTCTGATGAGAGCATTGTCAGGCTAAGGGGTCTCTGGCCAATTGCACAGGGCTGCTAATATAGTGTGCATGAATGTTGTTTTGCCACAAATAATGTGAAGTGTGGCATTCACCCAAAAATTCTTTCCAGTAAATATATTATGGTGAGGTCGGAGCCCCCCAGTTCACCAATTATGGGGACAATTGACACAATATAAAGGCTCTCTCAAAAGTAGAGTTTTTTTTTTTTTACCACTACTGATATTTTTTTAAATGTCTATTTATTTTTGAGAGAGAGTGAGAGAGAGAGAGAGGGAGAGAGAGGAGAGAAAGAGAGACTGCAAGTGAGGCAATGGCAGAGAGAGAGAGAGAGAGAGAGAGAGAGACATACGAAGTGAGATCTGCACTGACAACACAGAGCCAGATGCACGGCTCCAACTCATGAATTGCGAGATCATGACCTGAGCTGAAATTGGACACTTAACGGATTGAGACATCCAGGTCCCCCTCCACTACTAAGATTTTTAGCATATTTTTGGAATGAAGAGACTTACTTGCATGTAAATTATACTTTCTGATTCTGTGCTTCAGAGTGTTTTGAGAGACACAAGTATTAACAAGCATTTCTCTGAAACTGTAGCCTTTTTTTAGTTAAAAAAAATTAAGCATCTTCTTAGATAACATTTTTTCTTTATGTCACTTTTGTCATACAATATAGATATCTGTAGTGATAGCAAAATTTCAAGTTATTCACTTGATTGTAAAAATAACTCCATTTTTTTATCAGACCTTCTGTCTGCAGGACAACTGCCATAGCAGGTAAAATAAGACTTCAAATTATTTTGTCTGTATACTAAAGCTCATTCCAGTGCATTTCAGAAAGTTCCCGTTTTTCTTATTCCTGTTGAGATTTTAAATGAAAAAAAAAATCTCTGAAATGAATACTCTCTTAATGAATACATCTGTTTGCCATTCAGAGCATGAAATGCATCCCTAATAGTTGATGGTGGCACTTACTTACTCCAGATAGCCAAGGGGTGTGAAGAACCATGAGCCATAGGAAAGAAAAGTCAGATAGTGTTGACGAAACTACTAGATACACCTAGTAGAGCTCAAGAAGGTCAAGTATTGAGCTGTAGTTCTCTTGGTACTGATTCCTTTTGATGAACAAAATTAGTACTTCACTTTTATACGCAAGGTCCTCATTTTTATGCAAATGAATTGGTACCATCTGCTCTGTTTACTCCTAAACACATGAGAACAGGTTTTACTCTGTCACATAATGTGCTAGGGGATAACACAGAGCTGCTCTAACAACTAGACTGGTCAATAATAACCTAAAACATGTATTTGAATACTTTGTTTCTCACATACACACACAGAACTCAATTTGAATCATGGCATCATTGGATATATAAAGGATAAATGCCTTTTTATTTTATTTTTTTCATTAAAAAAGTGTTAATGTTTATTTGTTTTTGAGAGAGACACAGAGCATGAGCAGGGGAGGGGCAGAGAGAGAGGGAGACACAGAACCCGAAGCAGGCTCTGAGCTGTCAGCACAAAGTCCAAAGCGGGGTTTGAACCCAAGAACTGTGAGATCGTGAACTGAGCCAGAGTTGGACGCTTAACCCACTGAGCCACCTACACGCCCCATTAAATGCCCTTTTTAGATCATTAGACTGTGATTCCCTGAGTGATGGTTGGAATGGCTGAAAAGCAAGAGAGTCAATACGTGGGGAGCCCCCACACAGCAGGAGTGATGAAAGAAGACAGACCTGGGTTAGTAGTCTCTGGAAATATCATGTGATGCCCAAAACACAAGAAAGGGAACAGTGATCGTGATGATTTTGAACAACCAACAACATCCTAGCATTGTGAACACACAAGGAACACACAAGGAACACACAAAGCTCCTGGAAAGAATTATAAAAGGGCCTCTGTTGGACAGCTGGAGTGAAGAGAGAGAAGAAATCTGTGCCAAGGTAAGCACCAGGAGCAGAAATTTCAAAACTACCAGAAGGTAAGGGTAAACCCTTGAATGAGAATGAAAACACATAATGTCAGGAAGAGAATTTAAGCAGGAAGAATGGCATGATTCGCAAAAACAGCAAGGGGACAAATGGAAACACAATGACATTCTTCTCAAGCCTTCTTACTTGAAGTTAAGGAGTTAAATTACCTTGAGCAGTGACAGTGAGATTCAGTGGCCTCTAAATAAAATTGTCCATGGTTTTTAGCTGACCAGAAACCACATTGGGCCAGATAAAATGAGGAAGCTGTGTTGATTTCTCATGTAAATTAAATTTGTGCTCATTCATTTATTCAATATATCTTTTTGAAAGCCTACCAATATATCACTGAGATTCCAGTATTTGCATAGCACATCAGCCAGAATTATCATGATTAATGCAACCTTGAATGTACAGCCTCACCTCCTCATCTTCAATGTGGAACATCTAACTTTCCTTTCCTATAACACAGTTGCACTGAGAGTTCAAGTATTAAACCACAGGTTGAGTTGCAGTTAAAGGACCAAACCCTAATCACTTGAAACCTATCTTTCATTGGAGAAAAATAATTCAGTCATCAAATCACGATGGTAGAAATCATCACCCCCCAAAATTCATTAATTCCTAAATATTAATCATATGGCTTTCAATTGCACAGAATAGAATATATCTTACCATTCGATAGATGACAGAAAACTAAGTTGTTATGGCTTTGCAGAGGGCTGTAACAATTAAAATGTAATTTTTAAAAACTTACAGTGAAAGAAGAATGAAGTTTAATGTGCATAATTTAAACTAGCCCAAGCTTTGTGACACCAAATGCAATGACTTGTAAATATTTAGCTGGAGATGTGACAACGCTACAATATGGTAAAATTAGATTTATGAAGTTTTTCCTACTATGTGGATATAAAACAAAAGGTGCCTAATTACTTAGCTCATTAAAAGTCTCATAAACCATATTAACTAGTGTACAAAGAGATCAACGGCATATGAGCAAGTGCAGGTAAAATAAAATGAAGAGCTGTGCTAACAATTCTTTGCAATGAGACTAAATGAGTGTACAGTGAAGGTGAAGTTAGGGAAACAAATACTCATGGGCATTTGCATGGAAAAAAATATATATGGGATTGGTTATCTAGTTGAGAGAAATTTGATTCTTGGGATACAGAACACAGTTGGGTAAGGAAGGGTGCAGATGGCTGTGAAAACAGGTGACCAGCACAATTGGCGTCTTCGAATAGAGTTCTATGCACGACACCGCCATGCATTAAGTAAAGAAAGGATGAAAAGAAACTGAGAATCACTCTAATGCTGTGTTCCTATGATTCAATAAAATAAATCTTCATCAAATAATAAACTAATATCATTTTCTCAGGATGTATTATTGCATCCGGGTTAACATGTGTACCCTAAATTTATAACATCTCCTCTATTCTATCTATAATGAAGATAATCTGAAAAAAAGGCATATTATCAGACATTTAAAAGATATAATTTCTTACTTGACTTTTCCAGATAAATACATTTTGCATTTTTCTGCCCTTACTCAAATTTGCGAGTATCTTTTAAAAGGATATGCAGATATATAGGATATCAACTGTCAGAAATTAACACTCATTGAATATTTTGGTCTTTGTAAAGTAGAGGTTTTGTTCATCAGGCTGATGGCAAAAGATGATGCTTCATTAAAGAGAGGAATATGTCAGGATACTAAAAGGGCACTAAATTTTTATCTGGTTCTTTGGGACTTTGAATCCAATAGTCTTTTTTAATTATCTTCCAAAGAGAAATAAGAGATTTCAATAAAGTTACAGGCCTAGAATATTCTGAGTCTCTACTTTTTTTAGAAGACCTTTTTTCAAAAACTGTGAGGCACCTAGGTGACTCAGTTGGTTAGGCATCTGACTTTTGATTTCAGTTGAGGTCATGATTTCATAGATCTTAGGTTCAAGCTCTGCACTGGGCTACAAGCTGACAGTGCAGAGCCTGCTTGAGATTATCTCTCTTCCTCTCCTCTCTGCCCCTCCCTGCTTTCTCTCTCAAAAAAATAAACTTTAAAAATAAACAAAAAGACACAAAAAACAAAAACTATGCAAACAGAGTTTCTTGGGGAGCTTTCTGGGTGATATTTACCACATACAGAAAACAGAAACCCATCTTTCAAGTGTAGCCCATCTCTGATTTTTTCCCTCTTTAACTACATTATCATCGTTGTGAATATCTAAGTCACTACACTTCCCAATTTTTATAAATTATTCAAGAAAAATGTAGTCATTGACCAGGTAGAAACATAATTACTTAGCTATGCAAATAACGGGGTATTGATAAAAAAATAAAATGAGTTGTTTTTTAAGGTCCATGGTAACATGGTGGAAGTTCAGGATTTGATCCCAAAAGAAGGGCTTGTCTTGATCTACCATAATCTTCATGTTTTGTTTTGTTTTTTTAATGCTTTAATAGTAGCATTGGTAAAATCACGTTTTCTCTTGCTAGATAAATTCTGACATATCAATACCATAAATATGTTTTGAATCTTATTGTAACATCCTTCATGTTTGAGTTTTCTTCTTTAATTTATTAACTGCTTTATAACTATGATTACCCTTCCCCCTCTGTGTGTGCTTCTAGAAGCTTCCCTATTTATCTATGACACACCCAGTTCTATAAATTATTCCATAGGCTTTTTTTTTAAAAGAACATCATATAAAATATTTTTTGTATTTAGCTCAAAGTATGTTTCATTTTCTCCAGTAAACGTGTCCTTTCATATGTGGAAATAAATTTGCTTATAAACTATACCATTTTGGCCAAGGAAAATTATTCATTTAAAAGATTTCTATTTCCATGTCTCATTAGAAAAGAAGTGGACGTTTTAAACAAGAAACACTGAAAGATATTCCCAAAAGGAATAAATTCACATACTAGAACTGCATTCACACCTATTCAGAATGACTAAATGTTATTTTAATAAGCAAACCTGAAATCTTTGATTCAGAAGTGTGGTTACTATGGTTAATTCATTTTCCAAATGGCTGTTTTGATGAATTATGGATGTGCATTTTCACACCTGCACTACAGAAAAAATCTCTTACTAGCATCTTTCAACAAAATACATATGCACAGGGCAGTCACCAGTAGACAAGGTCAGAAATTTAGCAGGATCGTATAACAGCCTAATGCCTTATGGGTCTATTCTGCCTGAGTGGATAAACACAGTGTAAAGGTCACAGATTTTAGATTGTGAGGCATAGAATATTTGGTCTTGAAACATTTACAAGTTTGACCTTTCAGTGAAGTGTGTTTCCACATGGCTATACCATTAAAAACTCAAAATATATTTTCATCCATTTTCTAATTGCTAATAATCCTTAAATTCCTAATATACTATCATCCAAAAAGGTCAGTATTACTTTATAAGGTCTGTAGCCCCACCCAATGTAGTGAGAAAATGTCCCTTCCTGAATTTTTTAGCACTCCTTGTTTGTACAAACTGTTAATGCAACATTGGTCAAATAGGTTAAATTAGCAGGTAATATCAACAATACCTATTTGTTTCTCAGATTCTATATGTTACCAGAAGTCCTATAATGTCCAGTTTTGTTTTTGTTTTTTTTTTTTATGATGCCAGAAGTCTCCATCTTGTTATTACTTCTGAGTCCAGAGTAAACATTAAGAGAAACTAGTCACAGAGATTGAACAGGGTATTTAGTTCACGGTCCTGGGATGGAATAAAACAGTATGGGTTCAGAGAGAATGTGCTCATGGTTGACATATGAGGTGAAATATCTGATCTGGAGATGTATATCTGTGTAAAATGAGACAAGTCAAAAAAAATGGGAAGAGAAGAGAAGTCACTAAGATCAGATGTCAAGAAGATCATGAATTGATAAGAAAATGAAATAGAAGATGAATTATGGCAAGAAGCTGAAAGCTTTTTCACATGGTTTCATGATACAGATTGAGTCTGTATGTTCAGGAACCACCATATGGCCACTCACACTTGCCTAGGGGAGTTCAGAGAGACCTCCTATTCATAAGTCCCTGGGGTCTCTCTTCAATGCCCTTTGTATACCTGGTGCCTTCTTTGTAGTTGATCCATAAGAAATTCCATTTAAACACAATATTTTCTTGCCATGAGAAAACCCTATTTCTTCATAGACCCGTCACTGTCTTAAGAAATAACCTTGAAACTCCAAAAGCTCCCTGAACTATTAAGAGAAAAGTGTAATATACTCTTTAGGTGTTTACTTCACTTTTATTATCATTCATTAGATATGTACCCCTCTCTATCCAGGTGACACTCCTCTATTATTGTCTACCACTTAGACATGCTACCTCACCTCTTCAGATCTCCCCATTTAAGCAATTCTTGTGCTCAGTAGAATAATGTCTACCACACAGTAAGCCCTGGCATATAAGAAGTTTGCCCAAATGGCAATTCTTTCTTCTCCTTTCCATATGGCACTTCCTGTTAAGTTGACAGGAAAATAAGAAAAAAAAATTCTTTTAAAGAATTAGAAAGGAAATACAGAGAAAGATATATGAAAAAGAGAATTATAAAAAAATAAAGAATAAGATGTAAACAAAATATCGGTGTGAAAGAATATGATATTGTGAAAAAGGAAACATGGATACTGAAGAATAATTGATAAAAAAATACATAAAGTTAATTTACTTCTCCTAAAACTGAAATAAAGAAAAGCATAATATCTAAGCTTTTCTTGCCTAAAGAGTCTTTGGGGGAAATTATTTGATTCATGATACATTTTATATATTGATTCATGATATATTTCACATGCGAAAAAAAGCCTCAGCTTAAGATGTGCTCTTCCAAAACACAGTAGATACATCTGAGGAAACCTGAGTGTGAACACACAAAAGCACAGAGGGGAGACAGGACAAAGTTTAAGACCAGAAAAGTATTAAGGAACCAACTCCATGATTAAAATCAACTCTAATATTCATGATCTTGCAATGGCAGAAAAGACCTGTAAGACACGTTTTCAAGGAGATACACATGCAAAAATCTATGGAATTGGATAGGGATAGAATCTTTGAATCTAGCTCCTTTCATCAAAGTAAAGATGCCTTTCATAGCATCCAGAGGAAATCTACAACTTAGCCTTTGCAGGTTTCCAAATCCAAGGTCTAGTCCCAGTGACACATGTTCCTTCTTAATCTACTGCTAATCATAAATCACTAATTCAACATTTTTCTTGAAAATTCTTGCTAGAACCGTTAGCTGCCAGTTCCCTCCGTAATAACGGACCTTCAGTTTCCAAATCCTACTCATCTCACCACAGCACAGAAATATGCATAGTAGGGAAGTCTTATTAAAGGCTCATTAATAAAATAGTACCTTCCCTGGAATATCGCTTAGAAGGAGAAATTGCTTTCCCTCAAAACCCAGAAAACAGAAGTAGGAAGTGTGTCTGTGAAGAAGACTGAAATGGTAATGAGGAGGAGATAGTGAATACGATAGAAGTGATTCCTCCAGGACACACAAGGAGAATCTTAATGAGAGAATGGAATTCTTTCAATGTGCCAAATGTTAGGAAAAGTCATCCTACTTGTGTGCAGTTGAGCCAAGATATTTAATATTTTTATTTTATTAATGTTTTTTTTTTTTTTTCGAGAGAAAGAGAGACAGACAGACAGAGACAGAGAGCAAGCAGGGGAGGGTCAGAGGGAGGGGGGACACAGAATCTGAAGCAGGCTCCAGGCACTGAGCTGTCACCACAGAGCCTGACCCAGGGCTCAAACTCATGAACTGCAAGGTCATGACTTGAGCCAAAGTCGGACACTTAGCCGACGGAGCCACCCAGGTGCCCCAAGCCAAGATATTTATAATTGAGATATCTAGTAGTTTAATAATAAATGGAATATCCAACAAAAAATACTTTTCTCAAAGTCCCTGAAAATACAGCTTTTAATAATGCTGCAGATTAAGTCTAAATCTGCTCCACGTTGCTATCATTTGCTTGGATAACAAGATTTCTTCTTTTGCTCACAGCAGAATTCGAGAGGGTCTAAAGTACTATGTGATGCTTAAGGCCAGGCTTGGAGTTACCATTCCCTTCTGTCTATACTTGAAGTCATGTGACGAAGCCTAATAGAGCATGAACTGAAAAAGAAGTAAAGAATTGCACAATAATGCCATCGTCTACAATAACCTGTTATGTATGAGACATTATTGTAAGCATTGACAACACTCGAACAAATAGCATGAAGATCCTTCCTTCTTGGAGCTTGCATCCTTTTGGAAGATACAGATAATAAATATGAAAGGCATCAATGGGCACATTAAAAGTATTTTAAGGCATGTTAAGTGTGTAGAAGCAATAGATTAAGTGAATTGCCCAAAGGCCAACTTTGGCCTTCTCTCTGTTTTTTTTGTAAATAAAGTTTTATTGGAACACAGTCTGCCTGAATGTTTATGCTAGTACAGATAATCATTGGCTAATTGCTGGTAAGACTCTAACTTCTGCCTCTTGATGAAGATTATAATCAGCATCAAAAACAGGATTAGATGTTTTTAACAAAACACTCCGTGTCATTTCTTTCAGGAACAAAGTTTGAGGCTTTGTCAGCAGAAAGACAACTGTACAGCCTTATTTTAGGTTCACATTTCATATTGGAATAACCAAAATAAGAATTACATTTCTCATGTTATTTGTCAAAGGAGAAAAAAATAAAAAAAGAGCTTGATCCTACTGAGAAATTGATTGATTTTCTTACTTGGTTTTCACCTGTATAACATGTTGACAATTACCTTTTACTGACAGCTGAGAAAAGGTTAAACTTACAACATTTGACCCAGGAGCCATTTACCCAAAGGTTAGCATTTGAACACATCTCCAAGCAAGGTCTTAGATAACTGTATTTACCCTTCAAACACAATTCATAGGCTCTAGTCTTTTGCTATCTTTTGTAACTAAACAGAACTCTTCTTCCCTTCTATAGTTATGTCATGTAAAATAATCAACAGTTTTGTTTTTTTTTAACATAGGAACTCAAAATGTTTGAATTTCCTTAGGTATTTTCAATTCTTTTTTTTTTTTTATTTTTTTTTTAACGTTTATTTATTTTTGAGACAGAGAGAGACAGAGCATGAACGGGGGAGGAGCAGAGAGAGAGGGAGACACAGAATCGGGACCAGGCTCCAGGCTCTGGGCCATCAGCCCAGAGCCCGACGTGGGGCTCGAACTCACGGACCGCGAGATCATGACCTGAGCCGAAGTCGGACGCTTAACCGACTGAGCCGCCCAGGCGCCCCTTCAATTCTTTTTTACTGAAGCATTTCTTTTCATGCCTTTAAATTGACAAAAAAAAAAAAAAAAAAAAAAAAAAAAAGTAGGGCACCTGGGTGGCTCAGTTTGATTTTGGCTCAGGTCATAATCTCGTGGTTCCTGAGTTTGAGCTCCGCATCAGGCTCTGCGCTGACAGTGTGGAGCCTGCTTGGGATTCTCTCTCTCTCCTCTCTCTTTGCCCTTCCCCTACTCATGAACTCTCTCTCTCTTTCAAAATAAATAAATAAACTTTAAAAAAGTAAAATCAATTGCAAAAAAGAAAGAAAAAAGAAAAAATGATAATTAGTGCTTTTTCCCTATTTTTGTCCTTTTTTTCTTGCCCTGGGAACTGGGTGTTTTCCCAAATAAGTTAGTAAATGTTAAAGACTGAGTAAAGTGAATCATGCTGTCTGTCACTTAACAAAAGACAACCAGAAACTGAAATACAGATGTAGGACAATTGTCACTATCTCATTTCTATACCCTTTACTACAAATGCGGCAACTCTCTCACAGTAGACCACAGACCCATGGTATCTCTCTGATTCCCACTCTAGGAAATGCAAAGTAATTTGCTGACTTCTTATGCCCTGACTCTCTGCTCCTTCAGATCAGGTATTGACATTATATTGCTCCAGATTTGATGTGAATAGTAACTAAATAAAGCAAATCTAGCAATTATCCACCTACTCAGATGGCAAACATGGGGCCCAAACATAAGAGGAAATTAATGAACGGTTGCAAAGAAAACCAGTAAGAACATTTAGAAACCCAGTCAACAGCTCTATGATTCACTCTTCCCGAGTGGCCAAATGAATGGATCAGAGATACTGCTCCACACTATAATTTCTCTTAAATTTTTTAAACATTTATTTATTTTTGAGAGACAGAAAGAGACAGTGCAAGCGGGGAGGGAGAGAGACAGAGGGAGACACAGAATCCGAAGCAGGCTCCAGGCTCCAAGCTGTCAGCACAGAGCCTGAGGCGGTGCTGGAGCTCACAAACCATGAGATCATGACCAGAGCCGAAGTAGGAGGCGTAACCAACTGAGCCACCCAGATGCCCCTACACACTAATTTCCGATGTTAACGTTTACGGAAAAAAAAATGAGAAAATTAAGTGGGTCTATCAAGCCTAAAATGATTGAGGAAATTCAGAGAAATCAGGTATAACAACCATTATACTGTATTATACTACACCAATAAGTAAACTCCAAATTTTAGGGGTTTAAAAAAATAAAGGTTTATATTTCTCTCAAGCTACATGTCATTCCAAAGCATGTTGGGCTCTGATCCACCCCCTTATCATTTAGAGACTGAAGCTTGTCGGGGAGGCTCCAGCTCTGGAATACCATCAGTCTTCATGGAAGAGAAAAGGGAATATGGCATATTGCATTCCTGCTTCTAAAGATGTTTGTCCTGAAGTGATACTTATCACTTCTCATCTTTCATTGCTCAAAGAAAGTCATGTGTCTAACTATAAAGGGACAGATGATTCCATTTTACTATGGATCTAGAAAGATAAGATGAGAAATACTAATAAACAATACTAATGACTATCACACCATAAAGAATACCAAAGCACTGAGATATTTCCCAACTATTTTATCTCAGACATTATTCATGTCCTGTCATTCATAAAGATAAACTATTTATTGAGATAAAAGTAATTCAAACCCAAAGCTAACATTTTCTCAAGTGTCTGGGTATTTAGGAAAATGATGTTCAGCCTCTACCAGACCATTTCTTTTGAACATGTAGTCAAAATAAAGCTTATCTTCTATAGCTTCCAGGTCCCTTGGCATATAGTGCAGGATCCCACTATTTCCAAAGAGTCACTTTAGTCCATAGATGGATGCCAAGTTTTAGTTATTAAACAGAGAGGCATAAGATAGGGAGGTCTTATGCTGTCATCATGCTGACATCACTCAAAGCAAGCTGAGGTGACATTTTATAACATGAGCATACGCAGGAGATTGGGCTAACCAAATATGATAAAATCATTTCTAAAATATCCTTAATGTAATTTCTTTTTTTTTTCTTTTTTTTTTTACATTTATTTATTTTTGAGAAACAGAGTGAGACAAAGCGTGAACAGGGAGGGGCAGAGAGAGTAGGAGACACAGAATCTGAAGCAGGCTCCAGGCTCTGATCAAGCGGTCAGCACAGAGCCTGATGCGGGACTTGAACCCACGAACTGTGAGATCATGACCTGATCCGAAGTCGGACACTCAACCGACTGAGCCACCCAGGCACCCCTGTAATTTCTTTTTTTTTTATCTAAGTTTTACATATTCATAGTTTTTAAATTATCTTTTTTATGAATAAAGCAATCATTCACCTTATCCTCTTCACATTTTTGTGTGTATAAAAATATTCTTTTACTTCTTTCAAATTATTACTTTAGTATTTACCTCCATGTCTCTAAATTACAGATTTGTATAGATGACTTTGAAATTTTCCATTTAAGGCATTATTATTTTCCACTATTTCTTCCTATGGGAAGATGAGGATTAAATTTCTCTCTCTATTTTTTCTACCTCTGGCCAACGAATACACACACACACACACACACACACTCAGTGAATTGGCGTGCACACACAACTATACAATTCCCATTAAACTATTTTTCCAATAAAGTTACACCATGATTTTAGATTGAAATTCAATGTTTATATAAAGTTGACCAAAGACTTTTTATAGTTAAATTATGTAGCAAACTGGTTTTCTTCAAATGTTTTTGTTATTCTAAAACTAAAAATTCACTTTTTAATTTTTTCCTTATGTTCTATAGAAATAACAGTAACTGATTCAAATCCAAACTCTTAAATTCTCTAAATATTTTCTTGGCATATTGAGACACATCAAGTGCACTATCAGTTTTATCTTTCTGGATAATTCTTCCCTAGAGATTTCTGAGTTGCTCTAATGTAGACTGGTATCCACCTTACCTGATTCACAGCTGTTATCCTTAAATCCTATTACCAGCATTCTGAAATTTCTTTTTATTCTTTCCTGAATTGCACACCATTTCCTATTTCCCTTGAATTCTTCATTCATAGTTTCAATAGGCAATATTCTCCAGTATCTTCCTGTTTTTAAATGTTTATTTAATTATTTGAGAAAGAGAGAGAGAGAGAGAGAGAGAGAATCCCAAGCAGGCTCCACGCTGTCAGCACAGAGCCCAATGTGTGGCTCAGGCTCCACACAAACTGTGGAGATCTGATCTTCAAAACAGATCTCACAAACTGTGCTATCATGACCTGGGCCGAAATCAAGAGTTGGATGCTTAACAGACTGAAGTATCCCTCTCCAGTACCTTTCTATGGAAAATGGTAGAATGGCAAAATTTTGAGAGCATTTAGATATGAAGATGCCATTTTTCTATATTTAAATGATAGTTTGGCTAGAAATAAAATTATAAGTTTGAAACAATTTTCTCTCATAATTTTGACAATAATGTTCCAATATATTTTTGCTTTCAATGTTGCTGTTGAGAAGTCCAAAACCATTCTAATGTGTCTTTTGTTGCCTGGTTATTTGGTTCTTACTTATTTTGGTTTCATTACTAATTTACTTTTGGGGGGCATGTAGGATCTTTCAAACTAGAAATTAAAGTCATTGGGTGGCTCAGTAGGTTAAGCATTCAACTGTTGATTTCAGTTCAGGTCGTGATCTCATGGTTCATGAGTTCAAGTCCTTCATCAGGGCTTGGGATTCTCTTTCTCTTTGCCCCTCCCCTTCTTGTGCATGCTCTTTCTCTCTCTCAAATAAATAAACTTCAAAAAGTAAAGTTCTTCAGTGTGCAATTATTTTTTAAAAATTTTACTAATTATTTCCATGTCTGTTTTTTTTCTAGAATACCTATTATGTGAATATTAGTCATCCTAAAATATATTTTTAATTATCTTAATTATTTTGTACAATTTTATATCTTTGTCCTCCAGTATGTTTTTTGTTGTTGTCTATTTTTCATTATCTCTATTTTTGTGGATTTATGTCATTTCAAAAAAATTGCTTTCACTGTATAGTGAAAATATGGGAAAAATTACAGTGAGATATAGAATTTTAATCCAGTATTTTTACCCAGAAACCACCAAGTAAGTTTTCAAAACCAAAAAGTTAAGCTTTGTATTCAGCAGTTGTTTCTTTCTAATAGCACTCAGTGAGTAATTTTATAACCACTTTTTAAAACCTCTTTATCTACTTTTTTTAAAAGAACACAACATGAGATCTACTTTCTTAATAAATATGAAGATACATACACAATACAGTATTGTTATCTGTAGGTACAACGTAGTACATCAGATTTAAAGAACATATTCATTTTGCATAATAGAAATTTTATATATGATGAGTAGCAACTCCCCATTTCCTGTTCACCTCAGTCCCTGGAAACCACTATTCTACAGTTTGCTTCAACAAGACTGACTATTTTCGCTATCTTATAGAAGTGAAGTCATTCCATATTTGTTCTTACATGACTGGCTTAGTTTTTTGAATGGTTTTATTTTTTCATAATTAAATTTAACTCCTTAGCAATGCCTACAGCTGATTCATATTTGTTTATTGTATGTAAAAGTCTTTTAAGTGTTTGGAGAAAGCAAAGATGTACATTCAAAATCATACTTGTTCAAATAGCTAATCTTAACATCATTTCTTGTGACTTTTTTTCGTTTAGAGAGAGAGAAAGAGAGTGCACAAGGGTGGAGGATGGGGAGAGGGGCAGAAGGAGAGAGAGAGAGAATCACATGCAGGTTCCACACTCAGTGCAGAGCCTGATGCAGGGCTTTATCCCACGACTGTCAGATCATGACCTGAGCCGAAATCAAGAGTTGGCTGCTCAACCAACTGAGCCACGCAGCCCCCTTGTGACTGTTTCTTATACATCACAGCTTCTAGGGACTTTATTCTGTCCTAGACTAACTACTGATTGATAGCCTTCCACTAATAGTTTGCCGGCAACTACAAAAATCAATAATCTCAATGTGATTGACATATGGAAAACATTAAAATGATGAACTATTTTTGTAAATTATTGTTTTATCGTATAGATCTCCACTTTCCAAAAGGTTAGTTACTTAGTTCCTGAGTTTTATGCAATATAATTTTTACAGTTGTGTCATATCTAATAATTCTTTCATTTAGTTATAATCAAATTATTTTTAATGTTTATTTATTTAGAGAGGGGGGAGGGGCAGATAGGAATGGGGAGAGTGAATCCCAAACAGGCTCTGTGCTGTCAGCGTGGAGCTTGACATGGGGCTCGAACTCACGAACTGTGAGATCATGACCTGAACTGAAATCAAGAGTCAGACACTTAACTGGCAGAGCCATCCAGGTACCCCTCAAATTTTTCAATATCAGATGTATATTGCAATATGAAAATTTAATAAGCTTGCTTTCAAAACCTGAAATAAACATGAATAAAGCACATACTAATATAGTTAGCACTAAGCATGGTGCATAATTAGGTATTTTGAATAACTTGTTTTTTAAGGCCTTCTTTCTCTCATTCAACTGAAAAAACGACAACAGCCTTGCTTCAAGCAGGGCAGCCTATGTGGCAGAAGAGCCCCAACCTGGGGTAGGCCAGCCTGAAGTGCAGCTGTGTGAAACAGAACTGTTCTCAGGGGGCAAGGCCCATTTGCACCAAGGCTCCAGGCTGATCTTTAATCTGAGATGCGATGTCACAAGTAGTGACAGGTACTTTAGATCAAGAAATGTCACCAAGCAACAAACTCCTCATGTGCTTATGCGAGTAGAATGGACACTTAGCCCTATAAAGGCCAAAATAACTCACAAATATTTTGTCACATTTTATCAAAATTCTGTGGTGGTGGAGAACTCTCTTAGCACTGAAATAGAAGGGTAGAATGAAAATTAGGAATGACAAACCATTCGAAATTCTAGAAAGACATATACCAACACAAGATGAAAGCAATCAGAGTAGATTTGTACATATGTTTATTATCAAATAAAGGGAGGGAATATACCATGAGAAATAAAGACTCCGAGGGAATGAGATTGCTGCGTGTTTCTATATGCAGGACACACAAAAAGGAATAAATAAGCTGGTGGAGGATAAGAGAATAGAACAGTTGGAGCCATTTATGTCTTAGAAACAATTTTGTGCACCTTGACACTCCTTTATAACGTCCCTGCTCCGTCCTCATAGATGCACCAGTCTATTTGCAACATGCAGCCCTCAAAGTCAAGTTTTTACCAATAATTATGGTCAAGTCATAACAATCATGACAAATCATAATAATCATATAGCCCCAGTATGAAGAAATTGTATACTCTTGATATTAATAAGCTATAATGTCACATCTAATACCTCTAACACCAAGTCCTTAAAAAACAAATTCCAAATGTTTATAACATTGGGTTATAAGTTTTTGTTAATTTGTTTATTTTTACTTTATCAAGAGATATTGAACATACTGTTTGTCTTGGCCATATATGGAGATTTCCAAAAGAACATTCATTTATTTACAAAACAATGACAAAAACAAAATATGTTTTTTGTAGGTGGTTGTTGTAATGTTTAGAAAATAAGTATACTCAACACATAGAGGACTAGGAAATCATAGGCTAGAATAATAATACCTGAGTGTAAGAATGTAGGATGAGATAAAAGATTCATAATACATGGATGGGTGAATTGTCTATTATTACAAAAAAACCATTCTATTGTGATATAAAGATTTCTAGTTTATTGCAGTCAGATTTCCTCAATGGATATTATCAGAAAATAACTAAGATGTATCATATCTATTTTAAATGTTCTATAAATCATTGAATTACATTGTCATTAAAATATGTTAAAATAAAATTAAGAAAATTTTATCAGCAAGTAAACAAAGGAAAGTTAAGGGTTATTTTTCTCCCTGAATTCTTTTCATTGTGGTCTTCTCTTAAAAATCTCCAAGACACGGGACATTGTGTGGATTATAGATCTAAATGTGAAAGGTAAAACAGTAAAGAATTTACAAACTTCAAACAATAACAAAGGAGCTCTTCATGATCTTAATGTAGGCAATTATTTTATGTGTGTGTGTGTGATGTTAATTTTATTTAATTTTATTTTTTTAATATAACTTATTGTCAAATTAGCTTCCATACAACACCCAGTGCTCATCCCAACAAGTGCCCTCCTCAATACCATCACTCACTTTCCCCTCTCCCGCACCCCTCATCAACCCTCAGTTTGGGAAGATGGCAATGTAGGAGGACACTGGGCTCACCAAGTCCTGCTGATCGCTTAGATTCCACCCACATCTTCCTAAATAACCCATAAAACCACCAGAAGACTATCAGAATGGACTCTCTGGAGCCAAGTGTAGAAAAAAGGCCCACAGAAGCGGGTAGGAAGGGAGGAGAGGTGGTGCTTGCTACACGGACTGGCAGGAGGGAACCTGGGTGGTGGAGGAGCAGCCCGTGGGGCAAGGCAGAGCCTCTGAAGTCTGGCTTGCAAAAGTGGAGGGGCCGGACTCCATGAGTTCTGACAGCCAGAGGGACTTAACATCTGGAATGTTAAAAGTCAACAACTCTGCTCTGGGAGAGCAGGGAGGGCAAGAGGACGCTGGGAGGGAGAGTTGTTGAGCCCCAGAAGGACAGAGTTCAGCTCGACAGGGGGAACAAAGGTGCTGGGAAGCGCCATCTCCCTCTCCCATCTCCCAGGTGAAATTCCAAAGGGAACCAGTTCCCATCACTGAACTTGTTTGCACCGTGCAAACACCGAACACTGTGCTTCTGTGGATCCATCCCTGATGGACCTGCCTCCCTCTTGGTGCTGCAGGGTCCCTCCCACAGGGGACCATGGACAGCAAAGCTAGCTAAGCCTGCCCTTCCCACCCCTGTACACCTTGTGGATCCACCCAGTCTAATAACACCCTTGGCCAGGTCCCATCGAAGTAGCACCACAAGCCTGGCAGTGTGCAAGCAGCCCAGATAGGGACCACACCACTCCACAGTGAGTCCTGCCCCTGGGAGAGGGGAAGATAAAGTACATACCAGTCTGACTGTGGCCCCAGTGGTGGCCTGGGGACAGACATCAGGTCTGACTGCAGCCCCGCCCACCAACACAAGTTAAAATGGACACCACAGGGGAAGTGCCCTGCAGTTTGGAGCTACACACAGGGACTACCCAAAATGGTGAAACGGAAGAATTCTCCTCAAAAGAAACTCCAGGAAGTAGTGACAGCTAATGAACTGATCAACACTGATTTAAGCAATAAAACGAACAAGAATTTAGAATAATAGTCATAAAATTAATTGCTGGGCTTGAGAAAAGCCTAGAGGACAGCAGAGAATCTATTGCTACAGAGATCAAGGGACTAAAAAATAGTCATAAAGAATTAAAAAATACTATAAATGAGGTGCAAAATAAAATGGAGGTGGCCATAGCACTGATTGAAGAGGCAGAGGAGAGAATAGGTGAATTAGAAGATAAAATTATGGAAAAAGAGAAAGCTGAGAAAAAGAGAGATAAAAACATCCAGGAGTATGAGGGGAGAATTAGAGAACTAAGTGATGCAATCAAATGGAACAATATCCATATCACAGGAATTCCAGAAGAAGAAGAGAGAGAGAAAGGGGCTGAAGGTGTACTTGAACAAATCATAGCTGAGAATTTCCCTGATCTGGGGAAGGAAAAAGGCATTGAAATCCAAGAGGCACAGAGAACTCCCTTCAGACATAACTTGAATCAATCTTCTGCACAACATATCATAGTGAAACTGGCAAAATACAAGGATAAAGAGAGAATTCTGAAAACAGCTAGGGATAAACAGGCCCTAACTTACAAAGGTATACACATAAGAATAGTAGCAGACCTATCTACTGAAACTTGACAGGCCAGAAAGGAATGGCAGGAAATCTTCAATGTGATGAACAGAAAAATTATGCAGCCAAGAATCCATTATCCAGCAAGTCTGTCATTCAGAATAGAAGAGAGATAAAGGTTTTTCCCAAACAAACAAAAACTGAAGGAATTCATCACCACTAAACCAGCCCTACAAGAGATCCTAAAGGGGACTCTGTGAGTGAAATGTTGCAAGGATCACAAAGTACCAGGGACATCACTATAAGCATGAAACCTACAGACATCACAATGACTCTAAACCCATATCTTTCAATAATAACACTGAATGTAAGTGGACTACATGCTCCAACCAAAAGACATAGGGTGTCTGAATGGATAAAAAAAAAAAACAAGACCCATCTATTTGCTGTCTACAAGAGACTCATTTTAGACCTGAGGACACCTTCAGATTGAAAGTAAGAGGATGGAGAACTATCTATCATGCTACTGGAAGTCAAAAGAAAGCTAGACTTTAAATTAAAGGCTGTAACAAGAGATGAAGAAGGGCATTATATAATAATTACAGGGTCTATCCATCAGGAAGAGCTAACAATTATAAATGTCTATGCGCCAAATACCGGAGCCCCCAAATATATAAAATAATCACAAACATAAGCAACCTTATTGATAAGAATGTGGTAATTTCAGGGGACTTTAATACCCCACTTACAACACTGGATAGATCATCTAGACATAAAATCAATAAAGAAACAAGGGCCCTGAATGACATTGGATCAGATGGACTTGACAGATATATTTAGAACTCTGCATCCCAAAGCAACAGAATATACTTTCTTCTCAAGTGCACATGGAACATTCTCCAAGATAGATCACATACTGGGTCACAAAACAGCCCTTCCTAAGTATAAAAGAATTGAAATTATACCATGCATACTTTCAGACCACAATGCTATGAAGCTTGAAATCAACCACAGGAAAAAGTCTGGAAAACCTCCAAAAGCATGGAGGTTAAAGAACACCCTATTAAAGAATGAATGGGTCAACCAGGCAATTAGAAAATAAATTAAAAAATAAATGGAAACAAATGAAAATGAAAATGCAACAATCCAAACACTTTGGGATGCAGCAAAGGCAGTCCTGAGAGGAAAATACATTGCAATCCAGGCCTATCTCAAGAAGCAAGAAAAATCCCAAATATAAAATCTAACACCACACCTAAAGGAAATAGAAGAAGAACAGCAAAGACACCCCAAACCCAGCAGAAGAAGAGAAATAATAAAGATCAGAGCAGAAATAAACAATATAGAATCTAAAAAAAAAACCTGTAGAGCAGATCAATGAAACCAAGAGTTGGTTTTTTGAAAAAATAAACAAAATTGATAAACCTCTAGCCAGGCTTCTCAAAAAGAAAAGGGAGATGACCCAAATAGATAAAATCATGAATGAAAATGGAATTATTACAACCAATCCCTCAGAAATACAAACAATTATCAGGCAATACTATGAAAAATTATATGCCAACAAACTGGACAACCTGGAAGAAATGGACAAATTCCTAAGTACCCACCCACTTACAAAACTCAAACGGGAAGAAATTGAAAATTTGAACAGACCCATAACCAGCGGATAAATTGAATCAGTTATCAAAAATCTCCCAACAAATAAGAGTCCAGGACCAGATGGCTTCCCTGGGGAATTCTACCAGACATTTAAAGCAGAGATAATACCTATCCTTCTCAAGCTGTTCCAAAAAAATAGAAAGGGAAGGAAAACTTCCAGACTCATTCTATGAAGCCAGCATTACTTTGATTCTCAAGCCAGACAGAGACCCAGGAAAAAAAGAGAACTACAGGCCAATATCCCTGATGAATATGGATGCAAAAATTCTCAATAAGATACTAACAAATTGAATTCAACAGCATATAAAAAGAATTATTCACCATGATCAAGTGGGATTCATTCCTGGGTTGCAGGGCTGGTTCAGCATTTGCAAATCAACCAATGTGATACATCACATTAATAAAAGAGAAGATAAGAACCATAGGATTCTGTCAATCGATACAGAAAAAAGCATTTGACAAAATTCAGCATCCTTTCTTAATAAAAACCCTCGAGAAAGTCGGGATAGAAAGAACATACTTAAACATCATAAAAGCCATTTATGAAAAGCCCACAGCTAATATCATCCTCAGTGGGGAAAAACTGAGAGCTTTCTCCCTGAGATCAGGAACACAACAGGGATGTCCACTCTCACGGTTGTTGTTTAACATAGTGTTGGAAGTGTTAGCATCAGCAATCAGACAACAAAAGGAAATCAAAGGCATCAATATTGGCAAAGATGAAGTCAAGCTTTCACTTTTTTCAGATGACATGACATGATATTATACATATAAAACCCAATAGATTCCACCAAAAGTCTGCTAGAACTGATACATGAATTCATCAAAGTCGCAGGATACAAAATTAATGTACAGAAATCAGTTGCATTCTTATACACTAATAATGAAGCAACAGAAAGACATTTAAAGAAACTGATCCCATTCACAATGGCAACAAGAAGCATAAAATACCTAGGAATAAACCTAATCAAAGATGTAAAAGATCTATATGCTGAGAACTATAGAAAGCTTATGAAGGAAACTGAAGAAGATATAAAGAAATGGAAAAAATATTCCGTGTTCATGGATTGGAAGAATAAACATTGTTAAAATGTCAATACTACCCAAAGCTATCTACACATTCAACAAAATCCCAATCAAAATTGCACCAGCATTCTTCTCGAAGCTAGAACAAGCAATCCTAAAATTTGTATGGAACCCCAAAAGACCCCAAATAGCCAAAGTAATATTGAAGAAGACCAAAGCGGCAGGCATCAGAATCCCAGACTTTGGCCTCTACTACAAAGCTGTAATCATCAAGACAGCATGGTGTTGGCACAAAAACAGACACATAGACTAAATGAATAGAATAGAGACTTCAGAACTGGACCCACAAACGTATGGCCAACTAATCTTTGACAAAGCAGGAAAGAATATCCAATGGAAAAATGTCTCTTTAACAAATGGTGCTGGGAGAACTGGACATCAACATACAGAAGGATGAAACTAGACCACTTGCTTACACCATTCACAAAAATAAACTCAAAATGGATGAAGGACCTGAATGTGAGACAGGAAACCATCAAAACTCTAGAGAAGAAAGCAGGATAAAACTTCTCTGACCTCAGCCACAGCAATTTCTTACTTGATACATCTCTAAAGGCAAGGGAATGAAAAGCAAAAATGAACTGTTGGGACCTCATGAAGATAAAAGGCTACTGCACAGCAAAGGAAACAATCAACAAAACTAAAAGGCAACCGATGGAATGGGAAAAGATATTTGCAAATGACATATTGGACAAAGGGCTAGTATCCAAAAATCTATAAAGAACTCACCAAATTCCACACCTGAAAAACAAATAACCCAGTGAAGAAATGGGCAGAAGACATGAATAGACACTTCTCTAAAGAAGACATCCAGATGGCCAACAGGCACATGAAAAGATGCTCAACGTCACTCCTCATCAGGGAAATACAAATCAAAACCACACTGAGATACCACCTCATGCCAGTCAGAGTGGCCAAAATGAACAAATCAGGAGACTATAGATGCTGGAGAGGATGTGGAGAAACGGGAACCCTCTTGCACTGTTGGTGGGAATGCAAACTGGTGCAGCCACTCTGGAAAACAGTGTGAAGGTTCCTCAAAAAATTAAAAATAGATCTACCCTATGACCCAGCAATAGCACTGCTAGGAATTTACCCAAGGGATACAGGAGTGCTGATGCCTAGGGGCATTTGTACCCCAATGTTTCAACAATAGCCAAATTATGGAAAGAGCCTAAATGTCCATCAACTGATGAATGGATAAAGAACTTGTAGTTTATATACACAAAGTAGTACTACTTGGCAATGAGAAAGAATGAAATATGGCCTTTTGTAGCAATGTGAATGGAACTGGAGAGTGTTATGCTAAGTGAAATAAGTCATACAGAGAAAGACAGATACCATATGTTTTCACTCTTATGCTGATCTCGAGAAGCTTAACAGAAGACCATGGGAAAAAAAGTTACAGAGAAGGAAGGAGGCAAACCATAAGAGACTCTTAAATACTGAGAACAAACAGGGTGGATGGGGGGTAGGGGAGAGGGGAAAGTGCGTGATGTGCATTGAGGAGGGCACCTGTTGGGATGAGTACTGGGTGTTGTATGGAAACCAATTTGACAATAAATTTCGTATTAAAAAAAATAAAAATGAAAATGAAAAAAAATAAACAGGTAAGAGAGGCAGGCAGCTGACACCTCATCAGCAATTTTGTAACCCATGATAAAAGTCATGGATTCTATTTTAAAGGAGTTGGAAGCATTATGTAATTATAGGTGGTAGAGTGAGGTCGTCTGAATTATGAGGGTTTCTACTTTGTTAATTGAAGGAAGGGAGTGAGTTGAGGAGAAATGTAGATGATTTGCGAAAAAAAGATGCAAAGTGCTATTTAGAAATGAACATGCTCAAGCAATAATGGGGTCTAGTTGAGATCTGTATGGACAGAATTGAACCACTGTTATTTCATGTAGACTGAATCAGCCTGTAAAGAGTAACAGGCTTTATCCCTCTCTGCTGCCTCTTCTTTTCTATATCAATGGCTTGTTCTACTTCACATTAAAATTTATTAATGCATTCAAATATAAAAAAACTCAGTTTGTTCTCTGTATTTGAGAGTCTCTTATGGTTTGCTTCCCTCCCTTTGTTTGTAACTTTTTTTCCCCTTTCCCTCCCCCCATGGTCTTCTGTTAAGTTTCTCAAGATCCACAGATAAGTGAAAACGTGCTATTTGTCTTTCTCTGACTTATTTCACTTAGCATAATACCCTCCAGTTCCATCTACGTTGCTGCAAATGGCAGGATTTCATTCTTTCTCATTGTATAGGCAAATATTTCTTAACCATACAATCAAGTGATATAAAATTATTGACAAAGTATACTAAATTAAAATCAAGTACTTTTGTTTACCAAAAGATATTACTATAAGGTGAAAGTCAAATGACATATAGGCAGAAGATTTTTGGAACACATTTAAATGAAAAAGGCCCTGTATCCAGATCCAGAATATATAAAGAACACTTATAAATTGGTAAGAAAAAGGTAGTTAATGTAATTAGAAAAAAAAATTATCAATAGGCATGACCAGGCATTTGCAAAAGAGAATCAAAGGTCAATAAAAAGTTAAAAAGATGAATAATAGCAAAGAAATGTAATAAAAACAAAAAGGGATACCTTTAAATGTCAGTCAAAAAAACTAAAATTAAAAGCTAACAACTACAAATTTTGGTAATGTTTTCATGAGTTTTGGTGAAGTAGGAATCTTATAAACTTCTGATGAGATTATAAGTTCTTCAAGCATTATCTACCAGACAGGAACATACAAGTTCTTTGTCCCATTTACCCTTATCCCTTTTACTGGGTCACTGATAGAGATAGTACGTCTAGCATTCAGCTAGAGATTGTTCAGAACACAACAATTAAGCTACGTGAACGGCAGGTTCAGACCTCCATTTTCGTTAGCCCTTTTGCCCCAAAAGTTATCCCTCAGCTAATACTTGAGGGATAATGGGAGGTTTCCTTATGACCAGTTGAGAGAAGAGGGTCACAGTGCTGAGACTGTTTCACAGATTGATCAGCTCAACATGTGAAAGTTCAAATAGATGGCTGCTGCCCTAAAAACATGCTTAGGTTGATCCTGCAAAACAAAGGTGTAAGGAAGTTCTCCAAATGTACAGAACTTTAGGCAATATAAAGAGAAGTGGCCCAAGAAAAGCATGTACAGAGACTTATGATAAGTGGAAAACAGTTTAGCAGGTTAAAAGGTTATTCAGCCTCTCCATGGCTTGACCACAGTGGAGCTTGGCAAAGTGAGCTATGAATAGAGTACCCTTGATGTCAGAGATGAAGGCTACACATGAGTCTAACTACATGGAATCCCTCTCACCAAAGATAATTTAACTGTTGCTGCTGCTGGATAGCTGACAAGTCAACTGTGGAGATCAATGTGGAGGCACCAATAGGGAGTCATTTCTTAGAAGATTATCAGCTACCTACTGCAAGTTGATTTCTTCAGACTCCTTACATCTCACAAAGGTCAGTCATAATCCTGACCAGAATTGACACATATATCAGAAGTTGGTTTGCCTTTCTCGTCTTCAGGGCCTCATCGAAAACCACCATTTCACTTTCAAGAGTATCTGATTCACCTTCGTTGAATCCTGTGTAATATCATTATAGAAAAGGACTCTTTATGGAAAAGAAAGTACCAACCCTAACCATGGGATTCACTGGTCTTTCCACATACCACACCAACAACTAGGTGCTGGTCTATTACAGTAATGGGATAGCCTTATAAAGATGCAAGTGAAACACTAGCTTGACAATAACACCATCAAGAATAAGACAGTATTTTATTTATATTCTCTAAACTACCAGCCCTTAGAGGGCATTTGGACTCAATAGATAGAATTCATCATGAAGGAACCAAGGAGTGAAAGTAGTAGTGGCATGGCTTCCCATCACTTCCAGTGACTCAGGGAATGTGTGTGTGTGTGTTTGCATGTGCATGCACGTGTACACGTGTGTGCACTTTCTTAGCTAGAAAACTCTGGTTCTCATGAAGGAATTCTTCCACCAGAGGAAATAGTAAGATTTCAATTAAACTTAAGGTTATGGGGGCGCCTGGGTGGCTCAGTCAGTTAAGCGTCCGACTTCGGCTCAGGTCACGATCTCACGGTATGTGAGTTTGAGCCCCACGTCGGGCTCTGTGCTGACTGCTCAGAGCCTGGAGCCTGTTTCAGATTCTGTGTCTCCCTCTCTCTCTCTCTGACCCTCCCCCGTTCATGCTCTGTCTCTCTCTGTCTGAAAAATAAATAAATGTTAAAAAAAATTTAAAAAAATAAATAAACTTAAGGTTATGGATATTGCATAGTCACTAGAGAGAGAGAGAGAGAGAAGAAATTACCAATATAAAACAACAACAATTACCAATGACAAGGGTAATTAACCTTGATAATCATGAGATAAGACTGCTGCTATAGTGGAGGTGAGGAGGAATGTTTGTACCTGGGATCCACCAGGGCACCTCTTTTTACTCCCATGCCCAGTTTTAACTGTTAGTTGACAAGTATAGCAACATGATGTAATAAATGTATGGAAACTAAGGTCTCTAACACTTCAGAGATGAAGGGCTGGGTCACTCTCCCAGGCAAGCCCCATAGACCAGAAGTGCTAGCCGAGGGAGTGGCAAAGAGGAGTTAGGATCTTTAAGGAAGGAAGGAGAAAATAAGCAATAGTCAGAACCTTGGAAGCAACTAATGTACGGAGCTTGTGATTCATACCACTAACCTTTTTCTTGTAAAATTTTTGAGCAACTGTGATAAATCAGAATCAGATACTGTAATGGATGAAATGAATGTAAGGTGAGATTCATATGCAAAGGTGCACTGTGGTTAGTGTAGTTAATGCTTCCATCTACATCTCATCCCCAGTTAGTGTGAGTGTTGGTTCCTGTCAGTTCATAACCCCTCCTTACTTTGGAGAATTGCTCTCAACTGACAGCAGACGCCTCTGTAGAGAGGTATTCCCGTGATGCCCTGTCTTCTTCACTACAATCAGTTCAAGGAACAGCTCACAAATAGTGATCAATGGATATATAACAAAATGCCAGCTCCCTGGCTTTGAGGGGAAAACTACTCTGCTGTATGATTTATGCTTCTGATCCTCATATGGATGAGACCAATTAAGACTTCACTTTACCTGAGGTGACATTCTAAGTTGGCTTTTCCCCATCGCTATTCTGCTTCCCTCACTTTTCTGTAGATTCTTCTGAAAAGCATTCCTTCAAGAAATCAGATATATCTGAATATTTGTTCTAGTATCTGCTTTTTGAAAACACAACATGAAATATTCTTTGAACCAACAATATGTTTTCTAGGATATGCCTATAAAAAATACATGCATATTGCACCATATAACATGTACATGAATGTTAATAACAGTATTGCTCATAAAATCCCCAAAATGGAAATAACCCAGAAGTCCATCAGCTCTTTAATGGAAATGTATACTCTTCTATTTTCATCCTATTGCCATATATTTGAATATAGTGTGTGGCAGATTGTATTTTCCAAAGACAGCTGCAAAAATCTCTCCCATTTCAAATGTCCTTCTTAAAATATGACCTTAGCCTTCTTCCCATCTAGTAGTGCTTTCTGTAAGTTCTTCCCTTAGGCTGTTTTTTTCTTTATTGTTGGCCTTAACAATAGAATATGGATGAAGTGATGCTATGAGATTTCTGAGGCTAGATCATCAAAATGTCATGATTTCATCTTGATTTCTCTGGATACCCACTCTTGGAATTAAGCCATCCTGCCACACTGAAGTCCAACTAGACTATACAGAGAGATGGCATGTGATGTTTCAGCCAACTTCCCAGTGGCAGTCCTAGTGGACAACCAGAATCAACTGCTGGACATGTGTTAAGAAGCCTCCAGATGGCTCCAGCCCCCGTCACTGAATCATCCCCAGCCTTTAAGGATTCCCTGTTGAGCCATCACACATTGGCAGGGCATAAATAAATTCTTTACTGTGACCAGTCCACGTTCTTGCCCCATACAGAATCAATGAGAATAAGAAAATTTTTGCTCTATGTAACTGGGGTTTTGCTTTGTTTCTGTTTTTTGTTGTTGTTGTTTTTACACAGCACTAATAAATAGAATACAGTATAGTTACATGTAGTAAAAATTGGCAATGAAAATGAGTAGAAGCATATTGTTGGGTCTCATCTACATAATATTGAGTGAAAAATACATATAATGTTCAGTGAAAAAGACACAGAATATATGCAATATAAGATTCTATTACATATATTAAGAACAGGTGAGACTAATTTATGCTATTAGAAATCAGCATAGTAGTTACCTTTGGGGAAATGAGTAGTGATTTGAGCAGACACAAGGGGGACTGCTGGGCTATTGGTACAATTCTACTTCTTGACTTAAGCAGTGACTACACAAGTATGTTCCCTTTGAAACAATTCATCAAACTGTAAGAACTAATATATTTTTAAATTTTTGTATTAATTATACCAATTAAAATAAACATTATCTTACTAAAAGCAGGAATTGAACTTCAATTTCTTAACATTTTAGATTATTTACCTATGCTATTTTAGCCTTCAATTTTGTGTATATCATTTTCTTAGGTATTTTGAGCTTCGTACATTTTTTTCCAAAATAAATATTGACTAGTACATTTTTATCTGGTTTTATATGACACATTTCTTTGATAAGTATGAAATACAGGAAGTTATTTATAAATACTAAAATATTTAATATTTGTGATTCAATAGTTACCATTTTTAAATGTTTTGGCACTCCAGTTCTAGAATTCTAAAACAGGTTTCTAAAATGTATTATTTAAAATTGGTATATCATTTATTGTGCATTTCCTGAGTCCTGAGTTAAAACCAGGCACTAATTACTTATAGATAATTAACTATTACAAAATTTGTGTCAGGGACACCTGGGTGGCTCAGTCAGTTAGACATCCAACTCTTGACCTCAGCTTAGGTAATGATCTCACAGTTTATGGGATTGAGCCCCACGTCCGGCTCTGTGCTGACAATGCGGAGCCTACTTGGGATTCTCTCTCTCCCTCTCTCTGCCCCTCCCCCACGCACACTCACATTCTCTCCCCCTCGCAAAATAAAACCACATTTAATAAAAATAAAACAAAATCAACTATTGCATTAAAAGATAAATTGTGTTTTAGGAGCTCCATGAGAGGTCTAAGAATAAAACTGTGTAGTATATATCAAGCTTAAAGCAAGGAAAAAGATGTCCATACAAATCTTTTTTTTTTTTTTTTTTTTTTAACGAGGCAAAGAACTTTATTAATCTTGTTTCAAACTTTATTCCCAGGCTTCTTCAGCTTAATTAGCTGCAAAGAATGAATTGTGTATAAGCAAAAACTGAAAAGAGCTGCAGTGTCCAGGGGGTTTGAGCTTAAAAATATTAGAGATCTAGATTTTATCAGATCCATGAACAAAATTTTTAAAAAGCAGTGATAATATAAAATAGAAGCTCCCAGTAACTTCTTCAGGTTTTATCTTCTTCAGAAATTGACTCAATTCAGTGTGCTTCATTCTTGGAAGCTTCATCAAAATTCTCCACAAGATCTGGAACTTTATCATCATCATCCTCTCCGGTAGCAAGTGGTGCCTTTCCATCCACAGATTGTTTGGGCAGAGCTTCAGCCAGCCTTCTTAAACTAGTCACACTGTCTGCACCAAGTTGGTTTAAGATACTGGGTAGCATTTCTGTCAGCTGTCATGATAGTTTCTTTCATCTTGTTGGGGCAGAAATGGGACCACGCGGGGGACTAAGGTTTGGTGCTCAGGGGGTCTCGGGTGGACCAGCTGAGATTAGGCACACACACGTGGGGACACAAGATCTGTACAAATCATTTTTTTATATCTGCAAAATTCATGAAAGTTTTCTGGTGAATGTGATGTGACCTCTGATTAAGAAAAAATAATCCCACATGGTCTCCTGTGCCTCAGAGATAGTTATCTCTATGATTGTGTGTTTTCATTTGGCAAGAATCACCTCAGACCATTATCCATGCTATTCTTTTAAACAAGCAGTCATTTCAATTATCTTTTTAGAGATACCTGTTCATTTTAAATAAAACAGCCCCTTTTGATCAGATCAACTGAGTATAAACTTGAATAGCAAGACCTGACAAGATTAGGGTCATGACACATGAAACACTAAGTAACGAAATTAGAATCTGTTGAACTGAGACTGCAGACTTTCACCAAACTAAGACCATCTAAGCAGAAGTCACAGAAGTTAACAATAGATGAATTTGAAGATAAATATTTCCCAGACATAACACAGTTGATTAAATAGAAAACACCATCTTTCTTAAAGAGTTTGTTTGTTACACAATCCAATGTCTGATCTGATTTTTATAAAATATGCTTAGATGACACTCTAAAAATATTCATGAGGCAGACCAAAGAATTAATTAATTGAAATTAAACAAGTTGATTGCAAGTAAAGATTACTGAATGTTAAGAATTTGCATGCTTATTGTAAAATAAATTTCTGGATCTTAAAATGTACTAAGGAATAATGAAGGGAAGATTATATCTTTTAATATGGTGCTTCTTGGTGATGCATTTCATTAGAAACAACATGTCTTTTCTTTGGATCAATTGTTATTGTCATAGGATATTACAGGGCCATTGAAAACACTTATTTTACTATTTTATTTGTTTGTTTGTTTGCTTGTTTGTTTATTTATTTATTTTGAGAGAGAGAGAGCATGAGTGAGGGAGGGACAGAGAGGGACACAGAGAATCCTGAGCAGGCTCTGTGCAGTCAGCCACAAACCGTGAGAGCCACAAACTGTGAGGTCATAACCTGAGCTAAAATTAAGAATCTGACACTTAACTGACTTAGCCGCCCAGGTGCCCCACTGAGTATTTTTAAACACTCTTGGATAAGTTGTTAATCGACTTCTTAGGGATTTTGAGACTTATATACCAATTTTTTTAATCTTCACGTATTACATGTTAAGATATTTTTTTTAAAGCAGGCTTTTTGAGAGCCAGTTTGGAATAATGAGAAGACTTTAAGATCTGGAATCAATCATCTTAGGTTTGAATAGTAACTCTAAATTACCATCTAAGCAAACTTAAGAAATTTATTTAATCTCTCTGAAGTGTAATTCCTTCCTCTGAAAAATGTCATGTTTAGTATTTATTCCAAAACTTTGCTGTCAATGTCAAACAATACTATGAGTTTAAATTAATTACTTATGCACTGGTTAAAAAAAAAAAACTAAAAAAAGTCTATGATATACTTACTGCACTAAATTTCTAAATATGGAGGATATTATTAAATTGGATCAAAGTCCAATTCTGTTTCTGCAGAGTAGCATTCCTATACTGGAAAATAAAAGCCATATTCTTTGATTTCCAAAACAAAAAAAAAATTGTACTATTTTATTAATATACTTCTATATTATAATAAAGATAACAAAATTAATATTAAAGGTGTGCTTCTTCAGTGTCTCAAACCTTGTATAGTGTTTAGGAACTGAAGTATCAATAACTAGGTTGTATTATTGTCTCATTTGAAAAATGTCTAACCCATCGTTGTCATAGAATCAAGGAAACTGAGCTAGAAGAGACTTAACATTGATCAATTTCAGCCATTTTTCTTTGAAAATGTTAGCATGTCAGGGCACCTGGGTGGCTTAACTCGGTTAAGTGTCCGACTTCAGCTCAGGTCATGATCCAGTGGCTCGTGGGTTTGAGCCCCGTGTCAGGCTCTGTGTTGACAGCTTGGAACCTGGAGCCTGTTTCAGATTCTGTGTCTCCTTGTCTCTCTCTGCCCTCCCCTGCTCACACTCTATTTCTCTCTCTCTCAAAAATAAGCACTTAAAAATGCTAAATAAAATGTTAGAATGTCTCCAGAAATTTAAAATAAAACATATTAATGGATATTCTTTGGACAGTCAAATTCATATGCTTCCTGTTCCTTCTGTACTAAATACAGATCATGACATTATAATTATATTATCTGTATTCAGACATGTTGGTATAGCACACTTTTCTTACAGGGTGCTTTTCTAAAAATAGGAAAGATCAATGATATTCCTCAGAATTACAAAGAAACTTAAAGGCTTTTCTAATTTCAAAGACTGGACTCTTCCCGATAAAAGACTTAGTCATCAATTATAATAGAAACAAAGTATGTTGCTGCGTCTTTTTGCTTCTTTTTTAATTTTTTCCCTTAGAGTCTGGAATTATTGATGCGGAGATATTAAGCTTCTAGGGAATAGATAAGAACAAGTCACAATATATTTTAAAATATTTTTAGCCTGGGGATGCCTGGATAGCTCAATTGTTAAGCAGTCAACTCTTGATTTTGGCTGACGTCATGATCTCATGGTTCCTGGGATCAAGCCCTGCATCAGGCTCTGTGCTGGGCGTGGAGCCTGCCTGGAATTCTCTTTCTCCTTCTCTCTCTGCCCCTCCCCAGTTTGTGTGTGTGCACCCTCTCTCTTTCCCCCTCCTTCTCTCTCTGTCTCCCTCTTTCAAAATAAATAAGCTTAAAAAATTTTAGCCTATTTATATTGGCTTAAAGAGGGGATAAAAAGACAATCTGCGATCCTCACTCTTAACATAGTACAGGAGGACAACATCTACATAAATACAGAATGTCTTAGCTTCAGAATTCCATTTTGGAACATTCACATCATGATATGGGACTGATGGCATTTAAATCTAACTCAAACCTTAAGGTTAATAATAAAAAGTTTTCCTAGATGTGAAAAAAGAAAATAAAAAAGGAAAAGGTAAACGGAGGGATATTTTACAAGGATGTTATTCTTTTTCTATATTCCAAATTCTGAAATTGGTGAAGAGATGCTTCTGTTGCTAGATTTCCCCAAAGAAAAGCAAAGCTTGTAGTTCTTATTACCATTAGGTCATAAATACACAAGATTTATTTGAAATAATTTGAAAATTGATGTGGAGGGAGAGGCATATGTGTGTGTGAACATAACAATCTAGGTTTTATTTTGAATAGCATGTGATTGGGCACCATATCTTTACATGATTAGAAATCTTCAGTTCTATGTCAGTTATCCATTTACTGCCTCTCAGCTCCACATCTACCCTTTTTGCCTTGTTTTTTGGTACTGTAACTGGATCTTGTAAGCATTTCTGCTTTGTTGGTTACCATAATATTAGGGTTTTTTTAAGTTTATTTATTTTGAGAAATAGAGAGCAAGCAGGAGAAGGACAGAGAAAGGGAGAGAGAATCCCAAGCAGCATCTCTGCTGTCAGTGCAGAGCCAGATGCGGGGCTTGAACTCATCAACCATGAGGTCATGATGTGAGCCAAAATCATGAGCCAGATGATTAACTGAATGAGCCACCCTGACACCCCACCATAATATTAGGCTTTTGAAGGGTCATTGCAAGTAGAAGGATTTTTTTTACCTGGTTTGGAGCTTTTCTGCCAGTTTCCTGGCTAGTAGTGTGCAAGAGATCACGTGGTGCACAACCCCAGAAGGTTTTAACTGCAGCAAAGCAAGTACCTTTTCTGTGAGTTTTACGTGTACCACATGAGGTGGTTTTCCAGCTGCAGCCCGTGGCCTCTCAGAGAATTTCTCTACCACCCAGTGGGCCTCAGACACAACCTATCCAATGAAGTAAATATCTTAAGCTTGGTGTAGGGTCACTCCCCTTCATAACTGGCTATTTCCTTGGAGTCTCTCATTTTGCTTTAAATGTAGTAGCTGCTCCCTATTTCAGTCATTCCCATATTTTTTAGAGTTCTCTTTGTCTCTCCTACAAATGTATGTCCTCTTTACTGGTGATAATTCTTCATGTAAAAATTCTCCCACTTAAATTATTGGTGTGCTGCCTCCTGACTCTACTCCGATAGATATATGTCCCAGAAATCTTCTGTTTTTCAAAAGCTCTTTTTCCTTATTTCACAAAGGTTAAAATCAAAGGCATGGGAATCAGATTGCCTGAGTCTGTATTCTGGTCCTGCTACTGAACTTTTTGGTGATGTTTTGGAAAAGTTATTCCACCTCGGTGAGCCTCTGATTCCTTGTCTGCAAAATGGATGTGACAGGAACACTACTTGTCTGATAGGGTTGTTGTGAGGATGAAGTAAATTAATTCATGCAAGGCAAATAGGAGACACTCAATTAATGCCAACCATTGTTATTATCACTCCTTTACTCTCTCTTCATGGAGCTATAGACACAAAAAATATAATATACACATTCTTTCATAAATTTTGTGTAGTATATAAAAAGCAAAATAGAATGTCTGACTTAAATATTCCCTTTAACAGGTAGCCTTTCCTAACCATATTTCATCTTCCTACTCCTTTGTGTTATATACGACTTTATCCTTGCAATTATCATGCTGCACTGTAAACAGTTTCTTTGAAAATCTATCTTCTAGACTAAAATGAAAGTCAGACGCTACAGCTTGCTCGTGCCTCACATCTAATAAACACTTATGGAACACTTAAGGAAGGAATGCGTTTAGTTTTTTTCTATCATTCCCTTCAATTTTCAAGACACAAAACTAACCTGAAATATAAAACTGATCCCATCACCTTCAGTCCGAGAAACTATTTTATTTCGTGTGACACAGAAGGAAAAGAGAGAAGTACAAACCTAATAGGGTCAGGCGCCAAAGGAGATTCCGGAGAGACATGATAGGTGCTTAACAGTTAAAGACCTATGAGCTCTGCTAATGCATGCTGACTAGAGTAAGCAATACCCTCTATCCCAAACCACCTCTCTTTCCTTTTCCTTAATTAGTTTGTTAATGAGCTAATGCTTCCAATGGACTGTGAAATTAAAACAATGTGCTTTCTACTGTGATCGCTAAACATTTTCACTGGACATAAAATGTGTTTCACCCTCAATGGGATTTTCTTTTCTCTATTTATAAACAAATCAAAAAGACAGCATCAAAGAGGTGCAGGTGTCTGGTGGGTAAATAAATAAACACTCCCAGCATGTGGAACAATTAAATAATCTCAAACAAAATGGCATCAGAAGCAGATGCACTCACCACAGGAACAAGGTTTTATAGGCAAAGGGAATAAGTCCAAATGAATTTGCAACAGAGGCACTCGGCTCAGTGGGCCAGCCAATTTTGCATCTGTCCCTTTGGCGATGAAGAGTGCTCTGGACACTCTCAGGACACACTTGGGACAGATCTCTTCAGGCACTTCTGAGGCAAGAATGATGGAGTTTAACGTTGCCAAGTAATCAGATAAAGCTGAAGTGGACTCACAAACGCAGACTCTCCCAGCAAAACCAGAACACAATATTCCTTAAACAGGCACCATGCTTTCTTGTCTCTGTGCCCTGTTTCTGCTTCCTGGAATCTAGTTTTCTTGCTTATAATGCCCACCCCAAATTAAACATTTTGAGGTTAAGTAATATTCATTCTAGAATCTTTAAAGGTCATTTACTTCATGAAGCATCACCTAATCACTTTAGCCCTTTGTGCATTAAAATAGCACACTTGCTTTAAAAACAACAACAGCAGCAAAACTTTCTAACAAAACTTATTGTACAACTAAGTGAGCTGTTTGGGAAAATATTTGTTGAATTTAACTTGGAGGCAGAGCATCTAAAACAATTAGAGGTGACATAAAATGAGAGAAAGAGAAATAACACCAGTTTGGGAGGGGGACAATTCATAGCATGTTTTGGTGATGAGATAATTTACATGAAGAAAGTGATGTGAACCTTAAAGGATGGAAAGGATTTCAACAGACAAAATGGTGATCACATGACCCAGATAGGAATGGACCCTGCAAGACAGAGACAGACAAGGGAAATAATACTGGATTGAGGGCATTTGAATTAAACCATTTTGATTCTAGTGTGGGGTAGGCTTGAATAAATGGAATAAGTTAAGGCTACACAAGGAGGTTAAATCAGGAGAGGGAAGAAAATTAAATATTAAGCATGAGCTTTGGACTCAGTCTATTAAATATTTTAAGACCACTAAAGGTTTCTAAGATTTGAAGACATTAATTTGATTCTGCACTTACCTTTAAAGTTTCAAAAAAAGAAAAGTTTTACATTTTCCTGGAAAATATACATAGATTTTTTAAGAAAGAAGTGGTGAAAAGAAACATTCTTATAAATGTAGTTTAATAAGCAATTGGATGGCATTGTTGAACATTAGAAAAGATGTCTAAAATAGCTAATGCAAAGCAACCATTATGCATGTGGAAAAAGTGGCATTGCTCAGACTTCCACAAAATGCACTTAAGTGTAAAGAAATCTACAATGACTCATTTGGACAGCTGGGGAGAACTTGAAAACAACAGCTAAGTCATTGAAAAAATGAACTAACCTGATTCAGAAAAACAATAACAAAGATAGAAATCTGTGTGAACATCCTACTAAAACTTTTAAAGTTTTAAAAGTTCATTTGGGGGGTGCCTGGGTGGCTCAGTCGGTTGACCAACCGACTTCAGCTCAGGTCATGAACTTGCAGTTCATGAGTTCAAGCCCATCGTCGGGCTCTGTACTGACAGCTCAGAGCCTGGAGCCTGCTTTGGATTCTGTGTCTCCCTCTCTCTCTGTTCCTCCCCTACTTGCTCTCTCTCTCTCTCAAAAAATAAGTAAATATTAGAAAAATTAAAAAATAAAAGTTCATTTGGAAAAGCAGTTTTTATAATCCCATTGTCATATGGAACTTAAACTCTGTAAGATAAGACATTATATAGACCCTAGAACAGAAGAGATAATGTCCCACAGAGGAGAAATGATTTACAGCAGTTGAATGCATTCATGTAGCATGTATTGAGTGCTTACTGTGGGAAAAGACATAAACGGGATATATTCCCTAATTTAGAGTATATTGCAATTGTAGATGACAAGAACATAAAGATAGACCTTTGAAGTTTGTGACAGCTACCCTATGGTGAGAGATCATTTAGACATGTGCTGGGTTCTTGTGAGCCCTTGAAAACACAATGTCGGAAACCTCCCCTAATCAGATTGAGGATTCAGGGAAGCCTTTCTGGAGGGAATGGTTGATATACCCAGTTTCAGAGGACAAGTGGGAACTAATGGGGTAGAGGAGATTTAAAGTCATCCCAGGCTGAGAATGGTTAAATGCACAGAAGTAGGAAGTAGTATGGTGTGAGGTACAATAATCAAGGTGTAATCTTACAGTATCACCTGAAGGGCAGGACAGCCTAGTGGTTAAGATGGTAGAATCTAGAATGAAACAAATCTGAATTCACATCTGAGCTCTATTCTCTACATTTGAAACCAAAAATCATAGCAGTGCTGTCTAGGAAATGGCAATTGAGAGCCCACTCAGGTGTTGTTTTCTGTGGAGAACCTTAAAGAAATTTGTGCCCCTGGAGAGAGCCAGCTCTCTGAAAAGATGGTTGGGAGGGGTATTCATCTCAGAGAAAGCTGCAAAGATGACTGTTTACCAGGAAACCTACTTCTAGAAAACACTTAAAGGAACTGCATTTGAGAGGGAGGCAAAAAGAAAGCCAAACAAAAATGAAAACAAAATGAATAAATAAATAAAAGATTAAAAGGATGAGTATTTAAGTGATGATCTACTTAAGAGACAATGATATTCCTCTAAATCAGTATTTCTTTTGACAGAGTAATCGGTAATAACAACAGCACTTACTTATTTATTGATTTTATCTATAATTAAATGTGTTTGGGGTGGCTGGGTGGCTCAGTCGATTACACGTCTGACTTTTGATTTTGGCTCATGATCTCACGGTTTGTGAGTTCGAGCCCTATATCAGGCTTGATGCTGATGATGCAGAGTCTGCTTGGGATTCTTTCTCTTCCCATCTCTCTACTCCTCTGCCACTCAAGCTTGTGCTCTCTCTCTCACAATAAATAAATAAAAACTTAATATTTAAAAATATACAGTAATTAATTATATTTTACATATATTATTTTTAAACAATGCATTTGAATCATTCTATAAAGACCACATTGCAACCGCATTTTACAATGCAAAGGTTTAGATTATGATACACGATACAAAATTAGTATTATTACTTTATCAGGTCATTTTGACTTCCATGTAAAATTACATTTCTTGGATATATTATTTACTATATTTACATAATTATTTGCTTTTTGCATGTTAAAAGTAGTTATGCATTTTTTTTTTTGGATTTTTCTTTAAATGTATTTATCTCCCCTTAATAATCTGCATATAGAGACAGAGGAAAGAGAGAAATGAGGCAAGGAGATAAACCAGAAGAGGTAAAAACTAAAATAAGATAGTATTTACTAATTTACTATAGAAGGAAAACAAATTTAAGACAATTCCTAACTGAGATGATGTTGCTGATACATGTGATAATGACGCAGTTTGGGTGAGATCTTATCTCCTCTTTGTTAATATGTATTATCTTTCAGTGGAACCAGTCAGGTAAGATAACTAGCTATTATTACTCTGTATGTTATATTATTCTTGCCATTTCAAAGCCTGTTGACATTTATTTTTCTTCTCCCATAGCAATCCGAATAGATTACTCAGGATAGATAATTAGATAATTTTCTCAGTAGAAGGTGGAAAAAACCCAGAATCACAGAAAGTATAAAAGCATGACAAAGGTGATACAGCCAACTAGCACCAGAAAATCAACTTCATAAGCTGATCTTCCTACTACAAACATACAGAATTATTGTATACATTTTTTTCTCCCTTCTTTACTTTTTTTTCTTGTTGTCTAGGGTTTATCAAAGAGTCTGCCCATGGGTCTCTTTAATTTAATTTTGTATTGGGGCACCTGGGTTGTTCAGTTAGTTAAGTGTCTGACTTCGGCTCAGGTCATGATCTCGTGGTTTGTGGATTCAAGTCTTGTATCAGGCTCTCTGCTGACAGATCAGAGCCCGGACCTTTTTTGGACTCTGTGTCTCCCTCTCTCTCTCTTTGCCCCCCCCCCCCCCAACTACCCACGCTTTCTCTCTCTCTCTCTCTCTCTCTCTCTCAAAAATAAAATAAACATTAACAAAATTTTTTTAAATTTAACTTTGTATTTGTTTTTTATATTATCAGTCTGTTTACTCTCAGTTAATCATCTTCTTAATATTCATAGGATGTATGCATATAAATTGTATTAGGATTGCTTTTTAGCAACAGAACCAACTTTCAAGTGTTTTTACTAGTTACATGTATAAAAATAATTTTATTGTACTTTAATTAGTGAAGAGAGGTATACCTCATGCAATCCACCGCATATAAGATATCCTTGGCTGAGTGTTTTAGCTCCTGGACAGGTATAGCATTTATTCAACTTAGGGGTATGGTTCAAAGTGTGAGTCCAAGGCTACAGCTCAGTGGAGGGGTGCTCAGCCTGAAACTCAAAGGACCTCTTAGTAATGAGATTATTTTTCATCATTAAGGGAGAAGGGCTCTCTCATTTATCGGGACATGTGTACTGGAAGACGGATGCATTGGCAAATATTTGCAGCCTGAAATCAAAGCCAGTATGGGCCATTGGTCAGGATTATTCAATTCAATTCAAAGATAAGATATTACCTTCTGGAATGCACATAAAGAAAAAGGTAAAGTAAACTATATTTTGAGATAAGGCATCTACTATGTGATGACAACTGTTTTATAGTCACAAACCAGCCTCAAAAAACTGTCCTATTTTGGTCCTGGAAATATACTCAACCTCTTTAGCATTATTTTCCTCTGTCAGCATTTGAAATGGCGTGATCATTCATTTTCTCTTTAATCAGTCTCCTCCCCAGGCTCCTCCAGAATGGTCTCTACTCTTTTTGCCAAATGATAGGGTGTATTGTGTTTTTTCTATTATGTATGGTGACCAAAGGATTGGATTTGGATGTCACCATGTACTTCCAAATGTTTACCCATCTTTGAATTATGTTTATTACAACAGTCCGTCAATAATGTGTTTAAAATATTAGCAATGATTACTACTAATCAATAGATAGTTGAACAATAATATTGAGTGATGACTGCAGTTGTCTTGTGAGCAAGGGAGCTCTTATTCCAAAATTCCAAAGGAACTTAGCTTATGTTTAAAGCAAAGAGTATGTATTTTACTATTCTACCAAGGAGCTTTCATACTGAAGAACTGACAAACTGATCACATCAAAATGTTCTGTTTAATTTCTAGCATATCTTTTCATTATTATTAGCTAGATATTTTTGCTCCTACCATCTTTGTCAATTACCCATTACTGCATATCATACCAACCCAAAACGTAGTGGTTTACAACAATAATATTTTGCTCATAAATCTACAAATTGGGCAGGTCTCAGTAGAACAGCCTTTTTTTTTTTTCTCCCTGCAACTGAATATCAGCTAAGGTAGCTTGAATGTTGAGAATGAAATCACCTTGGGGCTTGGTCACTCATATGTCTGGTAGTTAATGCTTGTTGTTGACTGAAACTTCAACTGGGATTGCAAACAAAACATCTTGACGTGTCTTTTTGATGTACCTCCTTGCCTTCAAAACAGCTTAGTATCTGGATTCTTCCTGAGACATCTCAAGAAGCCAATCATAAATTTTATTACCCTTTTTTGGGCTTAACCTTAGCAGTTAATTTTATTTTAGTCACAGGCTTACCCATGTTAAAAGGAAAAAAAGAAACACCTCAACAATCAATGGAGGAATAACAATATCACATTTTAAGAAGCATATGTAGGATAAAATATATTTTCGTGGACTTTCCTGGGAAATATATTTGCTACAGGCTGACCTCTGGCCACAATAGTTTATCACCTCTACACATGCAAAATTCCCTCATCCTTTCTCCCCCAGATATCTCACAAAGTATCATATATGATGGTATTAGACTTAGGCTGGAGGTCCAACATCTTACCATCAAAATATGTTCAAGTGCAGTTGAAGGTCTTTGAATCTTATTCCTTGATTATGGCCCCTTTATTAGATTTGTTCCCTCATTCTGTTGTTCAAAAATGATAAGGTAGCTATTGAATTTACTTCGAAATAAAATATATTCTAGTATCTGAAAGTCACATCTATGTAAATTTTATACTGTCCTCGAAACACCCATTAATTCCAAGGTATTACTACATAATTGATTCACAGCCTGAAAAACTGAACACCCTAAACTGATGTGTGTAGCAACAAAAGAAGTTTTCACAGAACTGTCTGTCTTATTGAAATTTTTATGAGATTGATTGTGCTTATTTATTGAGGGATATTCCACTATGCCGTCAATATTCTCTGTATTTCCCACTACTATCTGTGCTCATGGTTATGGGAACACTTACATAATCCAGTGATGGAGAAAAAAGAGGCTTCCATAATTCAACACTGAACTACAGTGGTGTGCCTTCCAAAACATAAAATACCACAATTTTGAGCCTTTCAGGTATCAATTGTCACTAAATATTAACATGAGTAAATTTTTTTCCAACTAACGGCAGTATAGTTTTGTAAAGCAAGCTTTTATAAGACAGTCTGCCACACAGAATAATAAAGAGTTAGGAAGATTTATTGGACGTGCAGTTTCATTTCCACACTGATCATCTCAAGATATCTTAACACACATAGGCGCTCTTCTTGCCTACACTCTGACCAAAGACCATAAGTCACAATGTAACAATATTACGGTGACAATATCAGTTATCTTCAGAAATAAGGACACATTTGAGAGGGATAGGGCACTATTAGTAATTATATTAGGGCAAAAGTTGTAAAACAGAATAATCATGAGTACACTGGGACATGTGCATAAGCAAACATGGGTGTACTTTGTGTTTGAACAACAGTTGGAATCCCAATTCTGTCCCTTATCTCATGCAATTCACTTAACCTCTTAGACTCTCAGTTTTCTTACCTAAAGAAATAGAATAATCAGACATCTCACTATTTCTATTAAATTATATAAATAAAATACTCTTAGCACTATCTGGCACAATTAGGGTCCTCAGTGAATGGCAATTAGCTTTGTTATTATTGTATTCTGATTGTCTAGAATAGTATCTGGTACATGATATATCCATAATAAATATTTGTTTGGTGAACAATAAAAAGAATTAATACATACATAAATCAATGAAATGAAGAAGTACCATTAGTATTCAGTGAAGTCATATAATACTCCTGGTGATCCGACTACATGTCATAGTAGGATTGGAAAATAGACAAATGCATGTCCTGGGACACGGTCAACCTGGATTCAGAAAAACTATAACATATGGAATTAATTGACTTTTTATACTATTTACCAGAAAATTAATCTGTATGCATCTGGAGCATAAGAACACTTGTGATTTAGGTTTCTATCCATTTAATTTAATCATGTAAGATATCTTTATTGTTTTCAGTTTTAAAACACTTTCTCAATTTCCCTGTTGTGTTATTGGAGATTGTATTAGTGAGAAAAGGAGAGGTTACACTGCATTATAAGTAACAAGCTATAAGCACAATTCTTTTAATGCATTCACAAACATTGTTATGGTTATATATTATGTAACAATCAATTGTACCCCTTGGCAAATTTCTCAACAGAAACTTTTCAGGCCAGGAGAGAATGGGATGACATTTAAAATATTGAAAGTAAATTATTGTTGGGGGAGCCTGGAGGCCTTATTTGGTTAAGCATCTGACTCTTGATTTTGGGTTAGGTCATGATCTCATGGTCATGAGATTGGGCTCTGTACTGGGCCTGGGTGTTGGGCTCTGTACTGGGCCTGGAACCTGCTTGGGATTCTCTCCCTCCCTCTCTCCTTCTGTCCCTCCCCATTCCTGTGTTCTCTCTCTCAATCTCAATCTCTCTCTCTCTCTCTCTCTTAAAAAAAAAAGAGAGAAGGAAAGAAAGAAAGAAAGAAAGAAAGAAAGAAAGAAAGAAAGAAAGAAAAGAAAAGAAAGAAAATCATTGTTACCTACAGATTCTATACCCAGAAAAACTGTCCTTCAGAAACAAATGAGGGATAAAGACATTTGGGAACAAAACTGAGGCAGTTCATTACCACCAGACCTACCTTACAAGAGACACTAAAGGAAGTTTTTAAATAGAAGTAAAATATCCATACCGCAAGTTCATTGGCTGAACACGGCCACTGTCTTTGCTCTGCAAACTATCAGCTGTCTGTCCTTCTCTTCACTAGAGCCTCACTTAGCTGCACAAATTTCAAGTGTTTTCACCAGCCTTTCTGGTCAAAGGGGGCCAGAATATACTCTCCACCCCAGGTAAGGTAATGTCACAGTCCTCCCTGCCTGAATGGAAAGAGGAGAAAGCACTCTAAGCTACTTTTAATTTCCCAGTCTCTCTAGTTGGAAGGGGCTGGGAGCTACCCTCAGCCTTGGACCTCCTGCATGCATGTAATACAGGAAGCTTCTATGCCTAGTATTGACTTTGTTTGGTGGGTGATCAACTCTGCCTGCCCACTTCTTTGACCAGCTTGAGCACTGCTAGGTTGCACACAGGCATGGTCATGAGCCCCTCTGATCAGGTAGAGCTGGAAGACATTCTTGACAGGAGGGAAGGAGTGACTCAGCACCTTACCAAGGCATGAGCAAATAGAGCTCTAGGGCCAGCAAAACTCCTTGTTTCAGGATCTTAATCAGGTTATTCTGTACCTTGCTGAGTTCCCTGATTGGAGTCTGTCAGTTTTGCAGATGAGAAAAACTGCTGTTTGGGACTACTACTTAGATACTGCAGCTATCAGCCTGGTCTGCAGAGATCTATGTACTGGTTATTACAAGTCCCCCCTTGCTTTCTCTGTTGTAGTCAGATTCCCAATGAAATCTGCCCCACAGATTCCCTTGCAATTCCCATGGTGAAATATCAAAGTAGGGGTTCCCACAAAGTGACCCACAATGCTGAAAAGGGGTACCTGGATGTATCTCCTGAGTTCTATTTCCCCACTGAAGGTACTCGAAGTTCAGGGAGACCTCTCCACATGGTGCTGCACTGGAGAAATGTGGTCAATGTGTAACTGTTTCTCTTAGCTTTCTATTGTGACCTCTCTTGGTCTCTGAGGTATAAGGGGATGCTTCAGCCTCATCCCTAAGCTCTAGGATTCTCTCAGTGGTGCCTTGTTTTCGAATAGATGTCCATTGTTCTTGTGAGGAGGAACAAATTCAGGAACAACCTATGTCACCGTTTTGGTAATCACATTCAGCCTCATTATTCTTTAATATTATCCCATAACATTTGTTTCTGTTCTTTAGAATAATATATTTACTAATTGTACAATATTCTATTATGTTTAGGTAACTAAATTAGTTTCCCAGCATCACCATAACAAATTTTACCACAAAAACTTGGTGCTTTAAGACAAGAGAAATTTATTCCTCACAGTTCTGAAAGCCAGAAGTCTGATATCAAACTTTCATAGAACTTAAAGAGCAAAGTGGAATTATTTTTTACCACTCAATTCTAAGCTTTGAAAATTTAGGTCATGGAGTTTCTAGATCATTTCTTTAGCATGTTTCTATCCATCAAGTTCATCAGAAGCTGGCCATAGGGTGAGGACTCAAATGACAGTAATTTATTGAGGGAGTGCTCTCATAAGAAGAGTGCGGGAAGCAGAAGAGAGGAGAGGAACTTAACCAGAGGTGTTATTTCAAGCAAAAGCTTGAAAACAAAAGCTATTTCAAGCAAAAACTCAGCCTCAGCTTCATCATGCTTGGGATTTCTAGGGGTCAATTCTGTCATACCCTTGGTCTCTACTGGGGACATGTGAACTAAGTTTTATTCTTCACCAGAACCTCTCCAGGTTAGTATGAACTCAGGCACTTCTAGATCTTTGTATGTATAGAAAAATGTAACTGAAGAGCAGTCCTGTGAGGACAGTCACACCTGCTATCGTCCACCTTTAACATCTTTCCAATGCACGTACATCTCCCATCTCACGTTAGGTACACTGTGTCCTGCCAAGACATTTTTGAGATGACATGTACTCATAATTCCGGGGGCAAAATTTACAGTAGGTAGTTTAGAAAGATGAGCTATCTCTGACTACTGTAGTTTATCCTGAAATTGCAACTGATACTCATTATATACTTCTATCAACTATTCTGGATTCCACTCACCCTACCGTGGCTCTTCTGGTGTCAAAGAAGTTTTCCCAGTGAGAAGCATTTCAACTCCTGAGTATATTCCCAAATTAAAGTTGTAAAGAGGAGATATATTGAAGAATGTTTGGGGTGCCTGGGTGGCTCAGTTGGTTGAGCGACCGACTTCAGCTCAGGTCATGATCTCACAGTTTGTGGGTTCGAGCCGCATGTCGGGCTCTGTACTGACAGCTCAGAGCCTGAAGCCTGCTTTGGATTCTGTGTCTCCCTCTCTCTCTACCCCTCCCCCACTCATGCTTTAGCTCTCTCTGTCTCAGAAATAAATAAACATTAAAAAAAAGAATGTTCATAGTAGCACTACTTAGTAGGGGGAAAAAAGAAGATAGCAAGAAAATATTTAAAATTAAGAGAAAAGAAAATGAAATACCTTATGCCAGTGAAAATTAATTCCTATATGCATAACGTGAATGCATTTTAGTGATCTAATGAGTGAGGAAAATATAAAGAAATGTCTTTTTTTATATAGTTCAAAAGCACAGAAAAAAATTCATTGTTTACGCATAAAATGTATACATGTGTGACTAGTACATAAACAGAATAGTGCTTTCATCTGTGGAGGAGAAAGGGACTTAGGATAGGAAAGGCCTATATAAATATGTAGTAGTAAGTAAGGGATTGAATAGTGAGTTTAGTAATACTCATTATATTAGCAAAGTAAACACATAAATGTGGGCCAAAGATAACCGTGTATCTACTACCAAGGATATCACTAATCCATCTGCACACCTGAGTTCCAATTAAAAACAAAAACTTTCCAGATTGACTGATTCAAATGTACAGCTAAGATTGAAAGCTACCACCCTAGATGATCTGCAAAAGTTTCTTTTTTTAACAAACTGTGGCAAAAAAATATAGGGAAGATATTTCATTTATGAAAGTACACGTATGGGATATTTGAGGGAATGAGCTTTTTTTAAATAAACAAATGTTTTAAACATTTATCTTGATGTATAATAAAAGTCTGAAACAAAACATACCAAATTTAAATTTGATCTCATAATATGCATTCAAATACTAATAAACTCCTTCAATAGGAGTAGAATGATTTTAACAGTCCTGTGATGCAGAAATGGCTCCACAAAGCCATATAACCCAAGTAGGTCAATTATATACTGAAGGGAACGTATATAGAAATACAAAGTTTCACTGGAAAGAGTGAAAAACCAAGGGACTTCTTAACAAACTCTAAGCCCCATTTTAATCTCCTTATTTCAACAATGCAAGAACCTGTTTGTCTATTCACATGGACACTTTGACCACTTTAACACAAAGAAGAACCATAGTATAATAATGAACCTGACATGAAGATAAATGACTCCAATTAGCTTCCTCATTAGTTTTAACTAAGATTACTTCTTTAGTCATGACTGATTTATCTCCGTTTCACTTCGCTAGAGCCTCAGGAAGTTGCCTGCCAGATTAAAGCCAGGTAAAGAGAGTTCATTTAAAATCTAGACAGTTGTCTGCTATTTTCCCTTGGATCAATCTGTGACTGGCACTCAAGAGTGGATTCACATATGTGTGCTTTTGCCATTATTCCTATAGAGCAATGATCAGCAATTTTCAAACACAACATTCACAAAAATAGTAATAAGTGTGTAATGTATGTCTATATTGCATGTGATGAAGGAAAACCTACACAATTTCAACAAGTATCTGCAGAACTCTTGAAAAATCCTGGTTTGAATTTATGTTTTTCACAGTCTCACTCTGTTTCACTTTGTCATTAAACCACAGAGAGTGGGGACTGAGAATGGGGACAGGCACATTGGTGGAATAAACTAAAAGCATTAATCACATGCTTAGGATTCTTCCTAGGTGCCTGGAGTTGGCAAACTGTGAACAAATATGAAACTATGTTCTTGGGGTGCCTGGGTGGCTCAGTTGGTTAAGCATCTAACTCTTGATTTTGGCTCAGGTCAGGATCCTATGGTTCATGGATCTCTGTACTGAAAGCACAGAACCTGCTTGGGTTTCTCTTTCTCCCTGTCCCTCTGCCCTTTCCCCGCTTACACATGTGGGCTCGCTCTCTCTCTCAAAATAAATAAACACTAAAAAAAAAAAAAAAAAAAAAAAAGCAACTGTGTTCTTTAGGTTTACAAAAAAGGCAGACCAGCCACAGAGATTTGCCTTTCCTTAGGCAAAGGAAATCTTCCTTAGGTGAAGATTAACATTTTGTGCTTTCTTGATGGAGACTTAGCCTACAGAAGGCAGTAAGTCCCTTGTGAGAAACTATGTGTGCCTGTACCCAGAGTTTACTCCAGGGAGAAATTGCCCAATTTCCCTGCGTCATACTTCCCTCAGGGTCCATGTGGTATGGGATCCATGGGCTGAAGTCCTTTCAAACACTAACATTAGAAAAGAGACGGATGCTTTCAACAGGAAATTCGACATCCTGAAAGCTCTCTTTCTATACCTAAGTGGTGGAAAAATGATTTGCTCATCTGATTATTAACTGATTATTCATTCAAAAGCCATAAAGGCAGAAACTTGTGCACCATGCACCACCTGATTTTTTTGTCAGAACTCAAGATAATTTAGCACCTGACTCAGTTCTATAGTTAAGGAAACATTAAAACAGAGCAGGAAGACCATAAAAAACAAAAACAAAAACAAAAAAACAATAACAAAAAATCCACAGATACTTAGAGCTTAACGATATAAAATCAAGGTAAAGATTTACACTAGGAAGTCACCTTTGAAATAGAACTGAGGGAAGAGTCATGTATAAAATTGGACACATCTCTAAGAAATTCTGGTTTCTTTTAAGGTAAGGGATTAGAAGAGACAATTGTGAGGTTAGAGGCACTCATTTCTACTGGAACAATATTGTATCCAGACCGTCTCATTGAAAAGTGTTCGAAGAAATAAATGTTGAGTCTCAAGCGATATTTCCAATTAAATTTGGATACTGTAGGTTTTAATCTCAATTCTATAATTATGTTCTCTTTAGCTATGAAAATTGGTTCTGAAATCCATAACATAATTTATTTTTTACTTTATTTATTCTATTATGAAATATCATTCAAAATAATGATGCTTTCGAGAATATTAAGTGATTCATATAGTTGTATGTGATGTTTATTTGTACCATGCACAATGGTAGATTTAGTAGAAAATAAAGTCTATCAAGTTCTCTTAGCTATAATTATTAATAAGAAAAGGAAGAAAGGAAGGAGAAATGAAAGGCAGAAAAGGAAGAAGGCCATATTGCTATCTTAAAGTAACATACTTCCTAATGAGAAACACAGATTTATGCATGATTAAGTATTGCACAAGGCAGAATGCAGTAAGGGGATGGCAGAAATATAGCCACAGCCTATGGAAGTAATAAAGAAAAAACAGACGATTGTGGCTTGGGAGATGAGGAAAGTTTTCACAGCATAGGAGCTTAGCACTACACAATGAGAAGTATTTCAAAGGGCAATAATAACCAAGAAGTCGTTCTAGACTAAAAAGATTCATGTTACTATAACCTAAGCCAAACTAAAAAATTAAAAAACTAAATATAATGGGATAATATATCACTTTTAACTTGGTATCAAACATGAATTACAGTTAGATTATGTTAGCATCACCTTCACTTAATTGGATATCCAGATGATGATTGTACTTAATTTCCAATAACTGAGATGAGAGAATACATTTTGCACATAGAATTCTTAGAAATAATTTGATATTACTTCACTGATTTTTTTGTGTCTGTCACTCTACTGTTACCTCTAAAATTGTTGTTTAATTTTCTCTATTAAAAAATCTTATTTGGGGCATCTGGATGGCTCAGTTGGTTAAGCATCTGACTTCAACTCAGATCATGATCTCATGGCTTGTGAGTTCAAGCCCCACGTCGGGCTCTGTGCTGACAGCTCGGAGCCTGGAGCCTACTTTGGACTTCTGTGTCTCCCTCTCTCTCTCTGCCCCTTCCCTGCTCACTCTCTGTCTCTCAAAAATAAAGACATTAAAAATATTTTTAAAAAATCTTATTCAAGTTTGCAAAACCTAAAATTTATTTCTTAGAACCCAAATTTTGTAAGGGAAATTACATCTTACTTTGAAAGTATGAAGTAATAGACAGGATGCTGGGAAGGGTATAAAAGTGACTTCAGCATGTATCCAAAAGTGTAGAGCTAAGATTTACATATTATGAAAAAAATAAAGTATTGAATTTTAAGGCACAGATATTACTGATTTACAATGAACTCTATATTTACAGGACTCAATAATAGGTAGAAAACAGATGTGTGCTAGGTATATAATTTCTTCTTCCAAGGAATATAAGACCTATACATGAAAGTGATTCAACCAAAATGACAAATTAGACACCATTCCATTATCTCCAAAGTATAATGTAGTAATTTTCAATCATTTAATCTTTTTTAAAATTTTTCTTAATGTTTATTATTGAGAGACCGAGAGAGACAGAACATGAGCATGGGAGGCAGAGAGAGAGGAAGACACAGAATCTGAAGCAGGCTCCAGGCTCTGAGCTGTTAGCACAGAGCCAGATGTGAGGCTTGAACTCACAAACCACGAGATCATGACCTAGGTGAAGTCAGATGCTTAACCGTTTGAGCCAACCAGGCGCCCCTTTAATCATTAATCATTTAATCTTTAACAAAAATACATCTAGCACAAAAGGTATAAAACTTATGTATAACAACAGTACTCCTATTTACTTCACTAAAATTAAAGCAGCAGATATATGTTCTTTTTTTTCTTTCTTTCTTTTTAAAAGCTTATTTAGTTATTTATTTTGAGAGAGAGAGAGAGAGAGAGAGAGAGAGAGAGAGAGAGAGAGAGAGAATCCAGGAGAAGGAGAGGGGCAGAGGGAGAGAGAGAATCCCAAGCAGGTTCCACACTCAGTACAGAGCCCAATGAGGGGTTGGACTCACAAAGCAAGAGATCATGACCTTAGCTGAAATCAAGAGTTGGGGGGGGGTGGGCGGTGGTGCTCAACTGACAGAACTACCTAGATGTTCCTCTTCTTTTTTTCTAAATTACACTTCCATGAATAAGATATTTACACCTACTCTGGTATTGATTATAGAATGATGTTAGGCATTTATTCTTTTTTCTTTCTTCCACATATCTGTGAATGTACACCCGCTTCTGTAGAAATATTTTGGTTAATAAGTTACAGATTATCTTCCCACAAATACTCAGACAAATGGAGGTTTAGGGGCTTCATAAAGCAAAAATTAATAATACGGGAACTAACTTTCAGACAATGGCTTACTAATCTTATTGGAAACCCAGATTTTTTTAAATCTATTTTTTATTGTTTTAATGTTTATTTATTTTTGAGAAAAGGAGAGATAGTGACAGAGCATGAGGTGGGGAGGGGCAGAAAGAGAAGGAGACACAGAATCCGAAGAAGGCTCCAGGCTCTGACCTGTCAGCACAGAGCCCAATGCGGGGCTTAGACCCACGAACCGCGAGATCATGACCTGAGCTGAAGTCAGACACTCAACCAACTGAGCCACCCAGGCACACCCTTTTTACCATTTTTAATATGTTGACTTAATCTTCAAAATGTCATGTTAATTGGTAACAACCAAGCATTCAGTATTCTCACCAAGGGAAGGGAAGCAGATCCAGAAAGCAAAGAGGAAGAGGCCTGATGACTGCTTCTGTCCTATTCTTTCCCTTCTACTTCTTCTCCTTCTCTTCCTCCTCCTTTAAGTAGTAAAGCTAGAATTTTTCCAGAAGCCACACCTAGACACTAAATATATCCTTCTGACCAAAATTTTGCCAATTGGCTATAGCTGCTTATATAGGGGACTTGGAAATCAGGTCTTTAGTTGGGCACATTACTAACTGAAACAAAGTCCATGTAGTGTAAGCAACAAAGGAAAACAGGGATACTTGGTAGGCCAAAAACATAACACCCAAGCCAACAACCTGAGTATTACCAATGACTCCATCATGCTTTCATATATGGAGAGATATACCATATTTATGGATCAAAATAGTTCATGTCATTAATATGTGAATTTTTCTCAAGATGATCTATAAATATGACCCTAACCTAATTGAAATTTCAGTAGAAGTTTTTGTAGAAGTTATCAAGCTGATTCTAAAATTTATATGGAAAATAAAGGAATTCAAATTTCCCAAAATTATAACAATACAAAGCGAAACAAACAAGGTTGGATGACTCACACTACCTCATTTTAAGAACAATCAAGTAAGTGTGAGATTAGTGAAGAATGTGGTCATAAGTCAATAAAAAAATACAAAGTTCAACAATTAAACCTCAATATATTATGAATTGATTGTTGACAAAGATGTCAAGATTGACAAGAAATAGGAATGTTTTAAATAAATGACTACTGGACAATTGGACATGAACATTCAAAAAAGGAACAATCTATTTTGTATGAATTTTAAAAATTAACTAAATATGGATGAAAAACCTAAATATAAGAGCTAAAACTCAAACTTCTAGAAGTAAACACAGAAAAAAATTTCAAGATCTTCTTAGGGAAATATTTCTTAGATATGACACACAAAAAAAAAATCTACAAAAAAAAATTGATAAATTGAACTTCACCAAAATGTATAATTTCTGCTTTTTGAAAGTTTGAAGATAAGGCATCAACTGGGAGAAAGTATTTCTAAATCACATATTTAATAAAGGATTTATTTCCAGAACACAAAACAAAGTCTCACTTCCCTTCTCCAGCTTCTATCTCACCTGCGGGAGGTCTTTGGTGTCACTTTCTAGAAGAGATAGGTACAATGGGGTCAAAATTTCATTCAGAGAACTTGGACAATTGAGAAAAGCAGAATTCATTTAACCATTAGTTTAATAAACTACAATAAGTTATAACTTAGAAGACATTTCAAGTTGCTCCTACTCACTATTCCAACCTTATTTCTCACTATCCTTCCATCAGACTACATGTGAAGAATTGCCATACTAAAATGATTTCAACAGGAATTTTAATTCCGAATGCAAAATTCACCCATAAGACAGGCTTTTCAGTACTTAAATTCTTGATAGAGCTAGGTACCAATTTAATGTTATCTGAGGATCTTCCATCTCATTTAAGCCTCTTTAGTCCTTTTGATACCAAGCACATATCACCAAATTTAGCTAATTGTTGCAACAGCATCCTGCAGACAGACGTCTGACTGATTGTCTGAAATGACTAACAGTTTGGGATATTATATATGCAATTTACTGCCAAGAATAGGTAATAAGCTCAAAGAGCTATTAAGATGCAAAGAAGGGATGGATCAAAAAAAAAAAAATCAAAAGCTGTTCACAATCACAAGTGAAAGTATAATTACCATACATTATAAGGGAAAGAGAACTAACACTGAGTAAGCACCTACTACCTATTAACCATCTTGCTATTTAATTTGTGAATATTATCTCATCCACAGAACAGCTACTTAATGTAAACAGTACTATCTTCATTTTAGGTTAAAATTTTTATTGAAATAAAATATACTATATACTGTAACATTCACCCTTTTAAAGAGTGCAATTCAATGTCTTTTAATATATTTACCAAGTTATCCAACCATCATTACTATCTAATTTCAGAATAGTTCATCTCTCCCAAAAGAAACCCCATACCTATTATAGCAGTCACACCCCATTCCTCCCTCTCTTCCCACTGCAAGCTCATGATAATCACTAATCTACTTTCTTTCCCTCTGAACTTGCCCATTCTGGACTTTTCATATAAATGGAATAACGCAGTATGTGGCCTTTTGTGATAGACCTCTTTCACTTAGCACAATGTACAGAAGGTACATTCATTTTTACGTCATGAATCAATACATAGTTCTTTTTGTGACTGAATAATATTTCCCTGTGTGGCTATAATAGTTTGTTTACTCAATCATCAGTTGATGGACATTTGGTTGTTTCCATTCTTTGGCTATTGTGAATAATGTCACTATGAACACTCATGTTCAAGTTTTTTTGTGAATATGATGGGTTTTTTTTTCTCCTGGGTATATGTGTAGGAATGGAATTAGTGGGTTATAAGCAACATTTTACAAAAGTTTTTGTTTTTGTTTTAGTCTTCCTTTAATAGGTAGATACAGATATAGATATAGCTAGATACAGATAAAAATAATATCACATTCTTTTTTACAAATGTATTTATTTTGAGAGAGAGAGAGGGAGAGAGCACAAGTGCTGGAGGGGCAAAAAGAGAAGGAAAGAGAGAATCCAAGGCAGGTTCTGTCCCGCCTGCACAGAACCTGACGCAGGGCTTGAACTCACTAACCCATGAGATCATGACCTGGGCCAAAATCAAGAGTTGGATGTTTAATTGACTGAGCCACCCAGGTGCCCAACATCACATCCTTAGGTAAATGGTAGCATTGCACACATATACTTTTTTTTTTCATTTGCTTTTTTAATTTAAAATATATTCTGAAAAACAAAATGAAAAATATATATGCTGATTATCAATACATAGATATTCCTCACTTCTTTTTACAGCCAAATGATCAGGATGTGCCATGACTAATTTAACCAGTAAACTATCCATGGACACTGGGTTGCTTTATGGTCACTTGTTATTACAAATTGAACTAGAATAAATCATGTTATGTATATTTGTTTTCATATTTTTGAATATATATTTTTAAATAAGTTTTTAGAGATGAAGTTTCTGTGTCAAAGGACAAATGCAGTTATATATTATCAAATTCCCTTCCATCAAGTTAGCTCTATTTTTATATTCCCAGTCATTATCCCCATATGGTAAAATTTTAAGAAAAAGTTTTTTTTTTAATTTATTTATTTTAAGGGGGGTGAAGAGGAGGGACAGAGAGAGAGGAAGAGAGAAAATCCCAAGCAAGCTCCACACTGTCAGCATCAAACCCGATATGGTGCTTGATCTCACAAACTGTGAGATCATGACCTGAGCTGAAATCAAAAGTTGGAGTCTTCACTGACTGAGCTACCCAGGTGCCCCACTATATGGTTAGTTTTTATAATACCTTTCACAATATATACAAATATCAAATCATTATATTATTTGAAACTAGTATAATGCTATAGGTCAACTACATTTCAACAAAAAATATTTAAAGAATAGATGTATGGAAACATTAGAAGAAATTTACAAACTTGTAAACTTCAGTTAAGTTAAAAAATTAATAGTAATCTAGAATTTAAAATATAACTAACAATTTGATTAAAGGAACAAATAGAACTGGCATCAAAAACTAGAGAATACACATTATTATTTTCAATCATACATAGTACATTATAAAAAGCAAAATTCATTTTAAGTGTCTGGAAATGTAGGTTTTAGAGAATTAAAAGAACTTAACAAAGTCACACAGTCACACAGATCATTATTAAAGGAATGATCTTGGATTTGAACCCAAATATATATGGTTCCAAAGATTCTTATGTTTCTTATAAAAGTTGTTTCACAAGAAGAGAACTATGCATTATCTGAAAAAAGTCATTTCTGAGAAAGAAAAATAATGCAACTGGAGACAGCGTTCAGAATATAATACCTTAGACCATATCTTATTTTGAAAATATATCAATTGATATACTGATTCTTCATATTTTAGTAACTTCTAATATAATTTCCTAACCCTTCTATTTTGGTAAAGAATGTGTAGCTTTTGTTTACCAAAGAAAATGCAAATTTTTTTTATTGGCATATTTGCTGTGTATACAACTCATTGTGAAACAAGCTTTTTAAGTTGTATAATAATTTGTTCTCATGGAAAAGTTTTACAGAAAACTACATGTATAAAAATTTCATTATTTTCCATAGAAAAGTTTAAATGATGTATATTGTGAAGTGTTATTCTCTAAAAGACAAGTAAACACAAACAACTGATTTCTGTCTAAACATCATTAAGAAAATGTAGGTATCTGAGACATATGAGAAAGCCTAAAAAAAACAATTTCAGCATTAGCTAAATAAACTACATAGGAATAATACAGCACACTCCTCTAAATAATGCTCAGTATATGAAACCTTTTTTTCCCAAAGTTTTAACTAAAATCTGCTAAAGTTAATGGACATTATAAAGGTTATGAATAACATAAAAAGAAAAAAAAGTATGTAGCAACTATATAGCACACTGGAAGCTGTTCTATTTTCTGCATGTGTCCCATAACCATTTTTGAAGGGTTCAGCTCTAGATATGAACTACACGAGAGAAAAACAAAGCCAAAGTCATTAATGAGCAGCCCACTTCAACATGCCAGCAATTCTTAAAGAGCACAGAGTCTGCATCTCATACTGGGCTGGAAACCCTTCACACCTCTGTTGCCCCAGACAAAAACGTGTTTTTCTGCATACAGAATAAGCTGGTAAATAAAAATCTGCCTGTAACCTAATGCACCTGTATATCAAAGCAAATTTCCCCACAAAAAATAATGGAAACTCAGATAATTCATTCTACAACCCGAAAAATATTCATATAAAAATGATTACAATACTGTAATATAATAGAAAATAATAAAGAAAATACAAAATATAAGGAAATATAAACAAATTAACCTGCACTTACTTTTGAAAACCTTCATGACTGGTATAAGGGAGACAAGAGAGGAGGGTAATCATACAAGAAAACTCTCTAACGGAATCACTAGTAACTATTGGCTCAACGAAATCTTTTTCTTTTCATGCAACTTTAACAAAAAACCTATCTAAGACCTAGAATGAAGCAAAGCATTCCTAAGCTTACTCTTGTATGGAAAAGTAAAGGAGTGCCCATAGGTGCTTTGAAATGACAGAAAACACACTAATGCCAGTGGTGGGCATCTTCCAATGTTCTGAAAAAATCACTGATTTCTGCCAAACACCGTGGCCTGAGACTGAGCATCTGAGCATGGAAGATGATCAGCCACAACCCAGAGAGAGAGAGAGAGAGAGAGAGAGAGAGAGAGAGAGGAGAACCATTGGCTCAGGTGTGATCATGTGACATTTGGCTTCACATACCTAGTGTTGCAAGACATCCCTCGTTTATCAAGTTAAAATTTATTAGAAATGTTTGCTCTTCCTGTGGAACACTCACAGAACAAGTTACTCACAATCCAGGGTTTTACTGTATACATATTCAAGGCTTTAAGTGCTACTAACACTAACTTAAGTCGATATGAAATTTATTTGCCTTGAATTCTGCTCCAGAAGTTATCTGCACTTTTTATACTGACATTTACAGTTGTGGAATGTGTATATACAGAAGCTAGAAAACTATCATGATGAACAATAGAAGTATAAATAAAATGTGGTTTAATGGCTTTTCTAGTTGTTTCTCCTTCCTGCAGACAGCTACTTTGGGTTTTACTTTTCATATATAGAAGTAATTAATTTAAAATCATTTTGAAGTATAATTGGCATATTTCTTCCTATTTACCTGTTTTATTTGCCACTTAAAAAAATCAGGGGTTCCTGGGTGGTGAAGTCTGTTAAGAGTCCAACTTTTGACCTCAGCTCAGGTCAAGATCTCATGGTTCCTGAATTCAAGCCCTGCATTGGGCTCTGCATTATTGGTGTGGAGCCTGCTTAGAATTCTGTCTCTCCTTCTCTCTGGCCCTCCCTCCCTGCTTGTTCTCTCTCTCTCTCCCTCTCTCTCTCTCTCTCTCTCTCTCAAAATAAGTAAATAAACTTAAAATCTTTTTTTTAATCTGGCCTTAAGAAAATATGAGGTTTCAACATAAATAACAATTTAAGAGTAACTGTTGCATTTGCTTCTATTTTAAGGGCTAAGTGGTGTTCCAAGTTAGAAACCACTTGACAAACTCAATCATTTATACTATATTAAAAAAATGATCACCCTTATATTTTGAAAATGGTAGGACAAGACTGTTTTTTAGATTTTATTTTTTTTCGAGTCGTTTCAGGCTCATAGCAGAATTGAGGAGAAGGTACAGAGATTTCCCACATACACCTACCCCCATACATGCACAGCCTCCCCATTATCCATATTTTCCACCAGAGTGGTAATTTCGTTATAATTGATGAACCTACATTGACATATCACAATCACCCAAAGTCCATAGTCTACATTACAATTCACTCTTGGTATTGTACATTCTATGGGTTTGAACAAATGTATGAAAACATGTATCTGTCATTATGGTATCTAAGAGAATATTTGCACTGCCCAAAAAATTCTTTATTCTTCTCTCTCCATTCCTCAATTCCTGAAAACAACTTATTTTTTTAATATAATTTATTGTCAAATTGGTTTCCATACAACACCCAATGCTCATCCCAACAAGTGCCCTCCTCCCTGCCCACCACCCACTTTCCCCTCTCCTCCACCCCCCATCTACCCTTAGTTTGTTCTCAGTCCTTAAGAGTCTCTTATGTTTTAATGTTGCCATGGTTTTTCATGACTCTTCCAAGATGTCGTATAGGAATCATATACTACGTAGCCTTTTCAGATTAGCTTCTTTCCAGATTAGCATTCAAGTTTTTCTTGCAGATTGGCATTTGTGTTTTCTCCACAGTTTTTTATGGCTTGATGGCTCCTTTCTTAGCACCGAATAACATTCCATGGTCTGAATGTACCACCGGTTGTTTATCGATTTATCTACCAAAGGACATCTTAGTTTCCAAACTTTGGCGATCATGAATAAAAACCGCTATAAACAGCCATGTGCAGGTTTTTGTTGTACATAAGTCTTCAGCTTCTTTGGCCAAATACTGAGAGGTGTAATTGTCAGATCATACGGTAAGAGTATGTTTAGTTTTGTAAAAAACCACCAAACGGTCTGCCAAAGTGGCTGTGTGGTGCCATCAGCAGAGAATGAGAGTTCCTCTTGATCCGGATCTTTGTCAGCCAGCAGTGTTATCAGTATTCTGGATTTTGGCCACTCTAATAGGTGTGAAGTGCTATCTCCTTGTTTCAGTTTGCTCTTCCCTGCTGGCATATGACAGGGAGCATCTTTTTATATGCTAATATGTCATCTGTATATCTTCTCTGTTAAAGTGACTCAGGTATTTGGCCCATTTTTAGATCTGGGCATTCATTTTCTTATTGTTGAGTTTTAAGAATTTTTGTATATTTTGGATAACATTCATCAGATGCATCTGTTGCAGATATTTATTCCCAGTATGTGGCTAGTCTTCTCATTCCTTTTCATTTGTCTTTCACAGAGCAGAATTTTTTAAAATTTTAACTAAGTCTATTATCAATTGTTTCTTCCATGGATTGTGCCTTTGATGCTGTAATCTAAAAACTAATCGCCAAACCCATGGTTATCTGAGTTCTCCTATGGGAGCTTCTACGAGTTTTATAGTTTTGTGTTTTACTTTTGGTCTGTGATACATTTTAAGGTAGTTTTTTGTTTGTTTATTTGTTTTGTTTTGTTTTTGATGAGTGTAAAGTCTCTAAATATCTAAATTCATCTTTTTTTTTTTGCATGTAGATGTCTAGTTGGCCCAGCACCAATTGTTGAAAAGCCTATCTTTGCTCCATTGTATTGCCAGAGAAAACTTTTAAAATGTTGCTAAAATGTAGTAATAGGTTTTCATCAATTCTAATCAGACTGTGTCGTCTATGGCTACTGAACTGTCAAGCCTTATTGAATAATGACAAAATTCACAGTGTTTTCAATGACTTATAAAAACTAAAATACAAATTGTGCAGGCAGCAATTATGAATTAGAGTGCTAGAATAACAACAACAACAACAACAACAACAAAAATCTGGTTTCTGGGAATATAGAACACACAGCTAAAAATAAGAAAGTTTTCTAGCTCTGGCTGTGCCACTCCTTCACTCTAGTCATTTTAATAAATGATTTAATCATCCAGAGCTTCATTTTCCTTCTCTGTAAAATGAGAGAAGAGGCTTGACCAAAGGAGTCCTAAAATCTTTCTAAGTATCCAAGTTCTCCCAGTTTGAATATGTATTCCCTTCTCTCTCTTAGTCTCTGTCCCTCATCTCTTTCCCTTCCTCCTTTTTCTCATCTTATTCTTCTTTCTCTCTTATCCATTCTTTCTTCCAGAGAGAGAGAGAGAGAGAGAGAGAGAGAGAGAGAGAGAGAGAGAGATACACTATTTCTTATGTAATACAAGGGCTATTTACGTGAAACAGTTAAATTTTGAGGAATTTTGAGCTATAATAAATTTAAAGTAAAGTTCAATCTTTTCATGTAATTGAGGTTTGTTAAGGAAGCATTTCTCTTTAGTGTTTATAAATTATTTCATTACCATAAATTACATAGAAGAACTGATGAAAGACCCAAAACAGAATCTAGTAATTTTAAACACTTAGTGTGATAACTAGATAAAAAGATACACAATGAAACATACACCAACCCTAAAATATAAAAGCAGTTGTATTAGATTAAATGAGTAGCTTGTTTAAAATATCAGTGTTGATAAACCAGTGCTGAAAATGCATTTATTTTTTCATTTCTTTTCAAAATATCAAGATTTAATATATGCATTAGTAAAAGTGAACTGGGCTAACACCTGACACCAGTGGATGTCCTGGAAGGACCCTGTTACAACTACCTTTCTTATAGACAAGCTTTGTAGCTGCCATGTAGTCACCCATTTCCTTCAATTTGTATTAAAATTAACTACTTGTGCATTATGCACTTATCTGATACCTTAGACTCTGCCATTCTAAATCCTTACCTTTTTTGTTTGGGACATCTCAAGTGTTTGTCAGTTAAGTTAGAGTGGACACACTGGGGGAAGATGGAAATAGTTGTTGTGACACCAAGACAGACATAGGATAGCAACACATATTTCCTGAAATTTGTCTGCCTCTCATTCTATATTTAACCCTGGAGTCCTAGTCATTTGGCTGCTTTTTGATGGGTCTAATTCTATGTATAATGTATTTTTGTAAGCTAGTCACTATGATTGTTAATTCATTTAGAAGAACCAACAGGCAAGAATTACCATGAAAGGGCCCGTTAAAAGAAGAGAAATTAATGGGGAGCATGTTGGTAACATAGAAAAAATCCCAGTAACTAAAGCCAATTTAATATTATTATAGGAATGTCATAGACTCTGGGTCTGGAGTTCTCTCTTGTCCAGCATGAGAGCACATGCAGGATTTAAATGCAAAAGCAGCTAATATCTGGGAGGAGACAAGAGCCCTGAATAAGGGTCTTTGTTCCGTTTTTATTAAGATCAGAAGGCTTACAAGCATGGTGGATGTGCACACAGAGACACTGAAACCGTGAACATTAACTCATGGGCGTGAAGGAAGGGTGTTTTGAAGACATGTGGTGTTAGGAGTTTGGGTCAATACAAAACAAAATCCTGGCACTGGGCAGAAGGTTGTTTACAACACACATGAGGAGCCACCTTTGTTTACCTGAGCTGGGTTAGGGGACAAGAAAGACAGAGCATGCTACCTCAGGGTCAACAAGGCACTTTTCTTTTGCTAATTAGCTCTGCTCCGGCAACTTCATGCTGCTGAGGTGTAAAGTCCTGTTTTCCTATTTTTGTCCTTCCTTCCTGTGAAAGCAGCTATTTTACTAAATTGGAGGATGCTTCCACCCTGAATACCTAATCTTGTTTACCTAATCTTGGATGTTTTTTATCTTGAGATTTCCTATTCCTATCCCTTTGTCTTATACTGGCGGCCTTTTCCCTGTTTACCTATTCTTGTTTACCCAAACTTGGATATGTTCATCCTGTGGCTTTCTAATTCTTTATGCCTTGTTAACCCATTGGTGCAAGCTCAGGGAATTCCTGAGATTATTCCCCATATGTGAATAGCAAGACAAAGCAGTGGAACTTAATAATAATTTCACAGATAGACCAAATTGAATATGGACATTCCGTACAAAATAAATGTGCCACATGAAGTCAGTAGGAAAAAAGATACACAAGTTAACAATCGGGTTTAGAATAACTAGAGAGGCTTATGGAAGATGGATAAAATTTAATCAATTTTTTAAACCATACATGAGAATAAGGGCTAAAAAAGGAAATATATCTACTATAAGAATACAAAGACTAGATTTCTTTTTTTTTAATGTTTATTTATTTTTGAGAGAAAGAGCACAAGTCAGGGAGGGGCAGAAAGAGAGGGAGACACAGAATCTGAAGCAGGCTCCAGTCTCTGATTTGTCAGCACAGAGCCCAACATGAGGTTTGAACTCACAGACCACAAGACCATGACCTGAGCCAAAGTTGGATGCTTAACTGACTGAGCCACCCAGGTGCCCACTATATATACTTTTTAAAAGTTTTATTTAATTTGAGAGAGAGAGAGAGAGAGAGAGAGAGAGAGAGAGACAATAAGCAGGGGATAAGCAGATATAAAGAAGGAGAGAGATAATCCCAAGGAGGCTCCACACTGAGCCTGACACAGGGCTGGATCTCACAGACTTTGAGCTCATGCCCTGAGCCGAAATCAAAAGTCAGCCGCTTCACCAACTGAGCCCCCCAGGTGCCATTGGTAGAGATAGAGACAGCTGCCTCTATCTCTGTCTTGGTGTCACTACAACTATCTCCACTCCCCTCGATGTGTCCACTCTACTTTAGGTGACAATCATGTGAGATGTCACGCGCAAAAAAAGGTAAGGATTTGAAAAGGCAGAGTTTAAGCTATCAGATAAGTGCATAACGCACACATAGTCAACTTTAACACAAACATAATGAACATATTCTTGCAATTTAGGATGTTTCAGTAACAGGAAAACTATTCAAGCCTTTATTTAATCAGGTTAGATCTGAGGTCTAAGGTTGTCTCTTTGACAAGTAGTTAAGGTATTCTAAGGGGTACTAGAAGGTGAGAGAAATCTCAGAATAAACATGGGGCACCTCCCTGGTATTTTCATCTCAGATTTTATTGGAGGATATTGGTGGTAATGTATTTATAATGAACATACTTAAACCATCTTTTAAGCTCAAATAAACATCTATGCTATATAACAGAATGCAAATTCTCTTAATGATTAAACTTGAGAGTTCAAAAGGAGTCTGTACTTGAGATGGGTAACTTCAGGCTGTGCCCTAAGACTCACGGGAGGGTCTGTCTCCACTTCTGTCTGCTTGCTATTAGCAGTAGTTCAACAGAAAAAATTGGAAAGCACTGCCTTCAGTTCTTATTTCCTTTCCTTCATCTTCTTCTTTCCTCATTTCCATTTCAAAGCAGACCCTTCCAGTTTTTCGATCCCCGGTCTGCTGGAGAAGGGATTTGTACCCTCAGTGGATGAACTGCTGAGATGCTGAGACTTTTAACCAAAAAGGCTGTAAGAGCAGGAGTGAGTAGAATGTAACCACTGGAGGAGACACTCCAGCAGCAAAAAAAAAAAAAAAAAAAAAAAGAGAGAGAGAGAGAGAGATAAAGATCCTTAAATATTATATTGTGACATATTTATAGAGGGTTTAACTCCAGGTAGAAAGATCATAATCCCTTGTTGACTAATTTAGTTTATAATCAACTGTGACTTCAATGTGTTCAGTGACCTGGGGGCACCTGAGTGGCTCAGTTGGTTGAGAGTCCAACTTCGGCTCAGGTCATGATCTCACAATTCATGAGTTAGAGCCCTTGTCGTGTGGGCTCTGTGCTGACAGCTCAGAGCCTGGAGCCTGCTTCAGATCTGTGTCTCCCTCTCTCTCTTCCTCTCTCTCTCTCTCTTAAAAATAAATAAACATTAAAAAAAATTAAAGTTTCAGTGGTCTGATGTTTTTCCCTTGTCCCCTCAGTGCACTTTTCTCAAATGTACTCCAAGCCATAGAAAAGAGAAAGTTTAGATCTTCCCTCCTTTCCCCCCTCCCACAGTCATATCAGAACTTCAGGAAAACGGAGATTTCTTCAAACCACAGGAGTAGCAGATCATGGGTAATTTGGTTCATGGTGTTTTGGTTTAGAACATAGCAAAGGGAATATTTCCATAAAAAGTAAATCAATAAGTAAATAGCTACCCAAATCAGGTGAGTATTCTGTAAATTCAATAGATAAGAGTAAATTCAGTAAAGTGAGCCTTCTGGAAGGTACCTTGCATATGGGTAGGCATAGATTTCACTCGATTATAACACTTCTGTTTCTACACATTCTTGCCAATCCCTTCTCAATCCAATTTTCCTCCTTGATTGAGAGTAGTGAGGGAACACTGGCTCTCTGCTCATTGTGCTAATTATAGGAAGAAAGATTAAGACCACTGTAGAGCTTTGGAGAACAGTCAGTACAGCTGGAGCTTGTTAAGTGAATTGGAGAGTGGAGGGATATGGGCTGTGGTCAGATCATGGCGAGAGAGAAGCAGATGCATCAAGCAGATGTGTAGAAAATGGAATTTACAGTATTGGTAGAAAACGTACGTTTACTAATCCCTTTTTAAGAATATTTTTTATGTGATCTTCAGCATAAGAATATATGCCAACCTCTTTTAACTGTATAATTTTCATTTAAGTAATGCAAATACAGTTGATTCAGAAGAATAGGATCTTATTCTGTATACTTTGAATCTGAATGAGAAAGCAATTCTCTTCCTAACAATCCTACATACCACTCCAACACAAGGTTCTTAACTTTTTGGAAGATGATGTGTAGATTTACGCCATACAGAGACCCAGGGGCTAAATTTCATTTTGACTCTAATACACTGAGATGGACTCTGTAGTATTCTACTGTCATTATATAAATTATTTATAATACCATTATTGTTTATATAGTTTTCCTTTAAAAGAGGTCTCAACATAGAATATTTTTATATGTATATTTTTGTGTATGTGTATATCTACACATACATATACATGTTCTATACATATATAGAAATACGACCACATTTATCAGGGAGAAAAAGCTTATTTCTTCAGATAATGGACTGTTTTTATCTTTCTAGCTCTAGATCCCGGGAAAGGGCAGTTGGTTAATATATGCTGAATAAATATATGGCTTAGAGGCATAAAATCAAACAGAACATGTAACTGCTCTGTAATTTGCACACTAACACTGTTTGCAGCGCTCACTAAATGCTTTCTCTATCTCTTACTAGTAAGAATTTTGCAACTTTTTTTCTCTGCTAATCAATATTTTTCTTATTATTACTTATTATTATCTATTATAGTGAGAGAGGGCATGCAAGCAGGGGAGAGAGGCAGAGGGAGAAAGAAATTTATATATTACTAGTAAGACTTTTGCAACTTTTTTTCCCTTCTATTCAAAGTTTTTATTATTTTTTTAAAAAGAAGACATGGTACAAAGTTATGACAATCTTCAAAGTTAAGTATACACACTATTCAAGCTGGCTTTTGTTGAACTATCAAATCACAGAAAATAATAAATACAGTATAATCCAGTGTTACTTTTCTTTAATTATTCATTAAATGGATATTTAAGTGCTTACTGTGTCACTGATCCTGTGATAGTCATGAAAGGTGAAAAGACTAATTTACTTCAGTCAATTAGTTTATGGAATAGCAGAGAGAAAAATCATGCAAACAAGCCACTTCAGCAAAATATCCTGGGGGTGGAGATGTTACCTTACTGGGACTGATTCAAATATAATATAATATAACAAATATAATATAATATAATACAATACAATATAACGGTGAAAACTGACATCTTTGTAATATTTTGTTTTTCTGTTTATGGATGTTAATAAGTCTTCTCATTTGATGAATTCTTTTTCTGAGTACTTCAGGAATGTTTTATATAACTTTTCCATTTATGTTTTTAATATTTCTTGTTAAGCTATTTATATGTATTTTATTTTTATTTCTATTTTAAACTGAGCCTTCTCTTCCATTATATCTTCTGATATATGTACAGATTAATATATGTACACATGTATATAGGCTATTGATTTTGTATACTAATTTTACTATCATCTACCGTTATGAAAGGAGATTTAACAAAAAAAATGTTCTTCCTTTCATATTATTACACCTCTGATTATCTATTCCTGTGTTGGTAAATTCTTCCAACACAATGTTTAAAATATTGTGGAAATCGTGGGTATTCTTGAATTCAGTGAGAAATTCTTAATTGCTCATTTAAGTAAGATGCTGCATTTTTGGCAGAGGTATATGCAGTTTTCTTGTTAAATAATTATCCATAAACTCCCATTTTACTAATTATCCGATGAGTGTTTAATTTTGCTAACATCTTTTCTGAATATATAGAGATGATCATATATTTTTTTTCTTTTGGGTCTATTAATTTGAAAGAATTTATTAATTGGTATATTTATATCTCAATAGGCTTGTGCTCTGGAATTAAATATACTTGGTCATGATGTATAATTAAGTTGTTGCTGGGTTGTGTTCATTAATATTTAACATTTATCAATTTATTTGATATACTTCTGATTTTCTATTTATTATGTCATTTCTTTTAGTTTAACTCTTCTGTTACTTTAATGAGATTTTGTGAGTGCCTGGGTGGCTCAGTCAGTTAAGCATCGACTCTTGATTTCAGCTCAGGTCTTGATGTCACAGTTTGTGAGAAGAAGCCCCATGTCAGTTTCTGTGTTAAGAACATGGAGACTGCTTAGGATTCTCTCTCTCCCTCTCTCTGCCCTTACCTCTCTCTCTCTCTCTCTCTCTCAAAATAAATAAGTAAACATTCTTTTTTGAAAATGAGGTTTTGGAATTCACCTCATTTACTTTCATATCCATTAACATAGGTATTTTAATGCTATAAATTTTCCTCTGACAATGTTCTAGCTTTATACCACGACTCTGATGTATTTTGTTTCCATTATCACTATCTCAAGAAATTTTGAAATTTAATTTTATATGGATTCTTTGGCTCAACAGTTAATAGCAGGCTTTTATTTTAAATTTAATTTTAAACGGTAGGGAACTTTTACATTTTGTTATGAATTTTTAGTATTATGCTTAAGGTGCAGAGAATGGTGTTTTTATTACTCTGACCCTGGCAATTCATTGGCTTTTAGTGTGTGGTCTAACACGTACTCAGTTTTTATGCCTAGCCCAATTTTATTTCGAAGGTACATCCTGTATCATCACATTTTAGGGTTTGATCTGTGTAAGTTCTTTTTTTTTTTTTTTTAACGTTTATTCATTTTTGAGACAGAGAGAGAGAGAGCATGAACAGGGGAGGAGCAGAGAGAGAGGGAGACACAGAATCCGAAACAGGCTCCAGGCTCTGAGCTGTCAGCACAGAGCCCGACACGGGGCTCGAACTCACGGACCGTGAGATCATTACCTGAGCCGAAGTCGGAGGCTTAACCGACCAAGCCACCCAGGCGCCCCAATCTGTGTAAGTTCTTAAATACCTCGTCTGTCTTTGTGAGAGGTATGTTAAAGTTGGATATGATAAGTGTGTGTGGTCCTTCTCTTATTTCTCTTCTCAATAAACTACCCTGTATCTACCTGGCTGCCCATATCAAAAAATCCAGGAATCACCCTTAATGCATCTCCTCTCCTCGTCCCCTCTCCACAAGCAGCACATCATTAGATGGGTCACCAAATATGTCTCAAATCTACATCCATATCTTCATTTCCACATTTCTACTCCAGTTCCTGCACCCATCTTATCTTTCCTGGAACATTGCCTGCCAGCTGATACTAATGGATTCCCTCTTAGTCTACTCAAAACTGGCAGTGAGAACATGCATTGCCTGCCTGAAAATCATCCATGTTAGCTGGTTATGGTCAACTTGAAAAGAAAATTCCTTCCTAGGTTGCACAAGGATGTGCCTATTCACCATCCTCATCTTGCAGTGCTTTCTGCTTCACTCAGGACACATCAGTCCATACTGGCCTTCTAGTTTCTCCAACAAGTACAGGCCTCTTCAACCTCTAGGTCTTTGCAGGTACTTGTCTCTTTAGATGAAATAATCTACACATCACTTTTTACTTGATTAATACAAGTGCTTCCTTTATGCTTCAGCTTAGACATCACTTAGACAAACATGTCTTCCCCGTTACATCTCTCTTATTCTTCCTCAATCTTACCTAAATTCTTGAATTTTTCTATCACTGAAATTATCTAATTTTGTAATTGTACTTCCTTTTTTGTGTATTCATATGATGTCCTTTTCTCTACTGGACTATAAATTCCATGAAGGCAGGAAAAGTATCTGGCCGACTTTTGCCATGTTGTATCTAGCATTGTGCTAGTCTCATGATCTTCCATCTGTAAGCTGGACGATTCAAGAAAGCCAGTGGTATAGCTAGGAGGTGTGAGACCCAGAAAGCTGATGGTGTAGGTCCTAGTCCACGTCTGAAGGCCTGAGAACCATGAGTACTGAGCGCTTAAGGAGATTGATGTCCTAGTTCTAACAGTCAGTCAGAGAGCAAACTCCACTTTCCTCTGCCTTTTTGTTTTATTCAGGCCCTAGATAGATTCAGTGATGCTCAACCACAACAGAGAGAGCCATTGGTTTTACTCAGTCAACCAATTCTAACGCTAATCTCTTCTGGAAACACCCTGACAGACACACCCACAAAAAAAAAAAAAAAAATGTTTAGCTCCCAGGGCATCTCTTGGAATAGTCAAGTTGACACATAAAATGAACCATTATAATTGCTCAATAAATAATAAACACATAAAAAATATTTTCAGTCGTTTCACAATAACATAAGCATCTTGACTATAATGCTTTTGACCTTCTAATGAGAGGTGCATTGCAACACATTGAGAATCTAGAAATGGGCTGCATTTGCTTGCTAAGCTAGACTATGCCTTGGTTGAACATCTGGTAACAAAGTAGGACAAGAATCCCTACAGATGCATAATCAACCTCAACTGTGAAAAATATCTCTAGGAAAAACAAATTTTAGCATAATTATTTATATATTAAATCACAAAGGAGAAAACTATTGATTTGGCTTAAATTTATGGCCAAGATATGTCTCCTCAGGTTTTGTTTTGTTTTGTTATATCTTATATATCTATATGAGAAACATGGAAACATGTCTAAAAACATCTATGAATGAGTTTCAAATTGTGAACTACTGAACAAACCTAAAACAGTTCTTGTCAGCTAGACTCTAACTGAAAATGTTGTATGTGTCCAATTAAAAAAATCCAAAAAGGTCATTTTAGTGAAAATATGTCTCTATATGTTCACCATGGCTCTATGTAATCAACTAAACATTACCTCGGAGAACTGAAAATTGTCAAATCACTTAAAACTTCTGAAAGACCTATCAAAATATTCTCCACTTATTTCCTTAAAATATCTGAAGAAGAAGATCCCTAGATCTATCATACAATCATTAAGCTTCAAACAGATCTCATCTTGAACATTCAAGGTCTCCCTAAGCAATTGATTAATAATATTGTGTATAAGTTAGCCATGAAAATGACATGCCCAAGACCTAAATGAAAAGAAGCAGTTCCAGACAATATAGGACAGAAATATGCTTTTCCTCATTAGTTTTTTTCTTATATGGATACGTGTTTGAGCATCTTGGTTTCTTTCAGACTTCTGTCTTACATCTTTTTAATAAGCATGGTAAGTTTTTCCAGGTTTGGTAACCTTCTTATGAGAGTGTAACACTAAATTTTCTGTTATGATTTATGTTATATATGCAGATAAGGAAATAGAAAAGAGAAAGGGAATGAAAAGTCATTAAAATTAAATATTATCAGGATGCCTGGGTGGCTCAGTCAGTTAAGCATCCAACTTTGGCTCAGGTCATGATCTCATGGTTCCTGAGTTCAAACCCTGCGTCAGATTCTGTGCTGATAACTCAGAGCCTGGAGACTGTCTTGGATTCTGTGACTCCCTCTCTCTCTGCCCCTCCCCGACTAGTGCTCTGTCATCTCTGTCTCTCAAAAATAAATAAATATTAAAAAAATTTTTTTAAAAATTTTTCATTATACTGTTAATAGGCCAAAGCCTTTTTCCTTGGCCAAAGGCTTGTTATTTATTTTTTTTAACCAGCTCATAGATTCATTGATCTTTTCCATTGAGTTTTCTTCTGTTCTGTTTTATTTATTTCTGCTCTAATCCTTGTCATATCCTTTTTAGTGATAATTTTGGGCTTAGTTTTGTTCTATTTTCTATTGTCTTGAGATATGAAGTCAGGTTGTTTACTTGAGAAATTTCATTTTTCTTTCTTTCTTTTTTAATGTTTATTCATTTTTGAGAGAGGGAGAGAGAGAGAGAGAGAGAGAGAGAGAGAGAGAGAGAGACACGGAGACACAGAATGTGAAGCAGGCTCCAGGCTCTGAGCTGTCAGTGCAGAGCCTGAAGTAGGGCTTGAATGCAAGAACAATGAGATCATTACATGAGCCAAAGTTGGACACTCAATAGACTGAGCCACCCAGGCGCCCCTCATTTTTCTTAATGTTGGCATATATAGCTATAAATTTCCCTCTTAGAACTGCTGTAGCTGGACTGAAATAAAATCAGAAATGAAAGAGGGGACATTACAACTGATAGATACCACAAAAGCACAAAATATTGTTGAGAATTGTTACCATGAAAGAATGTTGAATTTTGTAAAAATCTGTTTTTCTGAATTTATTGAAATATCACATGGCTTTGTCCTTCATTTTATTCCCAAGGTATATCACATTTATTGATCTGTATATGCTGTACTATCCCGTATCACAGGGATAAATTCCATTTGTTCATGGTGTATGATGATTTTACTGTGTTGCTTAATTGGGTTGCAAATATTTTGTTGAGATTTTTCATCAAAGATATTGACCTGTAGTTTTCTTTTCTTGTGGTATCCTCATCTGGCTTTAATATAAAAGTAAGACTAGCCTTAAAAAATGAGTCTGGAATGCTCTGCTCTTCAACTTTTATTGTGAGAGTTAGAAAAAGATTAGTTAAGTTTTTAAATGTTTGCATAAAATCACCAGTGAAACCATTTGCTTTTTGGCTTTCTTTGTTGGGAAGTATTTGATAATTAATTCAATCCCCTTACTCATTATCAGTCTGTTCAGATTTTATATTTACATATGAGTCTTGATTAAGTTGTATGTTTCTGGAAATTTATCATATTTAATCTGAATTCCTACATCTTTATTGGTTTAAAGAAAGATGGATCACAAAAGAAAAATAAAAGGAAAATTGTTTAAAGGAAAACTAAAATGAAAATACAGTGAAACCTTGGGTTGCGAATAACTTAGTGCATAAGCGTTCTGCAAGAAGAGCAAACATTTCTAATAAATTTCAAGTTGATAAACAATGTCTTGCAATAAGAGTAGCAGGTATTGCCAAATGCCACATGATCATAACCGTGCCAGTGCTCACTTTCAGCAGCAATGTACTAAAACTGGAACGATACAGAGAAGGTTAGCCCCTGTGCAAGGATGACACACAAATTCATGAAGCTTCCATGTTAAAAAAAAAAAAAAGAATTAAGCCAATGGTTCTCTCTCTCTCTCTCTCTCTCTCTCTCTCTCTCTCTCTCTCTGGGGGATTGTGGGTGATCATCTCCCATGCTCAGATGCTCAATCTCAGGCCACAGTCTGGCAGAATCAGTGACTTGGAAGGTGCCCACAACTGGCACTGGTGTATTTTTTGTCACTTCAAAGCACCTATGGACAGTCCTTTGTTTTCCATACAAGAGTAAGCTTAGGAATGTTTGCTTCATTCTAGGTCAGGCTGTCTGCAGATATAGACCCTTTCCTCTGCTACCTTATTGCCAGGTACATTGAATACAGTATATGACAAGAGTTTAGTAATACTGCACTGCAGTCCACATCCATGCAAACGTATACAATGGCCCCCATGCAGAAAAGGTTGAAAAGAAAGGCAGTAAGAAGGAGAGGATTAGGATGGAAGTTAAGAAGGAAATTACTAAGGGGCGCCTGGGTGGCTCAGTTGGTTGAGCATCTGTCTTCGGCTCAGGTCATGATCTCACAGCTTGTGAGTTCGAGCCCCTGAGAGCTCGGAGCCTGGAGCCTGCTTCAGATTCTGTGTCTCTCTCTCTGCCCCTCCCTGGCTCATGCTTGCTCTTTCTCTCTCTCTCTCTCTCTCTCAAATAAATAACCTTAAAAAAATTTTAAAAAGAAGGAAATTGTGGAGAAGTATGAAGTAGGTATGCGCATGACTGAAATTGCAAGGCTTTATAAGAAGTCTACATTTGCATCTGGTCTGAAGAGGAGGAGGAGAAAAAGGCAGAGGAAGCCCTCACTTCAAATGAGATTAGGGAGATGTGTAAAATGTGGGAGACAGTGCAAAATTTTATAGAAAAGCACCACCCAAATAAGACTGTAGTGGTGCAAGCGATGAATCTGTTTAATGACAATGCAATGTCACATTTCTGTGAAATAATCAAAAGGAGGCAAAAGCAAGTGTCACTGGACAGATTCCAAAAGAAAAAGATTCCATTGAACCAGTAGATAGCAATGATTCTGTTAGCAATAGTGAATGTTGCCCTGCATAATAACCCTCCCCTCTCTTGTCTCCCTCATACCAGCCACAAAGGTTTTCAAAGGCAAGTGAAGGTTAATTTGTTTTTCTCTTTATATTTTGTATTTTCTTTATTATTTTGTATTATATTACAGTACTATAATCATTTTTATATGAAAATTTGGGGGTTATGGAACAAATCATCTCAATTTCCATTATTTCTTGTGGGGAGGTTCACTTTGATATACAAGTGCTTTGGATTACAAGCATGTTTCTGGAATGAATTATGCTCACAAACCAAGATTTTACTGTACTATAATCTTAAAATATGAATATTTTTAAAAAAATCCATATATGAGTCAGGTTATATTGTTGATATAAAGAAGTACTGGGATACCAGGAGTGAATAAGGACTTCAGTCTCTGCGTTGACACTTAATAGTGTGTTACCTGGGATATATCACTTATCCTGAGATTCTGTTTTTCACACACAGAATGGCAGGAAGGACTATATCACTCTTTTTCTTTGAGTATTAGGTGAGATAATCAATATGAAAATATATAGCATTATGAAATGTGATGCAAATATGTAACACCTCAAAGTATTATTTTTATTGTCATCAGATGCTATTTATCAAGATAATTTTATTTTGGATTCTAATAGCCATATTAATATATTATTTTATCTCTCCATGATATACTTGAGAGATTGTTAGTAATCACTTAAATCAATATTAAATATCCACTTTGCAATTTTAAAAGAAAACTTGGAGATAATAGCTTAACTTTTATCATTTTAAACAATTTCTATTAATGATAGTCATAATCAATAATGTCATAATGACAGCCCTACTAGTCATCCACATATATGAGGTGAAGGACTTAAAAATGCTAAGTAACTATTCACAGTATTCTTCTTCTGCACCACTTACTAAATATAAGGGAAGTGGGGGAAACAAAAGCAGACAATTCTACTGAAGCTTCTTTTTTAGAATTGAATTTGCTAACATTGAAATCACAGCCGTTGAACATGTTTTAAGTTTGTGTTAAAGTGAGAAAAGCATGTTGTATTTCCCCATCAGTCTTCAGTAGATTGAGAACAAGCTCTAGGCAAACGGCTGGACAGCTCTGTTCTTCTTTTGGTCTCCTTGAACTGACTCCTCCTTTCCTTCCCTTCTCCGGGTCAGACAGTACAGGTTTTCTATTACATGCTGTTTGCATCCATGCCCAGAAGCATGTCATATACTCAGGGCATTTTCCAAAATACTTTACCTGCATTCCCATCAGAATATCATGATCCTAACTTCTCCTTCTGGACTGTGCTATTCAATATTCTCTTTGTCATTTGGCTTACAGTTTCCTTTCCTGTGATCTCTGACACATTGCAACAGATTTCCTGCCTCAGCTGAGAATGTGCCTTTCCTTTACTTATAAATCTTCAACTACATCATTGACCAAAAGAATAAACTCCAGGGGCACCTGGGTGGCTCAGTTGCTTAAGCATTGGACTGCAGCTCAGGTCATGATCTCCCAGTTCGTGGGTTCAAGCCCCACGTCAGGCTCTGTGTTGACAGCTCAGAGCAGAGCCTGGAGCCTGCTTCAAATCCCGTGTCTCCCTCTCTTTCCCCCCTCCCCACTCATGCTCTGTCTCTCTGTCTCTCAAAAATAAATAAACATTAAAAAATAATAGAAAAAGAATAAACTTCAAACTGCCTAGGCCAGAATTTTAGGTTTTTTATAAGCTCTCCTCAGGAAAACTTTCTTCTCCTATAATTCAATATAGTAGACCCTTGATATTACTCACATATATTTTAATTCAATCATTTTAACATCATTCATTGTGCTAAGCAATCTAATTCAGCGAAAAAAAAAAAAGAGTCAAAGACAGTGAACCCACATTTTCTAATATTCTGATGTCAGCTAGTTAAATAAGCGTAAATACAAATTATCTTAGTGAGAATGCTTAAATAGCATAACTATATTTATATACAGATACTTGCTAGTTGCTATGTTTCTTCTTCAATCCAGTATCTCACATGTACCCACTAGATTCACAGAGCATGTGATTCATACTGAAATTCCAACAAATCACTAATCCTTACTTGTGATAACTTGCGGTATTATTTTAAAAGACAAAATTATGGGGCGCCTGGGTGGCTCAGTCGGTTAAGCGGCTGACTTCGGCTCAGGTCATGATCTTGCGGTCCGTGAGTTCGAGCCCCACGTCGGGCTCTGTGCTGACAGCTCAGAGCCTGGAGCCTGTTTCAGATTCTGTGTCTCCCTCTCTCTGACCCTCCCCCGTTCATGCTCTGTCTCTCTCTGTCTCAAAAATAAATAAACGTTAAAAAAAAAAAAAAAAAAAAAGACAAAATTAAAATAATACCGGGTTTTCCATGAATTACATTCACTATAATTGTCTCTCAGAATTTAAAAATTGTATTACCAATACTATTCTCAAGAGCTTTGTTTCATATTTATGTAACATCTTTCTCATTGTTACATGATACTTGTATTTATAACTATCTTATTTCAATCCCTTCCTCATTTACTATTGCCTTATTGTAAGCAATTGCAAAATATAATAACTTAGAGTGGGTTTGAAACAATGTTTATTGATTTTTCTAATATACACTTAAAGATTTTGAAATTGAATAAAAAATTGTCACCCATATACAAAACCGAGTCATTTCATAATGTGACTATATCAGTTGGCTAGGACTATTGCAACAAAGTGCCATTAAGTAGGCAGCTTTAACAAAAGAAATGTATTTTCTCACAGTTCTGAGGGCTAACAGTCTAAGGTCAATGTTTGGCAGGGTTGGTTTTTTCTAAGGGCTGGGGAGGAAGGTCTGTTTTAGGACTCTTCTTGACTTGCAGATGGCCATCTTCTGTGTTTTCATGTTTTCTTCCCTCTGGACATGTGTGTGTCCAAACTTCCTCTTCTTCTAGGGACACAGGTCACACAGAATTCAGGCCCATACCTGAATGATTCCATTTAACTTGATTACCTCTTAAAGACCTTATCTCCAAATACAGTCACATTATGGGGTTCAGGGGATTAGAACTTCAATATGTGGATTTTTTGAGAGATACAATTAAGTCTATACTAATGCCTGTTAGAATATTTTCCTATATGTGATCTTATCTTTTTCTTCATTTTGCCTTTTTAGAACATTTAGAATGTCCACTAATACCTTTTATAATCTTTTCCTAATCCTCCTACTTTTTTTTTTTAATTTATGTATTTATTTTGAGAGAGAAAGCACACAAGTGAACGGGGAGAGGCAGAGAGAGAGGGAGAAAGAGAAGTTTAGGTAGGCTCTGGGATGTCAGGGGACCCTGATGCAGGGCTGGAGCTCACATGAGACTACAACCTGAGCCAAAACCAAGAGTCAGACACATAACCAACTGAGTCACCCAGGTGTCCCGAATCCCCCTATTTCTTTCCCCACCACCCAATTTAAGGCATTCCTTCCTTCTCTAAATCCTTATAGAATATTAGTTGCATCTCCTCTTAGGGTTATTTGACAATAAAAGAGATGAATTGCTATAACACAAAGGAAAACATTTTGAAGGGAAATTTTGTATAACAAAGAAAATTATGTTCTTTATCCTTCATAGAACAGTGATCAGGGGTGCCTAGATGGATCAGTCAGTTGAGCATCCCACTTCGGCTCAGGTCATGATCTCACAGTCTGTGGGTTCGAGCCCCGCATCGAGCTTTGTCCTGACAGCCCGGAGCCTGGAGCCTGCTTTGGATTCTGTGTCTCCCTCTCTCTCTGCCCCTCCCTCACTCACACTATGTCTCTCTCTTTCAAAAATAAATAAACATTAAAAAAAAATAGTGATTAAAAAATAATGTTCCTAACAAACCATTGAGGGTAAGGGAAATAAAAAGAAGAAAAAAATGTAAGGGAATGGTAAGGAAAGAATAAGGAAAAGGAGACTTTAGAGGCATTTTCTTCCTCATTTTCTTTTGATGCCAGACAAATTTTCAGTACTAAACATCATACCCCAAACATACCAAGAATTAGAGTTGATAGAAGGAAAGGAAAAGTGGCTTCCACTATGCTGCAGACAGTGCCATGTTTTCACCCGAAAGGTCTTTCATTAACTCTCAAATTCACTGAGTTAACTACTACTTTTATATCAAAGGTAACAAGATGTAGTTCAGAAGGAAACAAACAGGAAATGAAAGAAAGAGGATGAGAGCAATCAAAGAGGTCAATCAGAAACAGGTCAATTAAAAAACTACAATTTTAAATTGTAATAACCATTTTTTAGTCCCAAATTATCACTATCACTTTATTTTACTTAATAATTAAACTCAAGTTCACTTATTTCTAGGCAAAAGCTGACAAAATAAACATATTCTATGTACATGAACTTAACTATAGATGCAATCAAAGTAACATTTAGCTAAACTAAGTGACTTTCTTTTATCAGATGTCAATAATGAAAGTAAAGTTGTGTTTCTTCTACCAAACTTCATTTGCAGTAAATTTTCTAGCATTAATATTTCAGCATTGCCATAAGTTAAGTTATGGAAATTAAAACAAAATTCTTTAATGTCCTATACAACTGAGCTCTTTCTTAAGTTCTATGACAATGAATTATCATGAGGAGCTACTAATTTACTAGACACTAAATTAGATGCATACAAAATCCTGCTACATTCCAGATTATCTTCCTCTAGGAAATATATGTTAGTAAATAACTGCTAAGAAAAAAAACATTAAGTTACATGTATAAATAAATACCAGTTTTTTGAAATCTAATGTTTACTTTTAATTCTTTCTTTATGCATGAATAAGTTATAATAGTGAATGCCATTCAAATGAGGAATTGCCTTATTTTTCCTGTACTTCTCAGAGAAAAAGTATGGAAACGTCTCTCCCTGGATCTACAGACAATGGGAAAGAAGAGGCTTTTCATCTTCCTCTCATGGATAAGAAATCAACACACAGACTATTCTATGAATTAATCCATTTCAGTAGTTACTAAATTAGTTTTTTGGTATTTTTATCATCTTAGTAGCCTCAAAGAAAAGGTAAAATGAAAAGCTGAAGATATTATTTTCTTAAAAAAATTTTTCCTCTCTTAGATCTTGGTGTGT